>NW_024037049.1:6129356-6784498 GCF_015706575.1 Patiria miniata
CATCTTATCCATAATTTCTCTCTACTCAGACGAACAATCTCTCTGTGGTTTCCTAGTGCCTCAATGCCCTGTAAAATCATGTCAGAAATTGAGTGATTAGGAAGATTGAAATGATGTCCTACGGGTGTATCCAGCTTATGGGTGTTGACTGTGGATCTGTGGCCGTAGAAACATCTCTTGAGTGTAGTTCTCGTTTCACCTATATATTGAACACCACAAACTTTGCAAGATATTAAATAGATTAGATTAGTGGTGGTGAAGGTGACATGACCCCTTGTCCTATGGGTGGTACCACCGGTATGGCTGGTGAAGGAGTCCGATTCTCTGATGTGTTGTCTACAGACGATGCATTTGGAGGTGTTGGGACACCTGAAAGTTCCCTGTGGCAAAGGGGGGTTAACATTATCATTAAAGGGGGGGACTTCTGCCCGGACAATGAGATCCCTGAGACTGGGTGGCCGTCTGTAGGCAACTATGGGTTCTTCTTGTACAGCACAACGTTGAAGTCGATGATGTGTGAAGAATATGATGGTTAGAACTGGTTATTGTACGAATGGGGGGAAGTGAGGGGTAAAAAGTGACAACAAAGGGAACTTTCTCCTTGGAACTCTGTTGTTGCACAGGTCTTTTTGAAAGTACTGACTCCCTGGAGCGAGCCTTGACTTTCTGGATTGCTCAATGGACTGCCAGGGAGCTATGACCCCGTGAGACAAGGTGTTTCTTAAGTTCCTGTGAGTGGTGGATAAAATCGGAATCATTAGAACAGATTCGACGGAGTCTGAGGGCCTGACTGTAGGCTATGCTGGTTTTGCAGTGTCGGGGATGACAGCTGGTTGAGTGGAGATATTGGTGTTTATCTGTGGGTTTAACAAAGAGATCTGTGATCAAACCATCATCCGTCTTTAGAACCTTGACATCCAGAAAGTGGAAAAGAAAGTTTCGTTGTAATGGCGGAGTCACGCAAGACTAAGCACGGCATTACCCCGCCAAATTTTGTCACGTGCCGCATTAAGCCCCGAGCACGTGTGGACGCTCATGATCTATGCCCACGTTGGCGTTCATGCACCCCAGAAAATACCTGCGAGGTATGCCATACTTGGGGAGAAGACGAATGGGACGCAGTTTGGGCTTGGCTTAATTCTTGGTCGCCATCGTGGACTCGGCAGTGAGTAATTCTCCCGGGTCATCACAACGCAAACGATTGACCAAAAAAAGTCGGGTACACCTAAGTCGCTTACCGGGGACACGCTTCCGGGCCTCTGGCCCCTGGTAAAAATACCCAACATGCTGGGGCTGTGCCTTCCGGGCCTCCAGTCCCCATGCGTACTTCAGACAGCAACCGAACAAGCCACCCATGTACCGGAGACACGCTTTCTGGGCCTCTGGCCTCCGGTACACCGGGCGCAGGGAATAGGGCTACGCCTGTCGGGCCTCTAGCCCCTACTCCCGGTAAAAAGAAAAGCAAAAAATCGGACCACGCCGCCGGGTCCGGAGCTATGTCTTCCGAGCCTCTAGCCTCCGGTGCCCCGGAAAGGGATAACCGGGGTGGCTCCTTCCGGACCCCTAGTCTCGACTTCTGGCAAAGCGTCCGGTAAGAAAGTGGGCCAAACCGGGGACGAGCAGACGTCCTCTGGGCCCTCAGCCTCCATTGCCAGAAATATTACGCCGGACCGGGATGACCCGGATATTTTCCAGGATACAGATCCGACCCAGATGGAAACCAGATCGCCTGGGACTCACCGGAGCCGGAGAGATACGGTTTTGAAGGGTAAGCATCGCCATCACAAGAGGCCCCGGCGCCGTTATTATAGCTCCAGTTCCTCTTCAGTAGAGTCCGTTTCGAGCTATTCTTCGGGCTCCCGACGTTCGCGTCGCCGGAGCTCTCGATCCGACAGCATAAAACACATGTTATCGGCCACGATAACATTGTTGGTTCCTAAACCGAATGGGCAAACTTCGGTCAGCGAACCTGTTACTGTTAGCCCTTCACAGGATCACAAGTCAGGTGATCAGATGTCAGTTTTTCCCTCCGATAATTTATCTTTGGATTCTGACAACCGCCCACGTCCCCGTGCACACAATCGACTTCAGCTGAGGGTCACAAAGATCAACCCGCTGAGCCCGAGTGCCGCGGGGAGGGTGAAATGCACAAACTCCCGATGGCTGTCTCATCCAATGACGAGTCTGCCATTTCGTTACCTCTTTCCGCCTGTGACCAAAGGTTACGGGTATTGATAAAAGACATGGTCAGAGTGCTCAACATATCGCCGGCCGACGAACCGACGCCAGATGAAAGTGGCCGCCGATCTTACAAAAAACGTATACGGGCCGGCTGACTCCCGGACTCAGGATTTCCTGGTCTTTGCGATTGATCGATCTTGTGCCGATCGAATCAAGACTCTAGCGGCGGTAAAGAAATGGCGCCCTCTTGCGACGAGGGATACACGGCCGTTTCGGGTACCGTGGTCTGATTTTGAGGAATTTCTTTCAGTCCCGGCTATGTCAGATACGGTCAAAGATAAAATCGCGGCTGACTCTACTGGCCGTACATCACGTAAATCTCCTTTTATCAGCCATGAAAGAAATAAAATGGAGGATACTCTTGCAAAAGTTGACACAGTATCTCGAGCAGGGTTGTGAGTGTCTTGTTTTCTACAGTTATTGTCTGAGTTTCTTGTCTGTTCTTGTGAAACAAACTCTCCGGTATCTCCTGAGACAACAGAACTAGCATTTCATTGCTTGGACGATTGTCTCCGTATTTGCATGGACCAGTTTGTCCGAGTTTCCATGTGTGCTGCTACAGCTCGTGGGGCCAATGTTCTCGATGCCATTTTTCTCCCATCCGAGGGAGCAAGGACACGCCTTGAATCACGTCCCCCTTTGGGAACAGATTTGTTCAATGGGAAGTTTCAAGAGGCCATGGAGGCAGAGGCCAAACGTTTGGAGACTACAGACAAAATAAATTGCGAAAGCCTACAAGCGAAAGCACCACATCTGTTAGGGGGAATAAACAACCTGCTAGTACTGGTAGCCAGCGGTTTCCCCGTAAGCCTTTGAAGCCCTTTCGTGGGCGTGGCCGAGCCTTCACATCCAAACCTAGTCCACAGGATCCGGATAAACCAAATCCATCCAGTACATCCACCACCAGTTCCCGAGAGCGCACCTTTCGACCCTCATACACTCCCTGGCCTAAATCAAGTTACGGAGGCTACCGCCGGGGATCCTGGCGTAAACGACTATTCAACTACTAAGGCCTACTACACAGGGCCAGTAGGAGGCCGTCTCAGACATTTCGCAAAGATTTGGGCCCTTTCCTGTCAAGACAAGTGGGTACAGGACACCATAAGGCAGGGGTATGCATTAGAATTCACAAGCACACCCCCATCGGACTTTACTCCACATCCAACTCCTATTCCAACAGACAAGCAAAAACGCCTTGCACTGGAAAGCGAAATTCAAACCCTACTCCAGAAACAGGCAATTCACCTGGTTCAACAGGGAGATACCAGGCACGGATTTCACTCATCATTCTTCCTAACACCAAAGCGTCCCATACTGAATCTGAAACCCTTAAACAGGTATATTCGGCCAAAAAGATTCAGGATGGAGACGCTGCTTACAGTCCTCGAGGCTCTACCGGTACCAGCTTGGGCATCCTCACTAGATTTACAGGATGCATACCTACATGTTCCAATTTCAAAGGACCGTGTTCACTTCCTTCGGTTTCAGTACGACAGAAAAAATTACGAGTTCAGTTGCCTTCCGTTCGGCCTTTCCACGGCCCCAAAGGTGTTTACCAGAATAGCAAAAAGTGTTGCATCAATTCTGCAGAAACGGAACTTTCAGATTTTTGTTAACCTCGACAATTGGCTCATCGTTGGCTCAACCAGAGACGAGACTCTAAGGGCGCTCAGTCTAATGCCAGAACTAGCAGTCCGGTTGGGCTATCTGATAAATCAGAAAAAGTCTCATCTGGAACCTTCCACAAGGCCGGTCTTATTAGGGGCTGAGTTGGATCTCCCGCAGGGCGTGGCTGTGCCTACACAGGAAAGAATTCACAACCTAATAGAATGTGTAACACTTTTTCTGCCTGCCAAAATAGCCCCCGCCATAGCATGGTTACGTCTTCTGGGGCTCATGGCCAGTATGGTGGACACAGTTCTGTGGTGCAGACTAAGTATGCGACCCATTCAGCTTCATCTCCTTGCCCACTATCAGCCAAAACTGCATTCAATAACTCATCTCGTACCGGTCGTTCAAGATATTCAAACACATCTACGTTGGTGGCTGAATCCATCCAACCTAAACATAGGTCTGTCTTTCATTCCAACCAAACCGAAAATGACCTTAATAACGGATGCTTCCAACCACGGCTGGGGGGCGCATCTTGGCACAGAATCAGTTGCGGGGAATTGGAACCCAGACGAGAGGATCCTCCATATCAACGTTCTCGAGCTGCTGGCTGTCAGAAAAGCGCTGATTCACTTCCATTTCACGATAAAAGGTCACGCAGTGTTAGTCTGACAACCCACCGTTGTCTCCTACATAAGCCGTCAAGGAGGCACACAGTCTCCTCAGCTTTGTCTACACATTTGGGATCTTCTGATGTGGTGCATCACAAACGACATAATGTTTACAGCACTTCACATTGCTGGCAAGCTGAACCTCATGGCAGATGCTCTCTCTCAAAAGGGAAAATAATCCTGACAGAATTAACACTACACCCAATGGTAGTCCAGAACATTTTCCAAAGGCTAGATCGCCTGCACATAGATCTGTTTGTGTCAGCCCTCAACAACCATCTGCAGGTATACTGTGCACGAAGTCCCGATCCCCGTGCATGGGCGATGGACACCCTTTCCATAAGCTGGGCAAACATGTTCGGATACGCATTTCCACCGATCTCTCTCCTTCCGAAGGTCCTGAGGAACATTGCAAAATACTCCTCATCGTCCCATTCTGGCCCCATCAGCCTTGGTTTCAGAGAATAGTCAATCTTCTGATTCACACACCAATAATACTCCCTCAGAGGGTAGATCTTCTTGCTCAACCCCACTCCAAAATCCTACTGCCAGAGCCAGAGACACTCCACCTGATGTGTTGGCTATTGTCGAGCAGTCTCTCCGAACAGCAGGACTTTCGGCAAACGCTGCCACCATTGCTGCCCAAAGTCGTAGGGCCTCAACATGACAATCATATAACAGCCAACTACGACATTATTATAAATGGTGCGGAGACAAGTCTATTGATCCACCCACAGCATCCGTAGGACAAATCAGTGATTTCCTCATGGAACGGTTTACGCAAGGCCTCTCCGTTTCCACAGTTCGAGGCTACCGTTCCGCAATAGTGGCAGTTCATACAGGTTTTTCTGACGGATCGACAGTTTCAAACAGCATCCTCTTAAAACACCTGCATCGGGGCATGTTTGTAAGTCGCCCACCTCGGCAATGATTAGTCCCTTCTTGGGATTTGGGGTCAGTTCTGTCGGCATTGACAAAGCAACCATATGAGCCCCTTGCTAGTGCCTCTCTGCTAAACTTGACATTAAAAACAGTTTTCCTGATAGCAGTGGCTACAGCCAGGAGACGCAGTGAGTTGCATGCCCTTACCATAGAACAGGGTAATGTACGATGGGAACCAATGGAGTACGACTGATTCCTCATAAAATGTTCCGGCAAAAAATCAGTCATCAACTTTCCAACCATCTGATATTTTTATTCTGAAGATAAAAACTATCCCTTCAGTCTGAGATGACAAACTCTGGTGTCCGGTTCGGGCCCTCAAGTGGTATTGCTCCCGAACCAAGCCCCTCAGGGGTGAGACCACCCAGTTGTTCATTACGACAACTCAGCCTTATTCAGGGGCATCACGGGACACGATCTCCCGATGGATAGTGAGGACAATCGACTCTTCTGTACCAGATTGGCCTACACGTTCAGAGAACACTGCCCATGCTCATGAAACCAGCGCATTAACGACATCATCGGCATTTTTGAAAGGCGTTCCTCTGCCAACAGGCAGCTGCTTGAAAAACGCCATCAACCTTCGTCTCGTGCTACCTGAAGGACGTCCAATGTTCAGAATCTCAGACTGGACGAGTAGCCCTCTCGGCTGCCATGGCATCTCATCCCAACCGTCAGGACAGGTTGACTGCCTCCAACACCTAGTAGACTAGAACTCCATATACCTGTACTAGGTGAGTCCCTTTCCACATACTTTGGTAATGTCTACCTATCAATTATGGTGAGGACACGAGGGGACATACCAATCCGGGCAGTGCTTAAACAGTAGTACCTATGGCAGCCTCTCCCAAGCCCTCCTCCTATAGATGGTGCTAATCTATGCAAATGTAAGGTTTAACAGGTAAGAGAGTCCAAGAAGTGGATTCCCCCAAATCAAAGGTGATTTGTGAGTCCACGAGGGGACATCACAATCTTATGTTCCAGCGTTAAAATGATATTATATAAGGAAATTTTAATCATTTTGATTGTTCATTTTTATTGTTCGTGCAATTATATATGTAACTTTGTTTTATAATGGGTCGATGTTGTTATTGTATGTGAGCATTTGAAATTATCCCAGTGGGATACAATAAAGATTAAATAAAAAAGGATTAAAAAAAATATACAGTAAACCCCGCCTAAACCGACATCGCACAACTCATCAAATCACTCAAGTCGGCCATCGGACTAAAGTCCCGATTGTCCGTAATGCATTTCCATTGAATTTTTGATTTTTAAGTCGGCTTTTATAAGTCGCCATGTTGTGTTACTGTCAGTCCCCATTACAAAATCCTTTGGGTATTAAGTCGGCATTCAACAAATCCCGCATTGGCATCGACTTCCTGTACTGCGGTTTCCAAGCAGTGTCGAGTGAAAAGTGGTTTGGCACGGCCCTTGATCGCTGCACGTATCGGTGTCGAAAAGGGGTGCCCTACTGCATACATCGCATTTGCATCGTGAGCATATCAATACCAGTACCCCATGCGCTCTGTCCATTTTGGGGGTCGTCTTATTGAATGACTAGTGCTGCAGTCAGTGCGTGCGTGGTATATATACCAGACCACGCACGCATTTAATTTGTTACTGTGCGTGCACATACATATGTATCGTGGTCTCCAGTATCAATACCCCAAACGTGATGATACAATTCAAGGATTAATTTGCTGGATTCTACTCAAGCATTAAGGACATGAACCAGATAAAATCGAAGCCAATTAGTGCAATAAATCATGTGTGCAAAAGGCCATTCATGTAAGTCGGCAAAATGACGACTTACAGCAGATGCCAGCATTCGCGTAAGCTGTCACATTTTCTGGGGTCCTGAGAGTGCCAACTTAGCCAGAGTTTGCTGTATGGCCAACCGGGTCCAGACAGCAGGGCTGAGAGGGTGCTCCCCACCAGAGGAGATGCGGTGGAAACAGCAGAGGTAGCGGCCAGACCGAGACCGTCCTGATGAGGGAAGAATTTTCTTCTTTCACCCCGGAGACCAGGGAGGACCCCTCCAGCATGCAAATCTACCGGGAGACCGAGACCATCGGACTCGAGGAGCCAGGGGACATCTTGTGGCAAACCTGGCACCGAAGCGGCCTGGGGAGGGCCCGGAGTAGGACGGCCTAGAGTCTTCACCATAGGCCTGTGGGTTGTCCCCGGGTTGATTGTTGTGTTTTTGCTTGAATTAGGACCTAAATCAACATTAACCAACATTCTCGAGGACACCCCAGGTAAATAAATGGACAATAATTGGTATATATGCATTTTGTTCTGATCATGTACGGTGAATTCTTTTCAATAACTGTTTAAATTATATAAACATCACTTGACAAATAGTTTTGTTAGGTAAAAAAAAAAATGTAAGGTAGGCATCGTGGTTAGTTGTATCATTGTTTGATTCTATGTAACCAGTCTTGGGACTAGAATCAATGCTGATCGACTATCACTTATGACACCCTTAATTTCAAATATCAGTTCATGTAAAATTTGTTGTAATTGTGCCCGTATTCAGGAGAAAAGGCAAATTCTTGGGAGGGGGCAGTTAATGGACAGTCTATGCAGCACTTTTGTTGTCATTGCTTTCTAGCACTAGTGCTCCAGCGGAGGGGCTCCGGCGACACTCACCTGACCTGGTTTGGGGTCTGGTTTAGCACATGCTCTGGAAATAGGCTCTATAAATAGGTTGGCTAATTGGGGTTCTTTTGTTCAATTACATGAGTTGGGCTTGGCCAGATTCCAGGGTTGGGTAAAGTTGCTACATTTGTATACATTTGTTCAGACTGTGTGTTTTTGTATGCTGGGAATCAGTTGTTGGTTTTGGATAGAGTGTGGCAAGTTGGCGGTTATTTTGTGAAATAAAACAGTTGAGTTTTTGGAGTTGAAATCAGATGTGTGTCATGTCCCCTTCCTCAGTTATTTTGTTGGATTGGAGGACAAGGACCCAAAAATAAGTCGCGCTACAATAGCAGCAACATGGATTTGGGGCCGGTGCCTAGGGTGGAGGACCTACAAAACGCTGGTGCCTAGGGCCAACTAAACCCTAAGTCTGGGCTTGTACATCCCTACTTTAATAACATTTTCTAAAGCAAGTGACGGAATAATTATGAGGACATAGTAACGATCCCAAATTTCTACTATTATAGTCGTGTTCCCTAACGTGGCGCACTTCAAAGCCTACCCGACTTTCCTCGTGTAGTGTTGCCAAACCTCTTTGTTGACAAACCTCAAATTCATGCAATAAAATACTAGTACTTTTACCTTATTAATTCTTGCTATTTAACCTCTGTGAACAATTATGGTTTCATAAAATTTAATCCGAAATTCAAAAATGGTGGCGTCCGGAAATTGGGCACAAATTGGCGGAGTGTTCCCTAACGTGGCGCACTTGAATAAATCTCGGAAAATTCCAAATTAACATTTACAAATTTCTGTAAACTTGATAAATTCTGATAAATAATTATTATCTCTACTTACATACCCAGCCAGATGTTTGTCAGAAAATTATTTTCTTATTTTTCGGGGCATTTTCAAAGGGTTCACTTTGCACTTGAAAATAAAATCGGAAAATCACGCCAAAATAAACTTTTCTTCTAACTTTGTAAATAAACTCGCGATTTATGAACAGGAGTGTTTAGAACTTGATGAAATGTCACTTTCTGTGAAATTTCAGTTAAAACTTTTGCTCTAGCTAGGCGCTACAGGCGAAAACTCAAAGTGCGCCACGTTGGGGGCTGCGCCACGTTAGGGTACATCAACAATATACCCAAAAGTTGTGCGCATTTACCTTGTCTTCATATATCAAGTGGTCTTGCAAAAACCTCAGGACACGTCCGTCGCCAGCCCCGAGCGTCAGGGGGGCCATAGTACCAACTAGAGGGGGCCCACTATCATAAAAATACAAAAATACACATGTATGGCTTTTGCCGTTGGGCGACTAATTGGTCGCTTTTACTGCTTTTAAGCAGTAAAGCCAAAACAAAAACAAAAAAAATTGGATACAAGGGGTGGGGGATCAGATGTACTTTCATCCAAAGTTTTGTGTCTTAAATTTTCCCCTTGCTTTATTCAAGTAGCCACTCTCATCACTTTTTAAGTTCCAACTCCCTACAGAGTTGTAATGACTCGAGTCGACTCAATTTTTGGCGACTCAACTCGACTCAAGTCCAAACAGGTTAAACTGACTCAACTCGGCTCAAGTTAATACTGCATGCATATTACTCGACTCAACTTGAGTCCCTCATCAGAAGACTCAACTGGACTTGAGTGGAAGGCTAATAGCACTCGAGTCCCAAAACTGTGCGAAAATATATTTTTGTTGACTTGCAGTACAAAGTTAGTTATGTTCGTGTACCTTGATTTACCGTCAAGTAAACCGCTTATCGTGTACAAATATGTGCCCTATCATGGACTCCCACATCATGGTTTTAAATGAATGCACAAAATACTATCCTGAACCAGAATTTAAACACATTTTGCAATTCTTGGTTTCATCATCGGCTTTGTTATGTTGTTTATTAGATGGTGTTCATGTGTTATCAGTGACTCAAATTGACATGAGCATAAATTTGACTCAACTCAACTCGACACAACAACACACTGTGTCTCGACTTGACTCAACCTTCTTGCCCTAATGACTTGACTCGACTCAATCATTTCCTTAAAATTACTTGACTCGATCACAAACTTCAGTGACCTGTTAGTCTAGTTTTTCTACACTTCTGTGGTCCTGATAATTTAAAAGCTGTTCCAAATCTTTTGCTTCCAGGCTCAGGTTCAACTGTTAAAAAATTGTCTGTCATCACTGCAAGACAACTAGTTCAAGGTAGGCTCTAAAGAAGATCCGCTGACAAGTTCAAGGAGAGGAACTCACAGGAATGTTAGTATTTTGGGGTGTTTCAAAGAAAAAACTCTAGATGTGAATCAAACCATTTGAAATTTATATAACATACTGTCTTTGGTCATTAAGAAGAAATCTGGGATACATGTGTGTATATATAGGGTGAGTAAAAAAGGACGTAACCAAATAAGAAAACATATGTAACAAAACAATATATGGCTCGCTCTATTTCATAAAAATAACAAAAGGCCAAAAAAAAGGTCTCCGGTTTCTGGTTCCGGACCATGTGCTTTGGCAAAATTAAGTTTTTGGGTTTTTTTTCAATGGAAGATGATGTCTCAAAACCGCCAAACTTACTAGGTGAGGTCGAGTATAAGCTTTATGTGTCCCACATATTTTGCACTAACTTTAGTTGGGCACCATATGCAGACGATGGTGTAATTTTGTAATTGTGTGTCTGGAAACCAGACTGAACGAGCGATGGCCGTGTATCTGGAACCTGTAAACGCTTTTGTGGCAGCACATGCATGATGTCAATGTCACTGTATGATCTGACATATTTGTTTTCTCTGATTTTTCTCTTGACTATTTAAATTTCCAGAAGAATATGGGTCTAGATCGTGGGTGCAGAATTCTCAAGCGTTATGGCCATACTAAGGTTACCTCAAGCTCCACCCTGAAGGATATTTTGAGAGCTTTAAGGGGATCAAAGTGTCATCTGCAATATCAGCCGACATTTGAAGGAAAAAAAATAGGGGGGGGGAACCCCTGTATCACTGCACCACTTTTGGGGCAAGCTCCATTTCAGAAACCTGAGGCAATTTTTGTTGTTGGCCTAAGGATAAAGTACATGTTATTGACTGTGAAAATGTCACCTAGTTTGCATACTCTATTCCCACGTTATGACTATTTTAATAAACAGACCACAAAATTCAGCTGTCCACCACTGATCATTAGTGGACAGCTGAATCTTATGGTCTGTTTACTAAAATATCATAGGTTTTCATTGGTTCGTAGAATAGTAATTCTACGAACCAATGAATAACTTTTAAATAAAATTTCCCACCTCCATGAAACAACGAAAACTTGCAGAGGAAAACAGACAAAAATCACCATCAATATGGCATTCCATAGACAGCTATAAAAATAGCTTCTTTTTAGTAAAACATGCATAACTTCTGATAGCATGATCAATTTCAGTAATGCTTTTTTTTTTCAGATGAGTGGAAGAACATGCTCTTTTACGATATACTTCATTTGTGTATTACATTTGATTGATATTTAAGAAAGAAAAAAATTGATATTTAAAAAAGAAAAAAAAAATTATTCCAGGTCACTTTCTTTTTGACTCACCCTGTATATTTACTGATTTGTAGAGAAGGGAAATACGTGTAAAAAAAAATGACTATTACTATTTTCTGTTACTATTTGCTTGTACTTGAGTGAAGGAAAGAATGGTATCAGCCATAAACTCAATTTTCTTGAGAAACATTAAATAGTATACACATATGGACTGGCAATGAGGTCACTAGAGCACTGTGCCCAGAGGGACTGTGAGTGACCATAGGACCCTGTTCTGGTCACTCACAGGGCAGAGGGGGCATAGACATGCACTTAGTGACCAAATTATGCCAGTCCATATGTGTTTTTGCACCTCTGTCCTACATTTAAACTAAAAAAAAACCTTTCAGGGTTTTATTATTGAACTGTTTAAATTCAACAGTTAACTCATAAGCAATTCAACTGTAAGCAATTCAACAATTAAAGGAACGCTTTTAGTTTCCCTAGATTAAATTTTTGAGTTTGAGTTTTGTCGGAGGGCGCTTTTACCAGTCAAAAATGTTTGAGTATAGTGCCCGATCAGGCACTATACTCTGGAAATTACGTGCGCGAGATGTCTTGACGCATTTGTAGTTCACACTGATGGAAGTTTCAAACACTAGCCTATATTAGCGAGTCACACGTAACCGCGTTTAAGCCAACCAGGACAAAGAACAAGCAAGCAGTGTGTTACAATTTTGTCTTACCACATCTCCCTGTTGATTATTCAATTAAATAGTATAGTTAGCAGTTAAAATATTTGTTTTGTTTTGATTTATTATTTTTTTCATGTGAAACAATCGCAAAGTTGTATCTTTATCGAAAGCTTCAAGATCAGACTTTATAGAGTAGAAGGTTATTGATTGTAAAATAGTAAAATGTGGAGTTCCCCCATCATTCCAATTTTATTTTTAATCACAACACAATAGGGAGCCCAATACTTTTTCGAAAATACTTGGTGAACCAATTTCCATTGCGTTTGAGTAGTAAAGGCGTGTTCATCGGTCCTGAGAAAATCATGGATGTTTGTTAACCAAATATTTAAATATAAAAACATGATTATGAAAATCAATTCTGTTTATCATGTTACTAATGTCATAGGAGTCAATACCTCACAGATTTTATTAGAAGACAAATCTAAAGTGTTACATGTTTTTGTTAATGATTTGTGCTGATATATGTAACATTTGTATTGAATATCTTGCTTTCACAGTAGATAGTCAGTAGTCTAAGCCTTTCAAGTTACTCTGTTTACAAAGAAGTGTATATCTTTTTGTTCATTATTTACAATAAATTTGCATTTGCATTTAAAATATTCTATATTGTGAACCCATTTATATCATTTGATAAAATAGTTAACAATTTTAATAATTGTAAAACTGTATTGCAACATTAGAATATCCTTTTGTTGCTCCACATCAGTGGACCATGAAAAGATGACCATAGAAAACAGGCAGACAACTTGTGACTCACTAGTGAACCTGAAAAGGTTTCACAGACGGCGTTATTTTTTTTATTCAGTACTCTTAGTACTCTTACCTATTCAAGCTACACAAAACAATTGCCCTCTAAGTCTGCCTGAATATAAATGACCGGAGCTTGAAAATTATAAAAAGACAAATTTGCTTTCTCAATTCAACCCCAATCTGCGCATGGGACAAGTTTCCCAAAATTTGGACGAATCTGAATGCTATATTCATGAATTGCAGTGGACCAAATATGAATTCACGCCTAGCACCCAAACAGCTCGATTTGTGAGTCAAAATTTTGATGCCTGAAATTCCTTCTTGCATGAATAGCACAAACGGCAATTTTTAAAGGATGGTTGTGTGGACAAATACAGGGCGTCACAAAAAAAAAAGGTAATCCTACTTTAAAGGGTTATTATGGCCCGACTATATGTTTACCAGCAAAAAGCTTTATGCTTTTCAATGATACCTTGGGTAACATTCCAGGGTCACGCATCATGGAGCACCATTGTCTTGAAGTTGTGGTGCAAAAATGCAGTTGGTTCACTTATCATACCTTATTTTGAAATAAGCTGTCATTGAAAAGCACAACGCTTCGGCTTTAAGATTATATCATGCTTTTTGCTGGAAAATATATAGTCTGGCCATTATAACCCTTTAAAGTAGGATTAGCTTCTTCTTTTTTTAGACACCCTGTACATGTATATTCTACTTCTAAATCCTCTTTCCATGACAATATCATTTCAGTTTCCCCAAACATGCCACTTATCGCAGCATATGAATGAGATATTAAAAACTATTATTACAGGATTTACAAGTTTAATATTGCGAATATGTTTGTGTTCCTTGGGTGGATTATATTTTTGTACATGGTGAGTAAAAAAAAAGCCAAAACCCAAATGTCAGGACCATTGTTTTAGTGAAGTTCTGCATGTAGCACTTTCAAAATCTAGGATATTCATAAGGCCCAATTCATAAGCTTTCTTTTAGTACAAGAATCATTCAAATCACTCATGTACTTTTCAAGTTGCGGAGTTTTGAACACAACCGCCGTCTTTAAGGTTCTGTCCACGGATAACAAAAAAGATGTGTGTTCCTTCAGCAAAACGAAAACAATTCACACACATCTTTTTATGATTTGTTTTCGTTTTGCTGAATGAACACTGAACAGCTTATGAATTGGGCTTTCATATCCTAGATTTTTAAAGTGCTACATGCAGAACTTCACTAAAACAATGGTCCTGACATGTTTTTTATTTTTTATTTTTTTACTCACCCTGTACTTTCTGACAGTACGTTTACATGTACAAACCCCGCGCTGTCAAAAACGATGTCACTGTACACGGGCGGCCAATGTTGGGCCGTCCACTAGTCTAGAGCACTGGCCCAGCTTGCGCCATGCGGAAATCACGCTGCGCGACATGGGTCAGCGGAAAAATCTGTATAAACTTCTGCAGAAATGTCCTTCTTTCTTGAAATGTCCTATTTACAATAACTCGGAAATGGTATCATTATTTTCATCTATTCTTCATCTACATGGAAATGTTTTTAATTTGTCCAGGAAAACTGGATAAACATTTTTTAAATGGATTGATTTAATGATAATAATAACTAGAGCTATGTCTGTTCGATGAACAGAGCATAGGGGCTTTTCCGTATTTCTTTTTTTTTTTGGGGGGGGGGGGTTGTTTTGTCCATATGCAAAAAGATACCGTAGTTACAGGACTAAATTCTTCACATATAGGACTTTAAAATATACACCATTTAACATGCTGTTACATGTCCCGCGACGACGTCATCGTAACACCACTTGTCAATGCACATGTTTTCATTGTGGTCTTGATGTGCACCAAGTTTTACGTCAATCCCATGAAAGAAAGTGTACAATTTTGTAAGCGGAATAAAATCTTAAGTATTAAAAAAATAATAGCGTTGCTGTTGAAACCCCTCAGCCAAAGTTTGTTGAAAAGGGCAAACTGACATTCCATGCAGAAACCATTAACTCACCACAGTGACCTTGACCTTTGACCTTCTGACCCCAAAACCAATCCAACTTGCCTGTACCCAAGGGCAACCCCCTACCTAAGTTAGACACCAAAATCTCATTTCCAACTCGAATTAACATCCGAAAACCATTTACCTTAAGCTTACCACAGTGACCTTGACCTTTTGACCCCCAAACCAATCCCAACTTGCCTACTCCCAAGGGCAACCCCCTACCAAAGTTAGACACCAAAATCTCATTTCTAACTGAAGTTATCATCCGGAAACCATTTACCTTTAACTCACCACGGTGACCTTGACCGTTGACCTTTTGACCCCAAAAACCAATCCCAACTTGCCCAACCTCGTCTCCAGGGTGTCGAGCAGTACGCGCCCATCACTACCTGCTCTCTCACCCTGGTATTGGATCATTTGCATGTGCAAGATTTTTGCACACGTATGCAAATGAGGAACAGTCTGGTGCCTGGATATGCGTTACACACTAGCGTTTGTTTTTGTATGGGGTGTCTGGGGTAAAAACAGAGTCAATTCGTAGCAGCGCGAGCACGGCGTGAGTTACGAAAACACGATTTTTGAAATCAAACTGTTACGATCTTATCGAGACAACATGCAGTATCATATTTCATATTAATATGAGCAAATTGGAAAGGAAATTAGTATTTTCGAGAAGGCGTGGACGAATGATCGCAAAAAACACGTACTGCACGTTGTGAATATATAGCACCAAGTACACGATAAAAATCCATTACAAGCCAATTGCGGTATCCAATCAGGATACAGGAAGAAAGTTTCCTATCCAGGGTTTACTATTGGAAACGCGGTTGGAAATAAAGTAAGCACTGGGGACGAGGTTGCAACTTGCCTACTACCAAAGTTACAATCCTAAACATCTTTTCTAAGGCCAACCAAAAAAGTCTCCGGTTTCTGGTATGCGCGCGCGTCGCCGTAGCCATGTGCGTCGGCAAAATGACAAAGTTTTTTTTAATGAAAGATGATGTCCCCAAACCGCCAAACTCACTGGTTTGACTGGAATACTGCTGCTGCACAATTTTAACGTGTTTTTAGATTGGGTTATGGTCGAGAATAAGCTTTATGTGGCCTCTCTGGACTCCCATATATTTGCACTAAGTTTAGTCGGGCACCATTTGCAGTCATCAGCACACATTTGAAGCAAAAAAATCAGGTAAAAAAAAAAAAAAGCCGCGTCGCCGCATCACTTTTTGGGCAACCTCCATACCAGAAACCGGAGACTTTTTTTGTGTGGCCTAACTCGAGTTATCATCCGGAAACTAAGCTGCCCGGACGGACGGACGGACGTCCGGTCTAGCCAGACGGAATTGTGGGGTGATAGCATTGTGTTCCCATTATCCCTTTTTCTAAAGATTCCCTTCTGGGGTGATGTTTTTCTATTGTGAAAAAAAATTGGGTGATGTGTCCTGAAAGGAACATCACCCCACAAGGGGGGTATGGTCAGAACGTCCTTACGGACGGATGGACGTTCTGACCGTACCACCCTTGTGGGGTGATGTTCCTTTCAGAACACATCACCCCACTTTTTTCACAATAGAAAAACATCACCCCAGAAGGGAATCTTTAGAAAAAGGGATAATGGGAACACAATGCTATCACCCCACAATTCCGTCTGGCTGGAACGGACGCCGTAGGCAATGAATACCCCTCGAGCCTCTCGGCTGAGAGGTAAAAATCATAAAAATAACCGATAACGTCATGGTGACATCATTTCAAATTTTGCATACTTTTTGTGACATTATCTACCTATATAGTCGTGTTCCCTAACGTGGCGCACTTCGAAGCTTACCCGACTTTCCTCGTGTAGTGTTGCCAAACCTCTTTGTTGATAAACCTCAAATTCATGCAATAAAATACTTGTACTTTTACCTTATCAGTGCTTGCTATTTAACCTCTGTGAACAATTTCAGTTTCATAAAATTTAATCCGAAATTCAAAAACGGTGGTGTCCGGAAATTGGGCACAAATTGGCGGAGTGTTCCCTAACGTGGCGCACTTGAATAAATCTTGGAAAATTCCAAATTAACACTTACGAATTCCTGTAAACTTGATAAATTCTGATAAATAATTAATATCTTTACTTACATACCCAGCCAAATGTTTGTCAGAAAATTATTTTCTTATTTTTCAGGGCATTTTCAAAGGGTTCACTTTGCACTTGAAAATAAAATCGGAAAATCACGCCAAAAATAGCTTTTCCTTCTAACTTTGTTACGGGTAAATAAACTCGCGATTTATGAACAGGACCGTTTAGAACTTAATGAAATTTCACTTTCTGTGAAATTTCAGTTTAAAATTTTGCTCTAGCTAGGCGCTACCGGCGAAAAATCCAAGTGCGCCACGTTAGGGGCCGCGCCACGTTAGGGTACATCAACAATAATGTAATGGTGACGTCATTTCAAATTTTGCATACTTTTTGTAACATTATCTACCTATCCATAAAGTTCCATGACAATAGGAACTTTTGTTATATGTGTTTTGGAAATTCGCGTTTTTTTATGATGTAATCGTGACGTCACAAATTTTAAAAAGGTTATACAAAAAACAAATACAAAAGGAATTTAAAATTTTGCCCGTTGCGTTCATAAGATACTGCTTAAAGGTCCAAAAATTCCAAAATACATATTAAATCGCACGATTATGTCATCATGACGTCACCTCAAATTTTACCTACAACACATTCCAGTCTCCCTACATACCAAGTTTCAACCCAATTGGACTTACTTTTCTTTAGAAATAGGACTTCAAAATATGCATGTTTGTGATGACGTCACGTGACCCATGATGACGTCATTGTTACAATACCCGTCAGTGCACATATTTTTTATTGTGGTCTTGATGTGCACCAAGTTTGACGTTAATCCAAAGAAACAAAGGGTAAAATTTTGTAAGTGTAATAAAATTGTAAATATTTTAAAAATCATAAAAAAATCCACCGATGACGTCATGTTGGCGTCATTTCAGATTTTGCATATTTTTACTTAGAACACATCCTGGTCTACCTACATACCGAGTTTCAACCCAATTGGACTTACTTTTCTTTAGATATAGGACTTCAAAATATGCACGTTTGTGATGACGTCACGTGACCCATGATGACGTCATTGTAACAATACCCGTCAGTGCACATAATTTGCAAAAAAGCCTTTGTTTTTGTTCATATTTAAAAAATTTTTTTTTTTAATACTTTCTTCTTTTTGTTCCATGTAAAATCCCATAGACTTTGTACACGATTTTAGTACGCGCCACTTTGGCATTTATCTTTGTCGTACACCATTCAAATTAAGCATATGCATTGTCATTATAGAAAAGTTGTGTCCCGAAGAGTGACGTCATCATGGGTCACGTGACGTCATCACAAACGTGCATATTTTGAAGTCCCATATCTACAGAACTGTAAGTCTGATTCGGTTGAAACTTGGTATGTGGGTAGACCGGGATGTGTTATAGGTAAAAAAAAAAAATGAGGTGACGTCATGATGACGTCATCATGCGATTTTATATGAATATTTGAATTTTGGGACCTTTTAGCCATATCTCACGAATGCAACATGCAAAATTCGAAATTCTTTTTGTATTTGGTTCATTAGGTAAATAGGTATTTGCACAAAATTTTAAAAAGTGTGTGACGTCACGATGACGTCATCAAAAATGCAATTTTTCAAAACCTATATAAGGAAAGGTCTGATCGTCATGAAACTTGGTGGGTAGGTAGATAGTGATAATGCCAAGTCTGAAGTGACGTCACGATGACGTTGATGTTTTATGATTTCTTTAATATTTATAATTTTATTCTGCTTCCAAAATTGCACAAATCTGATTGACTGTGAACTTGGTTCAAACCAAGATCACAATGACAAAATGTGCATTGTAGAAGGGTTTTCAAGATGACGTCATCGCATGTGATGTCATGTGATAAAGCTATATTTTTGGAATTATTCTAAGCCTGGTGAACAACCTTTAACTATTAAACACTCTAAAAAGTGACGGCAAAGGACAAACATAGCATAAACATTTATAAAATGCGAAAAAGCCCTGTGTTCTGTTGTTCAACAGACATACCTCTCTATTTTTTTTATTGTGGTCTTGATGTGCACCAAGTTTGACGTTAATCCAATGAAACAAAGTGTAAAATTTTGTAAGAGTAATAAAATTGTTAATATTTAAAAAATCACAAAACTCAACCAATGATGTCATGTTGACGTCAATTCAGATTTTGCATACACCGTGACACCATCTACCTATCCACCAAGATTCATGACGATTGGGCCTTCCCTTATATGTGTTTTCAAAAATGAAATTTTTGATGATATCATCGTGACGTCACTTTTTTCTAAATTTTGGGCATACACATATAAACTAACAAACATAATACAAAAATAATTTTCAATTTTGCATGTTGCGTTCGTGAGATATGGCTTAAAGCTAAAAAAAATCAAAAAATTATATAAAATCACACGATGACGTCATCGCGACGTCACCTCATTTTTTTTCCTGTAACACATCCCAGACTACCAACATACCGAGTTTCAACCCAATCGGACTTACAGTTCTGTAGATATCGGCCTTCAAAATATGCACGTTTGTGATGACGTCACGTGACCCATGATGACGTAATCAGGTCAAAAGTGTGTTACACCAAAAACGTGTACAAAGTCAATGGGATTTGGGGTAGACCCAAAAAGATAAAAAAAGAAGAAGAAAAAAAATCAGAACAAAAACAAAGGCTTTTCCGCTGTTTGGCGGAAAAGCCAATAATACCCTGGATTGGACATTTGGGAGAGATCCCCATAGACTTGTGCACAAAAATTTTCAAACTTAAATGTGTATTCCCTTGTCCTTTTTCCAGAATTTCGGTATGTTTACTAATTTGACCACGAGCAACAGATATAACCTAAATGCGACAACAAAATTGTGCCTCTAAAGGGGGGCTGTGACATTAGGGAGACATGAAAATGTCTCCCTAATGACCGATGTCTCCCATCTTGCGAAGAAATTACTATAACGTGTCTCTTAATAGTGGTACCTTTACATGTATAATAATAATAATAATACAGAACTGTATATAAGCTTTTCTGTCCAGTGGAAGAGCAAGTTTTTGGTACACTGAGTAGTCTGGTGTCAGTAGATGATCGGAGGCTTCTGGTTGGCTTGTAAAGTTGAATGAATTTGGTTGGTAAACAAGGGTCAGAAGTTCGAACTTGATTCGGTTGGGGACTTCACCCAGTGAAGATCATGGAGGATGGGAATGACGTCATATTTGACAAATGGCACTGACTTGGTTGGACATCTGCATGGTTGGGTCAAATACCACTCCAAGAATTCTGATCTTTGAGGAAGCCTGGTCCGACAACAGAGCCTTGTGGTAGTCCAAACTCCAGTAGTTGTGGATCAGATAGCTCACTATCAGCCTTTACTATATATAGTATTAGTGCGACCAACAAGGTAAGAATGGAACCACTGTTGAACATGCCCTGTAATCCCAAATACATTGGATAATCTATCTATTTGTGCCATCTTCTTTCAAGTTTTCTACGGTTGCGTCTGGCAAGGTGAATTTCGTTCGTGGTTGGTGGGATTTGAACCTTCGTGTTTTTATCTTGATGGACAATGAGCGTCCAGGACACTTTGGACCGCGTTGTAAAACAAAACTTGGGCATTGGGACTACTGTCATATGGAAACGACTCGAGAGATCGCGCAAGATCATCGGTGAAAGTATCAGTGTCGATAGTTTCTTGTTTTCAATTGCACCACCTGTTGGTTGGGTTTGGCGCCATCAATGACGCATTTAATCACATGGTGATCCGAGTGTAGCTTGTCCAGACTTTTGCACAAGGACATGAAATCACAAGATCAACAGTATGCCCGTATTTGTGAGTTGAGTGGGCCCGTGGACATGTTGTCGTAGGCCATGGTCAGCAAGCAATGTGAGAAACTGAGCAGTGTTAGTTGTATTTGGCGTATCGAGGTGCAGATTGAAGTCCCCTAGTATTAGGTGATTTCCAGAGAGTGGTGAGATTTCGGCCAGGAAATCATTGAAGTCTCTCCAAAATTCTGAAGTATTCTGGCCATTCCTTGGTGACGGGGGCGGTCTGTAGATTGGAAATATACACAACTGTTTTGTGGCATCAGTAATGCAAGCAAGTTTAAATGATTGAGTGGATTCAATGTTGAGCGGTGCCTTGAAGATGACAATACCGCCACCAAACGTATCACTGTCACGTGGCTTGCTTGGTGTTCGAAGAATTTTCAAAAAAATTGTTTGTTTTTTTCTCAGAATAATTTGTACATTTGGACAATCTAAGCTCATAACATGCATATTCAACATTCATATGTAAAATTCATATTTATGCTTTCATAAATTTTCATGAGTTTAGGTCGTCTGTTACTGTAACTTGTGGAAATTATGTCATACTGTTGGGCAAATGAAATGGTGAAGCCCAGCTCCTTGTGGTCCCCGACTGCTTTCCAGGCAAGACCACTACGTTCCTTGATGTCCTTTTCACCATGAATGATCTGAGCAGAAACCTGCATGAGCGGACAGTGGCAGTGTCGGTTGGGGTGGGGGAGCTTTTTCCTTTTGTCCATTTTCCTTTTGTCCTTGCCCCCCCCCAGCTTTCCCCCAACACTTAAGCTACAAAATAATATAATACTGGATGGCTTTAAGATGGATACAAGAATGTACTGCATGAGCTGTGACAAAATTGCACGAGTCGAAGATGAGTGCAATATTGTCGTAGCTAGTCCAATATATTCTTGTATCCCCTGAAAAAAGCCATCCAATATTATAGGTTTTCCCAGCCAATGTCGTAAAATGTTCATTCACTTCGAAAGTCGGTCATTCATTTTCGTCTGAATTTGAGAATCGCTCTGAACACGTGTTTCATTTTCGCTACCACAGCATTCGATTCCATTTCAGTTCAATAAATTAAGTGATTGAGCAGCACCTTTCAGCTTCATTCAGATTCGTTTACAAGCATTTTTTTTTTGCTTTTAGAGGGCATTTTCAAAAATTCACCATTCTATTTCACTTTTAATTTAATGTCATCAGCACCAGATACAATTAGGGGTTTCTTTTTCATTAACTGTCAATCAAATTAGCGTACCTGAAATCAATTTCGAAAAAGTATGCTTGCGTTAATGAATGCACAGAAAAATTAATTGGCCGTCTGTTTCTCAAAACCGAATGCACGGACAATGAAAACGATTGAACTTTCGTTGAATTGATATGAGATTAAAGCCGTGCATTCAAATTCAGACGAAAGTGAATAACCGATTTTCAGAAGTGAATAGACATTTCATGAAATTAGCCGAGAAAACCTATATTATTATTATTTATATCCTCCTCTACGGTTGCAAGTCCTGGACCCTGACCAGACAGATCTCTGCATCCATTGATGGCACCTTAGGTGACCTATACACGGATGTTGCGGGCTGTTCAGAACGTTTCTTGGCAACATCTCCCTAACTCTGTTCTGTATGGTGCCCTTCCCCCTATCTCCACCATCATCAGACAGCGTCGCCTTCGGTTAGCCGGTCACGTTTATTAACATAATGAGCCAGCTAGCCAAGTTCTCTGGAATCCTGAAGCCCCTCGACGAAAAGGTTGTCGCAACATGACCCTGAAAACATCCATCGAGCTAGAAACTGGTCTGAGCGGTCCATCTCTTTCTAACACTATGCTCGACAGGGACAGTTGGGCCCAACTCATCAAGTCATCATGAAAATGAATGAATGAAGAAGAAGAAGATTCCTATCCCCAAGAATTTTAATATTACATTCATGAATGATGTCAGACCAGTGGCCTTAACAGCCATACCAATGAAAGTGTGTGAACAATTGTTTAAGAGTGTTCTGGGTGGTTTGTATCTAGTTTTATGGACCCTATGCAGTTTACCTATCAGAGAAATCGTAGTTGTAGTGACGCTATCTTACTCATTTTGGATAAGTTGATATGCTCACTTAGAACGAGCTCAATATGGTTGACTTGATTCAGGCTGACTTGATTCAAAAGAAATACAAGACACCGTCTTCATTTCTCCTTTTTCGTCAAACTATTTGAAGCTGCCATTGTGATTATTGACACCAGTGCGCATATACCCCTGTGCTGCATGCTCACTGCATGCTCGCTGCATGGGCGTCCATGTTCAATGGTGCCACGCGCTAAGCTTTGTTGAGTGGTTGACAACTGTGTTTCTACGCTCTTGATTGTGCCGGAACCAGCAAAAATGCCTAGATGAGGGTGTGTCAGACAAATTTTGCTGTCATCCGGGTACGTTTTACATTTTTACCGCTGGAAGCCTGATATAAATAAGGGAATAAATGTGTGCTTCGGAGGTTTTTATCACTCTGTTTAAGACCACTTAGAGTCTGGGTGCTGATAATTACCCGAGCCGGAGGCGAGGGTAATTATCAGCACCCAGACTCTAAGTAGTCTTAAACAGAGTGATAAATACCGACGGAGCACATATTTATTCCCATTCATAAATACCTTTTCGGTAAGAAAAAATCATATAATTCGTTCAAAACATCCCGATTTTGTTCAACAAATTCACTTTATGCTTTTTGAAACATCCCTCTTGCAAAATAATGGAGTATTCAGCTGGCGGGTAAGATGTAAACAACCCTTTTATGGAGATTGACGCGCGCGTAGCATGTTCTGCAGGATGTCGCGCAGAACGCACCTGGCGCGTTGCGTATTGAATTTAGAACTATAAAATTCTGACTCCCTGGTAGTGTTGCACATGCCTACGTGAGGATTGTGAACGTTCAACCAATGAAACGATAAGAGGCACTGGATTTTTAGGAGTCCACATTTTATTGTGACACTGGAAAAGTGTTTAAGACCAGCTAGCCATGTCTTTATCATCCGTTTAAGACCGGCCACGTGACGGGCTCTCGACCAATAGGAATGCGTAAACTGTCTTAGGTATTTATGAATAATAATTATGTTTATTCTCTTCGCTGTTAAGATTCACAATAAGTTGAAGATAGAGAGTGAATCATGGGTTCTGTGGACACATTTTGGGCCATTGAAAGCATTATACACATTGGTACTTTGGTAGACGAAACGTGCCACACATGCATTCTAAGTGGCTCTAGAGGCTTATTTCCGAACCATTCACTGCCCCCCCCCCAAAAAAATACTTCCTTGTCCCCCCCCCTATGTTAGAGTCTGGTGCCGCCACTGTGAGAGGGCACCTTTGATGGTCTTGAGTGGCTCCTGGTTTGCTACATTGTAGGCCATGTATTCCGTCTTTTGGCATTGAGATGCAGCCCGACTTTGTTGCACTCAGTTTCTACTATTGACAAAAGGGCCTGAGCATCTGTGATTTCGTCTTATAGCAGAGCGATGCCGTTGGCAAAGTCCAGATCAGATAGTGTCACCGGACCAATCCCCCTGGACTTCCTTGGTGTGATGGTGAAGCCCAGCTCCTTGTGGTCTCCAACTGCCTGCCAGAGGGCGTAGTCAAGAACCATGACGAAGATGACGGGCGCCAACATCTCACCTTGTAGTACCACAGCCTGTAACTTAAAACTTAAGTCTTGCATTGGTGGTATGGATCCCATAAACTTGCACAGTACTCGAGCTTTGGTCTAACCAACGTCTTATAGGCAGTCTCCCTAACTCCTACAGAGCAGCTGTATACAATTCTGCATAAAAGACCCAGTATTTTATTTGCTTTGGAGATATTTGTGTTGATTTGATCAGCCCAGCTCAGTTTGTTGTTCAACCTTAGTGTTGACCCTTAGTCCTCCTGTACAAACACAATAATGCTTTCAGGAGCGATAGTCAATATTACCGACAGCTCCCCGAGGTATTGGAAGTTGACAAACTAGTTTTCGAGGTGAAGCTGAGGGAACTAGTTTGTCAATTTCCATTACTGAGGGAGAGCTAATATCTATTACCCACTCGAAATAAGCCATGTTTTATTTGTTTTACTATACCTCAAAGTTGTGACTATGTAGTCACAACTTTTTGGTCAAGTTATGCTCGGCAAAATCTTGCTCTGCGATAACAACCCTCTTTTTTTTCGGCTTTTAAGATCAAGGGTGGATCCGGGGGGGGCACCAACAGGGACAATGGCCCCACAAAACGAACCCATTTTTTTTAAGTGACGGAGGCAGGCACTGTGTAGGCCTACACCAACATCTTTTAATTAAAAAAAAAATGTACATCGGGTCAAAAATTGCCTCAGATCGCACAACAGAGCATCTAGAGTCCAAAAACTTTTCGGGCCCCTTGAGCGGGCCCCGAACCACACGCCATAATTTTTGGGACCCACTTTTTGGGGGGCTAACAATTTTTTTGCCTCCCAAATTTTTTGTTTTGTCTGGATCCGCCCTTAAGTGTTTAAGGTTATAACAATTTCTAACAATTTTAGGTTGTGCCAATGACCTTAACTTCTCTACGAATTCTAGATTTCAGATTACCCCCCCCCTCCCCCAACAAACAAACTTTTTTTTAAAAATAAATAGATAAATAACTAGAAGAAATAGCAAGATTGATCCATGATCTCTATTTATTATAGGCCTATAGAGATCAGTGACTGCATCCCATGTCAAAGTTATCAATGATTTACTGAGCTGCTATACTGGCGAAATTTAGTCAATTAGTGGATAATAATTACGGAAGTATACGAAAATTCAAATTCTTATTTAAAAATATAATAATTCCGTATGGTTTGCGCGGCAACTTCCCGCCGGCAAGGTGAAATCCCAGAGATTTCAAAAATATCGACATGAAAAAGCCGTCTGTTGTGAATCAGTCGTGTTTCCCGACATTTCCTGCATGTTGTGAAAGGACGTCCTGACGGGCAACAGACGCTGACAGCGTAAAACATGACACTGTCCGAACGACAGTTTACGCGTTGACAAGTTGCAACAAAATCAGTCAAGAAAAGGCGAGTAAAAACACCTTTCCACTCCCTAGATTAAATTAGATATTCAGTATGTTAATAAGTGATTTTTCCTTTGTGTGAGAGTGTTAGAATAAATTCTATTGCAATTTGTTCTAGGTCAAGGCCTGTTTTGTCATAAATTGACCGGACTATTTGTGTGTCTCGGTACAAAAATAAAACCTGTTTGTTTATGGTGTAAATCAAGGATTTGCTTTTGTTCGTCTTCCCTTTTCCTTTGTTTGTACCTCAACTTTTTGCAAAAGCTCTCATTGGTTTTGTAAATGTTTTCCAACCAAAGAGTCCTCAATTCGGTTTCTGACCTTGATTCACTGATGATGTTGCAGGTGTGTGTCCTCGACTTACATCATAAACAAATGCATCTATACACACACAAGGAATACGCTATCGCAATATCCCCCTTTGACTTACAGCAAGAGGGATAATACCAAAAAAAAGGAATACGTTGTATTACATTCTCTGCACTACTTAAGACAAAGTCAAGTACTGGACAAATGCATAATGAAATATCTTATATTTTAATTGAATGTTCACTCAAACTTTTTTTTGGTCATATGTGTTTAATCATTTAACCCATTACCACTTGTACTACATTGTAATGTGTAACTATTCTTTGTGAATATTTAAATGTGGTACCCGCTGCTTTGTACATCGGGTTCGAACCAGCCAACCAATCCCGTTAGCTCGGTGGTTGAGTGGTGGGGCGTCTGCACTAGAAGGCAGGAAGTCGTGCGTTTGAGTCCCGACCGAGTGATTTTTTTTCCAACTTTCACTCAGAAGGTAACACACTGTGTAAACAGTGTTTATAAGTCTGTGTAGGGCAAAACCTTATATTTATTTACATTGTAATGTGTTTATTCACTGAACAATTAATAAAACCATTGAGTGCTGGGCGGTTTCAGGCACTACATAGTGACTTATTACTCACTGTAGGGTGGTTTCAAGCACCTCAGTTACCAAAGAATTAAATATAATCTTTTGGCTTTTATTCAACTGGATCATACATGTATATTGCTTTTGAGATCAAAATATAAAATATAACACACAACTGTCCAATTCCAATTGCTGTTAACTTCTTTGCCTTTGCTTGTTTTTGGCCATTCCCTTTTGTTGTTGAATTGAATCTGTGCACTTCATATGGCACATGCTTAGCAAAAGTTTTATTCTTGCCATAGTCAAAATCCATAATTCTAACCTTTTTTTAGAAAGCAGAGCCAGGAATCAATAAAAGTCAGGTAAAAGAAGATGAACAATGACAAAGGAATGTCATCGTTGTAGTGAATTTAAGGGGCTGTTGCTTGACTAGAGATTAGTGACTTGACTTGTGATCGACTTGACTCTCTTGATCTTTATTACCTGAATGCAATCTGTAATCATTAAATAACAGTAGTTGTAATGATGCTACACTGACAATTATCACCTTAAGCCAGCCGCACACGAGAGCTACATGCTGAGCAATAAGTCATTCGAGGCAATTTGCTTAGCACGCAGCTCACAAAATACTCACCATGTGCGGTCAACCTGAGCTACGCGCTGAGCTAAAAAAATTAACAAGCCAATGAAATCACAAACTCTGTAAATGTGTATATTTTTGTGCAAATCATCCAAAGCCTTCTGTGTTTGTCCTTTTTTTAATCACCGGACCGACAAACAAGAATAATGTGCTTTCATTGGCTAGTTAATCGTTTTAGCTAAGCGCGTACATGTAACTCTCATGTGTGGCTGGCTTTAAATTACATGTATAACTCATTCAGAAATTTCAATCCCCAGCATTTTCCTGAAATGTTGAATGGGGAGAATGCAGTGATAGTGTTCTGCAGGATTCCAGGTAGTTCTTCAAAACTGTAGGTGGTCTGGGGTCTGTAAAGGACTTGCTTCCATGGCTTGTATCTAAAAGAATAAATCATCAGTACCCTTTAACAATGGAGGTTTCTGCAGAGTATGTCTGTTGTCTCAACTTTAAGTTGAGGAAACAGAAAAATTAATTGAAATGCATAGCAATTCAGTACTGAGAAATACAATGTTTAAGTTCAAACTGGCATGACAAAGACACACATGTTAAAAAAAAAACCAACAAAACAATGAAATTGCTCTATTTTCATTCCCCATTAGGGAATGAATATCAGCTAGTTTATAGTATGTACACATATAGACTGGCAATGAGGTCACTAGTGCAAGTCTATGTGCCCCAGCGTGAGTGACCAGAAGAGGGTCCTATTTCCCAATGCCGAAAATAGGACCCTCTTCTGGTCACTCACAGACCCGAGGGGGCAGAGATGTGCACTAGTGATCGAATTAAGCCAGTCCATATGTGTTTTTTTATAACACCTCACCCACAGATTCTGTGTCTTGATTGGCCGAGAGCGAGTCACATGTTACTTTCTAATTTTGCTATCTTTCTTTGCACGGCCAAAAGTACTATACCCGTAGCAACCAAAGTACTATACCATTAGCAACCAAAGTACTACACCACTCGAAGCATTCAATATTTGTATAATAACTCACCTCTTTCCTAAATCTAAAATAAGAAAAGAAACCTTTCAGGGTTTTATTATTGAACTGTTTATTGAACTAATTTCAACAATTAACAATTAAATTTCAACAATTAAAGGAACGTTTTAAGTTTCTTTAGATTAAATTTTTGAGTTTGAGTTTTTTCAGAGGGCGCTGTTACCAGTCAAAAGTTTTGAGTATAGTGCCCGATCGGGCACTATACTCTGGATGTTACGCGCGTGCAATGTCTCGACGCGCCTCTAGATCATGCTGACCCAAGTTTCATACACTAGCCTATATTAGTGAATCACACGTGACCATGTTTCAGCCAACCCGGATAAAGAGCAAGCAAGAGGTGTGTTATAATTTTTTATACAACACCTGAATAAATCCCCGTCATCTGATTGGTGAACTGTAGATCACGTGACATATTATTATTCGGTATAATGCACGGTGCGACCATGCGTTATACCCATGCGTTATACCGTTTAACTTTGCGCTTGTTCCATGACGCGGTATTTGCGTGCAAATGCATGCTGGTGTGCGCGTTCAGCGTAGCGCGTATTGTTCTAAAGAGCCAGCGCTACAGCGTTGGGTTCAAACATTTTCGTGAAGGGGTAGTTCAACATCTTTAAAATCAAAATAAATTGTAGTTTATAATTTACCAATCAAATGACGAGAATTTATTCAGGTGTTGTATAAAACAAATAACGAATGTTTTACGTTCGTGCGATGGAAAGAATAATTTCATTCGGTGACAGATTGAATGTTCCATTCCACTCGGCTTCGCCTCGTGGAATAGAACATTCAATCTGTCACCTCATGAAATTATTCTTACCATCGCACTCACAAACATTCGTTATTTGTATAATAGTATACAATATGTAAGGTGCAGGCGCAGTAGACTAACGATCTAGTAACCAGTGCGATAGTCTACTAAGCATGCGTATTTAACCTGTGCGTGAAATCCCAAGAGCGTGCTTGGTAAATAGCAAAACTAGCGGCTGACACGTGATGGTGCATGGACTAGTGAGAAATTAGAAGAACTAGAAAAAGAAGTCAAACTGGGGGCGCATGGCAGGCCCATTGCAGGAGACCCCCATTAAAAACATTTGAATCTCTCCCATTGGGCTAGTTCCCAAAGCAGAGCCAGGTAGTTACAGATTGATTCACCATCTCTCCTACCCTGAATCAGACTCGGTAAATGATGGGACTGACGGACAACTTTGTTCAGGTCAGTACTCCAACTTTGACATGCAGTTTTAGCTTAGTAATTATATCTGGTAAGGGGGCCCTTTTGGCAAAAGTAGACATTCAATTTGCATTCCGTCTTTTACCAATCCAATCCATTTTTTTTAATGGGCCGACTATTTTGATGTTGGTGGCGCCACTTACACCCCTATTATTCTACTTGAAAATAGGCCACATACATACCACCAAGGTAAAAGTCGGACTAAAAAAAAAAAAAAAAGACAACCTCTAAGCCCCCCCCCCCCCCGAGCCCCCTTGGGTGTGCCACTGGTGTGCAGGGTCGGGACATGTATGCCACTACGTGGACGATTTGGGGACCGGCTACGGGCGGTTCCCCATCTTGTCACAGCACTCGGATTTTTTTCACAATATGTAAGGAATTTGGGGTTCCTCTCGCAAAAGAAAAATGGTCCACCCTACCAGTTGACATTCCCGGGAAAACAGATAGATTCCGTCTCCCAAACAGTAACAATCCCTGCATATTATCTCAGGTCTATTGACGCAAAAGACGCACTCCTCACACCCAAGCTAACCCCTCACGTCTCTTCAATCTCCCATTGGATCAATATCCTTTGTGTGTCGTGAAGAACCTCCTGGGCAAGCCTCCCTCAGGAGGCTCATCGATGCCATCAAAGGCATGAAACAGCAATTGCACAAAATCAGACTCCCCAAAGGTGGGAAGGAGGACCTGCAAATGTGGCAGGTTTTCCCTCTAAACTTTAATAGCAGAACAATTGGTTACTAAATGAAGACCTTCAGCTTTTTACCACTGCCAGTGGGGGGACGTGCTTTTGGGGATACTTTCCTGTAGTAGTAGCTCAGGCCCTTTCCGGCAAACAAGTTCTAATACGTTTAGAAAATGCAGCAGTGGTGTCCATTATAATATTAGCAGTCATTCAACTGCTGCGAAATCATGAAATCAGATTCTTTTTTCAACAGTGCCTCTGCGACAACAATAATTTCAAAGCCAGTCACATTCCGGGCATTCATATTAACATTGCTGACGCGCTCTTTCGTTCGCAAATGCCTAATTTAGACAATTGGCCCCTAAGCTACCCCTCCCGGGTCGGAAGTCCCAGAGTTCCCATGGAAGCTTTAAACTTAAAAGCACTACATCTTTTGTAAGTGGCACCTGGGAGGCATACGGGAAGGGTGCAGAGTGGTTCAACCAATTCCAGCTCTAAAACAAACTCCCCCAATGTGGCCTGCTCCAAGTAGCTGCATTCATTGCACATCTATCCATGGAAGGACTAGCCCCCTCCACAATTGGTACGTATACCGCGGCAGTTGCCTACACACAAATAATCAATGGCTGGCCCGACCTCACTGATTCATTTCTGATAAAAAAGATCAGGAAAGTTTGCCGCCGGCAGGGCCTGAGCTCTGACCCCAGATGCCCCATCACAGCAGATCTGCCCGGGCAAATATGTTACATTTTACAAACAATTACATAATCAGACCTTTAGACCACCCTGTTCCGTGCAGCATTTATCTTAGTTTTTTTTGTTTTTTTTTGTGCTTGCGAGTAGGGGAATTTACAGAAGCCACTAAATCCTGCGATCACTCAAAGATTCTGAACCTCCGTGCCCGACATGCCCCTGCTGGTCGTGAAGGGTAGATTTTCCAAAACTGACCAATGCAGTGCTTCCACTGAGCTGCTGCCCAATAAAGGGCCATCCCAAAATATATTTGCCCCGTCGTCTGGGTTTCCAACAATTACGGCTCCGCCCCCCTCAACCAGGCCCCTCTTCTTTCACATTGATGTCACCCTCCTCACAACTTACCAGCCTGGCCAAATGCTAACCAAATCTTTGGGGGTCCTGGGAATCCTATCCACAGGCTTCAACACCCACAGCTTTCGCATTGGCGCTGCTACTTTGGCTGCCCTTAAAAGCAACCCCCTTGCCCCAGATTCAGGCCCTTGGGCGAGTTTTGTGCTTTATTCACAGGTACACTCCGCATATGAGTGGTGGGTGATAGCATCGTTTATCGAGCGGCGGACCACATGCATAGCTGCCAACTTTTCAAAATCAAGTAAGTAATCAACCCGAGCGGTCATTTTCAACTGCGTTTACATTAACAGTGTATGTACCAGCTTTACCAACATCACACATAGGTACATGGTTTACACGTACACATACATGTGCATACCCTTCTTGTTGTGATTAATAATGCACTGTAGGCCATAGGATCATTAGAATTAATTAAAAGAAAAAATAATTGATTTTTTTTTTTATTATTTTTTTTTTACTGTCTGTATTTGTTTGTTGAAGTCAAATAAATAATAACATGTGCGCATATATTTCTGAGATGCATTCTATCAATGTTGAGTTTCGAGTTTGTATGTTTTTACATACATTTAGGGCCACCCTACACGATAGAAATATCCCGCCAACATACCTTGCAAACAAATGCTGATTTATCTTTTCTGGACGTTGTGATACAATTCTTCCAACCATACTCTTATTAAATTCCATGATCAAAATCTCGCACTGATGGATCTCATCCCAGCAACAAGTGACCAATGTGCTCACGATCGTCATTGAAAAGTAGTCAGTACACATTGTACATCCACATGCGATAAAAACGTTGCAACACACACGCAGTAGCACACACCATTGAAAAATAGTTTTAGTCTGGTACTCAAGTATTCCACACCACATTGATGTCTATCAGGTGCCTGACCGCATTGCTTATTAGACTTGTGTCACCAGTCCATCCTTTATCGTAAATTAGGGCCTACATTTCACCAGAAGTTTTCGGGCAAAAAACGATACCTAACAAGTATTTTTTTTTCCGTAGAAAATGGGAAATTCGTAATTTTTTAGTGGCAATTCGTATTTTCATAATTTAACAAAAAACATGTAACAATTACGAAAAATTTGTAATAGTTGGCAGCTATGCACATGGTTCAGCTCCCATCACTAGGGATCCTTACATGGCTTGGGTGTCCGGGGGGAGAAGATCACCTCTTTGGTCCCCTACGTCCAACCCCAACTGCGCCGTGCACCATATCCCAACATGATTGTTATCCATCTAGGCAGTTATTATGATTTTGTTCTCAACAACAACAATGAACAAATTCAGTGGAAGAATGGAAGAGGGCCTCCGGGGCCTATATGGTACTTGCTCCCCTACACCGTTATCATGTGGTAAGATATCCTCCTGTGCCTCTTCTATTACAGGGAAGAGTGTCCAGGAGTTGGGAAGAGGAATATAAATGCACTCAACATATACACGCATAGGTTTTGTAAACACATGGGTAATGCCCATGCAATAGTTCACTCGAATACCATCAACCCGAGCAAACATTGTGCCTACTGGCAGGACGGCTTGTATCTGTCCCAACTAGGCTGTCACAATTTGACAACTGCCTTAACGTTTTTCAGGAGCAACTTCGAGGCCCTCCTCCACCACCCTCAGGTTCAACCAGTATTCACCACGATCACCCAAAAATAAAAGCAAAAGCACTTTTACTCTTTTGTAATCCCAACCCCTATTGTGTCCTTCCAGTAGCCTCATTCACTAGGAAATAATAGGTACTTAGCACTTACATGTTTATACTTCTAAAGCCTGATTCATACTTGGCGCGAAAGCGAAGCGAATGCGAATTTGTGACGTCAAGGGGAGTATTCACGCTGCGAATTCGTAAAAGTTGAACAAATTTCAACCTGGGCGAATTTCGCAGCGAATGTTTCATGACGTCAAATTCGCTTCGCATGAAGTATGGACCGGGCTTAATGTTCAAATATGTTAAATATGCGTTCTGCCTTTCACCGACGTCATCGGTGAAGGGCATATTGAATTTACATTACCCTGACGCAAATTCCATCTAATGAATAATTGGGTTTATATTTGATTGTTTGCTGGCATTTGAAAGTCGAAATTAACCTCAGGCAATATGCTTCAAAGTTCACTGGAAAAATGTGCACAGTTTTTGGACATAATATGCTTGTGTATACATGGATCACATTCAGAGTCATGGTAAATATCTGACATTTTGAAGTTTCATTATTTTTTTCCATTTGGTCAACAAATTGTTTGCTTACTCTGAGGTCTCCTTTGAGCAACATCAGTCAGGAATTGACCAAGAACAACTAATTCATTGTGCAGCTTTTCAGTGATGTCTGCTATTTTTTGTTCTCGCTTGTCAGTGCGTTTCTTCAGATCAGTAATATCGTCAAGGAGGATGTGATCTCTGCCAGATGACTCTTTCTGCATGGATCTCTCCTTTCTCCAACCCATGACCAGCTTGTCTAATGCAAAATGAGGGAAATCATTTTTATGGTTTACTTCTAGTTTTCCAAAAAATATGTAACAGGATCAGATAGAATGAAATTATTACATCATATGAATCTGCATACTGCAAAAAGCTCAACTTGATCCATCATGTGAAGTCAAAGGATGCAAGAAAATAAAGTACTTGAAACTTCCCACAGGTTTGTGGAGAATTTGTTCATCTTTTGACATATTAATGAACAACTTCTCCACAAACCGGGAGTGAGTTTGAAGTCTAAAAACATAAATCACCTTCAATTCTTATGAATTCATTTTCAATGTGCATACACAAAATTCTAATGATACTTATGGCCCCCCTAAAAAAAGTCTCCGGTTTCTGGTATGAGCCCGTGTCGCCATAGCCATGCGCGTCGGCAAAATTAAAAAGTTTTTTTTTTCAATGTAAGATGATGTCTCAAAACCGCCAAACTCACTGGTTTGACTGGAATCCTGCTGTTGCACAATTTTAACGTGATTTTAGATGGGGTTACGATCAAGTATAAGCTTTATGTGGCCTCTCTGGGCTCGAATACATTTTGCACTAATTTTAGTTGGGCACCATTTGCAGTCATCAGCCGACATTTGAAGGAAAAAAAGGAAAAAAAGAAAAAAGGAAAAAAAAAAAGAGCCGCGTCGTTGCACTTCTTGCACCCTAAGGCAAGCTCCATACCAGAAACCGGAGACCTTTTTTTTGGCCTATAATAACAAACACTGATGGAAATGTTGTACAGAGCATTCTTCCACAAGTTACAGTAAAGCTTACCCACAATGTATAAACAAAAACCAAAACAATGAATGGTGAAAATACAAACCTAATAGCCCTAAATTACCTTCCCCCCCCCCAACAAGTGTTTGCTGATTCTACTAGCGAGTACTTTACCTGTAGAGCAATACTACATATGCAATATATCTCCTAGAGGGCGCAATCCATTCCTTAAGATATATTAGATAATGCAAAAAGACTATCTATATGCAGTACTGACCAAACTCTGTTACGTTAAAAGGGAATACAACGCCGCGACTCAGCACAAACTATGTAACGGCAGATGGGGCAACGGGCAAAACAACATTGTGACATAATCAATTCATATCAATTCTGGCTTATTAGTTAATAAGTCAAAGTACATGTATGTAAATGCACGTGTGAATTGACATGAACATTAATGTGGCAAGTTCGCACACGGGAGCAGTGGTCACGGCAGACTCACTGTAGGATTTCTCCTGGTTTTCACCAGGGCGATCCCTGGGGTCGCTCATGGGCTTTTTGGAGAGGGGCTGGAGGAACACTTTCAGAACAGCCAACACAGTAAGTGAACCAATATGGGGTGTCAAACCAGTATGAAATGGACGCAGAAATAAGGGTAGGCCATTAGGGTTTGAAAAGAAAAAGTGTCATGATGAGGCAAAGTGCCACTCTGTAGCTCTGCGTGCTAGGCCCACGGGAACAGGGGGTGCTGGGGGGGGGGGGGGGGTCAGCAACCCCAACTTTTTTGATGGGGATGCGGGAATATGCTAAAGCACCCCCTACTTTTAGTAGATATGAATGCACATAATGTCATATCAATAATATAGACTTACCTAAGCGAAAACAAAATGAAAAGTATTTGAAAGAAATGTAATTTTATTTCCCGTCATGTCGGCACTGTCGAGGGAATCAATGCAAGTTGCGTGCGCCTGCCCAGTACTAAACTAGCAGTAGCCACTAATACAGCGTCAGTTTTATAGTCTGTTTACGGGCCTTCTCGTTTACACAGTATCCACACAGTATCAACATCGTGCCATAAGTGGGCATATTACGCCCCACCGCATCCCTCACAACACTTGGTGCGGTAAATCGTGTACTCATGGGAAAAAGGATGTTACATGCTGTGGAAAACGATTGAAAAAATGTACATGTACTACCATAGAGTGTCCTTTCTCTATACTATGGTACTACTACGTTGATCATTCAGTTGCACTAGTTTCATGAGTTTTGTCATAGGCAACAGCGAAGAGTTTCGGCAAAGTATAATACTCGTGAAAAGTGTGGATTCTAATCTCACTAAAAATAGTTCTGCTTCTGGTTACCTGAGGCTAATCCTATTTTTAGGCCGGGAACATAAACATTTCATCGTCAATATTAAGTCCCCCCCCCCAAAAAAAGTATACATTTTAATAAATCCTGTTGTCTTTTCTGTCTTCACAAAACACCTCTCAACACCCATTTTGCGATAAAATGCCTGTATTTATTTGTTTGCATATACTTACATTCACAATTTTTTTAAAAGAAACCTCCGTTGTTTTTAAGTTTGCTTCGCGATAAAGTTCGCAATTTGACGTCGCGGTGACAATATCGAAACCCGTGTGTAATGCTCGATCCAGCAATGACTGGTTCCCGCCGTGCCGCCAAAGGGCCCAAGAAGGCACGATTGAAATGCGGTATAACCAGTAATCCATTAAAAAAACAGCATTACAAATTTTGTTTACATACATGTACATGGTTCATTGTGGTGTAAACTTTCTCTCCCCCCCCCCCCAAAAAGTGTAATAGCGTCAAAAAGTGGCTGAGATTGCACCACAGAGAATCTAGGATCCCAGAGCTTCCGACGCCAAAATGGCTTCACACTTTGCGCTCGCCGATTGCCTTAAACAAATTCCAGCACCCCCTGTCAAAAATTTGTTCCAGCAAGCCTGGGGGATATCAGTCTTGGTCAATGCCAAGTGACCGATTAAAGAATCAAAGTGTCTCTCTGTGAACCTGGTGGAGAAGTCTTGGTATTAGGTCTGGCAATTGCCGCATGAGCAGCACAGAACTGATGGTACACATGCAATAGGGAGTGAGTGAACTGCCGAGAGGGGGCAACGTGTCTCTTCATGGACCTAGGCAGTTTTATAATATGGTGTGAGTGACTTGCCAAGATGGGGCCGAGTATCACTTTGTGGACCTTGGCGGACAAATTCTGGGATCTGTCCAGACCAATACTGCATAGGAAGGCAGAACTGATCGTATTGCATGTATATGGAGCGAGTGACTTGCCAAGATGTGACAAAGTGTCAGTTCATGAACCACAAGCAATAGAAGGTGAACACATGAATGCACTATGAATAGAAACATAAACATTACAACGGAGAAAACGTTTGAGAGCATGCGGTAAATACCGCATGGGCAGCACAGAACTGATTGCATAAATGGTAGCAAGTGACTTGAAGTGACTAGGCATGGGGTTCAGAGCCAGCCTAAGGGGCCCAAAAATTTTTGAACTTTAGAAGCTCTCTGGTGCATTTTAGAGAAAATCTGGGATCTTTGTGGTAGATTTTCCTCATAATTCAGAAGAGATTTATAATATCTTTAAAAATAAAAATTGAATGAACATTTCTCAAACATTACAACTTCCAAAACTGGAAAAGTATGGATTAGTTTCAAGTTGACAAATAAGTTGAAGATAAAAAAAAATCTGATTCCTATCACATGCCTTTCCAAAAATTAGGGTCAGAGGTTGGATTTTTTGTTTTATTTCGCCAAAAAAAACAACTGTGGAGCAATAATAGAGCATGCAAGGAATTGTACAATTGTACAGTGGCGCCACAAAGTTATCGAGATTGACCATCAAAACTTTTTTTATAAAAATTTGCCCTAACTAATATGAAAATATATTCAAGATGGATGACTCTTTAAAATAATGGAGAATTTAAGTCGTCCAGGCCACTGTGCTAAAAAAATGTCAATGTTAGTTACTGTCAGCTGCCGGCCAGCCCCAGCCATATATCCTGTTGCGCACATGGCCCACTATCGGTGTGCATGACAGCACTGTGAATTGTGTAGTTGGCCCGGAAACGAACCCATGTGCTTTGGCCAAAAAGTTTGTACAGGTAGGGTTCTTAGACGAAGATTGCTATTGTCTTTCCTGTGTTACCTCCGGTCTGGAGTATGTCACGTAGGGAGCAGAATGTGAATGTCGAGGCCGACTTCCAGCATACTACCTGTGAAATTTCTGAGATCCCCTACCGCTATGGCCCGTACATCATGGGCCCAAACAAAGCACTGGACAGAAGCGTCCCTTTTGTATGGCCTGTCCAAGTTTAATTTGATTGCTGAGAATACCCAATGGGCAATGGTATCCCTTGAAGCGAGGCCATGCAGCTGTGTTGCTGTAATAAAAAGCTGCGTGAAACCATCCCCGAGGGGTGTCGTTATGATGGCATTTGTCACACAGTTCCTCCATTTGTTTCGGTCTTCTGCTGTTCTGAGAAGTTTTGCAAAATTAAGACCAGTCCACTCCTTGATGTTGTCTACCCACATTTTCTGCTGTCTTCCCCTTTTGCGGCTACCATCTGTCCCACCCTCCAGGATTGTGTTTGCAAGACTCCCCTTTCATCTGACCATGTGTCCAAACCAGTGCAGTTTTCTCTTTTTGACGATTGTGACTAATTACCCCCCCCCCCCCCCACAGTAGTGTGGTTGGGGTCTACGAGCAAATACTTACCAGGAGAGTGAATACTACATATGCATTGTTCCCTATGCCGGCAGGCAATTTGCTAAGAGTTTTACACACAATAGCGCCCTCAAGTGTCCTACATTAGCGTCCTCTTTTTCTCAAGCGTTACCTGCGTAAGCACTCAAGGAATCGAGTATAGTCAAGGAATCGCCCGGGATGTGGACTGCCGACAGTGCTATCCCGTGATGTATGTACCAGAGGGTGAGATCCCACGTTAGTGCACACAGACGGCCTGACCAACCCACCACTAGCCAATCGTCGAGGTACATGAATATCATGGTCCTTCGTCACCGCAGTGCCGCCCCGATCGTCTTCACAATCCGGGTGAACACCCACGGAGAAGTGGACAGCTCGAACGGGAGCACCACAAATTCGTACAGTATATTTTTGTATTGGAAACGTAGGAATTTGCAGTGCTCCGGCCTGATCGGTACGTGAAAGTACGCGTCCTTCAGGTCTATACTGGCCGCCCACGCTGGCGTTATGATTGATTCGAGAATGGTCCGTATCGTTTCCATGCGGAAACGTTTCGGACGTATGAACCTGTTGAGGGGTTTTAAGTTCAGTATTGGACGCCACACGCCGGCCTCCTTCTTGGGGGCCAAGAAGAAGGTTGACATGAAACCCGCCCGGGTCCCCCCTTGGGGGACAACACGAACTGCTCTCTTTAGAAGGAGGGCGTCGATCTCCCCCTCGAGGGAGCGGCGTTTTGCTGTTTCAGGCGGTACGGGCGTTGTCCGAATAAGCATGTCCGACGGGGGGGTCCTCGTAAACTCGAGCGCGTAACCGCTGCTGATCGTTTCGAGGACCCACCGGTCGGAAGTAACATGCACCCAGGACCCCAAGAACTCCTGAAGGCAGCCTCCCACGGGTCCATCGGCGGGAGGCCGCTCGGAGACGAGTAAGTCACTTGCGCCATGCCCCGGTGTACTGGGGAGTGGGCGCACGAAAACCGCGTCCCGACTGGGGACGCTGTTGTCCGATATGTGGTTGTGAAAAACGCGGGCTGGCCGCCTTATCAAAATCCACCACGGGCCGCTTTGACCGGGGGCGGTACCGGGGAATGACAAAAGAGGGCTACTTCTTTGTCTTATCCGCGGCTTTGGGCCCGGCCGGTTTCTTGAGATTTATTTTCTCAGTGGCCTTGAGGCGCTTTGCTTCGGCCTCCATGGACTCCTGGAACTTACCAGAAAATAAGTCCAGGCCTGAGAGCGGAAGGTCGTCGAGACGCTTACGTGCTCCAGGTGAAGGAAGGAAAAGCGCATCTAGCACATTGGCGCGGCGTGTCGATGTTGCCAAGGTCGACACTTTAGCAAACTGGTCGAGAGCGGAGTATAGGCCACGATCGAGGCAATGGAGAGCTGCCACCATCATGTCGGCTGGTATACCGAGTCTTCTTCATACCCCAGGGCCAGGTACTCGGACAGGAGAAGAAGAAAAGACGTCGCACGCATACCCATGCGTGCCGACGAGTCCATTCTACGGGTGACATCCTCTAGCTTTCCACGGGTCTTGTCCGTAAAGGGGACCTTGGAGGAAGCCGCCCCTCGGTCAGCGGCGAGTTTGTCGATGGCTGAGGCCGGCAGGACTGGAGTTGAAAAATATTTCTCAAAATCCCCTGGGGGAAAATGATAATAAGAGTCTATGCGCTTAGCGTAGGCACTCCATGTCTTTGCGTGCATTATCCCGTCTATGTGGTCAACGCACACACGGTCCAGCGGCATTGTGGGAAAAGCCCGGACCGGTTCTGCCGTCGGTCCCGATCTCTTCTTGAACGACTGACGCTCAGGAGGAGGAGGTTCAGTTCCAGCAGGGAGATTCAGGACCCTGATCATATCCCGGTGAACCAAGCGGAGTTCAGTCTCAGCCACTGATAGGCGTTGCATGGTGCGGGTCAGTTCGCTCTCGTCCGCCGAGTTGTCAGAGTACGGGGGGCGAGTTGTCACCGGGGAATGGGAACCAGGCGTCGGGGGCGAAGCAGAGCCGTCACGGTGTCCCGGTATCGAGCCCCGCTCGGACTCTAGTGACGCCGATGGGTGTAAACTAATACCGGGCGGGGACATCGGTGCATGGCTCTCCGTGTGCGGCATTGTCCGCTGGTCTGTAGTCACCCCACCATGGCTGTGATGACTGGCGGGTGGGGGCTGTAATTCTGGAGGGGACTCCGGCGCACGGCTAACCGGGTGTGGTATGTCCCGTTGGCCCGGAGTCATCCAGCTGTGACCGTAGTGGCCAGTGTGTGAGTCAACTGGGCCGAGTCAACTGGGCCGAGGCCGAGTCGGCCCGAAAATGAGGCTGCGAGGGAGTGAAAAGCCTCAAATAAATCATTGCGCGAAATTGGGTCGCCACCCTTGTGGCGTTTCCCACGGTGTGATCGACCGGATGACCCGCTTGAACTCGTCGAAGAACAGCGGGGACGGCGGTTCTTTTTCGCTGTTTTCTTTTTTGAAGATCGGCTCTGAGTACTTTCCGAGGATTGCGGGGACACGGGGATGCCCGAACAACGGATAAAATCCGATGAAGAGGCATGGCCCTCAGAGCGTAGCGTTAACGTCCCGGGGGAGCGTAGCGTTAACACCCAGGGGGAACCCCAGGGAGTCGGCTCTATGCGATCAATAGCCCGGGCGGCCGACAGCGCCCCCGCCCCGGTAACATAGGCGGGCATTGCACAATCGAGCCGGCCGTATAAAAGCCCACCCCAAGGCATCGTGGTAATCACGGGGCTGGGTGGGCCTGGGTGCACTGAGCCATGGAGGAGTACTTCCTCCGGCTGTGTGTGCCCCGTAGATGGGCCAGGGACGGGCACAGTGCGCCGGTAGTGGAGCCACCTTTCGCCGCATGTCCCTGTTTGGGTACTGCCCCGGCTTCAGACAATTTCCTTGTCTTGCCAGGGCGTTTCCCCTGCAGTTGGGCGGACCCATGAATATTGACCGAAGACGGTGGGGTTGTACGGCCCCCCGCTTGGTCAACGGGTCCGTCAGCTCCGACAGTCAGCAGTGGCTGAAGGGGCTGACTAGGGGACTGCTGCCGTGGTTACGTACCATCACCGGTGCAGTCCCCCAAGAACTCGGGCTTGTCTGGTGGGATGTACGTCCCTCCATTATCGACACACCCAGTCCTCCACAACTTCCTAGATTTACTCATTTCTTACTTCACTTCACTTAGAATAACTCACTATAGTACCTCTACAATAAACACTTTCTTCTTTATTTCTTATAAAATAGTTTTCTCACAGCAAAGAGGCATAAATAAAACAGTGAAAATCAGGTTGATTGAAATTTCACGATATACCTCTCATGCGGCTAAGAGAAAAAGAGGACGCTAACGTAGTGCGCATGTCACAGGGCGTCGTGGAAAGGACACTTGAGGGCACTATTGTGTGTAAAACTCTTAGCAAATTGCCTGCCGGCATAGGGAACAATGCATATGTAGTATTCGCTCTACAGGTAAGTAGAGTGATGTAGACCTGTCTTGTTTACCAATGTAGCTCTTCATTAGCTCACGCACAGCTTGGTTAGTGGTGTGGCTTGAGTAATGAACTGGTTTAGTGCATGCCAAATACCACTTTGGGGATCGCACAGGACACCATATTTGTCTGAAAAGACAGAGGAGGTGCACTAAATTTTCAGGAGGGATAACCCTGCTGTCTGATTTTTGTCGGACAGGACGCTTCGGGGATCAGGCAGACCCTGCCAGATTCTCAGCGAAAGGCTAACTTTATTGACAAATGATTGAGAGGTGACAGGCCCAAGGGTTCGCAAGGAGCCTTGGCCAAAAGTTTCAGGACCTGACCCAGATCCCAGGATGGGACTAGTTTCCGGACTGTTGGCCTCTCATTGAACATTCCACGGAGTAGGTGAGTGATCACCACATTAGAGAAAATGGTTGAGCCATCAGCGAAGCTTTGTGAACTGCTGCTATGGCTGATCGATAATTTTGCATAGTGTCTACTGACAAATTGGCTCTGAACAATGACAGTAGAAATTCCGAACAATGATTTGAAGCAGCACAGAGTGGATCCACAGTCTGTTCTTCACACCACCTACTATAATGTCGAAGTTGACTGTCTAAATTTGTGTTGTTCAAAGACGACGTCCCTTTGCGGCCTTGGATGCAGCATCTTCAGAAAGACCTTCTGATCGGAAAGCACGCTTGACAGTGGCCAGCACGCTAGGTGGAGATCTCCCGGAGCCGGGTGTTGGAACAGGGACTGAGGCTGAAGGAGTAGGTCGTGACGATCTGGGAGGATTAGAGGGGAGCCCACTAGGAGCCTCACCCATCGTGGAAATCAGGGCTGATGCACCCAAAAGGGGGCAATCAGTAGGATCTTGCACCTTTCTCTCTACAGTTTCTCGATGACCCTTGTGAGGATCGAGATCGGGGGGAGGGCACAGGCGAACATGTTTGTCCATTCTATTGAAAGTGCATCCGAGGCCCATGCCTGAGAATGATGGGATTTCAAGCAAACCAGGAGTTGGGTGTTGATCGCTGAGGCGAACAGATCTATGTGTGTACAACCCAGGACTGAGAAGATTTGACTTAGGATCCTCTGTTTAATGACCACTCCGTTGGCATTATTTTGTCCCAGGAGAGAGTGTCTGCCATGTCATTTCCACACCCATAATGTGAATGGCACATAAATCGATTTGTGTCTGATTAAGCACTGAAACATCTCCCAAGTCAGGTAGCATAGCTCCGGGTGATCTTGTACTTCCTTGTTTGTTGATATGTGCTACCGCCGTTGTGTTGTCGGTCCTGATTAGAACAGATCAATCCACTACAAAATTTTGTCATCCCAAGTTGCTGTAGCTTGTCGAGGGGGGAGGGAGGCTCCCTAGCCCTCGTTGGAAGTGTCGGTGGAGATTATGCCACCCCCCCCCCACCTCCCGGGGAAACTCTGTCCACACCGATGTTCTGTTCCAATAGCCACCAAAGGAGTGGACAAATGACTTTGTCGATTGAGACCAAAAGAGAGATTGGATCTGTCTTGGGTCTGTAATGTGTCAGAAGGTCCATTTGCCAAGGACGCACCCTCAATCTGCACCAGGGGCCCAAGTTTCAGCCAAGCTCACGCTGGAGCGACTTGAGCGGATAGAACTAGTTTGACACGGTTAGTTGAGACTTCTTCTTGTTGAGGATGAAGCCTAGACTCATCGTCAACATATAAGTGTCCCTCAAATTCCGAAGAGTCTTGTCTTTTGATTTTCCAACCACCAGCCAGTCTTCAAAATACATAAAAATCATAATGTTCTCGCGCCAGAGACGTGATGCTACTTCCCGCACAACCCTGGTAAACTCTCTTGGCGAGGTCAATAGACTGAAGGGAAGGGTGGTGAACTCGTAAGTGCGCTCCTGGTACCAAAAAAACGTAGGAATCAGGAGTGCTCTTTGAAGGTGGGAACATGAAGGTACGTATCCTTATTAAAGATGTTCCCAACGCTGGTGTTGGTAACAATTCTAGAACTATATTGAGAGTTTCCATTCAGAAATGCTTGGGTCTGACAAACTTGTTGAGCAGTTTCAGATTGATGATTGGCTGCCATTCGCCAGCCGTCTTCTTTGGTGTTAGGAAGGAGGACAGGAAGCCTGTGAAAGGCTTCATTGGTGGCACCAAGTGGACCGCTCGTGACTGTTTTGTACCGTGAGGCACTCATCAGCAGAATGTTTCAAAAGATTTAAAATTCTAGGGTGAGCTAGGGTGTTTCAGACAGTGGTGTTCAATGACCAGGTAGCATGGAAGAAGCGTAATGCAGACAGTAAATTTTATGTCACCATGGGCAGTTGGGACGGCGCGGATTCATGTGAGCTGGTCGTAGCATACATACAAATTCCATCTTTAATACGAATAGCATACATGCATAGCTACCAACTTTTCAAAATGCAAATCAGTAATCAACCCGCGAAGTCATTTTCAACTGCGCGTACATTAACAGTGTATGTATCACTATCAACTTTACCAACATTACATATAGGTACATGGTATACACATACACATACATGCATACCCTTCTTGTTGAGTGGTCGGGCACAACCCGACCACTCTTTGGATCTGTTACGATTAATTGGCTGTTTTGGCAATTTTGCCGAAACAGCCTTTGTTTTCGTTAAGATTTTTTTCTTTTTTTTTCTTTTTTTGGCTGTTTCGGCACTTTTGCCGAAACAGCCTTGGTTTTTCGTTAAGATTTTTGGCTGTTTCGGCAACCAGCCGAAACAGCCTTTGTTTTCGTTAAGAGTTTTTTTTTTTCTTTTTCGCAATTTTGCCGAAACAGCCTTTGTTTTCGTTAAGATTTTTTTCTTTTTTTTTTTTTTTGGCTGTTTCGGCACTTTTGCCGAAACAGCCTTGGTTTTTCGTTAAGATTTTTGGCTGTTTCGGCAACCAGCCGAAACAGCCTTTGTTTTCGTTAAGAGTTTTTTTTTTTCTTTTTCGCAATTTTGCGAAAAAGCCTTTCTTTCTGTTCTCATTTTTTTTTTTTTTCATCTTCTTCTTTCTTCTTTTTGTTGCCTAAACCCCATAGACTTTGTGCACGTTTTTTGTGGCCTACACTTTTGGCATTAATCTTTGTCATACATCATTCTAAGTTTGCATAAGCATAGTCCCTATAGCAAAGATGTGTCCCGAAGATTGACGTCATGGTGACGTCATTGACTAATTTATTATAGATTTTTGAATATTTAATTTTTCCCATAGACTTTGTACACAGAAATTAAGAAAAAATTGTCGATTTTCAAAGGGCATTTTTGACTCTTTGCCAGTAATTCATTTGCACTAATACTTGTCCAAGCAAAGACCTTAATTCAAACAACATTGTGTAATGATGACGTCATGATGACGTCATCCGGTGTGTATTTATAGGCAATTAAGTTGTGACACTTTTAATATTTAAAAATGCATAAGAAATGAACCCTACGCGTCCGCAGCATTCTGTTACCGGCAAGTGGTAGAGTAGGTTGAGGTCTTTATTTCTTTCAGTGTGCGTGAAATCACGTGACCCTTGTTTCCGGTTGAAAAAGGCCAAAACCGGAAGTGGCTTATTATTTGAAAATGATAATAGATATGAACTTGCTTTTAACGGTGTTAGTCTCTTGGCTAAAAGTATTCTTCAAATCATCTACCAATGACATCATGCAATCTTCGAGCGCCCTCTAGCGACAGGTTGAAAATTTGCAAAAATGTATTTTGAATAGATGTCTGTGGCGAAGTTTGTCGGAATCGCCTAAATATTGGTGTATATGATGACCTTGACCCACTTAAGACGTGTGCGAAGTTTTAGGCAAATGACGTCATCAGACCGGAAGTTATAATAAAAAGACCCTTTTTCATTTGAAAATTCCTGAAAAATCAACCATGGCAGTTTTAATGTTAATTTTTACTTTAATTGTCGATTTAAGGGTAGGTCTAAAACATATCAAAGCTTCGAGGCAATAAGCGAACTCGGACATGCCCTGCGCACGCTTAAAACTTCAGGTTGACAATACCTCTGCTCTAAAACATGCACAGAACGTCTATATGTACATGTACATACACGTACGTTACGCACATACATCGTATGTCAGTCAGCCTGCAGAGCACGTGTTGCCGAGGTCAAATCCTGTCCACATCACAGTGACCGTTTTAGCCGATTTTCGGCTAACCTTGACAGATTTTATGTTGATGCATGCGCATAGTCAGGGGCGTATAATAAAAAATCATAATGCCGAAAAGCCCTATGTTACGTATTTAAAGGTGCAGTTTTTTTGCAGTGGGATTTTCCACAAGTCTTTTCCTATACAACACTGATATCTTACTGAGTAGTTCTGAACTTCAGCCGAGAATTACTATGAGAAAGAAAGAGAAATCATATTTTGTTTCGGTCTGTCATGCGATTGAACATATTCCTAAGGGTCAGAATATCAAGTAATATTTCATAAAAATGTTTCAGTTCAAAGGCAAATTACAAATTTAAAGGTGCAATTTTTCTGCAGTGGAATTTTGTTTAGCCCGTTAACTTTGTACACGTGTTAGCCCATTGACTTTGTACACGTTTTCAAGCCACCATTTCTATAACTTGGCGATCTGGAATCGTCATCAATGTTACAGCCAAGGAAGACCCTCATACAAAAATTATGGCAAAGCTATGACGTCATGATGACGTCATCACCCAATTTTTTTTTATTGATTTTTGAAAATGTACGTGCATATAATGTTGTCCTATATCTACAGAACTGTAAGTCTGATTGGGTTGAAACTTGGTATGTGGCTAGACCGGGATGTGTTATAGGTAAAAAAAAACAATTAGGTGACACCATGATGACGTCATCCGGAGATTTTATATGAATATTTGAAGTTTTTGACTTTTAGCCATATCTCATGAACGTAACATGCAAAATTCAAAATTCTTTGTGTATTTGGTCTGTTAGGTAAAAGGTATTTGCAAAACTTTTTGAACAAAATATCTGACATCATTATGACATCATAAAAATGCGATTTGTCAAAACACATATAAGGAAAGGTCCGACTGTCATGAAACTTAATGGGTAGGTAAATAATGGTACAAGTATACAAAGTTTAAAGTGACGTCATGATGACGTCATCGTTTGGTTTTTATTATTTTTAGATATTTTAAATTTTATTGTGCTTCCACAAATTGCACACTTTCTTTCATCGGATTGACATTAAACTTGGTTCAAACCAAAATCACAATGACAAAATGTGCATTGAGAAGGGTCTTAAGGATGACGTCATTGCAGGGCAAGTGACATCATTTGATAAAATTATACTTCAGGAATTATTCTAACCTTTAACTGCATAAAGCACTCTGAAAAGTGACTGCAAAAGGACAAACGAAACAAATATTTGTAAAATGCGAAAAAGCCCTGTGTTCTGTTTGCAAACAGACATACAGCTCTAGTTTTTCTTTCTTTCTTCTTCTTCTTCTTTTTAGCTGTTTTGGTGTACACACCGAAACAGCTCTTGTTTTTGTTATTCTTTTTTTGGCTTTTCCGCAAAAATGCGGAAAAGCCTTTCTTTTTTTTCTGATTTTTTTCTTTCTTCTTCTTCTTCTTCTTCTTCTTCTTCTTTTTTTCCCAAAACCCCATAGACTTTGTACACGTTTATTCTACACGCCACTTTTGCCCTTAAACTTTGTTGCATATCGTTCAAAGTTTGCATAGACATAGTCCATACAGCATAGATGTGTGCGGACGAGCGACGTCATGATGACGTCATCATGGGTCACGTGACGTCATCATTAATATGCATATTACAAAGTCCTATATCTACAGAACTGTCAGTCCGATTGAGTTGAAACTTGGTATGTAGGTGGATCGGGATGTGTTATAGACGAAAATTGAGGTGACGTCATCATGACGTCATCGTGTGATTTTATATAGATTTTTGAATTTTTGGACCTTTAAGCCATATCTCACTAACGCAATATGATAAATTCAAAATTCTTTTTGTATTAGGTTCGCTGGGCATTAGATAAATGCACAAAAATTGGAAAAATGTGTGACGTCATAATGACGTCAGCAAAAATGCGATTTTTTGAAAAACATATAACGGAATGTCCGATCGTCTTGAAACTTGGTGGGTGGGTAGATAATAACACTAGTACACAAAATCTTGAATGACGTCACGATGACGTCATTGGTCAATTTTTAAAGATTTTTTTAATATTGCCAATTTTATTCTGCTTACAAAATTCAACACTTTTATTAATCTAATTTTTTCCAAACTTGGTACAGACTAAAACCACAATAAAATAATGAGCACTGCCAAGTATTGTTACGATGACGTCATCATTAGACACGTGACGTCATTGTTAACTTGTATATTTTAAGCCCCTATATCTCATGAACAGTACATCCGATTGGGTTGAAACTTGGTATGGGGGTAGGCCGGGATGTGTTACAAATAAAAATTGAGGTGACGTCATCATGACGTCATCGTGTGATTTTATATAGATTTCTGAAGTTTTGAACCTTTAAGCCATATATCACGAACCCAATATGTTACATTTAAAATTCTTTTTGTATTAGGTTTGTTAGGCAATAGGTATATGTGCAAAATTTTGAAAAATGTGTGACGTCATGATGACGTCATCAAACATGCACTTTTTTGAAACACATATAAGATAATGTCCGATCGTCACGAAACTTGGTGGGTGGGTAGATAATAACACTAGTACACAATATCTTAAATGACATAAAGATGACGTCATCAGTAGATTTGTTTACGATTTTTTAATATTGCCAATTTATTCTGCTTACAAAATTTAACACTTTCATTAATCCGATTGTTTTCAAACTTTGTACAGACTAAAACCGCAATATGAGCACTGCCGAATATTGTTACAATGACGTATTCATTAGACATGTGACGTCATCGTTTGTATATTTTAAGCCCCTATATCTCATCAACAGTGATTTAGATTGGGTTGAAACTTGGTATGGGGGCAGGCCGGGATGTGTTACAAATAAATATTGAGCTGACGTCATAATGACGGCATCTTGTGATTATATATATATTTTATATATGACAAATGCAATATGCCAAAATCAAATTTCCATTTGAATGAGGTTTGTTAGACAAAACGTAAATGCACACAGTTTTGCACAAAACAGAAAAAACATGACCTCAAAAAAAAACATAATGTGGAAAAGCCCTATGTTCTGTTGCAAACAGACATAGACCTCTAGTTAGCTGTTCCCAATTTCAATTGGGAACAGCTCTTGTTTTCGTTAAAGTTTTTTTTTTTCCTTTTTTTTTTTCTTCTTTTTCTTTTTCCACTTTTCCCCATAGGTTTTGTACACGTTTTTATTCTACAAGCCACTTTGGCAATTATTTTAAATCCGAACAACTTTAAACTCAGCATAGTTATTAACCATCATCTGAGGATGTGTGCCGAAACTTTTCGTCATTCTGACGTCATCACGTGATTTATTATAGAATTTTGAATATTTAATTTTTCCCATAGACTTTGTACACAGAATTTTTTTTAAAATGTCGATTTTCAGAGGGCATTTTCAACTCTTTGCCAGTAATTCATTTACACCAATCTTTGTCCAAGCAAAGACCCTAATTCAAACAACATTGTGTAATGATGACGTCATGATGACGTCATCCGGTGTTTATTTATAGGCAATTAAATTGTCACACTTTTAATATTTAAAAATGTATAAGAAATCAACCGTACGCGTCCGCAGCATTCTGTTGCCGGCAAGTGGTAGAGTAGGTTGAGGTCTTTATTTCATTCAGTGTGCGTGAAATCACGTGACCCTTGCTTCCGGTCGAAAAAGGCCCAAACCGGAAGTGGCTTATTATTTGAAAGTGGTAATAGATATGAACTTGCTTTCAACGGTGTTAGTCTTTTGGCTGATAGTATTCTTCAAATCATTTACCGATGACGTCATGCAATCTTCGAGCGCCCTCTAGCGACAGGTTGAAAATTTTCAAAAATGTATTTTGAATAGATGTCTGTGGCGAAGTTTGTCGGAATCGCCTTAATATTGGTGTACATGATGACCTTGACCCACTTAAGACGTGTGCGAAGTTTAAGGTGTATGACGTCATCAGACCGGAAGTTATAATGAAAAGACCCTTTTTCTTTAGAAAATTCCTGAAAAATTAATCCGTACAGATATAATCTTGAATTGCCCATTAAATGATAGCATAAACATTTGCCTCAACAGTGCCAAGTTCCCAGTTTGTCAAATTGTTCACACAGTTGACGTGACGTCGGCAAAAAATGCCCTTGCCCAAGTTGCGGTAGAGAGCTTTAAACCATGCACAGGACCTCACAATGTGTATAGCATGTATACGTGGCTTTGAAACGTCGTTCAATGTACATTACGTCCCTTCATTCTCGCCAAAAGAGGGCAGTACATAACTTTAACGGTTGTACGGGCTGTGCCAGGCAGCGTAACGAGCGGCACAGTGCCTCATCTAATTAACACTTTTACGGGGTCAAAAGGATAGCGCGTTACAAAAAAAATATAACGGCACACCGTATAAAGTGAATGGCCCCCCATTCGCCAATCAGAAACTTTAACGGTTGTACGGGTGCACAGGCTAAGCTATGCAAGGCAACGTAACGAGCGGCACACAGCCTGATCTGAACACTTTTACGGAATCAAAATAAGAACAGCTGCGCTCACCAAAAAAATATAACGGCACACCGTATAAAGTGAATGGCGCCCCCATTCGCCAATCAGTAGACTTGTGTCAGTGATTTTTGTTCTGCTTTAGGGGAAGTTGGACACTTATGCAATTGCAATAAAAATATCACACGTTTTTATTCTACAAGCCACTTTGGGAACTATTTTAAATCCGATCAACTTTAAACTCAGCATAGTCATTAACAATCATCTGAAGATGTATGCCGAAACTTTTTGTCATCGTGACGTCATCAGGGGTCACGTGACATCTATTTATAAATTCAGTTTTTACAGCCTTATAACTATAGAACTATTTGATCAATTGATCTCAAATTTGGTAGGTTATACAGACAGGGAAGTGTTATAGATGACAATTGATATGTCAAGGTCACGAGACCTTCACTTCTGGTTTTACCGGAAGTGGTAATTTTAGGCCCCGATATCATTATCATATTTCATGAATTATTAATCTGATCAGGTTGAAACTTCACATTAATACAAAGCTATAATGACAGATAATTATATTGCATTATTATTACTGTGCACATAAATATTGTCATGTTATGACGTCATGAATATTTAATGAGAAAATATTTACAGTTTTATAACTATGGAACTATTTGACCGATTGATCTCAAATTTAGTAGGTATACAGACAGGGATGTGTTATAGATGAACATTGATATTTCAAGGTCATGTGACCTTCACTTTTAGTTTTACCGGAAGTGGTAATTTTAGGCCCCTATATCATATTTCATGAATTATTAATCTGATTAGGTTGAAACTTCACATTAATACTAAGCTATATTGACAGATAATTTTATTGCATTATTATTACTGTGCACTTAATTATTGTCATTTCATGACGTCATCAATATTTAATGAGACAATCTTTACAGTCCTATAACTATAGAACTGATTCACCGATTGATCTCAAACCTGGCAGGTATACGGACAGGGAAGTGTTTTAGATAAAAATTGACATGTCAAGGTGATGTGACCTTCACTCCCGGTTTTACCGGAAGTGGTAATTGTAGACCCTTATAACATATTTCATGAATTATTAATCTGATCAGGTTGAAACTTCACATTAATACAAAGCAATATTGACAGATAATTATATTGAATTATTATTACTGTGCACATAATTATTGCTATGCTATGACTTCATGAATATTTAAAAGGTTGTTCTGGAAGTGCAATCTTTAAAAGTAATAATTTCAATTTATTAATTTCATTTTTTGTTAATCATTAAATCATTTTGTTTACGGTCCAATAGAGAATCAAAACTGGGAACAGCTCTGTGGTTGTTCACAACCACAACCTCTAGTTTCTCTTTTTTTTTTTCCTTCCATTTTTTTTCCCATAGGATAACACGTGTTTTCGTTCTACAACGCACTTTTGGACCCTTTTCAAATCCGATCGACTTCAAACCTGGCACACACTAAGACCACCATCTGAAGATGTGTGCCGAAACTTTTCGTCATGCTGACGTCATCACGTGTCACGTGACGTCATCCTAAAAGAGCATACTTTAAGGCCCTATATCTACAGAACCGGAAGTCCGATTTGGTTCAAACTTGGTATGCAAGTATTCCGGGACGTGTTATAGACGAAAATTGCAGTGACGTCATGATGACGTCATCGTGTGATTTTATTTAAATTATTCAATTTTTGGACCTTTTACTCATATCTCATAAACGGAATGTGGTAAATTCGAAATTCTTTTTGTAACAGGTTTGTTAGGTCATAGATAGATGCACAAAATTTCGTAAAATGTGTGACGTCATGATGACGTCATCAAAAACGTGATTTTTTGTTTCACATATAAGGGTATGTCCGATCGTTATGAAACTTGGTGGGTAGGTAGGTATAGATAACAGCATTCAAAATCTGAAGTGAGGTCATCATGACGTCATCATCTGATTTTTTATGAATTTTTCAAAATTTAATATTTTCTTCAAATTTTGCAAAAATTATATAAAATACGGTCCGATCGACTTCAAACCCGGCACACACTTATACAACCATCTGAAGAAAATTTCAAAAAATGTGTGCCGTCATCATGACGTGATGAAAAATGGTTTTTGTTTTTTTTTACATAGGATGGACACTTTTTGTATAGAATATGCATGTACATGTTCATTCGACCTGGATGAAACTAATAAGGCAGTCATTAATAAAACGTTCGAAACAGCTCAGTGTTTGTCCACAAACACATTTCTAGTTGTTCCACTTCAAATGCCATTGACTTTGTGCACGTCTTTTCTGGCCTCCACTTTTGGCATTAATCTTTGTCATACATCATTCAAAGTTAGCATAGGCATAGTCCCTATAGCAAAGATGTGTCCCGAAGATTGACGTCATGATGACGTCATCGACTAATTTATTATAGATTTTTGAAAATTTAATTTTTCCCATAGACTTTGTACACAGAAATTTAAAAAACATAGTCGCTTTTCAAAGGGCATTTTTTACTCTTTGCCAGTAATTCAGTTACACCAATCTTTGTCCAAGCAAAGACCCTAATTCAAACAACATTGTGTAATGATGACATCATGATGACGTCATCCGGTGTTTATTGATGAGCAATTAAATTGTGACACTTTTAATATTTAAAAATGCATAAGAAATCAACCGTATGCGTCCGCAGCATTCTGTTGCCGGCAAGTGGTAGAATAGGTTAAGGTCTTTATTTCATTCAGTGTGCGTGCAATCACGTGACCCTTGCTTCCGGTCGAAAAAGGCCAAAACCGGAATGGCTTATTATTTTAAAGTGGTAATAGATGTGAACTTGCTTTCAACGGTGTTCGTCTCTTGGGTAATAGTATTCTTCAAATCATCTACAGATGACGTCATGCAATCTTCGAGCGCCCTCTAGCGACAGGTTGAAAATTTGCAAAAATGTATTTTGAATAGATGTCTGTGGCGAAGTTTGTCGGAATCGCCTAAATATTGGCGTATATGATGACCTTGACCCCCTTAAGACGTGTGCGAAGTTTTAGGTGTATGATGTCATCAGACCGGAAGTTATAATGAAAAGGCAGTTTTTCCTTTGAAAATTCCTGAAAAATCAACCATGGAAGTTGTTATATTAGTTTTTACTTTAAATGTCGATTTAAGGGTAGGTCTAAAACATTTCAAAGCTCCTGAGGCAATAAGCGAACTCGGACATGCCCTGCGCACACTTAAAACGTCAGGTTGACAATACCTCTGCTTTAAAACATGCACAGGACGTCCACAATGTACATGTACATGCACGTACGTTGTACATGTACATATCGTATGCCAGTCAGCCGGCAGCGCACGTGTTGCCGCCGAGGTCAAATCCTGTCCACAGTGTCTGTTTTAGCCGATTTTCGGCTAACTTTGACAGATTTTATGTTCATGCAGAGTCAGGGACGTATTATTGATAAAAACAAATCACAATGCAGAATCATTAAAAGATACCACAGGCATAGTCCCTATACCAAAGTTCTGTCCCAAAGAGTGACGTCATGGTGACGTCATCAAGTGATTTATTATGGTTTTATGAATAATTAATTTTTCCCATAGACTTTGTACACAGCTTTCTGCACCAGTCTTTTCCTATACAACACTGATATATCTTACTGAGTAGTTCTGAACTTCGGTCGAGAATTACTATGAGAAGGAAACAAAAATTGTATTTTTTATTCTCTTCATTTGATTGAAAATATTCCCAAGAGTCAGAATATCAAGTAATATTTTATAAAAATGTTTCAGTTTAAAGGCAAATCACGTATTTAACGGTGCAGTTTTTCTGCAGTGGGATTTTTAGCCCATTGACTTTGTACACGTTTTCAAGCCACCATTTTTACAACTTGGCGATCTGGAATCGTTATCAAAGTTACAGCCAAGGAAGACCCTCATACACAAATTATGCCAAGACTATGACGCATTGACGGTCATGATGACGTCATCACCTAATTTTTTATTGATTTTTGACAATTTACGTGCATATTTTAAAAACCTATATCTACAGAACTGTAAGTCCGATTAGGTTGAAACTTGGTATGTGGCTAGACCGGGATGTGTTGTAGGTAAAAAATGAGGTGACGTTATGATGACGTCATCGTGAGATTTTATATGAATATTTGAATTTTTTTACCTTTTAGCCATATCTCACGAACGCAACATGCAAAATTCAAAATTCTTTTTGTATTTGGTCTGTTAGGTAATACAATGTAGGTATTAGCATAAAATTTTGAAAAATGTGTGACGTCATCATGACATCATCAAAATGCGATTTTTCAAAACACATATAAGGAAAGGTTCGATTGTCATGAAACTTGGTGGGTAGGTAGATAATCGTACTAGTATGCAAAATCCGAAGTAACGTCACGATGACGTCATCGTTTTTTTAAAGATTTTTTAAATATTTATAATTTTATTCTGCTTCAAAAAATTGCACACTTTTTTCATCGGATTGACATTAAACTTGGTTCAAATCAAGGCCACAATGACAAGATGTGCATTGAGAAGGGTTTCAAAGATGACGTCATTGAAGGGCATGTGACGTCATGTGATAAAATTATATTTTAGGAATTATTCTAAGCATTTTGAACAACCTTTAACTGCATGATGCACTCTGAAAAGTGATTGCAAAAGGACCAATGAAACATAAATATTTGTAAAGTGCGAAAAAGCCCTGTGTTCTGTTTGCAAACAGACATACAGCTCTAGTTTTTTTTTCTTTTTCAGTCATTTTGCCCATAGCATTTGTACACGTTTTTTTGTTACCGGCACTTTGGGCACTAAAATCAATCCGATTGACTTTATACTTGGCACACACTTAGACCAGCCTCTGAAGTTGTGTGCCGAACATTGACATCACCGTGACGTCATCATTAGTCACGTGACGTCACATTATATGCGATTTTTCTATTGTGACCGTTTTCTAGCAGAATTCGGCTAGATCTGAAAGATTGGGCTATATCTCCAGACCTACAGGTCCGATTGGATTGAAAGTTGGTACGTACCTAAACCGGAATGTGTTATAGATGAAAATTTAAGTGACGTCAAGATGATGTCATTACGTGACATGTGACGTCACAATATAGGTGCATATTTTGAAGGCCTATATCTCCATGACTGCAGGTCCGATTGGGTTGAAACTTAGTATGTACCTAAACCAGGATGTGTTATAGATGAAAATTTAAGTGACGTTACGATGACGTCATCACGTGATGTGACGTCGTCACGTGACATCTGACGTCATATTAAAAATTGCATATTTTGAAGGCCAATATCTACAGAACTACAGGTCTGATTGGGTTGAAACTTGGTATGCACCTAAACTGGGATGTGTTTTAGATGAAAATTTAAGTGACGTCATGATTTAATCATCACGTGACATGTGACGTTATATCAAATGTGCTTATTTTCAAGGCCAATATCTACAGAACTACAGGTCTGATTCGGTTGAAACTTGGTATGTACTTAAACCGGAATGTGTTAAAGATGAAAATTGAAGTGACGTCATGATGACATCATCACGTGACATGTGACGTCATATCAAATGTGCTTATTTTCAAGGCCAATATCTACAGAACTACAGGTCTGATTCAGTTGAAACTTGGTATGTACTTAAACCGGAATGTGTTAAAGATGAAAACTGAAGTGATGTCACGATGACATCATCACGTGACATGTGACGTCATACTAAACGTGCATATTTCGAAGGCCAATATCTACAGAACCACTGGTCCGATTGGATTGAAAGTTGGTATGTACCTAGACCGGGATGTGTTATACATGTAGATGAAAATGGAAGTGACGTCATGATGACGTCATCATGGGTTACGTGACATCTCGTTAAAGATCTCGTTAGCATTATCGAGGGTCTTCATTTTTTGAATATGTGCACAATCATGTGACCCTTTCTTCTGGTTGAAACCGGAAGTGCCTTGTAATTTTGGTAAACATTGGTGAAAGATGTGAACTTGCTTTCAACGATGTATGTTCTGGCTAAGTTCTTCTTTACCATAATATTATAGTTATAGATGAAACTTTATGTGACGTCATCATGACGTCATCACGTGACATGTGACGTCATAATTCAAAGCCCTATGAGAATGGAATCACATATTATATGCCACCATTTAGTATAAACAGAACTACACATCCTTGCTTGATGGAACATATGCTTGAAACTTTAAATGTCACATGTCACAAAAAGTTACCGAAACAGCCCTGTGTTTGTCCACAAACATAAGTCTAGTCTTTCTTTCTTTCTTTGAGTGGTCGGGCGCAACCCGACCACTCTCTGTTTTTGTTCTGATAAATCTTTTTTCTTTTTTTTTCGGACAATACTTCTCCGCGGCTTTTCTCCTAAACGGTTCATGATATGAACTTGTAACTTTCAATATATCGACCCTCATCCCTTGTGGTGCATATTACTCTGAAGTCATGATGACGTCATCGGGTGTCAAATTACAAGCGATTTCAGCTGAAAAAGTGATCAATTACTTTCACGTATAACTCTTGATCAAAATAATCAATGATGTTTGTATTTCGTAATCGGATAAACCATATATTGATAAACATTTTTTGTCGTGTACGTGAACTTACTTGACCTTTACTTCCGGGTCTACCGGAAGGTCAATGTTGGGTGAATTTAAAATGAAGACTTTAGCCTGATATCAAAACAAAGTAGAATTTCTTCCAAACGGCTTACGGTAAGATCCAGAAACCTAATGTGAACTTGTTCCATGCTACGAAAATGTTATAAATTTTGTTACGTCATCGTGACGTCATCAGGGATCAAATTACAAGCGATTTCAGGGCAAATTTTGACAAAATAGTTTGCGCTAAATCTTTTGAACTAAATAGAGTTTCGTGTTCATTTTTTTTCATGAGGTTGTAGACTATGCCGTGAGAAACAGTTCTTGTCCCCGGTCATAAAACCGCTTGACCTTCACTTCCGGTATTACCGGAAGTGCAATGAAAACCGAATGTAATTCAAAAGCGGAAGCATATTTTACTACACACATATGAATTATGTGTTTAGTGAGGAATGCCAGACAAAAAAAAGTGTGATGATGTCATCTTTCGAAAGGGCGCCCCCTAGCTGCACATAACACAGTGTTTGCTCTTTCTAATTTGAAAACCATCGGTTCAAATGTTACCAAATCGCTCCTTCATATTCTTTGATTAACTAAAAATAACTTGGCAAGGTTTCAAATTCATGACGTCATCAGACCGGAAGTTACCCCTGGGAGAATTTGAAAAGGACCATATTCTAAAATTCGATTCATGTCGTATATCTTCGTAGCCCAAGTGACGATATCCATTACAATGTTCACTTTTTGCTGCCAAATACTGTGACATCATCAAACCGGAAGTTAGTTGTTATGAATAAATACACGTATATTTTCCATACTTTCATACGTCATTAAACTTCACAATGAACATTTATCCACTCCGAACTAAATCAGTATTCACTTCCCGTTTTTGAATAATGACGTCATCAAGCCAGAAATAACTTGTGTACATAGAATGTTTACTGAATTGTACCACAAAATAATTGATTGTACCTGACAGGATTTAATTTTGTGATCCTTTGTTCTTACATAAAAATATTCATAACCTTACACGGCAGTGTTTATTGAGGTTGTAGACAATGCTGTGAGAAACATTTCTTGTTCCCGGACACAAAACCGCTTGACCTTTACTTCCGGTGTTACCGGAAGTGCCGGAAGTGCAAAGCGGAAGCATTTTACTACAGACATATATATTATGCAAGTGTTTAGTGAGAAACTTAAGTCACAAAAAAAAAAGGTGTGATGACGTCATAATCCGAAAGGGCGCCCCCTTGCGGCACATAAAATTGTGTTTGTTCTCTTTAATCTGAAGAACATCGGTTCAAATTTTACCAAATCGCCCCTTGATATTCTTTGATTAACCACAGATAACTTAGCAAGGTTTCAAATTCATGACGTCATCAGACCGGAAGTTACATCGATGAGAATTTGAAAATGATCATATTTTAAATTGAATTCTATCATTTGACCCATGTCGTATATTTTTGTAGCCCAAAAAACGATACCACAACAATTAATGTTAACCTTTAGCTTCCAAATACTAGTGACGTCATGAAACCGGAAGTTAGGTGTTATAAATACATACAGTTATATTTTCCCTATTTGCATACGTTATTCACCTTCACAATAAACATTTATCCACTCCGAACTAAATCAGTATTCACTTCCCGTTTTTTTTAATAATGACGTCATCAAGCTAGAAATAACTCGTATGTGTACATAAAATGTTTATGGAAATTTATCACACCGTTAAAGATGCATTTTTAAACAAAATAATTTATTGTGATGGACAGGATTTAATTTCGTGATCCTTTGTTCTTACATCAACATATTCATAACTTAACTCGGCACGTTTTTTTTTTAAATGCCTGCCCGACCACTCTGCGTTTGTAACAACAAACGCGAACCTCTAGTTGTGATTAATAATGTATTGCAGGCCATAGGATAATTTTAAAAAAAAATATATAAAGCTTATACACATGATCAAGTTCATTTTCATAATTCAACTTTATAGTCCTCCGATCAAAAGGCATGAAGCAAATCGAACGAACAAGTATATAGGCACTGCTGTACATCAATCACATTGGCCTACACGTACTGTCATAAATGTTGATAAATTAGGCCTTAATTGGGGTCGCGCCCGTTGAGAGTCAATTGGAATATTTTTGTTGCGACGAGGTAAAGGTGTATCTATTTGCATGTATAAATGCAAAAATGAAGTTGAAGTTTCTGTTCCTTACATTGTATCCATTTTTCTCATTGATATCCAATAAAACTTAAGTGCTCTCAAATTTTCAATTTTTGAATTGCACCGACCTGTCCCCATTCAAATATTTGCACTGCCGAATTTCAAAAGTTAATAGGTAAGTTTATGTTTATGAAGTTGGTAGGCTTTCGAAGACACGTAAGAATAACAGTAACCATGAATGGTTTCATAATCAGATAATGTCATCGTTGAATTATTCGTTTCCTAGATAACATTATCTTCCGTGATTATCATTGAATTCTGATTTTCAAAATATAATACTTGTGATACAATTATGAGCTTCCCTGTTAAAGCCGTCACCGAAGTTTGAATTTTAAAGTTGTGTTTAGGAGTAGGCCTTTAAGTTTTTTTCTGAGACGAAAAGTGGTATTAACTTGGATGGTCATATAAAAGCCGCCATGGCTCGCTGTCGAAGGTGGGAAGGGAAGCTGAAGGTAGGGTTGGGGATGTGCATGATTGGGATCAGGATTCTGGTTGATGTGCCAAGGTGAAGGGGTCAGTTTTTAAATGCCAACATAAAAAGTGAAGAAATGTCCTAATAAATACACAATGTACATGTATTTCCATTTATACATGGAAGTTTTCCATTGTCAGGGTATTTAGGACCCAGTTGTTGAGCCTTTTTGCAGCCCCAACAACGTCTTCGGTCCCCATATATGTATTACCATGAAAGAACTCTTGTGTAGTCCCCACAAATGGGAAACAAGAATGGGTATACATGTACATGTAATAATAATACTAACTAGATGTACCGGTATGTTTGTTGACAAACATATGGCTGTTTCACTATTGTGTTTTTTATGTCATGTTATAGACTAACGGGAGATAATAGATGTGAAGTCGAAAGTTGCAAAATCATGAGGGCAAATGGTACAAAGACATATGTGTAAAAATGCAGATTGGATTAAATGTCTATTCGTATCTGATGACGTCATCATGACATGACTGATATTGTGATCGATATCATATTGATGTTTAGGTAGCAACTATATTTGTCAACCAAATGGAACTTGTCGCATGTAGTCATATCAACAGAAATTGTGCACAATTTTGCGAAACCATTTTTCCAATTATAAGTGCTTAGCCTCCAAAATATGCAACTTTACTATGATGTCATATGTCACATGATGACGTCATCATGACGCCTCTACAATGTTCATCTATAACGCATCCCGGTCTAGGTACATACTAACTTGTAACCCAATCATCTCATGTAGTTCAGGAGATATGCCTTCAAAATATGTTTATTGACTATGATGTCATATGTCAGTGATGATGTCGTCATGACAAAAATATTTTTTTTTATTTATAAGATATTCCAGTCTAGGTATATTCCAAATTTGAACCCAATCGGACCTGTAGTTCTTGTAGTACCGGCCTTCAAAATATGTATTTTTACGATGATGTCATACGTGTATGTCATGTGATGACGTCATCATGATGTCACTTTAATTTTCGTCTATAACACATCCCGGTCTAGGTACATACCAACTTTCAACCCCATCGAACCTGTAGTTCAGGAGATATAGGCCTTCAAAATATGTTCATTTTATATGACCTCATATGTCACGTGATGATGTCATCATGGCGTCAAGTTAATTTTCATCTATAAGACATCCCGGTCTAGGTAGATACCAACTTTCAACCCAATCGGACCTGTAGTTCTGGAGATATAGCCCAATCTGTCAGATCTAGCCGAATTCTGCTAGAAATGGTCACAACAGAAATAACGTGACATCATGTGACTCATGATGACATCATGATGATGTCAATGTTGGGCACATAACTTCAGCTGCTGGTCTAAGTGTGTGCCAAGCATAAAGTCAATCGGATTAATTTTAGTGCCCAAAGTGCCGGTAACAAAAACAAATGTGTAAAAATGCTATGGCCAAAATGACTGAAAAAGAAAAAAAAATTCAAATAAAAAAACACTAGAGGTCTATGTCTGTTTGAAAACAGAACATAGGGCTTTTCCGCTGATTACTTTTGTGTGACTTCATGATGTTTTTCCAATGAGCAGTCATATCAATTATATTTTTGTTCAAAGTTCATAAAAGTTATATTGAGGTAGTATAGCCAACAGATATACAATATAAAAAAAAAATAGTTGATGGCGTCATGTTGACGTCACTTTGGATTCGGCATATGATGACGTCACATGCCCTACGATGACGTCTTCTTGATAACACTTGTCAATGCACATTTTAGCATTGTGGTCTTGGTTTGTATTTAGCTTGAAGTCAATCCAATGAAAGGAAGTGTTAAATTTTAGAAGCGGAATGAAATTGTAAATATTTAAAAAATCATAAAAAATCAACCAATGACGTCATAGTGACGTCATTTCGGATTTTGCATACTAGTACCATTATCTAGCTACCCACCAAGTTTCATGACGATCGGACTTTCCCTTGTATGTGTTTTCAAAAATCACATTTTTGATGATGTCATGATGATGTCACACATCTTTTTAAAATTGCGTGCATATACCTATTACCTATTAAACATAATACAAAAAGAATTTTGAATTTTGCATGTTGCGTTCATGAGATATGGCTTTAAGGTCCAAAACTTCAAAAAAATCATATAAAATCCCACGATGATGTCATCATGACGTCACATCAATTTTTACCTATAACACACCCCGGTTTACATACATACCGAGTTTCAACCCAATAGGACTTATAGTTCTGTAGATATAGGACTTTAAAATATGCAAAATTCGATGACGTCACGTGACCCATGATGACGTCAATCTTCGGGACACAACTTTGCTATAGGGACTATGCCTATGGTAACTTTGAATGATGTAGGACAAAGATTAATGCCAAAAGTAGCGCCGACGAAAGACATGTACAAAGTTTATGGGATTTTGGGTGTGGAACAAGAAGAAGAAGAAAGTAAAAAATCAGAACAAACACAAAGGCTTTTCTGCAACTTTGCAGAAAAGCCAAAAATCTTAACGAAAACAAAGGCTGTTTCGGCAAAAGTGCTAAAACAGCCAAAACAGCCAAAAATAAATTCTTACAATAACATTAGGTGCTAATAATAATAACTCAAGAAAGCTGACTTGGCTAAAAAGGGATTGCCATGACGGGTAGGCCCTGAGAGTGCACTCATTGGTTGATTAAATCTTTTAGCATTTGAGCCTGTGTGCTGAATAAATATGCATATGTAGTAGCTATTTTGGTAAGTGAACGAAGTTGACTACACCTTTTCGGTTCCAATAGTGATGTAAAGGACAAAACAGGTGATTTTCATGAAACAAAAAGAACAAATGTTGGTGATCTTACCTCTTTGAAGAATTAATTCATCATTCAGACTGCCCTGTAAGGTAGAGTTTATGTTGTTTTGCTGCACAAGTGAGATGCACTCCGCCTCTAGTCTTTTGATTCCCTGTATAAAAAAAAATCACTGAAAGTAATAAATATTTTGACATAATTTATGTTACAAAACATGTGATATTTTTTGAAAGTCAACTGAATCTGTCAATGATCATGTGGTACATCAAACACATAACCCAAATTGTATGTCTTAACTGCAAATTTGTGGCCCGAATGGCACTTTGGGTTCTGAAATTATATTAATTGTGTTGTAGCATATCGAGTAGCAGGGTAATGTTTTAAACGTTGGAAAGGGCAGACAATAAAATATGTTCTGTAAAAGTTTTTAAAAAGACATTTACAGATGCGATCCCCGTGCTATTTTTGTTTTTAACCTTGAAAAATAGATTTTGTTTCAATTGTCATTTTCTTAGAAACATTAATGTATTTCACTTGTAAATGAGACATTGAACGAATGAAATCCACCAATGTTTAGTTTTTGAATTATTTCTTCATAATAATTTAATTATTGGCTACCACACAATAGTTTGGCTCTTGCAGGGTGGGTTAATATGTGCACAAAATGAAATTCCTTTTCAGAGGGTTGTAGACACCTAAAATTGGAATAAGGTATTTTTGGTGAAAACAAAACATACAAACTGAAATTAAATTTTGTAAGGAGAACAAAGAAATGCCATTTTTGAAGAGCCCAGGGTATGCATCTCAAATGACTTTTAAATTCAATTTTACACTCTTACTTGAATGCGGCCAAAGGTACCAGAAACATTTTTTTACCAGTCAGGGTGCACATATACTTTTTACAAACCAGCCAGCAATCTTGGCCAGGTAAAACTTGGCTCAGTACAGATTTAGACCCTTGACAGAATGACAATGAAAGCTCAGTTATCTGCGGCCACAGGGAAAGAGTACACATTGGTGTTTCAAATGATCCTCAACTTATTTGAAAATGTGCATTAGATTTTATATCATTTACATTTACATCTGGGTATCTTTTTTTTTAGATACACCCTTATTTCAGAGAGGCTTTGTCTCATCTGTTTCGCAAGGTAGATGGCTTCACTGCCTATCACCCGCTTTGCTGCCTGTTGCCCCCTTTGCAGGCAAATCGCCCAGGTGAGTTGCCAGCTTTTCCCAGCAAATCGACCCCACCAAGGGGCAATCAACTTGTGAACACACACACATGTCTGTTGATGGTGTAAATCAAGGATTTTCTATTGTTCCTCTACATCATTCTGTTGTTGATATTTTTTTTTTTGCAACATACTTTATTTGCAACAGTTCCCATTGGTTTTGTACCGGATTGACTCCTGTCCTCAATTACACAAGGTTGTTTCCCATGTGTGTCCTCAATTTACACCATAAACAAACCTAGCCTTACATACATATACTTGTGGGAAGAGCTCTGTTTCCCTTCTTTTGGTTTACTTTGTTTTCCTTATGGGGCAAATTGATTTCTAAAGACTGACATGTGGAGTCTATTGTCCCAACTGTGCTTACTGCCCCATAAGGAACTATGTGTATGTACACAATTGTACTAATCTTGTTCTGTAGTTGTGAGGGCCACACACCTTTTGAGCGATAGTTATTATGGTAGGCACTTTAGGTGAAAATTTGTTGTTGCTCTTTTGTTTTTAAAATGTTTACAGGATAAAAAGGGCAGGTCAATGGCATTAAAAACCTTTTTAAATTTTTGAAATGGCACCTTCCGTTACGGAGATACGGGCATTTTTGTTTCACTTTTTGTCAATGGCAAAGGAGTCCAATGTCAAAGGTCAATCTTTTTATTTTCTTTGTTTTAAGGGTGGCACCGTTGACTTCACATGAAAAAGCACTTATTGGCTTATAACTTTAAATATATTTATTGTATGTACATGAAACTTTCAGAATATAATCTACATATGCCTTCCTACATCTTTTCGGCACATAAAATCAAAAGAATTAATTAGTCCTGCATCTTATTTGCATATTAATTAATTAAAATTAGCAAACTTGTGCGCTGTTAACAAGATATACGAGGTACACATTATTAAATATTCCCATAATGTTAAAGAAAAAGTGCCTTACTTGTTCTCATGTTCAAAAAGTCACAACCTTATTAATTAATTGCCTCTAATTAGAAAATGTAATCAATCTGATGCGAATTAAAGCACAGCCAAAACTACGCAGTACGCAGGCCTACATGACTGTGTACGAACACTTAAAACTTTGAATGGGAGATATTGGCCCCCTACTGCCTTTTTGTTTGTCAAATGTAACACAACCGAGCATGTAATTTGAATATAATTATATCAACGAGTTATTAATTAATGATAATTAACCTTAAGACTTGGAATGGAGGAATAGAACTTATGAAAGTTGCAGTTTATATACCAAAAACTACCCCCCCCCCAAAAGCACTACCCATATTCAAGTAGGAATGACATGTACATGATCATGATGAATTTAATAGCGGAATATAGCCTTCTGTTTTATGATTTTCGGATAATAAATACGCCAAGAAATATTTGGGGCGAACTGACATTGGGGCAATATGGCTGTTACTATAACGGCAATGAATATGGGGCGAAGTGGTTGAGAGTCCATTTTGGGGGCGAAGTAGATGACTGGAATGGTCGCGTCACAAACGGTGAAAAACACAGTCACTTTACATCTTTGTTTTTAGTTTACACTAAAATATAAGCTAGTGCCCTTTTCACTATCCCCGGTGAACATTTTCACTGAAATAAAGCTCCGCAATTGGACGCAGAAACGGACGGAACGATTCAAGCAACATTTGTCCCACGGCACGGGGCCAAGGCACATTGCATGCCACGTTGCCCAGTGACGGGCCGACCAACGCAGCGCATCCAGGCAGGCATGCAGTGGAAAGCCACGGTGCGCCGTGTGCACGCACGCCGTTCACACAAACTACGTGCGTACAGGCAACTCTCCAAAGGTGCTATCATTTTCGTTTCCCTTTCCGTTGACTTTTTTCAAATCGTAGATCGTTGTCATCTATATCAATATAAAGCTTGAATATCAATGTTTTACACACACCTTGTTCCCTGGTAAATAACATGAATTTTCATCTTGAAAAACGATGCTGAAATTTTCAAAACTTCGTATCTCCACTCTTTGCGAACGGATCGACCTAGAACACACACCGTGTGAAAGCACGTCTTCGGATCTATTCGGAAAAGCTCACGATGAAGCTCTCCAGCCAATCAGAACGCCCGGTTTCCCTCCGGAAAATTTCACCCCGAAACCGAGTGCATACGAAGTGCCGCGAAAAGCAGTGCCGCGTCATGACCTTCAAGATCGGCACGAGAAGGTGATCGCAAGGTATGGGCACCGCGTTACTTCTGTCGCCATAAAACCAGATCAACGAAGAATTTGACAATGAATTTCGGTGGAAGTACACATGAAATACTCAGAATGAATGTCTCCAAATTTGAAAACGATCGGTTGAGCACTTTTTTTGTTATGAACTTTCAAAGTTCATCAGGACATTTGAGCCTGTGTGCTTGGTTCCGCGTGTGCGTGTGTTGAGGTTTCGTACTCCTGTAATTCGACACCCCACTGAAGTGCCTAATTATGGGGACCGAAGACACTATGGGGACAGCAGAAAGTCCCCATAACTCAGTCCCAATTTCCTTTGGCACCCTTTGCGCTTTATATTATAGCAGTGATCAATCTTCACATACCTTTGTTAATTTGCCATTTTCCTGCAAGACAGTTGTCAACTTTTTACCAGTTTGAAAATTTTTTTCTTCAATCTGCTCGTGTTCATTTGCCTGCTCCTTCATTTTTGACAGGGCTCTTGTTCGTCGATGTTTTAGCTCCTGTCTCAAAACGACCTACAGTAAAAAGAATTCCATGAATACTTTATTAATTCAATCATAAATGATTGTGCTAAAATCTGCAATGCAGCACAAAATATGTAATTACATCCTGTTCTTTGTTTTCGTTTTATGTTAACTTCTTATGAAATGCATTGATGTACATGTACATACATACAGTAAACACTTGTTAACTCAAATTCAGATAACCGGGGAATCCGTTTATCTCAAAGAAATACTCAATTCCCATCAAGAGAATAGGATTTTATGCGCAGATAGCCCAATCGCTAGTAACGTTGGTCCAGTTGTAGCTGGTGTGCCCTCTATAAACAGGACTGACCATGTGACCAAGCCTCACATCGGAAAACCCCGAGCGTGGTGCATTAATATCCATACTAGTGACTATAGTTTACACTGATCATTAGAATGAAGGAAAAAAATGACACGAGTGTAGACAAATCAGGAACCTGACTTAACACAAACTCTGGATACCTTAAATGTTTTATCGATTCCCTTGAGATTTGACTCTAATGATGGGAGATTACTCAGATCAGCTGATATTGTTGTAAAGCTTTGCATAGTGCATAGACTTATCCTACCTGCCCCAAAAGACTCAATTCATCAGCGAAGAATGTCCTAGAATTACTTATGAGAAAGCTCAAATGCCAGACGTGCATATTGTTTTCTAGGCTAATTTGCTATTAAACACTTGTGGGAGTGAAGTTAGCACACCCAGGCCAGGGTTGGGGAGGGGGAGGCAATTTGGCAAAGCAACCAGAGACCCAATGAACCATGAACTTGCCTTGTTGCCAAATCAGTTAAATTGTAAAAATAAAATAAGCAACTCTTAATTAAATTTATGGATGACTGGTCATTCTATTTTGTGCATCACAACCCAACAGGAGTTGTGAGCTATTAGTAACACTAGCGACGTAGAGGGTGAAAGAGTATACATCAGAAATATAATCTGGCTGGTCGCGTAAGCATGTATTTCTGTTTGCTCCGTGCTTGTATGCCCGCCCTTAGGCCATATGCTGAATCACGGCCCAACAAAGCCGATATCGAAGTTCAGTTTCCAGATTTGAGAGTTGTTTGTGGAGAGGCTCGACCAATGATAATAATTATCGCCATGATGGTGTTACTGTCAGTGTGGACACAGAACTTGTTTTCCCCCTTTCAATTGAATAGAAAGTAAGGTAGGAGAAAACCAGTTTCTTTTGGCGGTCGTTAAAAGGATCCATGTAAGTCGTAATAGGTAAATTGGATTATGGAATGAAGTTGCCGGATCAATCGTTATTTCTATAAATATATTCAGCCAAAGAGCAAGGAACTAGGAGTTGACTAGCCTCAGATGGCGTGAAATGTTCACAATGGAGTTTAAGAAACCTGAGTATACTGCCATGGCATTGTTTTTGTACACAGGGTGGTGCATGTAAGACTACATGTATTGTACAAGATAATAGTTTATGGTGCGGAGTTGCAGTGGCGTTCCACAATGATGCATGATATTGGAATGTTGCATTCCTTCCTATATGGTGTGTCCAAAGGGGATGGTCCAGATTGCCCTGATTGAAAACTACGAATGAGAAATGTAAGGGTTTTTGCGTGTCTGAATTAAGTTACACTTTAAAGCACCCAGATATGCCGGGCATTTAGTTAGATGGCAAGGCCTATGTGTGAGGTTTTTATTAAAGTTATATAATAAAGAAGGTTAATTATTAACCCTTATTTTAATGATTTAAAGACAGGCTTTGTAAAGGTAAACCTATTTTAAAGGAACAAACAGTAGGCATACACGTAATTCCATAATTAAGTAGGGAAATAACATTGCCCTATACTGATGATAATGATCACGCAGGGCAGGCCGGCTTTTGTTCGGGCAGTAGTGCTCGGCAGTCGGATGGAGGGGGACATTCTATAATATCATATAGGGTGCAAATGGGCCTGCTCGGCATCATATAGTACCAATTATTGATGTGCATGTGTCCATTTTCTTTTACAGTAGGAGCTTAAAACATTACTCATAACGAACACTATAATTAAGATGATGAGGTATATTTCCAGGTGTTAGTTCCTGGACGCAATGGCGCCTATCTCACACATGTATTTTCTCTTTATTTACCTGGAGTTTACGGGCACACTGAATAGACAAAGCAAGATATGAGCAGGGTACGACCTTAACTTTTTTGTTCACTAGCCAGCCGGGCTACTGAAACAGCCTGTTAACTAGGCTGTCTATTGAGATTGATCTTGTTCGTAGCTTTTATCCGCTTCGCTTCAGCTTGCATGATCTCTTGGAATTTCCAACACGTTAGCTCGGCGGGCGTTGATTGTCATCAAGGACACCCGCATAAACTGGTCCATGCACAGCCATAGCCCGTCGTCAAGGTAATGAAACGCTGTCTCAGTTGCCTCTGGTGACACCGGCGAGTCTGCCTCACAAGAACACACCAAGTATTCTGACAGGAGTTGTAGAAAACATGCCACTCTAATTCCTGCACGTGAAGCTCTGTTAATCTTCAGCAATGACTCTTCAAAACATTCTTTTCTTTTGATGGAAAAGGTGATTTCATCGAACTTCGGCCACCCGAATCCGCCGCGATTTTATCACGTACCGTAGTGGGCATGGGCGGCACTGATACAAATTTATCGAAGTCCGCCTGAGGTACTCTGAACGGGCGAGTTTCACGGCGCACGAACGGACCTATTTTTTTAACCTCCGAAAGTGCACTCATGCGATCGGCGCACAGCCGATCAATCGGAAGAAACGGAAAAAAATCCTTCGGTTTGACCGGCGCGGTCGGGCACTTAAACGATTGTCTAGCGCCCTCTACCGGTTCTTCTTCGTCCTTCGACGGTATATGTAGCACCTGTACCATATCCTTCATGACCATGCGCAATCGCTGGATTGGTAGGATGATTCATCCGAATCCACCGAGGAATCACCCTCCCCCCTTGGGGGCTGTTCCCGGCGATCTCGTTTCTGTCTCGAGGGAAAAGTTTCCTCATTCCCTGAGGGTTGTTCGGTACTGGGGACCGCTACCGCTGCCGAAACCCGGCATGGGTCCCTATCTGACACACTCCCCGGGTCGGAAAAATTATCAGAGACGAGGATTGACATCTCATCCTCGGCCCCCGGTTCCGGCAAAACCTGCCCGGGCTCCGGTGGAGTCACCGGTTGAGCCAGCGCTGTCGGTTTCGGTATCAGTGACGTAATACTGGCCGTCAATTCACGGAACCCCTGTAATAACAGGGCCAACGTGGGATCTTCCCGCCCGCTGTGATGCCGTCGACGGCCTCGTGGCGATCTGCTAGCGGATGACGATGAAGAGCTTGAACTAGTATATCTCCGCCGTCTCTTACGCCGGTGGCGTGTCTCACCATCGGACCTGTCCCGGCTCCGGTTGCATCAGCGACTCGGAGCCGGACCTACCGAAACCTCAGCCGAGGGACCAGCAATCGAGCCCGGTTCCGTAGTGGCTGCGTCCGCAGCCTGCATCCCGTGTTTCCTGCCACCCAATGCCGTCTTCGGGCGGGCTCCGGTGTCGGTCGCACCGGTCCCTGCCTCGGACCCACCGGGAACCACACCGGTTTCGGGGGCTGTTCCGGTCACACCGGGGCTCATGGCCCGTCGCTATATGCCCCACCGGCATAGCTTTGGCCCGGGAATTTTCCTTTTTCTTCCCTTGGTTTAAGTTTGGAAGCGAGCACGGGCTGCCCGGCTGGGGACGCCGTGTCGGATCCCTCAGTCAAAACTGCCTGGGGCATGTCCCCCGATTGAGTGGTAAGGCTCGGACTCTCGATGCCAGTGACTAAACAAAATTCCGGAGGCCTACAAGTACACCAGCCCTGTAGAGCTGAAGTCCGGTATAGCAGCACCCATCTGTAGCCGCTCCAAACAAGGAACCAACTTCAATAACCATGGCCGCCCCGTTCCCCACCAATCTGTAGCCAGAGAGTTACGCGGCACCAGGGCCGCAGTGAGCCGTACCAGAGCCTCGATCGAGCTGGGCGTATAGTGCAGTGCCAAAGGCCCACCCCTACCATTAAGGAGTGAGGACCAGGGAGTGGCGACAGACTATAGCTGGCGAGTAATCCAGGGGAACGCGTATTTCACCAACTTTTAAGTCAGCAGAATTAAACTTCAGAACTATATATGATTTACAGTAAAAGTAATTGAATAATTGTTGTTTGAAAGAATAAGTGAACCCATACCATCTCGAGTGTAAAAGGAATCTTGTAACCAAACTTCAGTAAATTTCTCATGTATGTTTAATGTTCCGAATGTTGTATATATTGTAAATAAATTGTAAATATGTTCAAAACAGAAAAAGTGGTCATTTCATTTGGATGTTTTGATTTGAATGAATCCCGGGGTCACCACAGTGAATTCAAGTTGAAATTATAGAGTACATATCAAGCCCAAATTAAGTTAGGTGGTGACAAATGGCCTGGGAGGGACGACCTAGAGTTGCCTAGTTCCATACACATTTTTCAACAACAATGTGAATTGTATTTTTCCGTGAGGAATGTCAAAACAGAAAAACAAGTCAACCACATTCTTCTCTTCATGGGACCTACTGGACTTCACATGTGTAATTCGTGGAGCTTACCTGATGCTGATGTGAAAAAGCCTGACGTCGTTTGGGATCACTTCACTGCACAAATCACTCAGAGAACAAATTTCCGTGTTGCTCGCCTGTACTTGCAGAAATTTCAGCATAAGGATCGTGAATCTTTTGACAACTACATGTCACAACTAAAGCTACATGCCCAAACATGTCAATTCCGCAACGACAAGGAATTTGCAGATTCAATCATTAAACAGTTCATTGCTGGAACTTGCACCAAGACCAGCAAAAGCAACTGTTGGCTCGTGATGATACTTAATAACCATTGATCAGTGTTTGGATATCGCTCGCACCCATGAAGCATCTCTATCACACGTGGAACAGCTTAATAGTGTTCACCATGGGCCTTCCTCCGTTGATGTACTTCAACGCCAACACATATATGAACATCTCATCCCTTAAATTTTCAATAAAAGTCCACTTCTCCGTGAAAAGAATCGTTAAGAGATGTTTCACGGACATTTACTTGGGGCTGATATAGGACTAATCCTGTAAGGGTATTTTCACATTTTTTTAAATGACCCTGGGCACTGAGGATTATCATTGGTTATATATAACGGTACACTGGGTCTATCTCCATGGGTCTATCTCCATGGGTAAACAAAGGACCTTCTTAAGGGTGTTTTGAAGGACTCCTAATCTGGCTTAATACACGTATGTTGAAAAATCCGTGAAAATTTAGTTAACTGTAATTTCAAGGGAAAATGGCTCTTTAACCAATTTTTAATGGATGAAGATGTTCATAGTGGTGGTAGACAACAGCCCTTCAGACCTTGAAAATTACAGTCGCAGTCCAAGTTACGAAAACGCTGTTCTCAACGCGACTTGCACATGCTTGCAGACAGTGCCTCACCATTTGGAGACATTGATGTTCCATTCGAACCTATGCTTGATATTGTCATATCCGACAATCGTCCAAATGTATGTGATCGCGACAAAGCCTACACTTATGTCCAACTAGGATGGCGCTGCTCATGTGGCGACACGGTTTGTCGTCTCTCTCTTAAAAATTTCTTTGATTTTCCTCCTTTTTCGGTGTGAACTGGACGTCTAAATGTATATCAGTATGGAAGTGAATTGGTGCTGTACCTTGTTGTGTATTTTAATCGTCTCATCTTGCCTGGGAATTCATGGAAATCAGGATTTCTTGCCAGTGAACAGCCACCATGGAATTCAGTTTCGCTATACAGTTGCTGAGCTTCGCTCCATGAACACGCAATCGCCCATTGATCCGTCACGCCCATTGAACATAGATCTACCAAAAGAAATGAGGCGCAGGAAATGTGGAAAAGCCGGCGGAGTGAAACGTAGGTACAGACAGCGTAAAAACAGACCCTACTTGCCCTCCATAATTATGGGGAATGTCCAATCAATCGGTAATAAAATGGATGAACTGTATGCAAATGTGAGATACCTTAACGAATTCCGGAACATTAGCCTTATGTCCTTCACCGAAACGTGGTTAAAGGATTATCAAAACGACGATTGCGTGAACATTGATGGATTTAAATTGATACGTGGAGACCGGGACTTGGATGCTACTGGAAAACAGAATGGGGGCGGTCTGTGCCTTTCTGTTAGTAATCATTGGTGTCATCCTAATAATGTACACATGAAGGATCATTCCTGTACCCCTAACTTGGAAATTCTGGTCACCTCTCTACGTCCATATTATCTGCCGCGTGAATTCTCTACTGTGCTGTACTATTTACATTCCGGACAAATCCGTTGCTAAAGCTGGCAGTGAGGAACTGAGAGCAGCTGTACATAATCTGGAGGTTTCACACCCGGATGCATTCATTGTGGTGAATGGAGATTTTAATCACGGCAAGCTGGATAGGGCGGGCTCTCATTATTATCAACATGTGAACTGCCCGACTCGCAGAGAAGCTACACTGGACCTTTGCTATTCATCAGTTAAAGATGCATACAATGCTTCACTTCTACCCAAGCTTGGATCTGCAGATCACAACCTCGTACTTTTGCTTCCTAAGTACAGACCTATTGTGCAGCGAGACAAACCACGTGTAGTTGAATTCAAGCAGTGGTCCCCTGAAGCTTCAACCTGCTTACAAGAATGTTATGCATGCACGGATTGGTCTGTTTTCATTGATTCCGCACAGGATATTCATGAACTGACGGACACGGTGAGCTGCTACGTTCAGTTTTGAGAGGACACTTTAATTCCATCTAGAAAGGTGAAAATATTCCCTAACAACAAACCGTGGATCACAAAATACGTTAAAGAGGTGATAAACAGGAAAAAAAGAGTATTTGGACGAGGAAATAAAGCTGAGCTGAAGGAAATACAGAAAGAACTAAAATGCACCATTCGCAACGAAAAGAGAGTTTATAAAGAAAAGGTTGAAGAACACTTCACGGACAATAACATGCAGCAAGTATGGAACGGTCTGCGTATGATGAGTTGCTACTCTAAGCCTAGCAAATCCCATCAGCTTCCTGCTGTAACACTTGACTATGCTAACGAGCTTAACTCATTCTATAACAGGTTTGACTGTCATGATTTTACGAATAAGCATGGTGACCTGCAGAGATCATTCAATATAGGAGTTACTTCTGACCAGTTTTTAACTGTTACTGAGGATGAGGTACATCGGCAATTTCTAGGGTTGAAACAGTCTAAGTCTGCTGGTCCAGACAGACTTTCTCCTCGCCTCTTCAAAAAGTGTGCTGATCAATTGTCATATATTTTTACTTTCATTTTTAATCTTTGTTTCACCACCCAATCAATTCCGAACATTTGGAAATGGTCATGTATTATTCCAGTTCCTAAAAAGTCAGTGGTCACGTGCAATAATGACCTTAGACCAATTGCGTTAACCTCCGTTGCAATGAAGATATGTGAGCGTTTTGTTTTGAATTATTTGAAGCCATTGATTGCTGATTTTGGCGATCCATTGCAATTTGCTTATACCAAGGGGCGTTGTACTGAGGATTCAATTTTGTTTTGTTTAGATAAACTTTATTTTCATTTAGAACGCACTAGGTTTGGAAACTCTGCTCGTATTATGTTTTTCGATTTTTCTTCGGCTTTCAATACCATGCAGCCCCACATTCTCGCACAGAAACTACTTGACATGTCAGTTGTGCCCCATACTGTTGTGAGATTCATTTTAAATTATCTGACTTGCCGTTCACAATTTGTGCGTCTTAATAATTCCACCCATTCTGATGTTATAGTTTCTAGTACTGGAGCTCCGCAAGGCACTGTTTTAGCACCGTTTCTGTTTACTGTGTACACAGCTGATATCCGCTCTACTGATGTGAGTTGTCCACTGGTAAAATATGCAGATGACACTGCCCTTATTGGTCTGATTCAATAGAACAAAGAGTCCATTTACATGGAGGAAATTAGTCGGTTTGTCAAATACTGTAAACGTAACTTCCTTGCACTGAATCTCATAAAGACGAAAGAAATGTTGGTTGACTTCCGCAAAGCTTATAAGCTGGTGCCGGATCCAGTTATTATTGATGGACATGAAATAGAACATGTTGCCGAGTATAAATATCTTGGAGTTGTTTTTGATGATAGGTAAGACTGGAGCAACCATGTGAGTCATGTAGGTAAAAGATTGAACTCAAGAATGTACTGTTTGAGGAAACTGAACTCATTTGATGTCAGGAAGGAAATCAAGACAATATTCTATAACTCGGTTCTTTGTAGTGTATGGACCTATTGTTTGTTATGTTGGGCTGGAAATACCGATAAGAAAGTGAACAAATTAATTGACGATACCATCAAGCGAGCAAGTAGGATACTCGGTGAGTGTTTGCCATCAGTGGACACGGTCTATGACCAATGGCTGCGTGACAAGCTACAACTGGTGTGGGGAGATGCTGAGCATCCGCTCCACAACCGATTTAAGGATAACATCATTCCACGCAGCAGAAGACTGAGACCAGTGGTTGCACACACAAACCGATATTCTTCATTTTTTACAGGCAGGGCCATTAAGTGTCATAATGATGATTTTACAAGATGATTTTTCATCCTAAGGATTAATTTATTCTGGTATCTGAGAACAATGGGTTTTCACAGTTTTTGACATAATTTTTATACTTAGTCCTTTATTCTGGTTCTACTGTGGGAATGGGTTTTGCATTAATTTCACATGTGCTTTTTTACGCTCTAAAGTGTTTAGTGCTTTATACTGTATGCAATTGTAATGTTTTGATGTGATTGTGTATTTATTTCCTGAATATTGTAGCGTATGTTGAATTTTTTATATTTTTAATGAGAGACGACAACATGTAATTTCCAGTTTTGGATTTTAATAAAGTTTATCTATCTATCTATGTATCTAAAGCCCCTGTCACACCTTTGCGTATCCTAATTCCTTATGAGTTCCTTATCAAAAATTTTCAATACGCAGCCGTACGCTCAAAACGTCAAAATTTTTTGATTACTTTGACTTATGTGCGACGCACATCTAGCATACAAGTGACGAATTCAGCGCATTCATTGCGTATGAGATGCGTATGAGTTAAGTATGCAGTGCACAACATTATTTTTCGGGCTGCGAAAAGGTCAGTATGCAGTGCGCATGCCGAGCGTATTCCGGACGCACCCGACTTATGCCGACCGCATGCCTGACGCAATACCTCGGCATTCGCTATGAGTTCGTTCAGCGTGCGTTGTATCTGCGCTGCAAGTACGCTATGTATACGTCCAATATAGGCGGCTCATATGCTGACGGGGTGCGTGCCGGGAGCATATTACCGCGTATGAACCGCTAAATCCCCCACAAACACATAGCGTACTCGTACCGCGCACGACCGATGGGGGACCGATGCGCTGCGTATTTATAACTTATGACCTGCGTAACAGCGTACGCAGCGTAGTTTTGTGCATGCCCAAAACTATCCGGCGTACTGGGCCATACCATGCGTATGCCTGCGTACATTAAACTTACACAAAACGATCGAGATGCATATGAGGTGCGTATTGTGCGTACGACTGCGTATGAAAAAAATGTCAATGCGCAACTCATAAGGAATTAGGATACGCAGAAGTGTGACAGGGCCCTAACTGCAATAAGATAAAGACCGCCTTATAATCAATCTACTCGCAAGGGTTGACACACTTTGCATTTATTGTCGAATGTACCAAAGTCACTTGTACTCTGATAGATTTCCGCACAAAGGACATCGTTCTGACTCTGGTGCTGTTCTCAAGGCATACAACGGCATAGAAATTAAGCAGTACGGCACACTGACACTCCCATGCAAACATACCAAGTCAGAATGGCACAATGCCGTGTTTCATGTCTGCGAGACTGATGGTCCGGCTATCATTGGTCTACGCACAGCTCTTCACAGGAACTCTTCAGCACCCCCCCCCCCTCGGACACCCCAAAAATGAGCTCGTAATGTACATCTGTGCACAAAATCAGTACACAGCCATAGGGCGCATTTGGACACTATTTTATAATATAGTGTAAACAATCGTCAGACTTGAACAGTGCACCAATTGAAAGTATGGTACGAGTTAGTCGGGATATTTTCCACCATCGGATGGATCAACTACTCGAACAGTGTGACAGCGTAATCAGAATCGCAGACGACATAATTGTCTTCGGAGACTCAGAACAGTCTCATGAAAAGAACCTTCATAAGCTCACGACTATTGCCGCTGCAAATGGTCCGAAGTTTAACAGTAGAAAGTGCGCGATAAAGGATAAGCAGATCACATTCTTTGGCATGGGTATATGATGCACATGGTGTTCACCCTGAACCAGCTAAAGTGCATGCAATCAAGGCCATGCCACCCTCTCCCGACAAGACCCAGTTCCGTGAGTTTCTTGGAATGGTAACATACTTTTAATGTTTACCAGCACTTGTCCAGCCACACCGCAGATTTACACAAACTACTCCATAATGACTGTGTGTATGTGTAGACTCGAAACCTTCAATGGTGCCACGTGACAGTGGCAAATACTTGGATCTGACCTATTGCACTTTGAGGGAAATGAGTACCTCATAGTAGTGGACTATTACTTTAAGTTTCCTCTGGTTCGCAGTATGCCAGCAAATTGCACAAGTCGTGCAGTGATTGATGCCACTCAGCAAATCTTTTCCGAGCAAGATGTGGCGGAGAAGATTATCAGTGACAATGGTCCACATTTTGCCTCTGCCGCATACAAGCTATTATAAAAGCTATTTCAGAATGTGTTCTGAAACAACCAAAGATACTTCAATTTTTGTAAAATAGATATTTTTTAGTCTAGTAAGAATTGACATGCCAAACCCCAAACACGTGCCCCCCCCCCCCCCAAGCGGATGTTTGTGCACCCCCACCAATTTTAAATCTTGCAATGAACAAAATATTCTAAACCGTGTCATCAAAATGAGCACTTGGACTGGTGTTCATATCTACAGGCAATTAATGTATCAACCGGTTTTATTACGTACGCCTATGCCAATGTATTCACACTTTTGTCATGACAAAACTGTTGGGCAAACAACGTCCGCAATGATTGCACATGGCTGTACAATGTCGAGTGCATGCACTGATTTCACAAACATTTTGCCGCTTTATAGTAGTTGATTTGATGTTAGTTTTGAAACAGTGAATGCCATACTACTGAGCGGGTATTCACAAGAAATTTCTTCCCTGTGTATCTTCTTCATAAGTTTATAAGCTGATATTTGTAGTTATTCATAATTTCATGTATACATTCATTCTTAGAAGTGTCCTAATGCTATTTGAAGTAGTTACTGGCCCCACTCCAAGTAGGCCAATATTGAGAACAAAATCCACTGTTTCCGCCATACAAACCTACCGGTACTAAGTAATGTTAGATACACATGTACCCGCAGAAACTCCAGCCCATATGCTCATTGGAAATTCAACATAATTTTAACGCTGGGGTGCAAACTATGTTGTATCCATACTTTCAAAAACAGACTCAACAAAAACCTTTTCCGGAAAGCACAACAAATAGAAATCCAGTTTTTTAAATTTGTATTAGTAATATTTGTTACCGGGAGCTTAACTCCCTCTGGTTTGTGTTTCAAAAAGCATAACAGCTATAGCATTTACATCCATATACATTCAGGTAGGCCTATTCAAGTCCAAAAATGAAAAAGAAAAGCAGTCGTTCAATTGCTTTCAGTGCCCCTTGAAATAATTGTGAACCCACAGGTGCCCCTGATGTTTCACCCCAGTTATGCCCCTTGGTTAACCACAAACAAATTGAACAGAAAATGAAAGATGAAGAATAAGCTTTAAATTTATGTCTGTTGCAAACATCTTGGAGATTTGTGAGTATTTTAAATATTTTTTTGGAAGTGTGCGTAAAATCATTGAGGTCTATGGAAAACTATTCACTGGTCTGCACCCCTATACAGGCTTATCATATGTTGGTCATATTCCATTGCGCCGCATTGTGATGCTCAGGAGCAAGGTTGCAATGTTTCACTGGAAATAAAGATTACGACCTCTTGGACAATTTTCTGTTAATTTGTACCTGAGGTAGCCACGTCAAATTTGTTTGTTATATTCCCTCTCCAAATAGTACTCCTCAAACAGTTGCCAATATCTGGGCCCAGGTCTCAATGTAAAACCCCACCTATATGCAAAATAGACCCACAAGTTCTTTTTTGGGTTGTTTTTTGTTGTTTTGTTTGTTTTTTTGTCTGGAGCCACAAGTCACAAATGCTCGATTTTCATATATATTTCTGCAAACGAACCCAATTATAGGCCACAAGGACTTTTTCTTTAAAATTACCCGTGGGATCACAAAATGTTAATGTAATTACAATAATTTAAAGTAATTTACAGCGTTTTAGTGGTGTGCACCCTGAGGGCAGAAGCCATTTGGTAATTTGATGATGATGATTATGACATGACAATGATGACAATGACATTCTTCAAATGCTGTTTTCATGATAATTTTGGTCATAATCTTTTAAGTTTGCCCCTTAATTATTTCCCCAAGGTTGATTTTGTTTGAATTTTGATTGGAGGTACATGTAGCTGGAGTCCCAATAAACATATTGCCACTAAAATTTGCCTGTTAACTCAAATGTCAGGGTCCTCGCCAATTCTTAATGGACTACTTAATGGAATTTATATGATTGTGAGGAAGTGCTAAAAGTAATTAAGAGTATAAATTATTCAAACGTTTTCAAATAACTGGTGAATTAGTGCATTAATTTCACAACAAATCACACAGGCAGTTTACATGTAATTAACCTGAGGCATCAAGGTTGTTGACTTCATCCCGATAGGCTACATGGAGTAATGGATTTATAGGGAAAAAAAGCAAAAGAAAAAAACATTTAGTTAGTATTAAATTAATTTATAAGGGAATAAATATGTGCTTGGCCAGTTTTAAACAAAAACATTTAAAACTGGCAAGGGCCTGGACGCTGATGAGAAGGTGAGGATTCTTATCCACATCCAGGCCCGTCCGGTTTTAAATGTACTTGTTTAATACGGGCCAAGCACATATTTATTCCGATTCATAAATACCTTTTGGTCAAAAAGTCAAAACAAGTTAAACAATCACAAATTTCCAACAATTTTGCTCAACAATTTTACTTCATGTTTGTGAAACACCCTTCTGGCATCGTGTATGGTATGTGCTTTCGCGCATAGGGCCAAACAAAAGAAATACCTTTGGTTCGGGCCAACCGACCCTATATTTAAAAGGTATGAAATGCAACCCCACAAAACTGTATTGGTTTAGGATAGAAAAAAATATTACGATACCGACTTCGATCAAAATTGTGGGATCGCCTATTACTAGACTTTTCTGGCACATGGTAACAGTGATAACTGTCGTACTGTGCACGCATTATTCCGGGCTGCTGCATTGTGTGGAGCGGGATTGGAACTATACTTTGCCCTTGCCCAAAGGCAGGCCGTGTGGCATTGTCTTGACACATGGTGGGGTTTCTCCGCACGTCCCTGGATAGTGCGAAGGTCCAGGGGGAAAAAAAATCGTAACTTTTTTGTTATGAGTGGTAAAACCAGGCTTCTAGCCAGGCATACAATAGGATATCGGGCCGATACGGTTCGAAAAAAATCCGATACGCTTGAAGTTAACCGACATGCTATCGATACGCTTCACATTTTCCGTGACAAAAAAATCTACCCAAGGTTTTCTCACTACTTGTGTATTAAATGTACTGGTATAAAATAAGATCTGTTGCTGAAACGAATTATCAATTGTTACCTGAGGCAAATCATTTTTTTAAACGAACAGTGGAAGCACATCCCACGAAAAGATACCGAGGTTCGCTACCGAGCGCTGGCGGTATACACTGCCGCGCTGGCCGGCCGGCGGGCCGTGCGTGAGCGAGCTCTTTCGTTGGAATCCGATGTGATTGCATGCGTGCCCCGGTCATGCATGCAACACGCACGCTGTATGATCGGACCAAACCATTTTTGGTAATAAAGGGGTGTATTGTCTTGGGAACAATAATTATCAATATTTCCATAGAAGAAAAGAAAACTAGTACTTTTTATAGAGTCTGAAACATTTCTGTATACGACAGTCAGTTGTTCTACGTCACAATATATTTTTTTTCTGGAAATGTATTCAAGAAACGTCGAAAAACGCAAAACTGGCACTAAATCACCCCTTACAAAATTAATGGATTCGCCCGTGCATCGTGCTAGCTGTTTTTTTAAGAAAGTATGATCGTATATTTGATGTTTTGACGTTACTACTCGTTTTAATCACAACAATTTGACGAGTTTTGCTGTAAAAAAGGACTTATTTATTCTTAGGACAAAACAAATCAGCATCTGTCGCCACAAAGCAAGATTTGTAGCGCTCCAGTCAGACGCCACATGGTATGTTGCATACTCTCTCAAGTGCTGCGGGAAAATGTTGTCATTCACCGGCACAGGCATGACAGGCTGATGCCGGGCCATGCGCTAACTTGCCGCAATTCCCGGTGTTTATTTCTCATCGTCAATGTTCATATTTCTCGTCAATCATGATCATCTTAGTTGCGCATAAAATTGTGTTTCTTCATGTTTCCACCACTTTTTGCGATTTTCCTGTAAAAGGTACCTTATATCATTATCAGTAATGGAAAACAATGAAAACTTGAGACCTACATTTTTCCTTATGAAAAAGGATCTTGTTTATAAACAGTTCTCTTATTAAACACTGTTGGGTTTGACTATAAGGCCAAAAAAAAATAAATAAGTCGGTCTCTGGTCAGCGCGCGCGTAGATTTTAATCATGCGCGTCAATTTTTTTTTCCAAAATGTTCTGCGGTAGCTCCAACAGCGCCCTCTATTTCCGCACCTCCTCAATTTTTGTTACCAAAGAGCACCAAGGAATGGGAAATTGCACCAAGGCAAATGATCGAAAGCACCAAGGCAAATTATGGAGGACACCAATGTACATGAGGACACCAAAAAAGCAAAATAGTACCCACCTTGTCTGTACAATCCAAGCTTGAAGAAAAAAAAAAAGAAAAAAAAAAAAGAAAAAGCCGCGTGGCCGCGTCAATTCCGGAACTTTGGTCTGACCAGAGACCGAATTTTTTTTTTTTGGCCTAATGGCAAAGATTTCATGAAAAGGTAAACTAGGCGTAATGAGTGCTTTTTGAAAGACATCTAATGCTGACTACTGTGTTGCATTTGTTTTACTTGTTGTAATTGAAATAAATTTTTTTAAAAATAAAATCCAGGCCCACTTTCTGCAGCATGCTGTTACAGTGTTGGGGGATTTTGCTCTTTTTCCGATCATAAAATATGCTTCCAATTGGCCTTAGATTGCACCACAGAGCATCTAGAATGTCAAAAAAGTTACGACTCCTTTGATAACAAATATTTTGTTAGGTTTGGAAAATTCAGATTATAAAACCTGTTAAAAGTAATGACAATCTTACAGAATTGAAACTCCAAAGTTGGCCATTTCAATGGCTTTATCTCCAAACTGGAAATGCAAACACCCATGAAGCTAATTTAAATGCCATTGGTTTGGCTGTGTAATCGTCTATTCAGTGACACAATAATTAGATTTCATTTAGGAATGAAATTTACTGTCAAGTATCTTTCGTCACAAAAAAAACAAAAAACATAATGTCATGCCGACCGACCGACCCATTTTTTTTTCTAATCATGTGACCGGAATCAAATGTATTTATTGTTTTGGCTTGTGCTACAATCTCCTCATATGGAAATTGACGCATGCTCGGAACAAGGGCGGATCCAGGGGGGGGGCCAAAGGGGGCCATGGCCCCCCCCCAAAAAACGAAACCAATTTTTTTTTTTTATGTGACATTGCAATAAAGGCAGGCAATGAGTACACCACCATCTTTTCCTCAAAAAAACATTGGTTAAAGTGGTCAGAAATTGCCTCAGATCGCACCACAGAGCATCTAGAATCCAAAAATTTTTCGGGGCCCTTAAGCGGGCCCCGAACCCCACGCCGTAATTTTTTTAACCCAATTTTTGGGGGACCAAATTTTTTTTTTGCCCCTCCCAAAATTTTGTTCTGGATCCGCCCTTGGCTCGGAACGTACTGCGCAATGTGGTGCCAACTCCAGCAGTGGTTTACTGGTGGTTTAAAACCACCCACATGATGGGCTCTCGACCAATAGGAATTAAATTGTCTCGGGTATGAATCTGAGATAAACATATATTTCTGTAGGAAGTCAGAGTATCAAAAGAAATTGTAAATAAATGTGCTGTTAACTTGTTAGAAATGTACAAAAATATATCTATACTGTATCCTCTATCAATCTAATCTAGGTAACCAAGATTATCGGCCACCAGACGCCTTCTTTGGTGTTAGAAAGAAGGAGGACAGGAAGCCTGTGAACTGCTCCATTGGTGGCACCAAGCGGACCGCTCTCTTCTCGATGAGGGATGAGATGTCTTGTTCGAGAGCTAATCGTTTGTCTGTGTTTGCCGGAACTGGTGTTTCGCGAAAACATATGTCCGACGGAGGGGTGCTTGTAAATTCTAGTTGATAGCCGTGGCTGACTATAGAAAGCACCCATGCGTCGGAGGTGATCTCTCTCCAGGGCCCTACGAAATTTCTGAGACGACCCCCGACGGGCCCCAGTGTCGGGGTCGGCTCGGTAGGGGCGTCACCGCCGCCACCCAGAGCGGGGGGCCGATTGCCCACCGCCACATCCCCGGCTGCTAAATTGGCGTGCAGGGGCAGAGTAGGGGCGTGGAGCTGAAACCATTTCACAAGCTGCTGCCTTGGCTGTCTGTTGGCGAAAAGGCTTGAATGGTTTCTTAAGGGCAGGGCTAAACGAGAAAGCACCCTTCGTTGCCTTCTTCCCAGAGAACTTGGGCTTGTTAGTGGCTGAAGGCTTCTTCAAGCTCAGTTTGTCTGCTGTCTCAATTCGTTTGGCTTCAACTTCCAGAACTTCCTGGAATTTGCCTCCGAAAAGGTCTTTGCCATTAAGAGGAAGGTCTTCTAACCTCTTCTTAGCGCCCTCGTATGGTATGTAAAGTGCATCCATCACGTTAGTCCTACATGACTTGGCAGACAGGATAGAGATTCTCGTAAATTGGTCTAGAGAGAAACGGAGTATTTCGTCCAGACACCGGAAGGCTGCTGCTAACATATCGGCTGGAATTTGTGAATCTTCCTCACATGCGCAGACGATATATTCAGATAACAGAAGTAAAAAGGCGCTTGTTTGTGAGCCAAATCTAGCCACCTCATCGACCTTCTTTATTGTATCCTCCATCTTTGCTCTAGTCTTATCGACAAATATTGACTTGGTTGGGGCTTTGCCGCTATCTCCAGTCAATTTGTCCTTGGCCGTATCCGGAATAGAAGGAACCGTAAAGAAATCGTTTCTGTCCTTTTCTGGAAATTGGAAATAGGCTGCCGACCTTTTGTTGAAAGCCGTCCATTTCTTTGAATCGGCGATGCGTTGTATGCGATCGGCGCATAAGCGATCCACCGGCATAGTTGGGAAAGCTGGATCCCGAGGTTCCTCCACGCCAGTCCGGCGTTTGAAAGAACGACGGGTGGTCTCTGGTTTACTGCTCTCTGGTAGTTGCAGTACCCGAACCATATCTCTTTGAACCAGCCTCAGCTGAGTCGCAAATGGCGAAAAATTGCCAGGGTCAGTGGCCTCATCATCCCCAGAGCACTCATCTTGTGAGTGAGTGGAAGGGGGGGGGGGGGGGTTGAGTATCATCGACATCTATGTCAGGAGCATCTTGAACAGAAGTGCCCAAATTCATAGATGTTAGTAAGGAAATTCCCGCCTGTGATCTCAGGGGCGCCCAATCGTGGCCCGGAGTAGGTGGATTATCTGAGCAGACACTGATGGCAACCCCAGGATCTGGGGGCCCAGTGTGTTCCCCTTTCATCCCGCCCGAAATCGGCAGGATTGCGCCAGGATTCGGCCGGATTGGACCCGGATCCGGCCGGATCACACCCGGATCCGGCAGGATTAGACCCGGATTTGGGTCCGGAAATGTGGCTGCCGGGAGTGACCTCTGAGTCACCGTTGGGGCCGATCTCCATTGTTGTTTAGTGAGGGCTGCTAGCGAAACGTTGATGTCCTGGAAAGCTTTTAGAAAGATTTCCGTGGATACACCTTTTCTTTTTCCGATGCGTCGACTTACGGGGGGAATCCCCTGAAGAAGACGGCGCTGCCTTGTGTTTCCTTTTCTTACTTGGGTGACTTGATTCACTGGATGAAAACTCCGATAATATCCTGGGAATTCCGGAGCATTGATCAAAGAATGATGTTGACTGCGAGTCCGTGGCCCGAATTGGGGGAGGAGGCAAGTCAGTCACCGCGAGTCCTGCCCATTCCGCACGGGTGGAAGCAGGAAGCTCGGAGCGCGATGAACGCGCAGACGGGGCCGGTGAGGATTGAATCCGTTTACCGCTCTGTGACTGGTCGTCCCCGAGGGTTGCTGGAGCCAGCAGACCGGGAAGACGAGGGGAAGAAATTCCCGTGAAACCACGGGAAAGCGACGCCGGGTTGCTAGGTGACGCCGATGGTCCAGAGACCGGCGGTGTGATCGAGCGACCCTTACGGCTGGTCGCCTGGGGGGCCGTGGTTACACGGGGAGTTTTATCCCCGGTATCCTCACGGTGTTCCATACCGTAGGACGTATGTTTGATGTCGGTCAAAACGCGTAACACGGGATGACCGTTACAGACTACGGCGATGTCCCTGCGTGGGGACTCACTGCTATCTCGTCTTTTTGTACTATTGTACTACTGAGATAAATGCAGTTGAGAACGGCCGAGGGGAAGGGAACGACCGCTGGTCGCTATACCCCACAGAATTTCTCTTTACACGCCAGGCGAGGCGGTCGAGGGAAGGGAACGGCCAGCGGCCGATATACCCACGAATATCTCGCCGCTATCTCGTTTGTCGCCGCACTACCGAGATAGCTTAGGACGGGCGAGGGGCAGGGAACGACCTCTGTCGATATACCCAACGAAACGTCCTCTTCTAGCTTACTAGCTCCCCGAACTAGCTGAAACAGTCAGGGGGGAAGGGAACGACCTCTGTCGATATACCCCCACTGTACTTGTCTCGCTAGGCCCTAGCTCACCGCGAGCTTAGGGGAAACGAACGGAGAACAGGGAATGGCCGAAACCGCTGTATTCTTCAAAACGTTTCGCTAGTCCCCTGAACGGCCGAAAGTCTGACTTCCGGAACAGGGGCCCCACGTGTGGGGCGACTAGCAGACCTTGTGGAGAATAACCACACTTCTCTCCGGGGATATACGACGCACTGTCTCCCCTAAAGGTCTTTACGGATTTGTCCGTCTATGGAGTCATAAACTAAATGCACTGCTTTTTTTTTTTTTTTTTTAAACAAAGAAATATTAGTATTAAATAACTGTACAACAGAAATAATAATAATAACTCATGAACGCCGACTTGGCTAAAAGGGGATTGCACTCGATCCCAAAGGGAGAACCCACGATGCCTACCCGGCACTGGGCTAGTCCCGCGGTGCCAACCTGGCCCGCCGCACACGGTGTCAGACAAAGGCTGAAAAGCCTGCTACGCCACGTGAAAGAAAAACGAAAGCAAAATTACTCCAAAATCACTCCAAATGAGAACTACTTAACTCAAACCAAACTCTACAGTATTCTACACAACTCACTTGGTTGATAAATTCTATAAAACAGAAACTCTTAAAGCGAAAATCGTACAAAAACTCGTCAAAAGGCGAGAGCAACATTTTTTTTGCTTCTGCACGATGCCGTCGCTAGAAAAAAAGAGGAAGCATAATGGCGGATTCATGACGTAGCATAATGGGTAGGCCCCGAGAGGGCGCTCGTTGGTTGATTAAATCTTTTAGCGTTTGAGCCTGTCGGCTGAATAAATATGCATATGTAGTAGCTATTTGGGTAAGTGAATGAAGTAGACTCTATAAAACAGAAACCTTGAAGCGGAAATCGTACAAAAAATTGTCAACATTTTTGCTTTTGAACAGTGCCATCAATAGAAAAAAAAGGAGGAAGTATAATGGCAGATTCATGACGTGGCATGACGGGTAGGCTCCAAAAGGGCGCTCATAAATTGATTAAATCTTTTAACGTTTGAGCCTGTCGCCTGAATAAATATGCATATTGAGTAGCTATTTGGGTAAGTGAATGAAGTAGACCCAAGAATTTGGAAATGTGTTTAAAGTCTGGTGTTGGGATATTAGTTTGTGTGCTACATGCGAACATAAATAACTTTGTTTCGTAAATCACAGCAAAATTTGGGACTCGAGTGTTATTAGCCTTCGACTTGAGTCAAATTGAGTCTTCTGGTGAGGGACCTGAGTCAAGCCGAGTCATTTGCTAGCAGTGACTCAAGTCAAGTCAAGTCAGTTACATGTTGGGACTCGAGTCCAGTCGAGTCGCCAAAAATTGTGACTCCAGTTGGACTCGAGTAGAGTCATTGACTCGAGTCATTACGGTATGCAGAACATGTTGTATGTGCTGATACACTTTTAATTGTGTAGCATGAGCATTGAACAACTATTTTGTAAGATTGCAGGGCTTAAGATGTTTCTCCTATGGCAATGTACATTTTTCAAACGTGTATTATGTCTGAAGTATCCTCAAACTGATATTAACTATTTTTATTTGGCCCTCAAAGTTCCTTTTTGATTTTCAGGCATTGACACCTCTAAATGTTTATTTCAAGATTAGTGAATTTTGTTCTTGGCCATTGCTTGGTCCCTTGTATTATGCCAAAAACTGTCCAGTGTGAAATACAAGTAGTGTCCACTCATTAGAATATTGCAATATGATTTGTATACCTCTATGACATCATTGTCACCACAAGTTTGACAAAACGTGTCTGTGCTTAGCGTGCAACCTATTTCATTGCCTTCTTGCTTTTGAGCTGTCAAAACAAGATGAATGATCTCTTTTTGTTCTTCTAAGTTGTGCTCTACAATTCCTTTACAGTTTTCTATGCTGTCTGTAATTACCACTGATCCGTAGGTTAGGACTTATGTGATTGGCCTTTGCTTGTGTGATGACGTGAAGTGCATGGAAGTGCTTGATTGTATCTTTGCAGGAATACTTTTGGGAGCAGATATGATTGATATTTGGTAAGGATGGAAAGTGTGTAGAAATGACTGTGAAGTTTGAGCAAAAACAGACAGCAGCTACTTAGCATTAACTTTGTCACTAATTTTAATGCACAGTTTAAGCATTGACAAGCATTAAACTCAGATACTCCCTTTTGCAGTTTCACAAATTCATTTTCCAACCAGTCCATGGTATATGACTTAAACAAGAGCACTCAGACACTATTTGGCCTCTCAGACTATTTGGCATAAAGTGTAGCGAAAACCACTTTAATTTGTTGTCTAATACTATATAGGAATGAAATAATTTATAGTACTATTGATAGTTGTGCCAGCTGAAAAGTCATTCACTAGACATACCGGAGTGCATATGTGAATTAGAGCTTCCACCATCTGGCCAAGCCAATTGTTCCTTTTTCTACTAGCCTGGCTCTCTATTCAATTGACACATTTAGCAATTCATGGATTAGCATGGGCTCGCCAAAAGCAGTTCACTGTTTTTTGGCAATTTTTTTGACAGTTTAAAATCTGGCCCGGCATCCACGGCAATCACAGACTGTCACATTTGCCCATCCCGTTCCCCCGCGTTGTCTCACGTCGATACTGTTTTGTCCACGGTGGCCAAAACATGATTGCCGTGGCCGCCGGGAACATAGTGTAAACCTAGCTTGAGGATTTAGGACTGGGTGTGGTAGGTGAGACATGTCTCTTTGAGCTTGATTTCTTTTACTTTTGGACCTGCCAAGATGGCTCAAATTGTAACCGAAGTTCAGTTGCCAACCTACTGGTGTCGTATGTAATTTTTTCTTTTACATGCAGTAATGAGCCCCGTGCCCCATTTCAGCCGTGCTCGTTCATTAGCTGTTCCCAATTTCAATTGGGAACAGCTTTTGTTTTTGTTAAAGTTTTTTTTTTTTCCTTTTTTTTTTTTTTTCCACTTTTCCCATAGGTTTTGTACACGTTTTTATTCTACAAGCCACTTTGGGCAATTATTTTAAATCCGATCAACTTTAAACTTGGCATAGTCATTAACCATCATCTGAGGATGTATGTCAAAACTTTTTGTCATCGTGACGTCATCAGGGGTCACGTGACATCGATTTGAATGTTCGTTTTTTACAGTCTTATAACTATTGAATTATTTGACCGATTTGTCTCAAACTTGGTATGTATATAATCAGGGAAGTGTTATAGATGAAAATTGATGTGTCAAGGTCACGTGACCTTCACTTCCGGTTTTACCGGAAGTGGTAATTTTAGACCCCTTTATCATATCTCATGAATTATTAATCTGATTGGGTTGAAACTTCACATTAATACAAAGCTATATTGACAGATAATTATATTGCATTATTATTACTGTGCACTAAATTATTGTCATGTTATGACGTCATGAATATTTAATGAGGCAATCTTTACAGTCTAATAGCTATAGAACTATTTGACCGATTGATCTCAAACCTAATACATAGATAGACAGGGAAGTGTTATAGATGAAAATTAGTATGTCTTCAACTTTAAACTTGGCATAGTCATTAACCATCATCTGAGGATGTATGCCGAAACTTTTCGTCATCGTGACGTCATCAGGGGTACGTGACATTGATTTGAATGTTAATTTTTTACAGTCTTATAACTTTTGAACTACTGGACAGATTAGTCTCAAATTTGGTATGTATATAGTCAGGAATGTGTTATAGATGAAAATTGATGTGTCAAGGTCACGTGACCTTCACTTTACCGGAAGTGGTAATTTTAGACCCCTATATCATTTCTCATGAATTATTAATCTGATTGGGTTGAAACTTCAAATTAATACAAAGCTATATTGACAGATAATTATATTGCATTATTATTACTGTGCTTTTTATTCTTGTCATGTTATGACGTCATGAATATTTAATGAGGCAATCTTTACAGTCTTATAACTATAGAACTATTTGACCGATTGATCTCAAACCTGGTAGGTATATAGACAGGGAAGTGTTATAGATGGAAATTGGTATGTCAAGGTCATGTGACCCCTACTTTCGGTGTTACCGAAGTGTTAATTTTATACCCTAATTAGCATATCTAATGAATTATAAATTTGATGGGACTTTTTTTTGTTGAAAAATCATTAAATCATTTTGTTTAAGGTCCAACAGACAATCAATATTGGGAACAGCTCTGTGGTTGTTCACAACCACAATTTCTAGTTTCCTTTTTATTTTTATTTTTAGCTGTTCCCAATTTCAATTGGGAACAGCTCTTGTTTTCGTTAAAGTTTTTTTCCCCTTTTTTTTTTAGCTGTTCCCAATTTCAATTGGGAACAGCTTTTGTTTTCGTTTAAGTTTTTTTTAGCTGTTTCGGTGTACAAACAGGTCTTGTTTTTGTTATTTTTTTTTCTCTTTTTTTTTTCTTCCACTTTTTTTCCCATAGCATAACACGTGTTTTCGTTCTACAAGGCACTTTTGGACTTTTTTTTTTAAATCCGATTGACTTCAAACCTGGCACACACTTAGAACACCATCTGAAGATGTTTGCCGAATCATGACGTCATCATGACGTCATCACGTGTCGTCAACCAAAAAGTGCATACTTTAAGGTCCTATACCTACAGAACCAAACGTCCGATTTGGTTCAAAGTTGGTATGCAGGTATTCCGGGACGTGTTATAGACAAAAATTGCAGTGACGTCACGATGACATCATCATGTGATTTTATATGAATTATTCCATTTTTGGACCTTTTAGTCATATCTCATCAATGGAACGTGGTAATTCGAAATTCTTTTTGTAAAAGGTTTGTTAGGTCATAGATGGATATACAAAAATTCGTAAAATGTGTGACGTCATCATGACGTCATCAAAAACGTGATTTTTTTTTTTTACAAAAATTATATAAAATACGGTTTGATCGACTTCAAACCTGGCACACACTTATTAGTTTAGTCGGAAAAGGGGGGTATCGTGCACCCTCGGAAATCAATTTCTAATCAACGTGTCTAGGTCAGAAAAAATGCGTAGAAAACGATTTGCTATGTTAAAAAATTCAAAAAATGTCCCACGTATTGTTTTTATGCAAATTAGTGCCGCCATTACCGAAAAATCTATTTTTAATTATATCTCAGCCAATATTGCAGATAACTGAACGAACTAGGTGTCTAAACCCATGTTTTCAAGGTCAGAGATCACAATAAAACTATTTTGGAAGTGACCACATGTGTCTGTGGCATAGGAATATGCAAATTAGTGCCGCTAATACCGGAACATCATGTTTTTGGCATATCTCGGCCAATATAGCACATAACTACACCAGTAAGGTGTCTAAACCCATGTTTTGAGGGTCAAGTATCATTAGAAGACCATTCACGAAGTAACTGTGTGTCTTTGGCATAAAAATATGTAAAATATTAAGTGTCGGTTTATCAGATATTTGATTTTTAGCCAATATCTCGGCCAATATTGCACATAACTACACAAGTAAGGTGTCTAAACCCATGTTTTGAGGGTCAGGTATCATTAGAAGACCATTTACTAAGTAACTATGTGTGTCTTTGGCATGAAAATATGTAAATTCTAATTTGCCGGTTTATCAAAAAATTGATTTTTAGCCAATATTATATTCAATTTCAGCCAATAGTACAGTTTATTTTAAATATGATGGCTTAAAATAAACTTTGATCATTAATGCTTATCACAAACCCTTCTGTCAACATTAGCTGCAATATTGGCCGAGATATTGGCTAAAAATCAAATTCCCGATAAATCGACACTTTTGAATTTACATATTTACCTGCCAAGGACACGCATAGTTACTTCGTGAATGGTCTTCTAATGATACCTGACCCTCAAAACATGGGTTTAGACACCTTACTTGTGTAGTTATGTGAAATATTGGCCGAGATATTGGCTAAAAATCAAATATCTGATAAACCGACACTTTATAATTTACATATTTTCATGCCAAAGACACACGTAGTTACTTCGTAAATGATCCTCTAATGATACTTGACCCTCAAAACATGGGTTTAGACACCTTACTGGTGTAGTTATGTGCTATATTGGCCGAGATATGCCAAAAACATGACTTTCCGGTATTTGCGGCACTAATTTGCATATTCCTATGCCACAGACACATGTGGTCACTTCCAGAATAGTTTTATTGTGATCTCTGACCTTGAAAACATGGGTTTAGACACCTAGTTCGTTCAGTTATCAGCAATATTGGCTGAGATATAATTAAAAATAGATTTTTCGGTAATGGCGGCACTAATTTGCATAAAAACAATACGTGGGACATTTTTTGAATTTTTTAACATAGCAAATCGTTTTCTACGCATTTTTTCTGACCTAGACACGTTGATTAGAAATTGATTTCCGAGGGTGCACGATACCCCCCTTTTCCGACTGAACTATATACAATCATCTGAAGATGTATGCCGAATCATGATGTCATTATGACGTCATCACGTGTCACGTGACGTCATCCTAAAAGTGCATGCTTTAAGGCCCTATATCTACAGAACCGGAGGTCCAATTGGGTTCAAACTTGGTATGCAAGTGTTACACCCCCAACGGCCACGGGAGCAGCCGCTGCAGAGTGTTCATTAAAAAGACTGCAAAACTGCAAGAATAAAGACAAATGGACACTGGTTTAGCTTGGTGTGGTGGTCAATGTTCCTCACTCATCGAAGTCTTAGATCAGAATGACCCAAGAACAAAGACCATCACACAGCCCTCCAGTGTCCCACAGGAAGTGACATCATATCCGGCCACATGTACCCAACAGCTGTTTCCTGTGAAGGTGGGGTATCTCACATGAAACAGAAGTTGGTACTCTCATGTACTGATCAACATTAAATGCAAATGTGGTTCCACGAAAAGTGGGGGAGGCAGTACATAAAAAAATGGGGGGGTGTCCAAATACTACAACACTCTCCCCAGGCAAATTAAATGTTGTCCTCAACATTTGGATCAAAAAGAAAACGTCTAAATCTAACAGTCATTAACGGTCCATGTGAGGGCGATGGCTACTCTCATGATGACATGTGGTAACCAAGTTGCCATGGTTGCATTGGTGCTTGGGCCCTCTGCCAGGGCATCATTACTGGTGTGGTCCACTGCATCGGAGCTGGTTGCCATATCGGTGTCGGCAGGAGGGGTAGAGATGCTGTTAACATGGGCTGCTGGTATGCGTACTCCTCCGAAGGGTGTGGGCTAGGAAAGCTGCCTTCTGCATTGACGTTGTTGATACCATGTTCAGCTTGTGACTCACCCAGTTGCTGATAGCTTAGCCGCTGTGGTGGCTGCCGTTGTCTTGGTGGGTTGAGTCTTCTCGTCACTGGAAATTCTTGTCTGGGGGCCTGTCCGGTCATCACTGTCGCTGGTTCTCCCTGCTGGCTGTCTGCCGGTCCCATGACGTCTTGTGGCTCTCTCTCAGTTGGTCCATCAGCTCCAGCGTGGACTGGTACAGGAGCAGCAGAACTCAGGGGGATGTCAGCTGGGACTGGTCTGTTGGCTCGTACAGTGGTGTCAGCAGCATTTGCACTGGTAGCGTCTTCCCTCTGCTGTTGGGCTGCTGGGATGAATTCATCGGCATCCTGGCTTAATGTGTGGCCTGGGGTGGGCTGTAGTCTCTCACCTGGTTTCTTCCTCGGGGCAGGAACTGGGGTTGGAGGACACATATTGACCTGGGCCAAGTATTCGTCATCTGAACTCCCTGACTGGTTCTCGTCTGGTCTCTGATGTGGGGTAGGTTGTTTTGCCTTCCGTGGTCGTGGCATGGGCCTAGGCTTCTGTGGCTCAGCGGACACTTCAGTGGTTAGGTGAGTACATGGCAGTAGAAGGTTCCTGTGAAGGTTTCTCTTTCTACCCTTACCATTCTCAGAGACGACCATATACACAGGCGAGTCATCACTCAGGCGTCTCAGCACGGAGTACACGTCATCCTCCCAGTAGGAGTGCAGCTTGCCAGGTCCACCCGTCTTGTTGAGGTTTCTATCAGAACCCTGTCTTCAGGCTGGAGGACGCTACTGTAGGCCTTGCGATTGTGTTGGGCTTTGCCACGTCTGGAGCACTTTGTTGCATTCTGCCGTGCTATCGCATAAGCTTCATCCATATGTCTCTTCCAGCGTTGACTGTATTCCTGGTGATCCCTCGGTGCATTTGAAGACTGCTGCAGTCCGAAAGCTAAGTCGATGGGAAGACGGGGATGTCGGCCGTACAGAAGAAAGAAAGGTGAATAACCGGTGGCATCGGAGCGAGTGCAGTTAAATGCATGCACCATCTTATTCACTGATTCTTTCCAGCGGAATTTGTCCTTCTCTGGTAGGGTGCGGAGCAGTCCCAGGAGGGTGCGGTTAAACCGCTCGACTTGTCCGTTCCCCTGTGGGTGGTAGGGGGTAGTTCGTGATGGAGTTACGCCGCTCAACTTCTGAAGTCGCTCGAACAGTTGGTTTTCAAACTCCCTACCCTGGTCGTGGTGGAGCTTATGGGGAAAACCAAACCGGAGGACAAAATCGTTAAAGATTTTGTCGGCAGCCGTCTTGCCTGACTTGTTAGTGGTCGGGTAAGCTTGAGCAAACCTAGTGAAATGATCCATAATCACTAGGATATACTCGTAGCCTCCTACACTTCTCTCTAGATGTACAAAATCGATGGAGACCATCTCGAATGGAACGGTTGTTTCGATACTCTGGAGAGGTTCTCGCGTCTGACGATTCGGCTCTTAAGCATCTGTGCCGCCAGTTGACGCTGTGGTTCTGACAGGTGACCAAGATCAACAGGGGGTACCCAGTCATCTTCGCCTTCTGTTGGTTTTACACAGTTTACTTGTGCCGGTAGTGGGTGTTGCGTCTCAGCACACTGGAAAGTGATGGAGTGGATAGCATCAGCCGCTTGAATAGTACCGAGAGGAGTATGCTTTTGAAGTACAACGTCGTGGTTGGCTGTGTTGACAATCAAGATAGGAACTTTGTGTGATGATCTCTTATTCAACTTGAATACAGCTGGCTGAGGTTGGAGTTCATCTGGCCAAGGGGTAGTCACGTCTGGCTCAAACACGACAGTTGTGTCTTTGTTGTAGCAACTGGTGCAGGCGTGACACCACACTTCCATGACGCTTTGCTTCGGTATGGTCACATTACTCCGGCCCACCACTACACTGCATGTGTCGCTAGGTGACTCTTCCTGAATAAGATTGACCAACATTTTCGCTTCTCCTTTTGCCATGGACGGGAACGCTGTCTTCACTGCTTTCATTGGACCATAGCTCGAGTTGTCTGCCTTAATCAGCTCTTCAATTACATTGTAGCCAATAATTGGTGTTCCGGTCGTGGCCGTGGTAACTAGCATTGGGACTTTAATCTGCCTGTTTTGTTCTAGCCTGAAGGAGACTTCAAGCCATCCATCGTAGGGGATTGGTGACCCATTTGCTGCTGTTAGGCTGAGGCCATCTTCACCAAGAAGCTCTGAGATAGGATGAATCTCTGCGTTGGGAATATTCTTCATCTTCCATTCAGCAGGAATGACGGAGACTTGGGCGCCAGTATCCCACAGCGCTCTGGTTCTGACTCCATGTATCCAGCAGTTTACGAGGCAACGCTCCCCAACGAGAGGGGCTACTTTTGTCTGTTTTGGGATTGATATCTGGCACACACGGGACTTGTTGGATGAAGATCCTACAGTAACTTGCCATTGCATTCAGTTTCTCGAGGAGAATTTCATCGGTCGTCGAGGGGTCATTGAGTAGAGGCCGGATTTCATTCCTCACTGAGTCACTCCTTAGTCCAGTCAGGACGGCATGTAGAAACATGTTCTGTACCAGGTCCGGATCATACTTCACTCCAGAACCGGATTCTTGGCTGGCGAAGATGACTTTCTGACGTAGATCGAGGGCTCGCAACAGGAAGCTCTGCGGCGACTCCTTGCTGTCTTGAGCTGAGCGAGACAACTGATGGTATAGCTCTGTTGCGTCCTTCTCTTGGTAGTGGGACCGTAGTAGTCGACGCAGCTTGGGTAAGTTCAGGTCAGTACGCCCCTCGAGGTAACTCCTTAAAGCTGATCCAGGAACAACTGCTCGTATCACTGCCTCAACTATCTCACACTCGCTGTGACCTTTAGCTCGACCACTCTCGATTTGGTGGGCAAGACTGGAGAATGTGAGTCGTTCTCGCTGACCTTGTTCGCCAATTTGGCCAGATATCTTGAAATCACGGCGTGCAACGAATCCTGTAGTATAGGCGGAGTTGGAAGACTCAACTTTTGTGCTGCTTGAAGGCTTTTCTTCTTCTGGTGTTTTCTGTGGTTCGCCGGTTTCCCCAGCCATCTCTCGCAGGAAATCGTCAAGGTCACGATATACAGACATACCCTCGTCTTCCTTGTCTTCGAGCTCTTCCCTTAAGAGATGACGATGGATCCTTCTCACCAGGGCCTTTGTGGAGTCATCTCTTTCCTTCAACTCCTCAAATCCCGGGAAACCGATGTGCTGGCACACCTTGAGCAAGGACCCCTTGGGCAGTCCGCCAATCCGCTGCATCAGTTGCTGGCATAGCTCTTGTGGAGACCCCTCCATCTTGGACCGGTAGGCTGTACGATAGGGCCCAACTTCACTATGCTGGTCCCCCTAGCCGCTGTTGTCCACTCTGGCTTGTGGTCTGCACCTCTCAGCTAATGCCGGCTCCCTCTACTAGCATCAGTGGCGTTCTGTCATTCGGGCTCTGAACTTCGCTGAACAGGTGTTGGTCATTGACTCCACGGATTCACGTAGAGACAACACACCTGTCCCTTCGTGGTCGCCAAATGTTACACCCCCAACGGCCACGGGAGCAGCCGCTGCAGAGTGTTCATTAAAAAGACTGCAAAACTGCAAGAATAAAGACAAATGGACACTGGTTTAGCTTGGTGTGGTGGTCAATGTTCCTCACTCATCGAAGTCTTAGATCAGAATGACCCAAGAACAAAGACCATCACACAGCCCTCCAGTGTCCCACAGGAAGTGACATCATATCCGGCCACATGTACCCAACAGCTGTTTCCTGTGAAGGTGGGGTATCTCACATGAAACAGTAGTTGGTACACTCATGAACTGATAAACATTAAATGCAAATGTGGTTCCACGAAAAGTGGGGGAGGCAGTACATAAAAAAATGGGGGGTGTCCCAATACTACAACACAAGTATTCCGGGACGTGTTATAGACAAAAATTGCGATGACGTCACGATGACGTCATCATGTGATTTTATATAAATTATGCAATTTTTGGACCTTTTACTCATATCTCATCAATGGAACATGGTAAAAATCAAAATTCTTTTTGTAACATGTTTGTTAGGTGAAAGATAGATGCACAAAATTTCATAAAATGTGTGACGTCATTATGATGTCATCAAAAACGTGATTTTGGGATTCACATATATAAAGGGTATGTTCGATCGTTATGAAACTTGGTGGGTAGGTAGGTATAGATAACAGCATTCAAATCTGAAGTGACGTCATCATGACGTCATCGTCTGATTTTTATGAATTTTTCAAATGTTAATATTTTCTTAAAATATATAAAATACGGTCCGATCGACTTCAAACCTGGCACACACTTAGACCACCATCTGAAGATTCAGGTCGAAACATGACGTCATCATGACGTCATCACGTGTCACTTGACGTCATCCTAAAACTGCATAGTTTAAGTCACTATATCTAGAGAACCTGAGGTCCGATTGGGTTCAATCTCGGTATGTAGATATTCCAGGAAGTGTTATAGACAAAAATTGCAGTGACGTCAGGATGACGTCATTATGTGATTTTATATGAATTATTCAATTTTTGGACTTTTTACTCATATCTCATCAATGGAACGTGGTTAATTCTAAATTCTTTTTGCAAAAGGTTTGTTAGGTTGTAGATAGATACAGATATCATGACGTCATGAAAAATGTTTTTTTTTTCACATAGGATGGACACTTTTGGTATAGAATACGCATGTACATGTTCATTCTAACTGGATGAAACTCCTATATGGGAGTCATTTATAAAACGGTCGAAACAGCTCAGCGTTTGTCCACAAACACATTTCTAGTTGGCTTTTTTGCAATTCTTGCGAAAAAGCGTTTCTTTTTGTTCTGATTTTTTTTCTTTCTTCCTCTTCCTCTTCTTCTTCCACTTCTTTTTTGCACAAAATCCCATAGACTTTGTACACGTTTTTTCTACACGCCACTTTTGGCCTTAAAACAATTCTGATTTCCTTTAAACCTGGCACTTACTTAGAACATCACCTGCAAATGTATGCCCAATCATTACGTCATGCTGACATCATCACACAATTTATTATAGAATTTTGAATATTTAACTTTTCCCATAGACTTTGTACACAGAAATTTAAAAAAAAATTGTCAATTTTCAAAGGACATTTTCGACTCTTTGCCAGTAATTCATTTACACCACTCTTTCTCCAACCACAGACCCTAATTCAAACAACATTGTGTAATGATGACGTCATGATGACGTCATCCGGTGTTTATTTATAGGCAATTAAATTGTGACACTTTTAATATTTAAAAATGCAAAAGAAATCAACCGTACGCGTCCGCAGCATTCTGTTGCCGTCAATTGGTAGAGTAGGTTGAGGTCTTTATTTCATTCAGTGTGCGTGCAATCACGTGACCCTTGCTTCCGGTCGAAAAAGGCCAAAACCGGAAGTGGCTTATTATTTGAAAGTGGTAATAGAAATGAACTTGCTTTCAACGGTGTTAGTCTCTTGGCTGATAGTATTCTTCAAATCATCTACCGATGACGTCATGCAATCTTCGAGCGCCCTCTAGCGAAAGGTTCAAAATGTATTTTGAATAGATGTCTGTGGCAAAATATTAGTGTGTATAATGACCTTGACCAACTTAAGACGTGTGCGAAGTTTTAGGCGTATGACGTCATCAGACCGGAAGTTACGTTAAAAAGACCTTTCCTTTCTCAAAAATTGCTAACAAATCAATCCGTCATGACTTCAGAAACCCTCAAAATTCAATCTCATTAATCAACAAACCCAGTAACTTCAATTATACAATAAGCAGCACTGATTTGCTGTCATTGCATGGGCTGCAAATATAACTCATAACATTTAAGAAGTTCACATGTAAAGTATTTCTCAAGTTATCGCGCTGAAAAATTCTTGTTTTAGCCACTGTGACCTTGACCCTTGACCTTTCAGCACCAAATGCAATAGGTTTCTTAGAATTACCAAGAACAATCCACAAACCAAATTTGAAGTTCACATGTAAAGTATTTCTCAAGATATCGCGCTGACAAATGTCTTTTGTTTTAGCCACTGTGACCTTGACCCTTGACCTTTCCGCCCCAAATGCAATAGGCTTCTTAGGATTACCAAGAACAATCCACAAACCAAATTTGAAGTTCATATGTTCAGTATTTCTCAAGTTATCGCGCTGACAAAATTTGTCCGGACACACACACACACCCACACACACATACTTGTTTCACATGACTAGTGTGGACTTTCCATTGCTTTCGTGTAGTTAAGAGAAACCAGTGAAAAAACTCATTTTTCTCAAACTGTGAAAACTCTTTCAACCCAATTTTTTTTCTATGATTCCCTTTAGTGTTTCTCTTCATTCTGCTACAGATAAACCTAACCCAAAAATGCCTCTAAACCTGTTTTCCAGAAATGGGGAAACACTGTGTGGACGTGGGGTAAGTCCACACAACGTCGGTGCTACCTACATTATGTGGACGTCTTTTGTTCGGAAGTCCACACTGCGTATGTAAGACAAACTCACGCAGTCGTGTTTTACTATACTCTCGAGGACAATGCTTTATCTTTTCCTTTGTCCCTGTAATATAACACTCTCCCATAGACTAAGCACACAAACGCATGACCGAGGACAGATTTCAACAAAAGATGAACTCTCGAGGACAACAAAGAATCTATTGTTCTCCCTTTGTCTGTCTGTCCTTGGGGTGTATATAATTCACGCCCACACACACACGTGTGTAAATGCCAGCAATCGTGGACGCCCCATTGTCCCTAATCCTCTTTCCTTGTTTGTTCCTTAACTTTTTAGCGACAGCTCTCATTGGTTTTGAACAAGATTTGAGATCGTGGACGTTCGGTCAATCGTGGACGTATTGTTTGCGTCCCAATTCTGTTGTCTTACGTCCACGATTGCCGGTGTTTACATACTCCCACCCACCCACTGTCGTGTTTTGCTATGCTTCCGAGGATTGGCTTTGTGTTTTCCTTTGTTCCCTTATCTAACCCTTTCCCATAGACTAAGCGCACAAACCGGCATTTGAGGACAATAGGCACCGTCGTCCGAGGATGAAAGGCCCCTTTGTGCTCCTTTTGTTGTCTGTCCTCGAGCGTAATACAATACAAGAGCCCACGTCCACACACCCACGGAAGGACAAGGCGGAAACAGTATGCCCCTTCGGCTTCGCCGCGGGGCATAAAAATTGATTTTGGAACTTCATGAAGACAAGATCTCGCCAGCATACACTGCCATCAATTCTTCATAATGAAACAAATGGTGGACATGCAGACAATTCAGCCAGTAAAGCAGCTCTTTTGATGGACCATTTCCAAAGCATCTACCTCACATCTTACCAACTCTTGTGAAAAGGAGAACAGTTAACAATTGTTCATTCCTCTTCAAACATATCCACAGCAAGTACAATTTAACCACTGCTAATCCATTTAGCTTGCATGTTCCAGAACATTGACTAGATCAGCTGCCAAACACATTATGCATGTTCCCAGGAGCCAAGTTGACGTTACCAAACAAGATTTTGTTTCCAGGATGTCATCGGGGTCGTTCAGACACCGTTTTAAATTCTCTTAAAACACCGGTTAAACTCGATTCAGTGTAACTTTCTTGCTAAAACGATGTCTGAACGCTTTTTTATTTAGACCGAATCGAGTTAAACTCGAAGATAAAACGGCAACTTAAACCCCCTCGGAGGGACGGTTTAGCGAATAACCAGAACGACTTTATCTCCTAGTACGGTGTCTGAACGGTTTTAGCTAAAACGCTGCCCGTTTTAGCCAGCGCAGTGACCCGGAGTTACGTAACGCCTTCTCCTTGGCGCGCTTTTCTATTAAGCAAACAATGTCCTAATTCTCCTACCGTTAAAAAAAAAATCAAATTTCAAGTCCAATTTCCGCAAGTTTTCTGACCACATGGTCTGAGTTTCACATCGTGCTCACTCGCAAAACAAAAGTTTAGGATGCCAACTCAACAACCGCTAACCTGAGCATAATTATCATAACACACTAATATATTCAACTACTAGGAAAACCTTGGCGTTGATTCGTCAATGTTGCAATGTTAATATCATGTGCATTTTCATGTGACTGACATTTTGTGCGGGCAAGTTGATGTATTAAACCTTGAGTGAAATCTGTTCAATGACGTCTTGTTTCGAACACTGGTTTTCGAACAACTTTTTAGAACATGTTTTATATCTTTTTGCACCACGGAAGGTACAGAAAATAGCCCCCCAAATGTAAACACAAAATGGTGTATATGTAAAGCCGATGTACGATACTTCCAAAAAAATGGGGAAATTGCTGCGGTGGACAAGTGACTGTCGTCATGTTTACCGGCGTGCCACGCTACATGACTGGCCGAGGCTGCGATGTCAAACACAGCATAGCAACACACATCACACGGTGAGGGGCTCGGACCACGTGTAGCGAACTGTAAAAATGGAAGAGTGAAGGCTCTTTTTAGCACGCGGTTTTTGCCGAGGCGGATGTTCTACGTGACCTTAGAACCTGAGATAAACTGCTTCGAGTTGAACTTTCTATATTTAAAACGATGTCTGGACGCTAGGTAGTTTTATGTTTACGACGGGCCTCCCGTGGTGAGCGACCGTTTTAACTTTTACCGTTTTAGCTAACACGGTGTCTGAACATGGCCATCTACGTACAACCGACTTCATGGATCATGCGATGTGTTTGGGGAACCTTCATTAAACTGCTTTCGAGGACAGATTTATAGGTATCTATGCAACAATTAACACTTAATTAGTTCTAAACATGTACAGTGCAGCTGCTGGTCAATTACATCATCAAGATAATGGTCTAGATGCTAACATCATCAAAAACATGAATGTAGATTTAAATATTTTTATGCTCATTGATAATTTTAGTGAACTCTCATTTTAATTATACATGTAATTATAATTTGTTTGTTTGTTAGGGTGAGTGTTCTGTTGTCAGTCTGTCTGTGCGTTTGTCTGGGTGTCTGTCTGTTTGTCTGTCTATTGGTTTGTTGGGTGTTTGTTTCTTTGCTTGTTTGTTCGTCTTTGCTTGTTTGTTTTTTAATCAGTAATGGTTAATTTTCCTGTTGATTAAGAATGTGCCATGTGTATTTGTTCAAATTTTATTGTAATTTTAATTATATATATATAAATTAATATTTTTGCATTTTTAATGATACCTGTTAATGGCGGATCTCCACTGTTGGTTATTAAATAAACTAGTGCAGGGCCCGTTGAAAAATGTGTCTGTTTTGGAGGGGGCAGAGAACTGCTCATTCAAACAACGCACACTGGCGACATGTTGCTAGCTTTCACAGGTTGAACGCACATTTATAGGTTAAACGCGCACTTTGTACACGTCACCACCCCCTGGCACTGATATTTACCCATACTGGACTATGGTATGGTCCTACAGTAAAGGTTGCTCAGTCAGTCGCCTACAGTAATTGTTGCTCAGTCGACGACAAAATGCGTATACCCGTGCAGACTCTCACGTCCTCGTACGCATACAACTGTGCTGTGCCGTCTAAAATGTGCTTGTTTGAGAAGCGCAAATTGCTTTGCCGCAGGTATTGGTTGCAAGCTTGCATAGTTTTTGAGAACTGCTCGTGCAAACAACGCATGCGATTCAATGCCGGGTGTTGTTTTCACAGGTTGAACGCACACTCACGTCAAAGTTTGTGCCAAGTTTGAAATTGTTTGGGCGAGTGGTTCTCAAAAAGGCTGCAAAAAATAGCACAGATATTACTCACCCCTACTGGACAATGGTATCGTCCTGCAGTAAGGTCGCTCAGTCGACTGCAAAAATAATGTGCTCGTGCAGCCACCACGTAGGTGTACATACGGTAACATGGTACGTAATGCTATATATTCACCCATACTGGACAATAGTATCGCCCTACAATGCCCGTGCGCTTGCCATAGAGTTATGGCGCGTGCCCGTCTTTTTTGCATTGTTTGCGTCATATTGAGCACGCGCGGTTTAGCTTTACATGACATAAACAATTGAAAAGAACGGCAATGCGTGGTGTTATGTTCTAAGCTATATACTGGCACGCTAGGCTTCAGAAAATACTGCTTTTTTGCAGCTTTTTCGAGAACCGCTGGTCCAAAACACTTCAAACTTGGCACTGCACATTCTAGTGTCCCGAGCAATACACCCGCCGATTTTCAACGTCATACGGTGCCTGGTTCTGGAGATAATCGACGGACAGACAGACAGACAGACAGACAGACAGACGGACAGAGATTCCTGGAATTAAAGTAAGGATAAATTTAAAAACAAAATAATAAAATGGGGTGTCTGGAACACAACATATTTCCAGACACCACATTTTTCGCCTAACTTTAATTGCATAAAAAGCAATGTAGTGTTTCTCGGGTCATTGCATGAGCTAAAAATATAATTCACTACAATACTTTGGATCAGATTGTTTTGATCAACAAACATTATAGAAACAAACAAAACGTGGTTCACAGTAGGGTTGTAGTTGCTGCAGAACATCAAAGTGAAACTCATGAAGTAGGCTTTATCCCAACATAACATTCAACACGTCAAGGTCTAATCCAATAACATACTTCATGGTTTCCTATCATTGGAAAGTAAGCCACAAGACATTAAATTCTCAATGGTATTTCAATAGTTATCTTAGCTATTTGTTTGGTTGATATTCATTTTGGGATTACCTTGCCGACAATTTAAAAATGGTAGATACTTCAATTGATCTTAAAACAACTTCAGTTTACAAAGAATATCTGTTTAAAATATAGCATAAAGAGAACATACCGAAGGATTGCTGAGTTTTACAATTTCTCTCTTGCCTCTGGCAGTAGCATCCTCAAGACTGTTCTTCTGATTCTTTAAATCTGTCACACGATATAAAAAAGGAATACTATAGCTGAGAATTGGGTAACTTACTGGTAACTGTTGATGGAATATTTAATTATAAAAAGTTTATTTGTTTGGCTATGCTTTTTATGCCTACTTTTCATGTCATGCACACATTTCTCAGTTTTTTGGTGTGTTTTTTTTTGCTTTTCCGCAAAGTTGCGGAAAATCTCATCTCAATTTTTTTTGACAATGATTTTCTGCTTACCAAATTCAACACTTTTATTAATTTGATTGGCTTCAAACTTGGTACAGACTAAAAACACAATAAAATGATGAGCACTGCAAAGTATTGTTACAATGACATCATCGTAAACGTGCATACTTTAAGCCCCTAATTCCCATGAACGGTAAGTCCAGTTGGGTTGGAACTTGGTATGGGGGTATGCCGGGATGTGCTTTAGATAAAAATTGAAATGACGTCATCATGACGTCATCATGTGATTTTATATATCATTTTGAAGCCTTTGCCATATCTTTCGCACGCAATATGCTAAAATCAAAATTCCTTTACCATTAGGTTTTTAGGCAAGAGGTGTATGCACAAATTTTGCAAACTGTGTGACGTCATGATGAGGTCATCAAAAGACGGTTTGCGCTCAAATCGAGCACAGGCCCTTTTGTGAAAGGTTACAACGCGGCCTGTCATACGGGAAGGTTTCAGATGAGGGTGAGGCAATCCTGAGCGCTTGACGGCAATTAAGTATTTTCGGAGGTCTGGTCTGCGTCATGTTTTGCGTGATCAGGAAAAATGAGTTCTTTGTTCAGGTTTCTGCAGCGCGCAGGCATTGCCACTCTAGGCGCAAAGGCCGCTCAGTTTCGGTTTTGTGTTCGCTTGAGAAAGTTGAAGATTTGTGAGCTCCCGGTTGCGAGAACTCACAGTAGGCGTTGGGACTCAGGAGATAACTCTGCGTTCACAGTGCACCGAGCAGACGAGATCAACGGGAGCCCTCGACTGAACACATACATTCGTCACACTCAAGACAGATCAAGCAGAAGTAAAAGAGAGCTAACGATGGGTAAGCGAGGCAGGCCCAGAAAGGATCAGCCGCCCCCCAAACGGGCCAGACGCGAGACTCCCACAGACAGTGGCCAACCGGAGACGGAGTCGGTGAGGGATACGCGTGCAGCCATACCCGCAGCAGGCCGGCAAGCGGATACAGCGGCGGAGAGCCTGGTCCGCCCCTTTGTTCAGCAACCCCACGGATGGCTCACAGCCCCACCCACATCGCTCGTCCAAGGACAGCTACTGACGACAGCAGCGAGCCCGGCGCCAACCAGTGGCCAGCAAATCGGCGACATTTCTACATCAGCCATCAACGTCAACGCACCGGGTGAGCAGACCCTGTTACCATATACGGGTGATCAAGGGCGGCATAATCCCAATACGTCTTGGGGGGTGGGGATGGGTATAGGCGGCGGTCAAGACGTAGCCGGTAACCCGGGCACTCCACAGGTATTCCCGCCACCTTCCCAAATTTTGCCTGTTACTAGTACTATCGGTAATGGTCGGGATATCCAGGGCCGTAGTATTACAATGCCCGTCCCAGTCAGGTCGTATGCCGCCACACAGCTTTCACCGCGTGGGGAGTTGCTAGGCTCATTGGTCCCGCAAAATAGCAAGAAAAAAATTGGGAAGGGTGAATTTGTAGAGCTAGGCCTATTGGTTAACACTAATAAGCAAAGGGGCGGAAAGATTTCCATATACGAAGTTCACTCAACACCCTGTGTACAAACCCTATGAGATTGGACTGAAAAATTCTAAGTGTTTTCTAAGAAAATGCTTGTATTTTCTCACTGCTGAATTGACTTTGATGACATGAAATTGCTATCTGGGGGCTTGTTAGTCAATGCAGAGGAAAATTAGTGAACTTCGCATATGGTAATCTTGCCCAAAGGGGCATATTAGTTATTTCAGCATTGGGGCAGGGTTGACAGACAGGGACCAAGTCGATTTGGCATTAGTGCAGAGCGGGCAGAACATTGTACTGCGTCAAGCCGAGCCCAAGCGCAGAATTCGGTCCATTGATTCGTGGACCGACGCGTTTTTGGTGTTCAGTAGTATTTATCTCCAGGCAAGACCGGATTGCACGTTGTCCCTTTTGAAGTATTGCAGTACCATTAGATCTGCCGCTTTTCGGTACGCAGGGTTCGGGTGGCGCGAGTATGTCGAGTTTAGGTCTCATATGCCAGGGAGTAACACAGCATGGGAGGCGATCGACGGGGAACTATGGCTGTTGTATGTCATAGGGGGCGGTCAGCTCAAGTCCAATTTCATAGAGGGAGGAGCAAATAAGTCGGCATTTCAAGGGCAACGGCCCAGTACTCAGTCAAAACGTAACCAAAACTACTCAGGGGGCCACAGACCTGCAAAGCAGATCGGGCACTGCTACGAATTCAATAATAAAGGGGCGTGCGCGCAAGCAGCTTGTAAGTTCACGCACTGCTGCTCCATCTGCGGGGCGACTAGGCACGGGCGATTGTCGTGCAATTCCAACTCTCAAAAACAACCCAAAACTAGCAGTGGTAAGGGACCAGCCCCAACAACCCCAAAATCCGAGAACACAAAGAAGCTTGCCACATCCTACCGAGGTTACTAGGCGGATGCCATGGGGTCACATAGGTTCATGCAGTTTAGAATTAGTGCCTACTCCAATTAAGAAACACAATTTGATAACACTCCTTTGAGTTATACCCGGATAGACAGACAGCGCAATTTCTAGCAAGGGGTCTTACTGAGGGTTTCAAACTAGGTTACTATGGGCCTCGATTACTGGTCGAATTCCCCAATTTGAAATCAGTGTCATCCAATCCGGCAACGGCCCAGCAAAAAGTAGACAAAGAGTTGGGGTTAGGTAGGATTGCAGGTCTGTTCAATAGTCGTCCCTTGGAGCATTTGAGGGTAAAATCCCTAGGTTTAGTGCCAAAACACACAGCAGGGGAGTATCGTATGATCCACCACCTTTCTTATCCAGAGGGCTACTCAGTCACTGATTTAATCACCGCGGAGAACTGCACAGTACAGTACAACAAATTCGATGATGCGGTGGAATTAGTTGCACAAATAGGGCAGGGCGCCTCACTAGCCAAGGCGGACATCAAATCAGCATTTAGGTTGTTACCGATTGCCCCTCAGGATTTTGAATTATTGGGGATGAAACTTAACGGCAAATACTACGTAGACAAAGATTTACCTATGGGTGCGCGGTGTGCACCAGCTTTCTTTGAAAGGTTTTCGACCTTCATCAAGTTTCTCATTAGGAGAAATACCGGGTCAGATGGCATTGTCCATTACATGGATGATTTTCTGTGTGTAGATTTTCTGTGTGTAGATCGCTCTTAGTTGAACTTAAGGCCAGCTGTGAGTTCCTGGGCATCCCCCTGGCACCGGAGCAATCCGAGGGCCCCGCCAAAAGGTTGACATATCTCGGGTTAGAAATTGACGTCACTTGCATGCAGGTTAGGATGCCACCGACAAAATTAGTCGATATAAACCGTAAAGTACGCAGGGCGCTTCTGTCGGCCACTTTGTCGGTTACCGAGGTGCAATCCCTGATAGGTTCCTTGAGTTTCTAATGTCGTGCAGTCAAACCGGATAGGGCTTTTCTACGGCAGCTTATAGACATGTTGAAAGAGCGAAAATGAACCAAACAGCAGGTACTGTTATCGGCGGGTGCCAAGATGTGGCAACAATTTGTAGAATCCTTCAATAGGACAGGGATAATCATGGCCCAGTGTTGGACGACAAATCAGGACATTAGGCTATTTAGTGATGCTAGCGGGGGGATTGGCTACGGAGGATACTTTCAGGGCAAATGATCTAATGGTAGATGGCCAACAATGATCATAGAGGGTGACTACTCGCTTGCATGGAAAGAAATGTTTCCTATAGTGGCCGCAGTGACAATTTGGGGCCTAGAGCTAGTGGGAAAACAAGTCGCATTTTTCACTGACAATATGTCAGTGAAGTACATGGTTAACAAGCAAACGTCAGCATGCCCCAAAATCATGTCGCTAGTGCGGCAATTTGTGTTGACTTGTCTTAAGTATGACATTTCCTTTAAGGCAGTGCATATCAGGACAAAACAGAACGTCATTGCCGATTCATTATCTCGTTTGCAGTTGCACAGGTTCAGACAAGCGGCACCTTTTGGAGGACATACAAAAGATGTGCCGATGGCGTAGCGACGCCTTTCATTCATATATCAGGGTACAGAAAAGGTGATGACGAGAAAGGCTGTTAAACCCCATTCAGTGATTGGAAATCGTCAGATACTAAGATTTCAAAAGTTTTTTTTTTTTAAAGTAGTAGTTTCTTACTGGTAAATAAAGTTGTGGGTTGCATTTTAGAATGGGAACTTCAAAAAATTCTTTTGTGGTTTGATTCATACAGGGTGTACACCGAGGAGATGGCTCATCGGGGACAGCCTCATCCGCCGAGCCAAAGGCCGAGTGGTGGCTACAGGAATGGCGAGCTTGGGCACTACCAGTACAGAGATCCACTGGTTTGGAAGAGGCGGTGCGTTACTTCAAGACTTTTCACCGAACTTGAACTTAGACTTTGGCAAACGCATCCAGCCCCCTCGTGGTTGTTATTTCACTTGGGTTCCAATGATGTGGGGCGATTCGAGGCCAAGCGGTGTCGCAAGGCAGTAGTGGCATGTTTTTCCACAGTTCAGCGGCTGTTGCCACACTGCCACATAGCGTGGTCCTCAATTCTTCCTAGGGTATGTTATACCGGGGGTGGTTGAAAGGCCATTCTTCCCAAAAAGCCCTCGAGGGAGTGAGAAAGTCAATAAATTAATATGCCAGACGTTAGCTTTATAAGTCGCAAAATACGTTGCTGATATTTCATCCAGAGATTGTGATGTCACAGTAGCACTGATTCCTCAGGGATGGGGTTCACCTGTCCGAGGTAATTGTTAATTCACGACTTTTCAGTTGCACTTCTGGCAACACACCCCACATAAAATGTTCCTCACTTGGGCTAACCAGCCCTACCAGTGGGTCTTAGGCACATACCATAACAATACGAAAAACAAACACGAAAAGGGTCAAATCAGTCCAGCAGGTTTGCCCAAACTCGTCTACTTGTAGCCAAAACAAGAGGCAGACATAGAGCTATAATTTATTGTTAACTCACCTAGGCGTAAAAAAAAAGAAAAAAACAAAAAAACAAAAACAAAAACAAAAACAAAAACAAAACTAGATGTGGTTGTAACTGAACAACCACAGAGCTGTTCCCACCTTGTTTTTGATTGTCTGTTGGATAGTAGAAAATAATGTAACTTTTAAAATTGAAATTATTATCTTACATAATTGCACTTCCGGTAAAACCCGGAAGTAAGGGTCACATGACCTTGACATACACATTTCCATTTATAACACTTCCCTGTCTATATATTTACCAAGTTTGAGATCAACCAGTCGAATAGTTTTAAAGTTAAAGGACTATAAAGATTGCCTCATTAAATATTCATGACGTTATAACATGAAAACATGAAACTGCCCATTAATAATAATGCTACATATTTATCCTTTAATGTTGCTTAATACTAATATAAGGTGTCAACCCAATCAAATTTCTAATTCATTAGATATGCTAATTAGGGTCTTAAATTAACACTACCGATGACAACGGAAGTAGAGGTCACATGACCCGGACATACCAATTTTCATCTATAACACCTTCCCTGTCTATCTACGTACCAGGTTTGAGATCAATCGGTCAAATAGTTCTATAGTTATTAGACTGTAAAGATTGCCTCATTAAATATTCATGACGTCATAACATGACAATAATTAAGTGCACAATAATAATATTGCAATATAATTATCTGTCAATATAGCTTTGTATTAATGTGAAGTGTCAACCCAATCAGATTAATAATTCATGAGATATGATAAAGGGGTCTAAAATTACCACTTCCGGTAAAACCGGAAGTGAAGGTCACGTGACCTGGACACATCAATTTTCATCTATAACACTTCCCTGACTATATACATACCAAGTTTGAGACAAATCGGTCAAATAGTTCAATAGTTATAAGACTGTAAAAAGTGAAAATTCAAATCGATGTCACGTGACCCCTGGTGACGTCACGATGATGAAAAGTTTCGGCATACATCTTCAGATGATGGTTAATGACTATGCCAAGTTTAAAGTTGATCGGATGTAAATAATTCCCAAAGTGGCTTGTAGAATAAAAACGTGTACAAAACCTATGGGAAAAGTGGAAAAGAAAAAAGAAAAAAAAAAGGGAAAAAAAAAAACCTTAACGAAAACAAAAGCTGTTCCCAATTGAAATTGGGAACAGCTAAAAAAACAAACAACAACAGAAACACAGTATTTACCCTCATGTGAAGGTTGCTTTATAGCAATAGAATTGTTGAGCTTGACGAGGGTGAAGTTTTTGTCGCCAGATTGAGTTTAAGCAAAGTAATCAAGTTGAAGAAAGTTTCTGTGAAAATATAGTGTGATGAAGGAAAATAACGTAGCGTGTGTATGTTAATCAAGTAGTGTTAGTAAATACGTAAAGTAGTGTTTTCAGCTGTATGTAATTTGTAAGGTACATGTACTTGCCCATTGGTTATTGCCATTTGTTAAAGAGATGCCAACATGATAGCTAATGGGTTAAGTATTGCTGCGAATTGGGGACGATAGTGGTGAAAAAAAAAAAGTTGTTTGGTTGTATGGATGGTTTAAGCCCAGGGAGGGCGAGGTGAGACTGTCCATTTGTTAAAGTTTGAGTGCGAGGGTCAGCACAGACGGATGAGGGACTATCGCCAGTGCTGGCTTACGTCTATCATCCTAACGGTGATGATGGATCATGTGATCCACCATCCCTCCCTCCATGGGCTCTTGTGCTGCCGATAAGTGAATTATCCACAGCACAGCGGTTATCAGCTTGTGTGAAGCAATTTTGCGCTTCGATTTGTTGTGAGAAGCGGTGGCGCTTCTAAAAGCGATTGTGCTTAGGGAGAAGATCAAAATAATTCTTCTCGTTCCGACGCGAGCGCCTGCATTCCTCCCGTTCTGAACGGGGATTAACTAAACCCAACAATAGGCCCGTTCTCCCCGGGTAGATTCACGATTGTTACAATTGTATATAAATGTAGCCAGCCTCATTTATCTGACAGTAGATAACCAGTACCCAGCTGTGCATGACATAGTTTAGCAGTGCGTCTTTCGTGAGATCAACCACGTGGTGGCCTGGACATTATTTACTTCATGGGTTAGTTGGCGGGTCCGGCTGGGATCGTATATTCAGGAATATTTCCTTCAGTCACTTCATCAGACGTCACTGTTGTAAAATGTTGCACATTTTCCTTCAAATACACAAAACTATCAAACATGTACATGTAACTCTAATTTTCGAGACGTCTTCTCAATTTGTTAAACCACTATCCATCTTCAACTATACATCGCCTGCAAGAGATGAGAAAACAACAAACATTATTTTATCACAACATTTCCAAAGTCTCCTTGTAAATTTCAGTGTGGCCGATGTTTCTTCGGATATTATTTGAGCAGTTGCCATTATCCACCGTCATCACCGCACAGGTCTATTGTACTACCGTGCTGTGGGCACCCAGCGTGACCATTTCATTGTGCTATTGTTAGGCAATTTCGGGCATGATCCCGCGGTCGAAACGGTGCCCGTGCGAACGCAGGCGCCCGGGGGGATTAGGAACAATAGGCCTGTTCCTCCCGTGTGCTCGCGTCTAAACGGGAAAAATCCTTTTGATCTCCTCCCTTATGTGTATGAATATCCGTAGTCCCTTGGGATTCGTTATGCGATTGCGCATTTCTTGTTCACTTGATTGATGTACCTTGATGTAATGATTTAAACATTAGTATACAAGCTGTATAAGTGATCGTTAGTTAATGCTTGTTGAATTTGACTGTCTCAAGCGAATAAATTGGTACCGTATTGACCACAGTACTTTTTGTCCGGTGTGACTCTTCTCACAAATGTGATTTTTTTTTTTTTTTTTAATTTTTTTTTTATACCCATAGTAGGGAATGTCCGAATGTCATGAAGCTTGGTGGGTGGGTAGACACAAAATCTGAAATGACGTCACGATGATGTCATCGTTAGTTTTTTTAATGATTTTTAAGAATATTTTCAATTTCATTCTGCTCACAAAATTTAACACTTTTATTCATCCAATTGGCTTCACACTTTGTACAGACAAAAACCACAACTAGAGCTATGCCTGTTTGATGAACAGGACAGGGGCTTTTCCGCATTTTTAAAATAATACGTGTAAAGAAATACTTTTTTTAAAATACTGTCAAATTTTTGTATTAGAAGAAAAAGTATAAAAGTTGATGAATTAATAAAAAGTAGGTGATGACGTCATCATGACGTCGCTTCGGATTTTGCATACTTTTAACACTTTCTACCTACCCACCAAGTTCCAAGATGATCAGACTTACCCTTAAATTGTTTTTAAAAATCTTATTTTTGATGACGTCATCATGACGTCACACATTTTCCAAAAAAATTTTGCAGATACCTATTACATAACCAGCCTAATACAAAAGAATTTTAAATTTTTGCATGTTTGAAGCCAATCAGATGAATAAAAGTGTTAAATTTTGTAAGCAGAATAAAATTGTGAATATTAAAAAAAAGATTTTGTGTACTAGTACTGATATCTACCCACCCACCTAGTTTCATGACGATTGGACATTCCCTTATATGTGTTTTAAAAAATTGCATTTTTGATGACGCCATAATGAAGTCACACAATTTTTACAATTTTGTTAATATACTTGTTACCTAACAAACATAATACAAAAAGAATTTTGAATTTAGCATATTGCGTTCGTGAGATATGGCTTAAAGGTCCAAACTTCAAAAATCGATATAAAATCACACCATGACGTTATGATGACATCACCTCAATTTTTACCTATAACGCATCCCAGTCTACCAATATACCAAGTTTCAACCCAATCGGACTTGCAGTTCTTTAGATATAGGGTCTTACAGTTTGCACATTTGAGATGATGTCACGTGACCCATGATGACGTAATAATGACGTCACTCTTCAGAACACAAACTCACTATGAAGTTTTCACATAGGTTAGGTTTCATTAGAATACGAGTTTGTTTAGGGTTCAAAATGCCCCGGTTAAAAAAACGGTTTAAAACGTCTATGGGATTGGGGGTGGAAAAAAAACAAAAAAAACAAGAGCTCTGTTTCTGTTTTTAACAGAACATAGGGCTTTTCCGCATTGTTTTTTTAAATTGAGGTAATGTTTTTCTGTTTTGTGCAAAACTGTGTGCATTTACCTTTGTGTAATAAACCTAATTGAAAAAGAATTTTTATTTTGGCATATTGCGTTTGTGTAATACGGCAAAAGTCTTCAAAATGTGAAAAAAAAAAATATAATCACAAGATGACGTCATGATGACGTCACCTCAATATTTATTTGTAACACATCCCGGCCTACCCCTATACCAAGTTTCAACCCAATCTGACTTACTGCTCATGAGATATAGGGGCTCAAAATATACAAGTTAATGATGACGTCACATGTCTAATGATGACATCATCGTAACAATACTTGGCAGTGCTCATTATTTTATTGTAGTTTTAGTCTGTACCATGTTTGAAAACAATCAGATTAATAAAGGTGTTAAATTTTGTAAGCAGAATAAAATTGGCAATATTAAAAAAATCGTAAAAAATCTACCAATGACGTCATCGTGACGTCATTCAGGATTTTGTGTACTAGTACTATTATCTACCCACCCACCGAGTTTCATGGCAATTGAACATTCCCTTATATGTGTTTTAAAAAATTGCATTTTTGATGACGTCATAATGAAGTCACACAATTTTCACATTTTTGTGAATATACCTGTCATCTAACAAACACAATACAAAAAGAATTTTGAATTTAGCATATTGCGTTCGTGAGATATGGCTGATTCGTGAGATAAGGTCCAAAACTGCAGAAATCAATATAAAATCACATGATGACTTCATGATGATGTCACCTCAATTTTTACCTTTAACACATCCCGGTCTACCTTTATTCCGAGTTTCAACCCAATCGGACTTACGGTTCTCTAGATATAGGGTCTTAAAGTGTGCACATTTAAGATGACGTCACGTGACACATGATGACATCATCGTGACGTCACTCTTCGGGACACAATGTCACTATGGGGTCTTTACATGGGACAAGTTTCATTAGAATACAAGTTTGTTTTAGGTCCAAAGTGCCACGGTCAATAAAACATGTACAAAGTCTATGGGATTTGGGTTAGAACAAATAAAAAAGGGGACAAAAAAAATCAGAACTAAATAAACGCTTTGCCGCTTTTAAGCGGAAAAGTAAAATTAAACAAAAAAGCTAAAAAGTAGTGCTTTGCCTGTTCGATGAACAGGACACAGACTTTTCACCCTTTTTAAAATAATACATGTAAAGAAATACTTTTAAAAAAAACTTTGTCAAATTTTTGTATGAGAAGAAAATGTAAAAAAATTGATAAATTAATGAAAGAAATAGGTGATGAAGTCATCATGACGTCACTTCAGATTTGCATACTATTAATACTATCTACCTACCCACTTAGTTTCAAGACAATAAGACTAACCCTTAAAGGTGTTTTTATAAATCGCGTTTTTGATGATGTCATCGTGACTTCACACATTTTTCAAATTTTTTTGCAGATAACTATTACATAACAAACTTTATAATACAAAAGAATTTTGAATTTAGCATGTTTGAAGCCAGTCGGATGAATAAAAGTGTTAAATTTTGTAAGCAGAATAATATTGTAAATATTTTTAAACTCGTCAAAAATCTACTGATGACGTCAGCGTGACGTCATTTCAGATTTTGTGTACAAAGTACTATTATCTACCCACCCACCAAGTTTCTTGACGATTGGATGTATTTTGAAATATCTCATTTTTTGAAAAATCGATATAAAAGCACACGATGACGTCATCTCAATTTTTACCTATAACACATCCCGGTCTACTTACATACCAAGTTTCAACCCAATCCGACTTACGGTTCTTTAGATATAGGGTCTTAAAGTTTGCATGTTTAAGATGACGTCACGTGACCCATGATGACGTAATCATGACGTCCCTCTTCGGGACACAAACTCACTATGGGGTCTTTACATAGGTTAGGTTTCATTAGAATACGAGTTTGTTTAGGGTCCTAAATGCCGCGGTTAAAAAACAGGTACAAAATCTATGGGATTTGGGGTGGAATAAAAAGAAAAGAAAGAAAAGAAGAAAGGTCCCAGTGTATCATTTTAAAGGTGTACAGTTTTCAAGTCCTAAATCTAAATAAAAAAAAACAACAACGGCGCATAAAATAATGATAATGCATTCAAAACAGAAAAGCCCTATGTTCTGTTGCAAACAGACATAGACTTCTCGGTTTTTTTTTTGGTAAGGCTCTGTTTCGGCTACTTGCCACAACAGCTTTTGTTTTTCTTAAGGTGGTTTTTTTTTCTTGGGGGTCTTTTGGGGGGGGAGGGGCTATTTCAGCAACCAGTCGAAACGGCCTGTGTTTGTGTTAAGATTTCTTTGCGAAAAAGCCTTTCTTTTTGTTCTTGTTTTTTTTTCTTTCTTCCCCCTTCTTTGTGTCGCCATAAAATCCCATAGATAGAACACATCTTTTCCAGCTTCCACTTTTGCCATTCTTCTTTGTCATACATCATTCTAAGTCACCACATGCATAGACAATATAGCAAAGATGTGCCCCGAAGAACGATGTCCTGGTGACATTATCATGAGTCATGTGATGTCACGCTAACGATTTCCAGATTTAATCTTTGAAAATCAATACAAAATCAACCATGAGAGACCTGAACTTGATTTTTGCAGGAATTGATATAATAAACCACGATCTTCATTTTATCTCATGTGCATAAAATCACTTGACCTTTCCTTCAGATCGAAACCGGAAGTGGCTTATAATTTTAAAAAGGAAAAAAGATATCAACTTGCTTTTAACGATGTTAGTCTGTGGCTAGGTTGTACTTCACAAAACAATTACCGGTGACAGCATAAAATGTTAGAGCGCCCTCTAGCGGCAGGTTAAAAAATGCTTAAAATGAATTTTCATTTGACGTCTGTGGTGACGTTTGTGGTAATCACTTCCAGTGTTGTTGACTCGAGTCACTGACTTGGACTCGAGTCGCTATTTTTCCGACTTGAGACTTGACTTGACTTGGAAAAAAATGACTTGAGACTTGACTTGACTTGACAAAGAAAGACTCGTGACTTGAGTTGACTTGACAAAATTGACATTAACAAAATAGTTTTGTCATAGTTACAAAAAACTTTTTTGGTGCACCCACCAGTTTATTATCGGGTGATGACTGATTGAAACTTGACTGGAGAGAAGTCCGTAAATCCCACCACGCACCGAGCTGAGCTCAGACGGACTACTCAACACGGAACCTGGCGCTTTGTGCCTGCCACACGTGGTTTTGTGCATAGTCTGATCACCCTCCATTAACATACATGTACATGTATCTTCAACTTTGCTTCATATTGTTTAAATGCTGTGTACTTATAACATGTTGCAAAAGGTTTTAACGACTGGAACAACGACTATGATATAGTTTATGAGAGGCAAGAATTCACATCACAAAGCAAAAAATGCTTTGGAAATGGTTTGTTTAACTCCTTCAAAAAATCATTATGTTTTTCAAAAGAATTTAAAACCTGATAATGAATTCTCTAAAGAAATTTTGCTCAACAAAAAATGTGTATGGAAAAAGAATGTTTTATAAGTATGAAAATTGTACTTAAATTCTCCTAACATAATGAACACTTGGACACTTGCACATGTAAACTGGTTCCCGTACATCTTGCCGCCCTACACTGCATGTTAGTGACTATTCAGACGGGAACCATGCTACCGTTAGAGCAAACTAATGCCTCAAACACACATGTACATGTACATGTACGTACGTACGTTACCGCGTGGCTAGGCTTTGTGCATCAACATGTCTGCCCCGACAAGTTCGCGTCCGACTGACTCGGGACTTGAGTTTTGACATGAAAATTTGGCAAGTTGGTGCTACAATTGAAAAAAAAAATTGACTTGAAACTTGTAAAAATTTGTCTTGAGACTTGACTTGACTTGAAAAAATTTGACTTGTGACTTGACTTGACTTGGGAAAAAATGACTTGAGACTTGACTTGACTTGGAAAAAAATGACTTGAGACTTGACTTGACTTGGAAAAAAATGACTTGGTTACAACACTGATCCCTTCAAAATGAATATATGGTGACCTTTATACAAACAGGACCTGTGTGTGAAAAAAAAATTGATGACGTCATCAGACAAGAAGTTACAATGAAAAAATCTTTAACTCTAACTGAACTCAACCCATCAGAGTCCAACAGCAGGTGTTGTTGAAATCTGTTGGGATAGGTGCAGTACCCTTAAACTGATGGTCTTTTACATTGGGTTTCGCACACCTCCAGAAACTAAGTCCAACAGTGTGTGTGTACGATTTCCAGTGTGAGAGTTGGAATTTGCCTGGATGGGTATGGTTCCTAGTAAATTATGCTGGGGAGTTAGGGTTAAACTTTCAGAAATTGCTGAAAAATCAAACACAAGAGATATAATCCAGATTTTGCTTCAAATAGCACAGTTAACATAGCTCTAGCTCTCTGGTAATGATGTCACGATGACACAATCAGTAATCAGATTACAAGCAGCCCAAGATTTCTGGATTTAATCTCTGAAAATCACTATTAAATCAACTGTTTAAATAGGGATCTAATTTTGCTTTTTAAGGGAATTGATAGAATTAATCCAGCGTCTTCATTTTTTATATTAAGTGCAAAATCAAGCGACCCTTCCTTCTGGTACAAACAAAAAGTGCCTTATAATTTACAATTGGAAAAAGATGTGAACTTGCTTTCAATGATGTTAGTCTGTGGGCAAGGGTGGGCTGTTCAAAAATCTGATCAGTGACATTACACATAATTCGAGCACACTCTGGCAGCAGGTGATCACGGGTCTTTGACGTAGTCTTAAAGGTGCATATTTGAAAAATATATCTGAAGAACCGAATTTCAGATTTGATTGAAACATTGTACACGCAGGGACGTGTTAAATAAAAAAAAATCATAATGCGGAAAAGCCCTATGTTCTATTGCAAACAGACATAGATTTCTAGTTTTCTTCTTCTTTTTGTTCAACGCAAAATCCCATAGACTCTTGCCATAGAATCCGATGCACATGATTATGGTACACACCACTTTTGCCATTTCTCTTCGTCCTTTATATCAAACTTCATTTCAAAGTTGTGTCCCGAAAAGTCATGATTACATCATCATGGGTCACGTGATGTCATCACAACAATGTGCATACACTCAACCAAAAAGAAAGTCCCCCCTTAATACTTTTTGTCTAGCTCAAAAACTACTGTGCACATTTTGCTCAAATTAACGACTAGACAGACAGAAATTCCTTAGCAATCCAGCCAAAGTCTTTGTTTGGCCCAAAACAGTGAATATGTGTACACAATTTTGCAATTTATGACAAATGGTATCGAAAAAAAGTTGCACTTTTTGTATACATGCGAGGTGAGTGTGAACCACAACTTGCACATATACAGAAGTGTTTGGTATCAATTGTCATAAACTTCCGAAAATTTGTACACATTGTCACTGTTTTGGGCCAAATACAGTGTATGGCTGGATTACTAAGGAATTTCTGTACTGATTAGTCGTTATTTGAGCGAGAGGTGCTCAGTAGTTTTTGAGTTACATCTAAACAAAAAAGTATTGGAAGGTGGGGACTTTTTTTGGGTTGAGTGTATATTGAAATGCTATATCAACAGAACTGTATGTCCGATTGGGTTGAAACTCGGTATGTAGGTATACAGGAATGCATGGGTGTCACCAGGATTTTTTTCAAGAGGGGGCAAAACATATTTTTTCCCAAAAAATTCCTGTATTTCTCAACATATTCTCGATTTATCAGTTTAAGAAGGGGGGGGGGGAGGCAGGGACATTTTGCCCCTCCCCCAACCCATTAAATTTACACCAATACAATTTCGCCTCTTTTTCCTTTTTTTTTCCCTTCTTCTTTTTTTTCTTTTAATACTTTGGGGGGGGGGGGGGGCCTTTGTACGTAAAAATGGAGGTGACGTCACAACGACGTCATCAGGCGATTTTATATTAAATTTTTGAATTTGTTGACGTTTAAGCCATATATCACGACAACATGCCCAATCAAAATTCTTTTTGTATTTTGTTTTTTAGGTAATAGGTATATGCACAAAATTTTTTAAAATGTCATCATGACGTCATCAAAAATTCCATTTTTAAAAACACATATAAGGGAAAGTCCAATCGTAATGCAACTTAGTGGATAGCTATATAATGGTCTAGTATACAAAATCCAAAATTAAGTCACCATGAGGTCATGGTTTGATTTTTTTATGATTTTTTTATATTTACAATTTCATTCTGCTTTAAAAATTTAACACTTCCTTTCATCTGATTGACTTCAAACTTCGTACAAACCAAGATCACAATGCAAAAATGTCCATTGAAAATTGTTATCAAGATGACATCATCATAGGGCATGTGACGTCTTCATAAAGTCTCATATTGAGAAAACCATCAGTCTGAACGGATCAAATTGCAAATGAACATAGTCCAATATGTGCGTGTTATACAGGTAATTTTACTTTAAGTCATGATAAAAATCATCATGTAATTTTATATCATCAATTTGCACAAAATATTTCAAATTTGTAACAATTTTTAGGGCAACCAAATTTTCTGCAGATCAGTGAATTTTGAAAATTTGGGAGATAATTGATGATCTTCCAAACTTACTTTTTTCGGGGCGTTCGTTCCTGTCTACATCGGGAATAGTTGAGTCAGCAATGAGTTTTAAAAACCCTAAAAAAACCCACTTATTTTAAATCTTCCAAGAAGCGCGACAAATTACACTTATTAAAAGACATGTAAAAAACAGTGACACATAAAAATGAGCGCACTCAGTGAATAGCACACGTATGTGTGTACATGTAGTGTTTGTTTATGGTGTATTGCGGACAGAAACCGAATCGAGTTAGAAAACAAGTACAAAACCAATGAGAGCTCTTACGAAAAAGTTCAAGTACAACAAAGGAAAAGGGAAGAGGAACAAAAGAAAATCCTCAATTTACACCATAAACAAACATGCATGCCTGTGGGTGCGTGTATACATAGGGGGTTGTGGGGTACCGGAACAATTGGAGGTACCCCACAAGACCATTTTTAGACCTATACAAGTTTTCACAAGGTGTGTTGATCTATCGCAAATTGAAGTGTAATATGTAAGGGAAATTAAGTATGAATTTCAGCCCAGGAAATTAATTCTGGTTATAGGAGCATTTTAAAATTAGTGTGCGACATTGCAAAAGTTTAGTACACGAGAACAAAGGAAATACCCCACTTCTATGCCTGTGTAAGGGTGTATGTGTGAGTTTTTCTTACAGTCACTATGTGGACATGTGAACTAAAGATGTCCACATAATGCAGATTGTGTTGACGTTATGTGGACTAAGCCGTGTTCACATAACGTTTCGGCCCTCTCTGGAAAACAAGTCTAGAGGCATTTTCGGGTTAGGGTTATCTGTCGCAGAAGGTAGAGAAACATTAAAGGAAATCAAAAATCAAATTTGGGGTTGAAAGAGTTTTCACAGTTTAAGTAAACTTATTTTTTGTACGGAGTTTTCTTAACTACATGAAAACAAAGGAATGTCCACATAACGTATGCAAAACAAACATGGGTGTGGGTGTGGGTGCGTGTACAAACACTGCCTTATGGGATACCGGAACAATGGGAGGTACCCCACAAGGAATGCCCACTGACTTGCGGGGCACCGTTTTGGTACCCCACAAGTTTTTCACGAAATAGATATATGGATTTTACTCAAAAACTAGGAATTTCCAAGGTGGGTTGATCTGTCGCAAATGGAAGAGTTTTAGAAACGGGATATTAAGTCCGAATTTCAGCCCAGGAAATTAACTATGGTTAAAATAAGAGCATTTTTACAAAAGTGTGCGACATTGCAAAGTTTTAGTACACGAGAACAAAGGAAGTACCCCACTTCTATGCCTATGTCAGCGCTCTTGTATTGTATTACGCTCGAACACAGACAACAAAAGGAGCACAAAGGAGCCTTTGACCCTCGGACGACGGTGCCTATTGTTAAAACCGGTCCTCAATCGTACGTTATGTGCTTAGTCTATGGGAAAGTGTTATATTTAGGGACAAAGGAAAACACAATAGTTGGCCTCAGGCGTATAGTAAAAAAAGACTGTGCGTGCTTGTGTGTGTGTGCTCTTGTATTGTATTACGCTCGAGGACAGACAACAAAAGGAGCACAAAGGAGCCTTTGACCCTCGGACGACGGTGCCTTTTGTTAAAACCGGTCCTCGATCGTACGGTTATGTGCTTAGTCTATGGGAAAGTGTTATATTTAGGGACAAAGGAAAACACAATAGTTGGCCTCAGGCGTATAGTAAAAAAAGACTGTGCGTGCTTGTGTGTGTGTGCTCTTGTATTGTATTACGCTCGAGGACAGACAACAAAAGGAGCACAAAGGAGTCTTTGACCCTCGGACGACGGTGCCTATTGTTAAAACCGGTCCTCGATCGTACGGTTATGTGCTTAGTCTATGGGAAAGTGTTATATTAGAGGGACAAAGGAAAACACAATAGTTGACCTCAGGCGTATAGTAAAAAAAGACTGGGTGTGTGGGTGTTCCTGCATGGCATTACGCCTGAGGACAGACAACAAAAGGAGCACAAAGGGGCCATTGATCCTCGAAGGAAGGTGCCTATTGTCCTCGAACGCAGGTTTGTGTGCTTAGTCTATGGGAGAGTGTTATATTACAGGGACAAAGGAAAACACAAAGCCAATCCTCGGAAGCATAGCAAAAAACGACTGTGTGTGTGTGTGTGTGTGTGGGGGGGGGGGGGGGTTCAGCACTTGTAATTTTTGGGGGGCATATGCTTCCCCAACCCAACAAATGCTCCACACAGTCGCCTTCCTGTGGAAATCTATAAATTAATAACTTACCGATGACACACAGAGGAAGACCAAACAATAACAAAATTGATGAGACAGACCAAAAGGCCCAGCAATTAACAAGGCGAATCATATTTCGGGCACTCAAAATGTATGAATTTTTCAATACAAGAATGAAGTTCTCACTCAAAAAAAAAAAAAAACGGGTTGTTGAGAATTTAGTAGTGAAGTAATTTATTGAATATAACAAAAAATTAAAGCTTTATGTGAAAAGATCACCCATTTCTTCCCAGTTTGTTGTAACATGTATAACAGTACACAATATTTCATGGTAGTTCTTTTAAGATGATGGAAAAATACAAAACTTTATACTTACAAACAACACTTTTTTTCTTATCTTCGTAATCCTTAGTCTTCTCTTCAAACAGCATTTCAAGTTCGTCATATGACGGGGAGATATCCTTGATTTGTTTTTGTTTATCAAGAAGAACCCTCTCTAAATCTTTGTGTTTTGTCTGCAGAGGAAAGACCACAAATACAACTTTTTTGTTCTATCATTCCAGTCACTATCATCACAACTATTCGAGATAACAACTACTTTACTGTAAACAAGAAATCCTGCAACTGCATGATTTTTACCTCTGCAGGTTATGGCATCGATAAACAATTATATTTGTTATACCACAGAAACAGACTGTGAATTTTTGTTGGTCCATCATCGATTACATGTCATGCAGCAGACACGCATGTACAGGGATGTATGGCGCCCGTGTGGTACATGAGTGATGTTCCCCACAGGGTACACTACCTTTTTCTTTCCCGCCATTGAAAATGTCATTGAGTGATCTCAGGTACGAGGTTGTAGCTACACTGGAACTACATAAATCGATGTACATTTTTATGAGATGTGCCATGGCGACAGTGAAGCAATATTTCTGCTATGACCGCCATTGTTGTTTACATTGTTCGTCACTGTTTTATTAACACGTTTTTGAACTGTGCAAATTTTGCCATAATTTCACCCTAATATTGCAGACGACAACAGGTTGACTCCTGAAGAAGAGGTTTCTCTCTTGTTCCAAAGACAAGATCAGAAATTAGATTTTTGAACAGGACATCATCGGCACAAAGACAAATATGGGAAAATCTGTGCAAAAGTTCGCCAATTCTGTACTGCAACAGCCCAGACCCACAGTAAGCGACGTTAGTAATCTTTTACCGTGGAATAACAAAACAACAATTGCCTGCTGTGATGGGTTCCATGGGTTTTGTACACCCTCAGGGGCAAATGGTACCCTAAGCTTCGCTTCGGGCCCCCTCATGTGTACAACACACAATGGGCCCCCCGTCAAATTGAGTCCAGAAAAAAATAAAGAGGAATAAAAAAGGGGAAAAGGGATAGGAGGTGAGAGAAAAGGAGGGAACGCACACATTGCGTACTGGCCGCATGACAAATTTAAAGTATTTCTCAAGTTATCGCGCTGACAAGATTTCTATTGTTTTAGCCACTGTGACTTTGACCCTTGACCTTTCGGCCCGAAATGCTATAGGCTTCTTAGGATTACCAAGAACAATCCACAAACCAAATTTGAAGTTCACATTTAAAGTATTTCTCAAGTTATCACGCTGACAAGATTTCTATTGTTTTAGCCACTGTGACCTTGACCCTTGACCCTTCAGCCCTAAATGCTATATGCTTCTTAGGATTACCAAGAACAATCAACAAACCAAATTTGAAGTTCACATGTTAAGTATTTCTCAAGCTGACAAAATTTCCTGGACACCCATCCACCCACACACGCACACCAACGGAAGGACAAAGCGGAAACAGTATGCCCCTTCGGCTTTGCCACGGGCCATAAAAATACCCTGAAGAGATACATGGTCCGTTTATAAAACGACATTTGTATGAAGAAAGTTGTGATCCAAAAGTGGGGTTTTGATGTTATTACGCGTTGCTGAAAATACAAAACTGATAGGTATTTAAAAGGGATCTGTTTGTTTCTAATATAAAAACAAGGTTTTGCCAAAAGACAAGTTTTATCACTCGAGACAAACTCTGGCAACAAACGGAAGGCGGTGTGTTGCTTTCTGACGTACATCGTAGCCGCCGCCGGCGCGGGTCGGCGTCCGTGCCATGCCGGGATAGGTATACACCAATTCCCAATGTCTATTTCTCACATCCTCTACAATTATCTGCATAACCAAATGACGAATTCACCTTCAAAATGTGTCGTACCATGTGGAAATTGCAACCATGGGGCCGAAGGCCCCGATTACTATTTTCTGTAAGAGACCAGTTGCATGTATTAACTAATAAACAGTTTGTCTTGCTGCGCTGCTGATCTGCGAATGGTTTATTTACAAATACATAGGCACTTTTCCTGAAATTGAAACTGGACTGAATTAAAACCAAAAATATTTCTGTAAAAGGAACACGCAATTACATAAGAAGAGGGAGAAACTTGGAGGACCACATGTAGTCTTGAGATAAAACTGAGCTGTGAAGTTACAATGTGCACTGCTAATTGCTCCTCTGTTTTAGTTTGATTAAATAACACTGATTTAAATTTGAATTCAATGTTCATGTACATGTTCAAGCGGTTTGTTCTTATTGATAAACCGAACATCTCAACTAGTGAAACAAAACATTACAAAGCATCTTTGCAACAGTAAGTCTGTACAATTTGTTTTCAAAAATAAAATGCACGAAAATAATTATGCAGACGAAAATACATGGTTATCAAGTGAAGAACAGCAAAAACTTAAAAGGCTTATAAAAGCAAGATTATATTTTTAACCAATGAACAAAATCCTTACAATCTTAAAACATTTTGCTCAAATAAGTCAAGGGAAGAGGGGCCAGGAATCGCCTCAGATTGCACCACAGAGCATCTAGTTGTCCAAAAATTTCTTGGGGTCCTTAAGCAGGCCAAGACCCCATGCCGTAAGACATTTGTGCTCCGCGCTGGCATCCATCCTCGGAGCAAATGATAGTCATGAAAAAAGGCACGAAGCAAACTTAACACCTCATTAGGCTCTAAAAAAGGCAAAGGAAGATGTTCACATGTGACTTGGTTTACCTGTGCAACTTCATTGGTACGGACATGATTCCTGACGGGTACTGGGTATAAGACAAAGACCTACAGCCCATAAGTTTTAATGCAAGTGATTGGGGTAGGTTTGGGGATACTTCCAAGGCAAACAGTTCGAGAGAACATGGCCACAGTATGTCAAAGACGATGCGCCATTCATTCCTTTGCTGGAATTTTCCCAGTAGTTCTGGCACTCATATTGTGGGGAAAATTCCTTGCAGGGAAGAGGGTACTGATCAGCTCAGACGACAATGATAGTAACCATTAATATCAAAATATCATAAAATTATTATATATTAATCATCAAAATGGGAAAAGGGTAAGAAATTAGTTAGGTTCTGTGTCCTGCACACCTTCAGCAGCCAAGCAAGGGCTAGAAGTCCCAACATTCTTATGGAAGCTGTGAACAAAGAAGTACCTTAACTACTGGGGGACATCTTTTGCTAGCAGAACTCGGGGGCTTATAGCAAAGGGCGCGGAACTGTTCACCAATTTAGACATTGAGCCAAGCCTCCCTCATTATGGCTGGCACAAGTGGCCATGTGGCTGCATTTAGTGCACACTTGTCATTGGACGGCTTGGTCCCCTCCACAATCGGTAAATAAACAGCAGCGGTTGCTTTTGTGTACAAAGTTAATGGTTGGCCGACACCACAGACAATTTCGTCGTCAGCAAAATGAAGGAGGGCTGCTGCAGACAAAGCCACCATCCTGACACTATAGGTGTCCCATTACTGCAGAGATTCTCAGGAAGATCTGTAATATTCTGTGCACACTCGCCTCGTCTAAATTTGAAGCTGCCTTTTTTGGTTCAGCCTTCTTGCTGGCTTTCTTTCTGATAGTTGGGGAATTAAACAAATAAAGTGATCAATCTTGAGTCACCATCTTGAGTCACAATGACATCTGGTTTGAGTGTAAAATTCAGTCAGTAATGGTTGTCAGAATTGGATTTTCAAAAACGGATCAACATTTTTATAGAGAATGCCTTTCCACTGCTCTGCCCCATGAGTCCAGTATCCAAGTATTTTTAGGTGCAGTCATTGCTGGCAGGTTGGCTCTTCACTAATCTAGAAGGATCTCCCTTTATTACATACCAGTTCAGAAAATGCTGCATAAATGCTTAGATAGTTTGGCATACCTGTACACTCACACCTTTTGGATAGGGCCGGCCACTAATGCTGCCCTGAACAGAATTTCCCAAATCAAAGGTGATTTGTGAGTCCACGAGGGGGCGATACTTACCTGTTAAACCTTACATTTGCATATTTCTCTAGCCTAAGGCTCCCAAGCGCTAGCATTTTATACCACAATAAATAGCGCACCCAGGCCCTCAGTACCCGCATCAGTCTGGTACCCTCGTCCTCTTTATCTCTATCGTGAGCACTTAGTAATCCCTGCCAGCTGAGCCCCAAGTGGGGAGGGAGGGTGGGAGGTTAAACAGGCAAGTATCGTCCCCTCGTGGACTCACAAATCACCTTTGATTTGGGGGAGTCCACTTCTGGGACTCTCTTACCTGTTAAACCTTACATTTGCATAGATTAGCACCGTCTATAGGAGGAGGGCTTGGGAGAGGCTGCCATAGGTACTACTGTTATAAGCACTACCCTGATTAGATTGGTTATGTCCCCTCTTGTCCTCACCAAAATTGAAAGGTAGACATTACCAAAGTATGTGCAAAAGAACTCACCTACTACAGGTATATGGAGTTCCAGTCGACTAGGTGTTGGAGGCAGTCGACCTGTCACGACGGTTGAGATGAGATGCCATGGCAGCCGAGAGGGCTACTCATCCCGTTTGACCTTCTGAACATAGAAAGTCCCTCAGGTAGCACAAGACGAAGGTTGATGGTGTTTTCCAAGCAGCTGCCTGTAGAATGTTTGGCAGAGGAACGCCTTTCAAAAATGCCCATGATTTCGTTAATGCTCTTGTGTCATGAGCATGGGCAGTGTTCTCTGAATGTGTAGGCCAATCTGGTACAGAAGAGTTGATTGTCCTAACTATTCATCAGAAAATCGTGTACCATGATGCCCCTTAATAAGGCCGAGTTGTTGTAATGAACAGCTGGGTGGTCTCGTCCCTTAGGGGCTTAGTTCGGGAGCAATACCACTTGATGGTCCGAACCGGACACCAGAGTTTGTCATCTCAGATGGAAGAGATGGTTTTTATCTCTGGAATAAAAATATCAGATGGTTGGAAAGTTGATGACTGATTCTTTGCCAGGAACATTTTATGAGGAATCAGTCGAACTCCATGTGGTTCCCATTGTACATGACCCTGCTCTATGATAAAGGCATGCAACTCACTGCGTCTCCTGGAAAACTGTTTTTAATGTCAAGTTTAGCAGAGAGGCATTAGGGGCTCATATGGCGGCTTTGTCAATGCTGACAGAACTAACCCGAAGTCCCAAGAAAGGACTAATCGTTGTCGCGGTGGGCGACTTATAAACATACCCCGGTGCAGATGTTTTAAGAGGATTCTGTTTGAAACTGTTGATCCGTCAGAAAAACCTGTATGAACTGCCGCTATTGCAAAACAGTAGCCTCGAACTGTGGAAACGGAGAGGCCTTGCGTAAACCGTTCCATGAGGAAATCACTGATTTGTCCTACAGATGCTGTGGGTGGATCAATAGACTTGTCTCCGCACCATTTATAATAATGTCGTAGTCGGCTGTTATATGACTGTCGTATTGAGGCCCTACGACTTTGCGCAGAAATGGTGGCAGTGTTTGCCGAAAGTCCTGCTGTTCGGGGAGACTGCTTGACAATAGCCAACACATCAGGTGAAGCGTCTCTGACAGTAGGATTTGGAGTGGGGTTGAGCAAGAAGATCTACTCTCTGAGGCAGTATTATTGGTGTGTGAATCAGAAGATTGACTATTCTCTGAAACCAAGGCTGATGGGGCCAGAATGGGACGATGAGGAGTATTTTGCAATGTTCCTCAGGACCTTCGGAAGGAGAGAGATTGGTGGAAATGCGTATACGAACATGTTTGTCCAGCTTATGGAAAGGGTGTCCATCGCCCATGCACGGGGATCGGGACTTCGTGCACAGTATACCTGCAGATGGTTGTTGAGGGCTGACACAAACAGATCTATGTGCAGGCGATCTAGCCTTTGGAAAATGTTCTGGACTACCATTGGGTGTAGTGTTAATTCTGTCAGGATTATTTTCCCTTTTGAGAGAGAGCATCTGCCATGAGGTTCAGCTTGCCAGCAATGTGAAGTGCTGTAAACATTATGTCGTTCGTGATGCACCACATCAGAAGATCCCAAATGTGTAGACAAAGCTGAGGAGACCATGTGCCTCCTTGACGGCTTATGTAGGAGACAACGGTGGGGTTGTCAGACTAACACTGCGTGACCTTTTATCGTGAAATGGAAGTGAATCAGTGCTTTTCTGACAGCCAGCAGCTCGAGAACGTTGATATGGTGGAACCTCTCGTCTGGGTTCCAATTCGTCGCAACTGATTCTGTGCCGAGATGCGCCACCCGGCCGTGGTTGGAAGCATCCGTTATTAAGGTCATTTTCGGTTTGGTTGGAACGAAAGACAGACCTATGTTGAGGTTAGATGAATTCAGCCACCAACGTAGATGTGTTTGAATATCTTGAACGAATGGTACGAGATGAGTTATTGAATGCAGTTTTGGCCGATAGTGGGCAAGGAGATGAAGCTGAATGGGTCGCATCCTTAGTCTGCACCACGGAACTATGTCCACCAAACTGGCCATGAGCCCCAGAAGACGTAACCATGCTATGGCCAGGGCTATTTTGGCAGGCAGAAAAAGTGTTACACATTCTATTAGGTTGTGAATTCTTTCCTGTGTAGGCACAGCCACGCCCTGCAGGAGATCCAACTCAGCCCCTAATAAGACCGGCCTTGTGGAAGGTTCCAGATGAGACTTTTTCTAATTTATCAGAAAGCCCAACCGGACTGCTAGTTCTGGCATTAGACTGATCGCCCTTAGAGTCTCGTCTCTGGTTGAGCCCACGATGAGCCAATTGTCGAGGTTAACAAAAATCTGAGTGTTCCGTTTCCGCAGAATTGATGCAACAGTTTATGCTATTCTGGTTTTTCCGTCGTACCGAAACCGAAGGAAGTGAACATGGTCCTTTGAAATTGGAACATGTAGGTATGCATCCTGTAAATCTATTGAGGATGCCCAAGCTGGTACCGGTAGAGCCTCGAGGACTGTACGCAGCGTCTCCATCCTGAATCTTTTTAGCCGAATATACCTGTTTAAGGGTTTCAGATTCAGTATGGGATGCCAATCCCTGGGGTTCTTCTTTGGCGTTAGGAAGAATGAAGAGTGGAATCCATGCCTGGTATCTCCCCGTTGAACCAGGTGAATTGCCTGCTTCTGGAGTAGGGTTTGAATTTCGCTTTCCAGTGCAAGGCGTTTTTGCTTGTCTGTTGGAATAGGAGTTGGATGTGGAGTAAAGCCCGATGAGGGTGTGTTTGTGAATTCTAATGCATACCCCTGCCTTACAGTGTCCTGTACCCACTTGTCTTGGCAGAAAAGGGCCCAAATTTCTGCAAAATGTCTGAGATGGCCTCCTACTGGCCCTGGTGTAGTAGGCCACGGTAGTTGAATAGTCATTTACACCAGGATCCCCAGCGGTAGCCTCCGTAACTTGATTTAGGCCAGGGAGTGTATGAGAGTTGAAAGGTGCGCTCTCGCAAACCGAATTTGATTTATCTGGATCCTGTGGACTAGGTTTGGATGTGAAGGCTCGGCCACGCCCACGAAAGGGCTTCAAAGGCTTACGGGGAAACCGCTGGCTACCAGTACTAGCAGGTTGTTTATTCCCCCTAACAGATGTGGTGCTTGCGCTTGTAGGCTTTCGCAATTTATTTTGTCTGTAGTCTCCAAACGTTTGGCCTCTGCCTCCATGGCCTCTTGAAACTTCCCATTGAACAAATCTGTTCCCAAAAGGGGAAGTGATTCAAGGTGTGCCCTTGCTCCCTCGGATGGGAGAAAAATGGCATCCAGAACATTAGCCTACGAGCTGTACACATGGAAACTCGGACAAACTGGTCCATGCAAATTACGGAGACAATCGTCCAAGCAGGAGATACTGGAGAACCTGCTTCACAAGAACAGACAAGAAACTCAGACAATAACTGTAGAAAACAAGACACTCACAACCCTGCTCGGGATGCTGAGTCAACTTTTGCAAGAGTATCCTCCATTTTATTTCTTTCACGACTGACAAATGGAGATTTACCTGACGTACGGCCAGTAGAGTCAGCCGCGATTTTATCTTTGACCGTATCTGACATAGCTGCGACTGAAAGAAATTCCTCAAAATCAGATCGCGGTACCCGAAACGGCCGTGTATCCCTTGTCGCAAGAGGGCGCCATTTCTTTATCCGATCGGCACAAGATCGATCAATCAGAAAGACTGGGAAATCCCGAGTCAGCAGGGCCCGTACCTTTTTTGTAAGATCGGAGGCCACTTTCATCTGGCGTCGGTTTGTCGCCTGGGGATATGTTGAGCACTTTGACCATGTCTTTTATCAATACCCATAACCTTGGTCAGGGGCAAAAAGCGGTAACGAAATGGCAGACTTGTCATCAGACGAGACGGCTGTGGGGAGTTAGGGCATTTCGCCCGCCCCGCGGCACTCGGGTTCAGCAGGTTGATCTTTCTGACCCTCAGCTGAAGTCGATTGTTTGTTTACGGCTGCACGGGGGTGTGAACAGTTGTCAGAATCCAAAGATAAATTATCGGAGGGAAAATCTGTCATCTGATCACCTGACTCATGATCTTGTGAAGGGCCAACAGTAACAAGTTTCGCTGACCAAAGTTTGCCCAGTTGGTTAAGGAACCAACAATGCTATCGTGGGCGATAACTGCTGGAAACCCTATAACAACATATGTTTTATGCTGTCGGATCGAGAGCTCTGGCGACGCGAACGTCAGGAGCCCGAAGAATAGCTTGAGACAGACTCTACTGAAGAGGAACTGGAGCTATAATGATGGCGCCGGGGTTTCTTGTGATGGCGATGCTTACCCTTAGAAACCGTATCTCTTCGGCTCCGGTGAGTCCCGGCGACCCGGTTTCAATCTAGGTCGGATCTGTATCCCGGAAATTATCAGGGTCATCCCGGTCCGGTAAAATATTTCCGGCACCGGGGGCTAAGGGCCCGGAGAACGTCTGCTCTTCCCCGGTTCAGCCCACTTTCTTACCGCACGCTTTGCCGGAAGTTGGGACTAGGGGTCCGGAAGGAGCCACCCTGTTATCCCTCTCCGGGGCACCGGAGGCTAGAGGCCCAGAAGGCATAGCTCCGGACCCGGCAGCGTGGTCCGATTTTTGGCTTTTCTTTTTTTCCGGGAGTAGGGGCTAGAGGCCTGGCAGGCATAGCCCCATTCCCTGCGCCCGGTGTACTGGAGGCCAGAAGCCCCGGAAAGCATGTCTCCGGTACATGGGTGGTTTGGTCGGTTGCCGTTTGAAGTAAGCATGGGGACTGGAGGCCCGGTGTACCCGATTTTTTTCTTGGTCGATTGTTTGCGTTGTGATGACCCGGGAGAATTACACTCCACCGATGGCGACCGAGAAATAAGCCAAGCCGAAACTGCGTCCCTTTCATCTTCTCCCCAAGTATGGCATACCTCGCAGGTATTTTCTGGGTAGCATGAACGGCAACGTGGGCATAAATCATGAGCGTCCACACGTACCTGAGGTTTAATGCAGCAACAAGCGCTGCACACAGCAAAATTGGGTGGAGTAATGCCGTGCTTAGTCTTGCCGCCATGATTCTGTTAGTTACAACGAAACGATATAACTGGTGATTTTCCAGTAACGAAAACAGCAAAAATATAACTAAGGAGTGGTATTTTCTTCACAAATTATGAAAAAGATGACGCACACTTTGTGTACAACTAATTTTAATGTTACTTTAATCAATACTTAGCAATATAAGGCAGGAAAAAGCTAATCCTTATGGAGCTTGAAAATTCGTCTCACTTGTGTGAGCGCTAGAGAAAACGAGGACGAGGGTACCAGACTGATGCGGGTACTGAGGGCCTGGGCGCTGAGGGCGCTAATTACTGTGGTATAAAACGCTAGCGATTGGGAGCCTTAGGCTAGAGAAATATGCAAATGTAAGGTTTAATAGGTAAGAGAGTCCCAGAAGTGAACTGTCAGTGTCACAGATCCAGTTACTGGACCACTGAATATGGCAAACTGTAAACCTATACATTCACACTCACAGACCTGCCAACCATTGGGATCGCAAAACTGTATTCAGAAACTCCAACATATGGAAATGTTAGTATCATCTGCTCAACACACACCGTGTACATAGGCCAAATCGACCATTTTTTTTTCGGATATACAATTTTTCTAAAAAGTGTGCACAATGCCAGCACTGGCGCGAGCGGATTTCACTTTTAAGAAACTATTAGTCAAAACCAAACCCAGAAGAGAAAACTGAAATAATGCACACATTCGTTGGGAAAATAGTTTAAAAACTGTAAATATTCAGTTTTGTGTGTGTGTGTGGAGTTTGGACGAAAATGTTTTACAGTCCCTCTGCCTTTTCCCCGAGCCCTGATTGGTTCCCCTGCGGTTTGGGCATCCTGCTTTAATCGCTCTTTGCACAGCATTGTTGATTTTCCGATTTTGTTTTCGTTTCAGAACGTAGTAATAAAGTTACTATTCAAAAACGTTCGACAATCGAAACACCACGTGTGTTGTGACTATCGTGCATGAACATCAAAGTGTATTCTGCATATCATGCGTGCAAGTACTAAGAAAAAGGAAGTCGGTTGACTGCACTTAAGATCTGCCGTACGTACTTCTGCTGGTATGTGTGTACAAATACAGACATTTATTTTTGCGGCAGGTGTGCCGCTGCTTGAAGTATCGGCACACCCAAGACCTGGACTGGTTCTAGTTTGTGATTCTGTGTTCTTATGTACATTGTACAGTGGGAATTGCGAAGCCAGATTCAGTTCGTGCGCATCGTTTACTTGGGTGTGTACATGTAAGTTGATTTCCTAAAATCCAAAGGGATTTTCCATTCTAGTAAGAAAACACGCCCACTACATGTCCCTTAAATAGCCCTGTTACACAAAGACTCCTCCTAGTTTGTTTGTTTTTGTTTTTGTTTTTTTTAAATTGGGAGGGATGGTGAACAGAGGTTAGTGTTTTCTTACTAGAATGGAAAATCCCTTTGGATTTTAGGAATTCCATTACAGAAAACATCTCTGTTTACCTACATTTGCAGAGTAGCACCGAAATACTCTAGGGAGGTAAGGGACATGTAGCAGCAACGGCAACATCTAAACTAGGCCTACATGCAATTCTAAATGGCATGAAAAGATTGCTTAGACATACCCGGGTGCTGCCTATCTATTCTAAAGGAGCTTTGCGGGCTCAAGTTTGGGGGCTGCTGATTGCGCAGTTTCCTGGAAGAATTTCTGCTAATGCAACCCTCTGCTTGCACAACAGCTATAAGCAAGGTGAGACAATGTAAGGGTTCTTCCAGCAGTCCGCTTTTCTGTTACCTGTAAAACAGAGTCCAATTCCCTGTATCTGAAAAGGAAGCTCCAAGCAGTTCAGTTCAGGAAGTTGTTACGCTGGGTGTTTCCTGATCGAGCGGTCATGGTCACAGAGGCTTGAAGATGATGCTAGATGACTGTACGAGCATTTGCTTGATGTAGACTCTTGAAGGCTCAGTGCCAGCATTGCAGTTCTGCAGAGCTCGCATGGGGCACCACCATTTCCTCTGCTACTAATGAAGAGGATGTCAACTCTAGAAATAAGTTGATTTATTCCATGTGTTGAACTTCACCTTTGGAACAAAGTAAATGCGGTCATGTGCCAATGGCTATGACCTGGTAAATTAGTGAAATTCCTTTCTTAAGGCAAGCTACTGCAGCAGAGAGTAAGAATATGGGTTTCGCAAGCTGACAGAAAGGAGAGCTTCAATGTACCTGTTGGTTCCATATGGGGCTTAGGCGAGTGACCCAATGACGGTACTTGGATCCAAAGATGGTAGGCCTATCTACCGGTACTTCACAGTAGGCATACCTGCCAACATTGAAAAGTCAGAAAGAAGAACAGGGTGCCTACGCATCACACACGGTGAGCGGCGCAGGCGCGCGCGCGCTAATGGGCTGGGTCCAGGGGCAATCATACAAAGTACATGTACATGTACATGTGCCTAAAATGTTACATGATATCCAGAAGCAGACCCAACAGACACTAATCTTATTTTAATAGTGGATAATTTTCTGAATTTTCCAGCCGGTTTTTGCTTATCAAATTTTTTTTTACAATTTAAGAATAAATGACTTACATGCTTCACAGTTTAATCACATGTAGATATTCAGTCACAGTAAATACACTTTACATGCACACTGTACAACTACAAGCAGTGACAAGTACAATTTTATTTGGAAAAGTTCGTACATCATTGTACGGTGTTCATAGGCCTGTTACAATACACATTTCTAAATTTTTCACGATATTCCTCTTGGAATTTTTGACTCCATCGCTGCTTTTTCTCCTTCAGTGTATCATCCTCCTGGTCCATGTTGCAGTTGAGATGCTCATACAAAAACGTTGACAAAAAAAGTGCGACTCAGCACGGTCAAAATATCAACGAAAAACCACCGAAGACTATGAAGAAACAACGTGTGTGGAAAACAAACATGGCATCAATACGTCCACTGCGCCGTGCCTGGCGCGGCCCGCGCTTAATTCAGTAAGCACGCAAGAGAGGCAGTACACCAGACGGATGACGTAGCAGGTCTCAGTATTGGCTGCGGCTAGGTTGTGGCTGATCGCACAAGCCTGTGCACGCGAACGGCTGCAGCCGCAGCCTATTCGGACATGGCCTGTTCGATGACGTTTGAGTCTGGTTTACGTCCCTTTCGTCGTACATAAGAGCGAGGCGGATTTTATACCATTATGGTAGCGGCAATAGCGCCCTCAATACAATAAAACATTTTTCTCGGACAAGTGTGCAACGGCGCCGGGGCATTTTTTAATTTTTTAATTTTATTTTTATTTTTTGTATTATTTTTTCTCTCGCAACTCGGAAAATCGGGACGTTCCGATTTTCGGGCACTTTTTATCTCCAAAATCGGAACAGTTCCGCCTAAATCGGAACAGTTGGCAGGTATGAGTAGAAGGTCAACTGATAAACCTGTCGTGCATCAGATGTGACGAGGGTGATTTTGAGGAAACTGTAGAGCTATCATTGGAACCCTGATAGAGGACTACATTTATGGCTCATCGGTAACCCTAGACAGTAGATATCTGAAACTGGTGTGAAAGATTGTCAGCGAAATCCCAAACAAATATGCACAGATGCAGATCGGGGATTGGCAGCTACTATCATACCCCTTGGGGATCAAATCTGCTTCTGACTGTAAAGACTGTAGCTTTCAGATAATGATAGAATCCAGGTGCAAAGATGGAGAGTGGCTGTGTCTGGGTGTACACTGTAGAATGATTGTTGAGAGACCAAGGTGGTTAGAAGTAAAGGGATTATGGCTGTTCTGTCTATCAAATGAAGAATTCATTGAAGCTGAAGGATTCTTCTAGACCAGAGGACCATAGGATGAGTGCAAATTTGGCAAAAGGCTGGAATTGGAGTAGCCTGGAAGGGATGCAAATACATGTAAATAGGTGCAAGTACCAGTAGCATTCTGAGAATGTTGAGGACCTTTATCTGAATACTGATGGTAGAAGAAAATATTCTGTTGAAGTGATTTCAATACCTTCTTTCTGGCCAGGTGGAACGTTAGAAGGAACAGCCAACTGGGTGGCTCTGAAGTGGCTAGGCAGGAAGAAAGAGCGAATTCCCTGGACGATGCATGTAGTACACTACATCTGAACTGTGGAATTGTCCGTCTGGACCAAGACAAGCTTGATTAAGACTTTGGATATGAGCAAATGCAAGGGCTAGAGCACTGTCAATAGCTCTGGTTGAAGGAATGCAACTGGCTCTCTTTATTGGCAAAGTGCTTGGTACTAAATGACCATCCAGATGGAATCTCAAACCCTGTCCGAGGTACCCATTGCGATGGTAGAAGATGTAGTTACCCAGTACATTGTCCTGAAAAGGCCATCAGTGCAGTAAGTCATAGCTAAGATGGGTGACTGGAATCCCTTTGGAGAGGACTCTTAGCGTAGATGGGAAAAACACAGGAAAGGCTATCCCTTTGGAGAGGACTCTTAGCGTAGATGGGAAAGACACAGGAAAGGCTGCACAGAGCGCCTGTATGTCATGCACCAGGGAACAAGGTCTATCATCCAGTTGCCAGAAGGCTCTGATGCCACCATGTTGTGTCTAATGCTTCAAAAAAGTGTCTGACGAACCCCTTATGAATGAAGTTACATAAAACCACGTCTGACTGGACTCTGTAGGACAAAGACTCGAAGCAGTGAAGATATGTCAAGATTCTGCTGTAAGCTAAGAATGAAGAAGAGGACCGTTCTACAAAACTCCTGGCTGAAGAAATTGATCTCAGTCAGTTGAATCATGCTGGTTTGAGACCCGGTTGGAAACCAACATAAAAGATGTACATGCATGCTAAGCACCGATGAGGATTAACTTATCTCAAAGTATGGAATCCTGCACCACAGTCTTGCCACATAACCTGACATTATGCAAAAGAAACATTCATCCAAGACAAGAATGCCATACAGCCAGAATTTGCAACAAGTCCTAATGCAATTCCAACAATCTAGACAATGAAGCAGAATGATAAATCTCCAATAAAAACTGCATCATTTAAGAGAGATATCATGGCAACTTGCAAGGGCACCAGACAAAAGAAGAACATTCTGTGAAGGCCCCGTGGCATAGATTGATTGAAGAGTAAGGCAGTAATCCTTGGTCTATTGTAATAATCAACAAACCATTCCAACAGGCTGATGAATATAAAAAGGCCAGCTGAGCAAGTTATTCAAGTGATAGAATATCAAGGAATCTGTAATAGGAATCCTCATTCACGACATTCCCCAACACAATCGTATCTATTAGGAAGAAGCAGGGAAAGCATGCAGCATCCAGACGACAGTAACGTTTGAGTACAAGTCTATAGAGAGTCAAGACTATCTTTTTTTTTTTTTTTTTTTTACAATCTTGTAAATGATATCAAACTAAAAAGTGGCATCAGGTTGCAACATACTATCCAAAGGTAGCTTGAGCGTAGATACATGTGAGTTATGAACATGCTCAAGAGGACCAACCCACTGTCATAGGATGGAAAAACTGAAAGCCTACGCTTAGCTGGTCGAGTGCTGGAGGGTGATTTCCCAGAAGAAAGACTTGAGCTAACAGTAACAGTTTTACCATTTTGGCGGAGTCCGCCACTTGTTTACAGGCACAGTGAGTACGGTTAAATTGTGTACGTGTTGACGCTATGCGTCGCTGAAAAACTTAGGAGTCGTCTGCGTGTAACAGGGCTACTTAAGGGACATGTAGTGGGTGCGGAGGGTGAGGCTTGGGCGCTATTCTTTTCAGCAAAGGTTTGTGCGCATGCGCGCTGATATGCAAATGTAGGTAAACAGAGGTGAGATGTTTTCTGTAATGGAATCAGCTGGTTGTTTTTTAATTATCTATGGTAGCATGTATACAGGGTGTCCTGAAAATAATGGTGCATGTAAACCCCGCCATTTTCGCCAATTTACTACCAGAATTTACTGCAAATGTTTACACCATCTTCAAGGTTACAATTTAGCTTGAGAATACCGTTTAATTAAGATTGCTTTTTCTAAATCCAGAGATATGTTTGAATGACCGCAAGGCCCCCCCCCAAAAAAAAACATTCTGTGCCACTTTTAGGAAGTGAGTGCTTCAAAGATCAGACAATGCCAGTAAGGCTCTTTTGATAAGATCATAATCCCTATGGGTGTAAGACAAACATTCCATTCACACGACAATATAGGGTTTTGTTCTTATATTGAAACAATTAAATAGTACAGACAAGTTCACTTCTTTAATACTACCTACACCTACTCATCCTCAAAGTCATTAAGTATTTGCACGATGAACATTTTCCTTGAAGTTTAAACCTACAGGTGCAAGGTGTGAATTGTCCAAGGATTAGGCCAGGTAATAGCCTCTTAATCCTTGGAAAATGCAGCCTAATCCAAAAAAAAATGGAACAATATTGATTTACACCACACTTCTTAATGATTACTTTAAAGTATTCAACCTCAGGATCAGTAACAAACAAATATGATATACAAATATTGAATGCTTCGAGTGGTGTAGTAAAACTAGCCTCCTGAGGTGATCCATGGACATTCGAGGGAAAATAGAATGCTTCATGGATCACCGAGGGAGACTAGTTTTACTACACCACGAGATGAGGCATTCAATATTTGTTTTATAACACTTTACCCACATATTCTGCTTATTTTTTAATATTTTTAATTATTTAAATCTGAACACAGTTAAAATAAACTTCTATTTCAATACAAAATTGGTGGGAAACGTAGTTCTCTCTTTCAAACCACCCCTTCACGAAATGTTTGAACCCAACTCTGTGACGTGCTCTCTTGGGAACAATACGCGCTACGCTCAACGCACACAGCAGCATGCATTTGCACACAAATGCCACACCATGGGCATAGTACTTTGGTTGCTAATGGTATAGTACTTTGGTTGCTACAGGTACAAGGGCGGATCCAGGGGGGGCCAAAGGGGGCCATGGCCCCCCCCCCCCAAAAAAAAACGAAACCAATTTTTTTTTTTTTTTTATGTGACATCGCAAAAAAGGCAGGCAATGAGTACACCACCATCTTTTCCTCCAAAAAACATTGGTTAAAGTGGTCAGAAATTGCCTCAGATCGCACCACAATGCATCTAGAATCCAAAAATTGTTTTGACCCACTTTTTTGGAGGACCAAAATTTTTTTTGGCCCCCTCCCCCAAAATTGTGTTCTGGATCCGCCCTTGTACAGGTATAGGGCTAGTACTTTTGGCTGTGCACTGAAAGATAGCAAAAATAAAAAGTACCATGTGACTCGCTCTAGGCCAATCAAGCCACAGAATCTGTAGGTGAGGTGTTATAAATTATAATATTTAATTGGTGATCTTAAGTACAGTAAAGTGGTTTGGTTTTAGACTAGGACTATACTGATTTTAACCGCTTCACAGAAAGTGGCACAAAATGGGTTTCTTGGCTTTGCCATTATTCAAACATATCTTTGGATTTACCAAAGCAATCTCAATGAAACAAATGGTATTCTCAAGCTAAATCTATTACCTTGAAAATTTTGGTTGTAAATTAGCAAAATGGAGGGGTTTCAAGCACCGTTTTATTTTCAGGACGCCCTGTAGATCTACACTCACAGCTGCTTTAAGCTAGGATTTATTCTGGGCGTGTCAAAATGGTCAAAACCCATATTTAATGGGGAACAAACATACGGTCGTATTTTCAATGAATTCCCGTACGAAATACAGCAAAATGGAACTAGTCTAGCAGGCTTGAATTCAGGTTGAACCTCGCCATAGCCACAATGTCAAAAATTAAAGATACAATTATCCATAGTTTATCCTCCTTTACAAATTCTCTCAGAAATCATTTATTAGTCCCTAGCCAGGAGGTCCCTTTGACCAAAACAGTTTAACTTTCTAGTTGCCTTGCCCATTCAAATACCTTGCTGCTTGTTTTTTTCTCAATTTTATAGTGCCTTTTGCATTATAATTCACTCGAATCTCTCTTTTACCGAATTTGTATTTTTTAATGCCCATTTGTGCTTTTAAAGTTTTAACTGCTTGTATAGTTCTATATTCTTATACTGTAAGCCATGTTTTAATAATGTCCATTTGTAATGTCCTTTTGTATTGTCTCTTCTTAAATTGTGGCATCAGGAGATTAACTCGATAGTAATTTAGTTTACTTTTTTAAAATCCATCAGGGGTGCTACTTTTTCTTCTTTTTGTCTTGTTCTCTCTCCTAACTGTATGTGCATGTTTTTGTTTTCTTTACTGTTCTTATTGTCTGTACTTGAATTTTTACCTGTGAAATTAATAAATGAAATGAAATGAAATGAAATGTCCCCCCCCCCCCCCCCCCCCCCGCATGAAGATCTTTTTTGTTCTGTGTTTTATCAATTTAAGTCCTACAGGAACAATTTGCACTCTCTCTAGAGCCAATGTAATTATATCGCCTGCTGTACTGCACTTCAAAGAGGAATACAACAAAGAAACAAATCTGTATTAATGGCAAAACCACTTCCTGGCTTGTGTGAATCCCAAGGCAGTGTTTTTTTTATGACTTAAAAACATGGAAATGCATTCAACAATTGGAGAAACTCTATAGCTCTGACTCATACTTTGAATATTATCCCTCTTAAAATGATCATTTTTGGATCCCCATGATGATTTTTTTGTGCTACCTTTCCATATTAAAAACTAGAAAAGACCAGACTTTATTTGTTTTAAAACATTCTTCTTCTTTTTTTGCGTTTGGCAACCCCCCCCCCCCCCCAATAGTCAGGTCGCTTAGACCCAATTTTTGACAAGATCGTGACCGACTGGTCCAAAGCACCAAACTTGGCAGATTGATTCTTATAGAAGGGGTGATGCCTGAAATTGTTTTGGGAAGGATGCCATAGTTGCATAAATCGTAAATACATGACTTGTAATGTATTTGTTCCCATATTATTTGGGAAGATTTTATCATTTTTCACATGATTTCCCATTTATTCTTGTTAGGGTAATTGTGCCAGTAAGTAACTTTGTGAATATGAAGCTTATCAATATTGACGTTTGGCAAGGCTACTTGATGATACCTGAGGAAAAGGTAAATGCGCGCAACTTTTGGGTATAATGGTAGCCATTTCTATTATGTCCTCATAATCATCTGGTCTCTGATATGCTTTAGAAAATGTTATTTCAAGGATATGTAAGTAGAATCCCCAAAATATACTTTTCAAAAAATAAAAATATTAAAATATACCCAAATATGGGAATAAACATATTACACGGCAGGTATTAACGATTTATGCAAATCAGGCACCCTTCCCAAAAGAAATTTAGGTGTCACCCCTTCTAAATAATTTCTTTAGGCCTATAAGAATCTATCTGCCAAGTTTGGACCATGTGCCACCTGACTAAAAAAAATATATATACCTACAATGTTCCCACTTATCTTTAAAATGTTTAAAAAATACTATATATACTAGTTTCATTTCAACAGGGTAGCCTTATTTACTTATTTGAACTTCTATTCTTAAGGGCCCTGAATACATAAAAAAAATATACAAAAAAAGTATCAATAAAAACATTAAATAAATTAAAATGCTTAAATAATAAAATGTAAATAGTTTAGAATTACTTAATTTTATAATTACCTGCAAATTTCTGATAGCATCGTCGAGATTGTTCCTCACATTGTCAAACTCCTTCTGCAACTGTTCCATATCCTTGTGTAACTGAATAGTCATAGCATGATCTGTGTGGAGATCCTTTTGCAGCTTGATACCCTGTATATGAAGTCATCAATATAATTCTACTATCAAACTGTCATCTACGGGTTGAGTAAAAAAAAAGCGGAACCCAAAGCCCCAAAAATTTATGTCATATTTAAAAAATAAGTAGCACCAAAATTAACAAAGGCCTGGAAAGCTAATTTCATACTAAACTACTTTTAGATAAATAAATTTACTGAAATTGCTCAATCTGTTCAAAGAATATCATCGTTTAAACGCAATGACCCTAAAACCTGTTTCGTCCAAAAAAGCAGTGTATTGTGTGTTCCGTTTAGAACAACAGGAAAACTAGACCTATGTTTGTTCGATGAACAGAACGTAGGCTTTTAAGAAATGTATTTGAAGCTTCATAAAAAATCATACAGAAATGGTCTGATTACGTCATTACGACGTCACACTTTGTAATTAGTTAAGTTCATAATATAAACAAATTACCCTAAAAGGCAAAAACGATTTAAGTGAGCAGATTTTGCTTGTCTGCATAAAGGTCATCATATTCCGCAAACTTTGCCACAATAATCAAGCGAAATTTATTTTTGACATTTTTTAACCTGCCGCCAGAGGGTGCTTGAATAATGCATGACGTCCACCCTTGCCACAGACTAACATCGTTGGAAGCAAGTTCACATCTTTTTCAACTCTTAAATTAAAAGGCACTTCTGGTTTGGACCGGAAGGGAGGGTCCCTTGATTTTGCACGTACAAGCACAAGTGAAAACCCTGGATTACTCTATCCATTCCCGTAAAAAGGTTTTAACCTAATCCTACTTCTTTAGATATAGGGTCTTAAAGTTTGCACATTTAAGATGACTTCACATGACCCTTGATGACGTAATCATGACGTCACTCTTTGGGACACAAACTCACTATTGGGTCTTTACATATATTAGTTTTCATTAGAATACGAGTTTGTTTAAGGTCCAAAATGGCCCGGTTAAAAACGTGTACAAAGTCTATGGGATTTGTGGTGGAACTTTAAGAAGAAAAACTAGAGCCATTTCTGTTCAAACAGAACATATGGCTTTTTCGCATTTAATAAGGGAATAAATGTGTGTTTGGGAGGTATTATAACACTCTGTTTAAAACCGGTTTGGGTCTGGATGAGCGATAATTACCCGAGGCAAAGCCGAGGGTAATTATCGCCCATCCAGACTCAAACCGGTCTTAAACAGAGTGTTTAATACCGACCGAACACACATTTATTCCCATTCATAAATACCTTTTCGGTCCAAAAATAAAAAATAAATGTCAAAAACTAGGCGTTGCCAACCATTTTGTTCAACAATTTTACATCATGTTTTATGAAACACCCCTCTGACTATAATATGGAATGCCCCTCCACAACTCGCTACCTTATAGGGACATTGGCGTGCGCGTCGCGCGTACTGCGCGATGTCGTGCTAAACGCAGCTGGGCTGGTGAAGTGTGAATTTTGGACCATGAAATACTGATTCACTGGTAGTACATTGCGCATGCATACGGGAGGAATTTGAACGTTCAACCAATGAAACGTTAAAAGGAACCGGATTTCATAGGAGTCCAAATTTCATGTGACACTGGAAAAGCGTTTAAGACCAGCTAGCCATGTCTTTATCATCCATTTAAGACCGGCCACGTGACGGGCTTTCGACCAATAGGAATCCATAAACTGTCTTAGGTATTTATGAATAAATGTAAATGTTATGTTTGACATTTTGCAGTCACTTTTTAGAATGTTTGATACAGTTAAAGGTTGCTAAAAATGCTTGGAATAATTTTTAACAGAGCTTTATCACAGGACGTCACATGCCCTGCTACGAGGTTATCTTGAAAACCCTTCTCAATGCACATTTTGTCATTGTGGCCTTGGTTTGAGCCAAGTTTAAAGTCAATCCAATGAAAGGAAGTGTGCAATTTAGGAAACAGAATATAATTATAAATATTTAAAAAAAATCATAAAAAATCAAATGATGACGTCATCGTGACGTCACTTCAGACTTTGCATACTAGTACCATTATCACCTACCCACCAAGTGTCATGACGATCGGACCTTTCATTAGATGTGTTTTGAAAAATTGCATTGTTGATGACCTCATGATGACGTCACACATTTTCAAAATTTTGTGCAAATACCTAAACAAACCAAATATGAAAAGAATTATGACTTTTGCACGTTGCGTTCATGAGAAATGGCTTAAAGGTCCGAAAATTTAAAAATTCATATAAAATCGCACTATGACGTCTTCATGACGTCACCTTGTTTTTTTTACCTATAACACATCCCAGTTTACACACAAACCGAGTTTCAACCCAAGCTGACTTGCAGTTCTGTAGATACAGGACTTCAAAATATGCACGTTTATTATGACGTCACATGACCCTTGATGACGTAATCATGACGTCACTCTTCGGGACACTACTTTGCTATAGGGCCTATGTCTATGCTGACTTTGAACAATGTATGATAAAGATGAATGCCAAAAGTGCTCCGAAAAAATCGTGTACAAAGTCTATGGGATTTTTGACGACAAAAAGAAAGAAAACTAGAGATTTGCGTTTGTTGTTACAAATGCAGAGTGGTCGGGTAGACAAGTATTTTATGAAACACTGTCCAGTTTAAGTTCTGAATATTTTTATGTAAAAACAAAGGATCACAAAATTAAATCCTTTCCAGGACTATCAATTCTTTTGTTTAAAAATGCATCTTTAACAGTGTGATAATTTTCAGTAAACATTCTATTGTACACATACAAGTTATTTCTGGCTTGATAACGTCATTATTCAAAAACGGGAAGTGAATACTGATTTAGTTCGGAGTGGATGTTCATTGTGAAGTTAAATAACGTATGAATATTTAAAGAGTATAAGTGTACCGGTATGTATTCATAACACTGAACTTCCGGTTTGATGACGTCACAGTATTTGGAAGCAAAAGGTTAACATTGTAACGGGAATCGTTATTTGGGCTAAGATATATGACATGGATCAAATGATAGAATTAAATTTAAAATATGATCGTTGGCAAATTCTCATAAAAGTAACTTCCGGTCTTTTGATGTCATAAATTTGAAACCTTGCCAAGTTATCTGTGGTTAATCAAAAAATATCAAGGGTAGATTTGGTCAAATTTGAACCTATGGTTTTAAAAGTAAAGAAAAGAAACAATATTTTATGTGCCGCTGGGGGCGCCCTTTCGGATGACGACGTCATCACACTGTTTTTGTGTCTGGCATTCCTCACTTAACACTTTCATAATATATGTGTCTGTCGTAAACTGCTTCCGCTTTTGAGCTATATTAAGTTTTTATTGCACTTCCGGTAACACCGAAAGTAAAGGTCAAGCGGTTTTGTGTCTGGGTCACGGCATAGTCTTCAACCTCACGAAAAAACACACACGATACTAAATTAATTCAGAAGATATAACGCAAACTATTTTTGTCAAAATTTGCCCTTAAATCGCTTGTAATTTGATACCTGATGACGTCATGATGACGTAACAAAATTTATAACATCTTCGTAATATGGTACAAGTTCACACAAGGTTTTCTGATCATACCGTGAACCGTTCGGAAGAAATGTTGCTTTGTTTTGATTTCAGGCTAACGTCTTCATTTTAAATTCACCTAACTTTGACCTTCCGGTAGACCCGGAAGTAAAGGTCAAGCGAGTTCATGTACACGACAAAAATGTTTAGCTATTAATGGTCTATCTGATTACAGAATACAAACATCATTGAATGTTTAGTTCAAGAGTAATAAGTGAAAATATTTGGTCACTTTTTCAGATAAAATCACTTGTAATTTGACATCTGATGACGTAGTCATGACGTCAGAGTAATATGCACCCATTCGGATGAGGGTCGATGTATATTGAAAGTTACAAGTTCATACCATATACCGTTTAAGAGAAAACCCGCGGAGAAGTATTGTCCGGGGAAAAAAAAAAAAGAAGGAAAGAAAGAAAGAAAGAAAGATTAATCGCAACAAATCCAAAGAGTGGTCGGGTTGTGCCCGATAACACTTTCATAATATATATGTGTGTAGTAAAATGCTTCCCCTTTTGAGTTATACTCGGTTTTTATTGCACTTCCGGTAACACCGGAAGTGAAGGTCAAGCGGTTTCGTGTCCGGGGACAAGAATTGTTTCTCACAGCATAGTCCTCACGAAAAAACGAACACGATACTATATTTAGTTAAAAAAATATAGCGCAAACTATTTCGTCAAAATTTGCGCTTAAATCACTTGTAATTTGATACCTGATGACGTCATGATGACGTAACAAAATCTATAGTATCTTCGTAACGTGGTACAAATTCACACTAGGTTTGATGATCATACTGTAAACTGTATAGAAGAAATTTTGCTTTGTTTTGATTTCAGGCTAAAGTCTTCATTTTGAATTCACCTAACTTTAACCTTCCGGTTGACCCGGAAGAAGGGGTCAAGTGAGTTCACGTACACGAAAAGAAATGTTCATCAATTCATGGTCTATCTTATTACAGAATATAAACATCACTGATTATTTTGTTCAAGAATTATGGGTGAAGGTAATTTGACCCTTTTTCAGCTAAAATCGCTTGTAATTTGACACCCGATGACGTCATCATGACGTCAGAGTAATATGCACCACTTCAGATGAAGATCGATATATTGAAAGTTACAAGTTCATACCGTATACCGTTTAGGAGAAAACCCGCGGAGAAGTATTGTCCGAAAAAAAAAAAAAAACATTTATTGTAACAGATCCAAAGAGTGGCCAGGTTGTGCCCGACCACTCAATGATGTTTGTTTTCTGTAATCAGATAGACCACTAATTGCTTAACATTCTTTGTGGTGTACGTGAACTCGCTTGACCTTTACTTCCGGGTCTACCGGAAGGTCTAAAATAGGTGAATTCAAAATGAAGACCGTTTACGGTATGATCACAAAACCTTGTGTGAACTTGTACCATGTTACGAAGATGTTACAAATTTTGTTACGGCATCATGACGTCATCAGGTATCAAATTACAAGCGATTTAAGGGCAAATTTTGACAAAATAGTTTGCGCTATTACTTTTGAACTAAAAGGAGTATCGTGTTCGGTTTTTCATGAGGTTGTAGACTATGCCATGAGAAACATTTCTTGTTTCGGACACAAAACCGCTTGACCTTTACTTCCGGTATTACTGAAGTGCAATAAAAACCAAATATAACTCAAAAGCGGAAGCATTTTACTACAGACATATATATTTACAAGCTGATTTACCCGATCATAGATCGGGTAGGGCGTAGTGTTGGGGATGACAATTTGGGGAGTTAAATGTAAATGGGGATAAAGTTAAGGAGACATGCAGTTATATAGAAAAGCATTTTCTGTGGTGTGATCTGAGGCAATTTCTGACCACTAAAACCAATTTCAGCTAAAGATCATCTTTTAAAGGTTTGAGTTTGGAGTAATTGAATCAGCTACATGTATTCTGAGCAATAGAATCATTGTTGTAGGCTACAATTTTTATTCGGGGAAGAAAAAGTGGGGGGGAACCAAACAATGTCCCCCGCTTTAAAATGGGGGGGGGGGGGGTTCCCCCTGTCCCCCGTCGATTTACGCACATGATAATTATGTACCATGGCAACTGTCTGTAAATGTTCCTGTTGGTCTGTTAAATTGGCATTTTGTGAGGCAGTCGCATTTGGAAAACGCAGTGAAAAGGTTACCGTAGTACACAGGCGAAGGCTGATTGTACAGTTTTGACAATAAATCATAATGCAATAAAACGTAAAGGTGTCATTTGAAATGAAAATGTTTAGTGTTACCATAAAATTACAAACGGTCTGAATCATGGAGGAAGGTCATAATTAAGTTTCAGTATTGGACTCTTCAACAAACGTAAACTTGAACTTCTTACAATTTGCGAGACCGTCTGCGAGGAAAAAGTCGATTTAACTTTTATTGAAGTTGGTTCAACCATCTATATAAGAGCAAGTTTTACTCGGCCTCCGAGAAATGTTTGCTCCTGAAAGGATCCGAGACCGCGGTCTCCCGCGACACCAAAATGGCTCCACGTCCGTGGAAAAATGTGGGTGTCTTCCGCCGGGTCGGACACTTTTTCGTCGATTTTTTTGTGAATGCATCGATCCTTCGTTGACCCCAAACAGGCCCCCGAAATTATAACACGACACTGAATAATACGTGGCGGGCAGTGAACTCACAACGCTCAGCCTTGGTGGTGGAAGCATGGAGCTGTAAACACATTATGGAAGCAACAGCACTCTATCACGCGACGTCACATGCTTGCGCTTCAAATAGCGAGCACCGTAGACCCAACCTCGTTTCCAGGGTGTGGAGCAGGCTGCAATACGCGTTGCCATCGACAGTTTTGCATAGCCCGGAAATACTATGCAGTGTAGACTTTCGATTGGTCAGACCGCGCAAGGCATACTAATGTGTAGTCCTTCTGAGTATTCGTTGCACTCGGCGCAGGGGCGGCAAGCAAAGCACATGAAAGAATAGGGACACTTGGTGGCCACGCACCATGGAGAAAAAATATTTTGCCAAGGTCACCCCATGCTACCGTTTGGTGAACACTTTGGCAGAACAGCCGAGTAGAACACGTAAACACAACCCCTAATTCGAAGCCGTTGACCTCGCACAGTCTAGACACGCAGAAAAGCCAGCACAGGGGGCGGCCAGGCAGTCAACGTGAAAGCGCACACGACGGCAAATTCCTGCGCAAAACGCAGTCACGAAAAATCAACGAAACGGATCGCCGGTCCGTACGGGAAAATCAGGACGACTCGAAGTGTCCGACCCGGCGGAGGACACCCTCCGCATTTTTCCACGGACGTGGAGCGATTTTGGCGCCGCGGGAGCCCGCGGTCTCGGATCCTTTCATGAGCAAACATCGTCTCGGAGGCCGAGTTAAACTCTCTCTTATATATATAGATGCAAGTGTTTAGTAAGAAATGCAAGTCCCAAAAAACAGTGTGATGACGTCATCATCCAAAAGGGCGCCCCCTAGGGGCACATAAAATAGTGTTTGTTTTCTTTAATCTGAAGACCATTGGTTCTAATTTTACCAAATCGCTCCTTTATATTCTTTGATTAACCACAGATGACTTGGCAAGGTTTCAAATTCATGACGTCATCAGACCGGAAGTTACGTGAAAATTTGAAAACGATCATATTTTAAATTGAATTCTATCATTTGATCCATGTCGTATATCTTCGTAGCCCAAATAACGATATCCATGTAAAGAAAAGAAACAAGTTACGTCTATGAGACTAGATGTTATACATGCATACAATTAATATTTCCATACGTTATTCAACTTCACAATAAACATTTATCCACTCCGAACTAAATCAGTATTCACTTCCTTAATACTTTTTACTACACACATATATATTATGAAAGTGTTTATTGAGGAATGCCAGACACTAAATAGTGTGATGACGTCATTTTTCGAAAGGGCGCCCCCTGGGGGCATATTAAATAGTGTTTGCTTTCTTCCATCCGTTAAAATTTCACAAAATCGCCCCTTGATATTCTTTGATTAAACAAAGATAATTAGGCAAGGTTTCAAATTCATAACGTCATGAGACCGGTAGTTAGTTCTATGAGAATTTGAAAACGATAATATTTTGAATTTAATTATATCATTTGATTCATGTCGTATATCTTCGTAGCCCAAATAACGATATCCCTTACAATGTTTACCTTTTGCTTCCAAATACTGTGACATCATCAAACCGGAGTTAGGTGTTATGAATGCATACAGTTAAATTTTCCATATTTTCATACATTATTTAACTTCACAACGAACATTTATCCACTCCGAACTAAATCAGTATTCACTTCCCGTTTTTAAATGATGACGTCATTAAGCCAGAAATAACTTGTATGTGTATGTGTACATAGAATGTTTACTAAAATTTATTACACCATTAAGGATGCATTTTTTTTAAACAAAATAATTGATTGTACTGGAAAGGATTTAATTTCGTGATTCTTGTTCTTACATAAACATATTCATAACTCAACTCGGCAGTGTTTAATGAACAAATTGACACAAACCTCTAGTTAGAATACGACTTTGTTTAGGGTTAAAAATGCTAAGGTTAAAAAAACGTGTCCAAAGTCAATGGAATTTGGGGTGGAATAAAAAAAAAAGACTAGAGCTATGCACAGGCTTTTCCACATTTTCAAAATAATACATGTAAAGAAATACTTTAAAAAAATACTTTGTCAAATTTTTTGTATAAGAAGAAAATGTAAAAAGTTCAAATATTAACAAAAAATAGGTGATGACGTCATCATGACGTCACGTCAGATTTTGAATACTTTTAACACTATCTACCTACCCACCAAGTTTCAAGACAATCGGACTTACCGTTATAAGTGTTTTTAGAAATCGCATTTTTGATGATGTCATTGTGACGTCAAACATTTTTCAAAAAAATTGTGCAGACACCTATTACACAACAAACCCAATACAAACAGAATTTTGAATTTAGCATGCTTGAAGCCAATCAGATGAATAAAAGTGTTAAATTTTGTAAGCAGAATAAAATTGTCAATATTTAAAAAATCGCAAAACATCTACCGATCACGTCATCGTGACATCATTTCAGATGTTGTGTACTAGTACTATTATCTACCCACCCACCAAGTTTCATATTAGTTGGACATTCCCTTATATGTGTTTTAAAAAATCGCATTTACAATTTTCACAATTTTGTGAATATACCTGTTACCTAACAAACATAATACAAAAAGAATTTTGAATTTAGCATATTGTGTACGTGACATATGGCTTAATGGTCCAAAACTTAACAAAAATTGATATAAAATCACATGATGAGGTCATGATGACTTCACGATGACGTCACCTCAATTTTTACCTATAACACATCCCGGTCTGCCTACATATCGAGTTTCAACCCAATCCGACTGACAGTTCTTTAGATGTAGGGTCTTAAATTTTGAACATTTAAGATGACGTCACGTGACCCATGATGACGTCATCATGACGTCACTCTTCGGTACACAATGTCACTATGGGGTCTTTACATGGGACAAGTTTCATCAGAATACAAGTTTGTTTTAGGTTCAAAATACTGCAGTGAATAAACGTGTACAAAGTCTATGGGATTTGGGGTAGAAACAAGAGGGGAAAAAGAAAGAAAAAAAAACTAGAGCTATGCCTGTTTGACGAACAGGACACAGGCTTTTCCGCATTTTTAAAATAATACATGTACTTTATACATGTAGTTTTAAAAAAAATACTTTGTCCAATTTTTGTATTAGAAGAAAATATGAAAAAGTTGATAAATTAATAAAAAAAAATAGGTGATGACGTCATCATGACGTCACTTCAGACTTTGCATACTATTAACACTATCTACCTACCCACCAAGTTTTAAGATAATCGGACTTACCCTTAAGTGTTTTTAAAATCACATTTTTTATGACGTCATTGTGACGTCACACATTTTCAAAAAAAAATTTTGCAGACACCTATTTTACCTAACAAGCCTAATACAAACAGAATTTTGAATTTAGCATGTTGAAGCCAATCAAATGAATAAAAGTGTTAAATTTTGTAAGCAGAATAAAATTGTAAATATTTTTAAAATCTTAAAAAATCTACCGATGACGTCATTGTGACGTCAATTCAGATTTTGTGTACTAGTACTATTATGTACCCAACCACCAAGTTTCATGATGATTGGACATTTCCCTTATACGTGTTTTAAAAAAAATTGCATTTTTGATGACGTCATAATGGCGTCACACAATTTTTACAATTTTGTCAATATACCTGTTATCTAACAACCATAATACAAAAAGAATTTGAATTTAGCATATTGCGTTCGTGATACATGGATTTAAAGGTCCAAAACTTCAAAAATCGATATAAAATCACACCATGACATCATGATGACCTCACCTCAATTTTTACATACAACACATCCCGGTCTACCTACATACTGAGTTTCAACCAAATCGGACTTACAGTTCTTTAGATATGGGATTCTAAAGTTTGCATGTTTAAGATGACGTCACGTGACCCATGATGACGTAATCATGACGTCACTCTTCGGGACACAAGCTCACTATGGGGTCTTTACATAGGGTAAGTTTCATCAGAATACGAGTTTGTTTTAGGTCAAAAGTGACGTGGTTAATAAAACATGTACAAAGTCTATGGGATTTGGAATAGAACAAGAAGAAAAAGTAGGGGGAAAAAAGAAAAAAAAATCAGAACAAAAACAATTATAAGAAAAAAAATCAGAACAAAAACAATGCTTTTCCGCTTCCAAGCGGAAAAGTTAAAAAAAATTAACAAAAGAACAGCTGTACACCGAATCAACTTAAAAAAAAAATCTGAACAAAAAGAAAGGCTTTTTTCGCAAATTTTTGCAAAACAGCCAAAAATAAGAAAACAAATATGTCTGTTCGTCTGTTTGAAACAGAACACAGGTTTTTTTCGCATTTAAAAAGAATTCTTATAAAAAAAATACTTGTAAAAAAATACTATGTCAATTTTTTTTTATTGAAAGAATGACGTCACTCTTTGGGACACAAACTCACTATGGGGTCTTAACATAGGTAAGATTTCATTAGAATACGAGTTTGTTTTTTAAGTTCAAAATGTGGTGAATAAACATGTACAAAGTCTATGTGATTGGGGTAGGAACCAGAGGAAACTAGAGGTCTATGTCTGTTTGAAGCAGAACATAGGGCTTTTCTGCATTATGTTTTTGTATGACTTTATGCTTTTTGAGTTTATATTAATGTACATGTGAATTGTGAAAATTATTTAAAAAATTAAAAGTTCAAAGTGCATTTTACGTCAAAGTTTGCTAAATTTGGAATTTAATATGGAAGTTTCAATATGTGACGTTCCCTGTTATCTTTAACGAATTTGCTTCGTTGACAAACTAGATTGAATGAAACGCAAAATGTTTAGTTTTGAAATGAGACAAATTATCTGAGCACTTATTTGAATAAGTATGATTGTGTGAAGTTTCAATAGCATTTCAAGTAAATATTTTGTGAAACAAAAGAGCTTTGTGCAATAGCTTAGATAATTGTAGTTGTTAACCTTGAAATAAGACTAGCTGTTAGAGTACAACAGTGACCCAACTAAATTGTACGCCAGTGTTGTAGTCGAGTACTTTTTTCCGAGTACCTAGTACTTAGACTGTCTGTTAAATGTGTTTGTCCAGAAGTGCACAGAGGAAAATCAGGAAACTTTGATTTCTCTGCCAGCCAATCCACCATTTCAAATTGAAAGAATCGCTAAAATAAGGCCACAGTAAGTCAAGCTGTACCATTTTTTTTTTGAGTACTGCTATTCAAGTATGAGTACTTTGATGATTGATTACAATTTCAACGTATCAAGTATGAGTACTTTGCTACGCAAGGGCCCGTACCGTCATTTTGAGTACGAGTACTTTGACGTACGAGTACGAGTACTCTAAAAAAGTACTCGAGTAGTACTCCAGTACGAGTACCGAGTACGAGTACTACAATTCTGTTGTATGCATGCAAATTGGCTGTAAGCTTTCAACTGAGCAGCCAATTGGGCCAATTCCCCTGCATTGATAACTGCAGTTAGAATTCAACTTCATCATCCTTGATCATCCATCTCATACATACCCACGACCCGACCCAATTGTATGCGACATATACCCGTAACGCAGGCAGATCATGTATGTACTTGACATACCGGCAAACTTGGCACTTCGCATGCATTTAAAAATGCAAAATTATAACTCAACTTCATTAACCTTGTAAAAACACTAGCAGTCAGATTGCTTTCACCCACACAACATGTATGACATAAATACATATGCTTGAAACTTACGTGTGGCCTATGAACAGGGCACAGGAAAACGTGGGAATTACTGCATCACTTTCACAAATGACCCGAGCCATTGTACACACAACATGTACACCCATACATACGTTTGAAACATACATAAGCCTAACATATACAGGGAACAGGAAAATGCGGAGAAACACTACTTCGTATACAAAGTCTATCTGGCTTGGAAAACTAAACATCTTGAAATAAAAATCTGATTATAATGTCTACCGTATGCAACTTTGTTTTAAAAAATGAAAATATGTTAATGCGGTCTTGGTCTGCACCAAGTCGATCAGATAAAAAATAGTGTTAAATTTTGTAATAGGAAAAAATTCCTAACAAATCCAAAATTCATAAAAAATCAGCCAATGATGTCATTATGATATCATTTCAACCTTTGCATACCAGTACCATTATTTACCTATCCACTAAATTTCATGACGATCGGACCTTCCCTAATATGTGTTTTGAAATATTGCATTTTTGATGACGTCATCATGTTTTCCGGACAAATTTTAGCTCCGCGGCAACCTGTGGTCCGAATTTTATGGTTTTGGTTAAATTTTTTCAAGCGTATCGTGGAAAAAGTGAGGGCTTAAACAGTTGATAAAATTACACACAAATTGCTTTCTAAATTTCATGACTTATTTCTTCCTGTCCTTTCATCTTTGCCGTATCCAAATAATTGTTTCACTCGCCAGCCGGGCTATTTAAGGAATAGTTTGACTAGCCCGCCGCTATTTTGACTAGCATTTGGCTGGCAGGCTACCGCTAATTTCGAACCCTGTGTATGTATTGTCAAACTTGGAATGGAGCTAAATGGACTGATGTTACATTAATTGCCTTTCTTTCAACACCATTGAACCGAATCCAACAAAATACTCACATAAGAAAGAAAATGGTTTGGGCTCATCAATTCTATAATTGATTTGAATTTGTTTCCATAAGTTACGAGAATTCTGTACACCCTCCAGAGGGACATTTTTTTGGAGACACCCTGTATAGCCTCAACTACCCACAGTTCCAGACACATCATGGTACGACATCAAGTGTTTTTATGCACATACTTTTGAGCATTCTAGTAATTGCTTACTTCACTTGAAAGATCTCCTTGCTCCTGCTTTGCCTTGTTGATTCGCATATTCATCTCGGACATAAACTTGCCAAATGCAAGCTTAAAGTCATCCATTTCTCTAGTTAGCTTATCACGTTTCTCTTGAAGGTCGAAACGTTCTTTCTGTTCCCTTGTCAGTATATCTCGGAAATCACTGATCTGCTTGCCCAGAAGTTGAACAGTAACCCTGAAGAAGAACATAGAAGGTTGTGTATTATTTTCTACATCAAATTAATACAACTCAGTGATCATAGACAATATGTAATTATGTCAAGTATAATTACTAACCTTTCATAAATTCTATCATAATTCTATTTTAATTTTTTTTTTATTATTTATTTTTCATTATTGTTAGCCAAACACAAGGCACAGGCAAAGTTGAAACGAGTCACTGAATTTTGTGACTCGCATCGAGTCGAGTCAATTTTAAGGATGTGACTCGAGTTGAGTCCTAAGATCAAGATGGTTGAATCGAGTCAAGTCGCAGTTTGTGGTGGAGTCGGGTCAGAATATGTTCAAGTCATTTACGTCACTGATATTTGAACACAGCACCATAATAAATGACAGAATGAAAGAAGGATTGAACACCAGTTAGCCTTGACCAAGGCTGTCAAGCTTGTTCCCCAAACGAGCTTGTTCCTGCTACCATACTCCATACCACCGTTAGCCTCAACGACCCTTGCTTGTGCCTTGTCTACACGTACGCCCCACGAACACATCTGCAAACAGTCGTACAGTAAATCGAGGCAGATGACAGCCTTGACGCACCGTGGTGAATTCCTTATGTGTTTCTTTACATTTTAGGCTGAATCGGCCAAGAATTTCTGATGCGCATAAATTACACGATATCCAATCAAAGCCGTAAACTTTGACCTGCGACATACATTTTCATGTTAGCCCACAAAGACTGTTGAACCACGTATGTTCACTAAAAAATAATACAGGTATTTCAATCCCACTTTCAAACTGTAACGCAAATGGATCTGGTGAACGTTTGAACTACAGAAGGCGGACAGGGTGAGTGCCTGGTAACGGTTCAATGTGTATAGGACTGGTGGTTGGAGTAAGTCTCCATAACGAAGTAGTCTAATGGGTTGGAACTGGAAGTTTGGAGACCCAAGGGACGTCAAGCGCATCAAGACATAGGCAAAAAGTTAAAAAATACATGTGTAGCTGTCAGTGGGCTGACAGGGTGTTTTGAAGTGTATAAATAATGTTGTGATAGCGAAAAAAGGGGTTTGTGGAAGAATCTAAACTAGAAAGGGGAAAAACAGGCACATGTATTTATTGAGCACTTTTGGAAACTTCTACAGATTTAATTATCTGAAAGGAAGGGAAAAATAATGGTTATAGTGAGACCATTATTTTGGGACCAAATTTTGTTTGTAGAGACTTTCAAAACAGGGGTTGGTTGGGTCCATTTTGGATAATTGTTCAAGTAGGTTATTACATGTAGAAGCAGAGCTCAGTGGTCGGGGGTAGTTAGAGCAGAGCTGACTTCGAGTATAGTTGAAGTTGAAGTTGAGCAGTTTAATTACTCAAGGAGCCAGGAGTTGTGTATTGAGGAGTGTAATTGTGCAAGTGCCGGATCGAGCAGGTTGCTTGGAGGATAATTTATGTAAGTGCGACGTTATGTACATAAACCACATGCAACCAATATACCTCGATGTAGGGCACTGTCAGTGTAACCTGTGGTTAGAGTTGCTGTTGATATGTCCTGTTCTATTGTAGTTAGTGAGACGATGTAAATGTGTGTGCTCATTCTTGTAAATAAGAAGCAGAGGAAGTAAATGGAAGCTGAGGCAAATAAATTAGCTAGCCATACGTAGAAATAGATAATCCTCTCTGGAATACCGTTTTTCAGGAGTCCTTGTTCTCAGTGTATATTATAAGTGTATATATTAGGCGGTATATTATAAGACTCCACTCAACTTGAGTCGCCTAATAACGCTTGAGTCTTAACACTGGCAAAAGTATAAATATTTGCGGTGACTTAAAGAAGAAAGTTATTTCTGTTTGTGAACTTCGCGTTATCGTCAAGTTGTTGCCGCTTATCACCGGATGTAAGCCAGACTTCCACCTCGTGGCTTTATAATGTAGCGCAAAAACTACTATACTAGAACCAGACTTTAAACACATTTCCCAATTCTTGGTTTCATCATCGGCCTCGGGCAATGGAACTCCGGCTAAATTTATGTCCAGCTTTTCAAAAATGGGTGATTCCACTTATAAGGGTACCAATTGTAACTTGCTACTTTCAATGGAATTGTGCGTTAGTATGGTGCGTATGTTATTTTCTTTTATTTTTCTTGTGTTGCCATAAATGGTATAAAATAGATTTTAATGTGGTTCTAATGTGACAAAAAACATTTTGGTGTCCCATTTACACGTGAAACTCATAATTTTTCGACAAAACAAGACATTTTGAGGATTAGCATTAACTTTGACCCTTGAAAAGAACTTAAGTACCACTATTTTCAAGAAACTTCCCATATATGTAAATTCACATGAGAGTTTTGTAAAATAAATGATAAAAAGTGATGATTTGTGCATTTAGGGCCAAATATGTGCATGTCACAAGTTGGTACCCGAATAACTGGAATCACCCATTCAGATATATTTCTATATACAGTCGACTCCCGTTATAACGAGGTCCGATGGACTTTCACAATACTGTGTTTATAGCCGGAACCTCGCTAAAACCGGAGCGCAGTTTTCCCCATTCGTTGTGCACAAGGTACGGTACATTGTGCGCGCGTGTTTTAATCGTGTAACGCACGTCCGAAGACATGAAAAGATGGTCATTTGTTGGTATGTACGTCTGTCATTAATGTATCTTAAATATTTAACTGATGGTGATGAATAAATGAAATAAATAAAATACCTTTATGGGAACATTGTTTAATATTTGAGGACCTGAATCCGGAGGAAAAGGCATCATCGCTGAGAAGAATCAGGCAAGTAGGTCACTCGCACAAATCGTGCCGAGTGACATTTTGCTTTCATTTTGCATTTGCTGGAATCAGGCAAGAGAGGGCGCCAATATATGTATTACTTCCGGATTTGAGTGACTCCTGATCCTTAGATGTGGAACTTTACTTTTTGTTGTTGACTTTTTAGAGCAGTTGGGTATTATTGTTTCTGAAGGGATTCTTTGAAATTGTAATTATTTCGGTTAACTATAGCGCACATTCGTGCCAAGTGACATTTTGCTTTCGTTTTGCATTTGCTGGAATCGGGCAAGAGAGGGTGCTAATATTACTTCCGGGTTGTTTTAAATTTTTTTATTCTTCAGATTAACCTTCTTGCGTCCGGCATCAACGGCCCTGATGATTTCAATCTTGGTCTCGATGGAATGTCCCTTTCGCTTGTTCTTGATTGAAGCCATTGCAGTAAAAATCTTGACAGTTGTCTCAATGGAGTACGATAAACGTATGGCCTCTCGGGAAAAAATCCCCCTCCTTATATTCCCAGTTGGCCCAGATTGATTGACACGCAATAACAAAAGACATGGTGCTATTCTTTCTTTTACATATTTTTTAATAGCCACAAGCCAACAATAGGGAGCAATTACGCACCCGATGTTCGGGCGGCAGTACTAAAGGCTATTCATTAACACTTATCTCCTGAGCGCCCCCTATTGTCCGTTTGTAATAATCTAGAAACGTGGTACTGCAGTCGAGAGCAAACTTCAAACCCTGCTCATGCTATTAAGGGAACCGCAGCGGGGGATTAGCGACTAGACCAGCGGTCCACTGCGCCTATTATCACAGTCCCATTGAATTTATTGATAAAGATCGGCGAGATGAAATAACGTTGGGTTGAAGTCTTTACAAAGGTACATTGATGGGTGAAGCTTAAGTGTGTTGCTTGAATTGGAAGGCGGGAGCATGATACCCATTTCAGGACAAAAGGTCTGTCGTTGACAAGCTGCAATGCCCGTAGTTTTGAAAAGATGTCGTTGTAAATGGGTTGAGAACAATGCTTTTCCTCCCATTGGGTAGGCCAAAATCATCGTAATAACTGAAGTCTCGTTATGTCCGTGCACGTAATAACCAAATATTTCCCCCATAGTAATGTACACAAATTGATCGGGACTGGGAGAATGTGCTCGTTATAACGGGAGTCGACTGTAATCAGAAACAGTTTCGTTTGTTGCAATTTTGGTTTGACGATGACAGCGTAAACATTATTACGGACCCAAAGCTAAACAAGAGATAAAACTGAAGTTTCACTTATGATTGTTACGTAGATCTTTGGTAGAAATGTCCAGCAGAAGCTGTCTATGGGTACCATGCAGCATATTTTAAGTCTTTGGATCTTCATAATAAACTGGTGCCTTCTGTCCCTTCTTCCATTCTGCAATTTATTAAATGGTGTTCAAATATCAGTGACTCAAATTGACTCGAGCACATATTTGACTGTGATTCAACTCAACTTGACTCCACCTTCTTGACCTAATGACTCGATGCAACTTTAGTCACTTCCTTGGAAAGACTCAAGTCAACTCGAGTCACAAAATTCCTTGACTTGTTACAACTCTGGTAGTTTTACAAAAATAACAGCATTGCTGTTGAAACCCCTCAGCCAGAGTCAAGTTATCATCCGGAAACCATTAACCTTTAACTCAACATGGTGACCTTGAACTTTTACCCGAAAACCAATCCCAACTTGCCTGAACCCAAGGGCAACCTCCTCCGAAGTAAGATAGCAAAATGTGATTTCTAAGTCAGGTTATCATCCGGAAACCATTTACCTTTAACTCACCACGGTGACCTTGACCTTTGACCTTTTGACCCCAAAACCAATCCCAACTTGCCTACTCCCAAGGGCAACCCCCTACCAAAGCTAGACACCAAAATCTCATTTCTAACTCAAGTCATCATCCGGAAACCATTTACCTTTAACTCACCACGGTGACCTTGACATTTGACCTTTTGACCTCAAAACCAATTCCAACTTGCCTACTCTTTGAGGGCAACCCCCTACCGAAGTTATAATCCCAAACAACACTTCTAACTCAAGTTATCATCCGGAAACTAAGCTGCCCGGACATCCCAGCCAGACAGAATTGTGGGGTGATAGCATTGTGTTCCTTTTATCCCTTTTTCTAAAGATCCTCTTCTGGGGTGATATTTTTTCTATTGTTAAAATAGTGGGGAGATGTGTTCTGAAAGGAACATTACCCAACAAGTATGGTATGGTCAGAGCATACGGATGGACGGACGCCGTAGGCGATGACAATACCCCTCGAGCCTCTCGGCTGAGGGGTAATAAATCGTTATAAATGGGTCACAAAAAATGCTTTTGCATAGAACAGGGAAACAAAAACCTTTTTTTTTTTGTTACAACAGAAAATGTGTATTCACTTATGTTCATAGCCTATTGCCTGTGTAGTCACTTACGGGTTTACTTGCTGCACATGCGCAGTGTGAGACATCCACTAATCTTCGCATGTTGGCAACATTTTACCAACATATTCTGGTGCTACAGTGGCATAAAATGTCCAAAATTTCCATTATGTGAGTTTTCCCATTGAAACAAAAAAATAGAGTAAGAAAAGACTGATCAGTCATGCCGTGTTTAAGCCTTATTACACAATAGCACAATAAACAAACTAAGTGGAAGGCACAAACATCAGTGTTGGAGGTCTCGAGGCCCGCCTTGGCCTCGAAGGTGCAAGGCCTCGGCCTTGGCCTCGGAGCCTTCCGGCCTCGGCGAATCGGTCGAGGCCGGCTCGAGGCCACCAATTTTGATGTGTTTTCTATTCTAATTAATTTTAATTTTTTACCGTATCAAACCCTCGAGATTCTGCCGCAATGGGTTCCGTGAAACGAACGCATATACAATGTATGCACGAATGAACTGGAAATGGTTGCATTGAACGTACTCACGTTCGTTTCACGTAAGTAGCATCTTCGCCTAGCCTGCGCTTCAGCTTTCCACATGCGTGCAAGCGTTATAACTGTTACCGCGTGCCAGACTACATAAGTCTGGCACCAATCCCATTTGCGTACAATAACATGTGGTAGTAGACTAGTCTGGTTGCAGTGTTGTACAGAAGTTTCTCGTTTCGCCTCTGTACCCCGACCTTTAAAAATTATTTGCGGCAAGGTGCGGCAAGCTTAATCATTTCTTTTTATAGGCCACTGTTTCAGTAAAAGTCTGAACTTTCTGGGTACGATCGAGTGTACTAGTCCGTACCATTTTTGTTTCATAAAGATATGATAAAAACAATTACGAATTATCAAGTAGATTTTATTTTTACACAGTGATTTGAATGAAAGTTCCGGCTCACACGGTAATGTTTGGCGCAAATGGTCGATATGGAAAGCGCGATTTCAAAATTCGTTTTTTCCATCAAAATGAATGCAAAGTTCTGAATGAATGTTTTAATAATAGGAGTCAGTATTCCTTGTGGTACCAGGATACTTTTTTGTATTTTAGAGCCATGTTGATACTTATTACATGTATAAGCATGGTTTGAAATTGACTAATTTTGCGTGGTTACAGATATACGGCCAAAACCTCTGGACTCCCTACCTCTTGCCATGATCTTAAAATTCTTCGAAGCCATTGGATTCAAATCGGATGATCCGAGAATTCATCGTCGTTTTGATGAACTGAGTGATACCATGCACGCATGTTCCGTGTTGCCGTGTTGTTTGGAGCGGGATTGGCCATTGCCAGACTTTGTCTGGTACCGCGGTATTAAAAGTGATAATGCGTAGACACTTATCCCGTTGTGTGGAGCAGGATTGGAACTATGCTTTGCCCGTGCGTAACGGCGGGCCGTCTGGCATTGTCTGGTCGCATCGCGGTGTTTGCTCGGCGCGCGCCTGGACAGTGCGAAGGTCGGGGGGGGGGGGGTCGTAACTTTTTGGTTATGAGTGGTAAAAACCTGATTCAAAAATCAAGTTGTTGTTTATTTAATGGGGATTCCTATGAAATTAAGCATTTTGATAGGTTTTGAAAATAAGATTTATAAAACATGCTAAAAGTAAATGATGTAAATCTTACAGAATAGAAACTCAAAATTTGGCCATTTAAATTGTTGTATCTCCAAAGGGCAAACACCTATGAGCCTGATTCAAACGCCATTGGTTTTGTTGTGTAATTTGCTTTCAGTGATACAAAACTTGAGATTTCTTTCTTTAAAAAATAAAATTCGCCGGACTCCCAACAAGAGGAAACCCATTGCAAACTGTAAATTTGTAAGCCAGGCACTCCAAAACTCAGTGAATTCAACTAAAAAGATGTTAAAACTCCAACATAATCTTAGCCTTGTTTTAGTGATATATATTTTATTACATGTTTTGATAGCTGGCCTCGGCCTCAGCCTCGTCCTTGGCCTCGGAGGTGGTGGCCTCGGCCTTGCGGTTGTGGCCTCGGCCTTGGAGGTTGTGGCCTCGGCCTCGGAGGTTGTGGCCTCGACTACAACACTGACAAACATACATGTATTACCCTATTTTGTTGTGTGCAAGGGGGGGGGGGGCAAAAGCACATTTTTAAGTACAAAGCGGCGGCAATTCCGTTCCTGTGGTATATCGTATGTACATCGTACAGCTAGCTGGCTGAGGGTACATGCATGAGGGCACACTATACAGAAAGGATAATCCAGACTTGTATTCGAGTCACGAAACATCGAGTCCAAGTCCGAGTTCGAGTCACATTCTGGAGTCCAAGTTCGCGTCCCGAGTCCTCCAGGTCGAGTCCGAGTCCGAGTCACGAGTCACCTCGCGTTATCGCATTGTGACAGCAATACACGTGTGAACGACAAGACGTCTGACAAGAAAAGTTTGGTACCTTACCCTATCTTGCACTAATGCAGTATTACGTGCGAACGGCGGGGTACAAGTTTCGGTACATTGATTTCTTTAATCAATATATCAGTAACCGGCCACAGCCACGCACGCACTGCATCGAGCGCCCTGTACATGTATTGCACAGTAAAGAAAAAGATCGACTTACGTATGTGCGCATGTGCAGTGCGGTAATTTCCGTCGAGTCACAAGTCAGTTCGAGTCCAAGTCAGAGTCCGTAGCCCCGAGTCCGAGTCGTAAGTAAGAGTGACTCGAGTCCGAGTCTGAGTCATTAAAAATGTGACTCGAGTCGGACTCGAGTCCGAGTCACGAGTCATACAAGTCTGGGATTATCGTGCGAGGTCATTTTTGCATTGTTTAGTCGGACCAAGCTTGCAATTGAGTTACACACAAACTGATGTCAAGAATCGTCCACATTTGGCTGGATTTTTTACGCAAACGCTGGGCAACTGACATCGGCAGCAAGTTCTGAATTTGTTATTAAGAGGGTGAGTGTATTTTGAAAGCATAAATGAACTGGGTCTGAAGTCTGAATGTGGAAATAACTTGGGAAACATGTCCGAAGAGTTTAAGTGAATTCTCCAAGACAGGCCTTTTTTTTTTAACAGAGGTAGTCCAGTAAATTGGCCACATTTATGGGGCTAATATGAAGACATGCATGTTTCTTATAACCAGAATCTGGTCCTATCTGATTTTGTACTAATGGGAGTTGGTTGTATATGGCAGTAATACATTAAGAATGTTCAAATACTTACTGATGGTTTTCTTCAAGCTGTTTCATACGTAACTCCATTTCATCATTTTCATGTTTCATACGTGCCGTCTCATTAGCCTTCAGTGTAAGATCTTCCTTCTTTGTTTGCAAACTGTGCATCATAAGACAGAACGCTCCAAAGTATCATTCATGTACCAACAGCAAACACAAACACCCACGTTTGTTTATGGTGTAAATTGAGGAGTTTCTATTGTTCCTCTTCCCTTTAAAAAATTTAAACAAAGGAAGAGGGAAGAGGAACAATGGAAAATCCTCGATTTATGCCATAAACATTTTGTGACAAAATCTCTTATACTCGGACTCATTAATGGATGGAACTCATGACATAATTTGTGTGCATCTTCGCCACAGCTTGAACTTGTTTATTTAAAACTTTGTTCATTCACCAGATACCACGTTGATTTGAGCAAGCTGGCATCAAGTCATGGGGGATAACAAGCCCAACTGAAAATTTCAAAATTTTCTAAACACAAACTTTCCCAATTAACTTATGATATACAGTCAAACGCCAGAAATACTGATTCGCAAGAGTCATTTCAACAGTATTTGTAGGATATCTCTTGCCAAAACCTGATATATTCCGGGTTGTGCACTGGAGCGTTAATTGTAAAACAATAGGCCTTGCACAACGGCCAACACAATGGTTAGCACATGGTCTGCCGCCACAGACTACATGGACTGTGTGTGTACAAAAGGCACGAGGGATTAGCGTGTTTAGACATCACCCAGAGGCAGGTCGAGGCAATCTTGACGTGTTAATCCGTCAGCCATGCCTGTGTAAAAAAACAGCCAGCGCGTGTTATCACGACCTCCGGGGCTATTTTTTTGGTTAAGCAAGGCGCGGATCCAGAACACAATTTTTGGGGGGGGGGGGGGGGGCAAAACAAATTTTGGTCCCCCGAAAGTCCGTCCCAAAAATTACGGCGTGGGGTTTGGGGCCCACTTCAGGGCCCCCCATTTTTTTTTGAATTTAGATGCTCTGTGGTGCAATGAGGCAATTTCTGACCACTTTAACCAATTGTTTTTGAGGAACAAATGGTGGTGTATGCAGTGCCTGCCTTTATTAAAAAAAACATAAACTTGGGTTCGTTGGGGGTAGGGGGGATGGCCCCCATTTGCTCTCCCCCCCCCCCCCCAGGATCCGCCCTGTTGGTTAAGTAACTTTATCCAACATTTTTTTTGTATCGAGGGTCAATCTCAACACTTTAATCCAAAAATGGCACTTGTGCAAGAAATGTTCATTAAACCCGAAAATTTTGACATTTGACCTGGGTCCCCTGACCCCCATCTGACCCAGAGCAAATTAAGAATAGCTATTCCAGCCCTAACCCACCCCCCTCCCCACCCAACAGACAATGGTGTGGTACTATCAAACCTTTTGTGCTTATCGAGTAGATTATCAGTTTCATGACGTCACATTTAAATAGACCATAGCATGCACGATGAAGCACAAGTAAAAGTAGGGTCATGACTCAAATGAGGGTATGGACATGTCCACTTAAACATTTAAACATTTGAAAAGGCAAATTTGTCACATTTTTTATGTTTTCCTGAATTCAGCAATGAAGAGTTCAGCATTTTTATACAGGCCACCTGGGTGGAAAACTTCTGAGTTCGCAATGTTCGGCAAATCTCTGGGGCGAACTCGCCCTGAGGGGAGATGAACAAGGTTCGTGGAAACAAGTCTGTAACAATGGGTATTTTAACTTGAAGATGAAAAGTTGAGAGTCACCCCGGGTGACCCAGGGCAAGTTCGCCCCAGGGATGGATGCTCTAGTGTGCAATGGCTTTAGATGAAGTCTCATTTCTAAAATTGTTAAATTATACATTGCATTGGATCTGATTGTATATTTAAACTAAGATCACATTGGACCCAATGATATAATGACATATTTGAGCAAGAGGGCATTCATTTCTCCTAAATGCCATTAACATTTGCAATTTCACTTTTCATGGAATCTACAACACTGCAATACAACACAAATACTTACACTGTGTTGAGATCTTGCACTTTACATCCACTGATTTCTTGATTTTGTGATGCCTCTTCAATTTCTGTTATCACAAATAAATTATGTTTTGTTTAAATTATCAACTTCACATAGGGCACACATAGTTGCAATAAAAGACCACTATAACGAACACTGCTTTTACAAACATTTGGTTATAATGAACATCCCCTTTGGCTCCCATAATAGTAAAAACAAGATTTTCAAGAGACCTTTGGTATATGTCTTAGTTTGATATGTGAATTAGGATGGAGAAAATACTAAACTTTCTAGTGAGAGGTCGGGTCAGGCTTGTTTCATCAAATCATGCAATGTGTGCATATGCGCTGTACTTTATACGCTAGACGTCCATGGTCAGTGTTGTATTGATTTTATTGATTTTTGTACTTCAGTGTGTGACGTGCCTGTACATGTACTTTTATGTAGGCATTTCCATGATTTAATATTAGCCTATGAAGTTTTTCTTTGCTTGTAAACTTAACAGGGCTTCACCTGGTACATTGTAGTATGTTCTACTAGGCCTCATCCTATGGCTGGAGTGTGAGGGCATAAATCATAGAACCAGACCTTATTTCTTAACTGCAATGGGTGAGTCAAACTATATTTAACGCAAGGAAAAACAAAAAAAATTCATATCATCTTTGTGTACTTAAGTATCTTTACTTTAAAAGAGCTATTATAATATTGATTTTAAATACCTTGGAATAAGTTTTTAACTTATCTTAATGCACGACATAGGGAGTAAGATTACTCAAACTTTGTTGTTCTTCACTCTCTCTCTCTAGGGGTTTTGCTTTTGTTATATTTCGTTTGTGCTCAAAAGCAAGTCTGATCTGGGAATAAAATATCGTTTTGGAAAAATTTGAAGTCTGTTCCCGAGAGGAAGCTTTTCTTCACCCCCGGTGGCGAGCAACCTTAACCACCATCCCCGGGATCGCACCTCGCGGCTCCCGACATTGACTACTTCTAAATTACATTCGACTGGAAGTTTAGAAGATGCTCTGTCCCAATCAAAGTGGCTTTCGGCCTCTACGTTCAACTTCTTCTCAAATCCTTGCCCTCAGGCGCCTTATTGAGGAAATTTGTAAACACCAGAAGGAAGCTGCCATCATTTTCATTGATTACCGTAAAGCATTTGACTCTGTTGACAGACCAACAATGTTTCAGATCCTGTATGCTCACGGTAAAGGTGTAAACCTAGCATTAGCAAGAATGAATCACAAATAATGCTAGGGTCACACATTCCCAAATTATTGCCACGAATACGCCCATCTATCTTGAACAAAAAAACTAGGTACGAATTAAAAGCCGAATCAGACCGAACCAAGTTGAATGATTGCGATTTAGTGCAGAATAAAACCGAATTGTAGCCATTTTGTTGAGAATATAATACAAATAACTCAAGAATCATCCAGAATGACCCAGAATAATGCCGAGTTAGTGTATTCGTAAGTTACTCGTATAATATTCAGACATTTCTTGATACATTTGCATTGATTTGGTATGATTCTGGACTGTTATAACACCAAAAACAACTCTACAAAACTTATAAGAATGCCGTAAGAATATCCAGAATGCTGTAAGAATAAACAGAATAAGTTACGAATATGACAAGAATAATCCCCAAAATTGCAATTGGTTCCCGAATCATCCCAACAATTTTGAACATGTCCATAATTGTCGGGGTGCTTCCCGATCTTTAACGATCATTCACCGAACTAACAAAATCATCCCAAGGCAGTCAAGAACCATTCCCCGATTTACTCAAGAACGGCTATTCGCGGCAGTTCGGCTTAAAAAATCGGGAATGTGTGACCCTAGCACAATGCTGAACTATCCAGATTTTCATAAGAATTTATCGAATCGCAGCGAATAGCCGTTCTTGAGTAAATCGGGGATGGTTCTTGACTGCCTCGGGATGATTCTGGTAGTTCGGTAAAAGATTGTTAAAGATCGGGAAGCGCCCCGACAATTATGGACATGTTCAAAATTGTCGGGGTGATTTGGGAACCAATTTCAATTCTTGGTTTATTCTTGCTTTGTTCATAACTAATTTTGGATATTCTTACAGCATTCTGGATATCATTCTTACAAGTTTTGTAGAGTTATTTTTTGGTGTTTATAGTCCAGAATCATGCCGAATCGTTACGAATGTATCAAGCAAGGTCCGAGTATAATAAGAATAACTTACGAATACACTATTATGCCGATCATTCTGGATGATTCTCGAGTTATTCGTATGTTATTCTTGACAAAATGGCTACAATTCGGTTTTATTCTGCACTAAATCGCAATCATTCAGCTAAATTCGGTCTGATTCGGCTTCCAATTCGTACCTAGTTCTTGATTATTTTTGTTTCATTCTTACGTTATTCTTTTCGGTTTGCGGTAACACCATGTGGTAATAACTACTGCATAGAAGATATTTAGTTCTGAAAAGAACTTGTCCTGCTTATTTCAACTTTGCTTAGTAGTTTTTTGTTCTGATAAGAACAGTCCTGCTTTAATTTCTAAAGAACTTGTCTGTGGTCTCAACGTTTTGACTAGCCTGCTCTAGTCATCGTCAGTCTCCCGACGATGACTAGAGCAGGCTAGTCGAAACGTTGAGACCAAAGACAAGTTATTTTAGAACTTAAAGCAAGACAAGTTCTTTTAAAACTTAAAGCAGGACTGTACTGATGTGACTGGGGTAATATACTTTTCAAAAAATAAAAAAAAATTAAAATATACCCAAATATGGGTATATGTTAAATATATTTACACAGCAGGTATTAACGATTTTGGCAAATTAGGCACCCTTCCCAAAAGAATTTCAGGTATCACCCCTCCTTAATAACTTCTTTAGGCCTATAAGAATCTATCTGCCAAGTTTGGTGCTTTAGAGCAGTCTGTCACGATACCGAAAAAATGTCACCTACATGTACTACATAACATTTGCGTTCGAAACTTACATATAGCCTAATATATACAGGAAACAGGGAAACGCGGAGAAACACTGCTTTGTATACAAAGTCTATGTGGCTTGGAAAACTATACATATTAAAATAAAATCTGATTTTAATGTCACTCGAATGCAACTTTGTTTTTATAGAAAATCAAAATATGTTAATGTGGTCTTGGTCTGCACCAATCTTGGAGTGGATCCGATCAAAACAGTGTCAAATACAAAAGTAATAAGAAACAAGTCAGGTGTGTTTACAAACACAAATGCCCCGCAACCGTGACTGTTCCCATGACATAACACCACTCTTTTAACATCAACTTACATGTACCTTGTTCACATGGAACGTTCATTGACAGCATTAGTGTTTTCTGTAGGTTTTATATGAATTAATCCCTATGATCTAAGAATAAATACAAGATTTCTATTGTTTTAGCCACTGTGACCTTGACCCTTGACGTTTCGACCCCCAATGCAATAGGCTTCTTCAGATTACCAAGAACAATCCACAAACCAAATTTGAAGTTCACATGTTAAGTATTTCTAAACTTATCGCACTGACAAAATTTCTTTTGTTTTAGCCACTGTGACCTTGACCCTAGACTTTTCAGCCCCAAATGCAATAGGCTTCTTAGGATTGCCAAGGACAATCCACAAACCAAATTTGAAGTTCATATGTAAAGTATTTCTCAAGTTATCCCGCTGAAAAAATTTCTATTGTTTTAGCCACTGTGACCTTGACCCTTGACCTTTCGGCCCCAAATGCAATAGGCTTCTTAGGATTACCAAGAACAATCCACAAACCAAATTTGAAGTTCATATGTTAAGTATTTCTCAAGTTATCGCGCTGACAAGATTTATCCGGACACACACACCCATCCACACACGCTGACATAGGCATAGAAGTGGGGTACTTCCTTAGTTCTTGTGTACTAAAATTTTGCAACGTCACACACTTGTGTCAAAATGCTCTTATTTTAACCATAGTTAATTTCCAGGGCTGAAATTCGGACTTAATATCCCTTTTCTAAAACTCTTCCATTTGCGACAGATCAACCCACCTTGGAAATTCCTAGTTTTTGAGTAAAATCCATATATCTATTTCGTGAAAAACTTGTGGGGCACCAAAACGGTACCCCGCAAGTCGATGGGCATTCCTTGTGGGGTACCTCCCATTGTTCCGGTACCCCAAAAGGCAGTGGTTGTACACGCACCCAGGTTTAAGTTACATACCTTGTGTGGACTTTCCATTGCTTTCGTGTAGTGAAGAAAAACCAGTAAAAAAAAAATCATTTTTCTCAAACTGTGAAAACTCTTTCAACCCAATTATTTTCTATGATTCCCTTTAGTGTTTTTCTCTTTATTCTGCCACAGATAAACTTAACCCAAAAATGCCTCTTAACCTGTTTTTCAGAAATGGGGAACCATTGTGTGGACGTGGGCACGTTGAAAAAAAAATGCATATTGTTAGTGTCATCATGACGCAACATACACTGCAATAAAAAAAAAAAGTTTTGAATTGAGCCTGTTGCGTTCATGAGATACGGCAATAAAATTGTGCGATGACTATCACTGACTTGGACCTTTTGTTATGTTTATTACAATAATTTATTAAAGGAACATGATATTTGATGTTTGTGTTTGTAAGAACAAAGCAATCTTATGGTTAGTACTGTTTGTAAATTCCCGACTTATTGCCCTTAAATAAAGAAGATCCCCAAAGCCTCAAATTATAGGGTAAAAATTGGGGTAAAAATTAGACTTGATGACGAACTCCATCGGCGCGGCTGGAATAAGACAAGTACGTAATCGACCGGGTTGCGACAAATGTAACAACTTGATGATGGCGTTCTTGCATAGTTATTCATATATGTGATGCGATCAAGCAAAATGAGCCGTTTGTCAACCCTGGGACACATTTTTTTTTACAGATTTGAAAAGAGCACAATCTCAGCATTACTGCTGAGAAAACCGCATGATGATGCCTTCTTTAGTTAAAAAACCAAGAGATGTGATGAAGTGATGTGATGAAGGGGCCCTATTTTGGCCTGAAACTCCAAATGAAAATTCCCGACAAACGACTCATTTAGCTTAATGGCATCACATATACAGGCAGCGCAATACATTTGCAGTGCATTTTTGCGGTGAGATCCAATTGCGCACCGCTATTGAGGACTCATTCATTCCGTTACATAGGAAACTCTTTTCAATACGTCAGGGACATGTTTGCAGATCTGGCGACGTTTTAACAACCAATACACTCAGCTTGGACAATTGTGTATAGAAATAAAATGGATCATTGTGACATACTAGATTTATTTGAGTGCTGTATGCCCTATAATGAATTTTGTAATGTTACACAACATTAAGTACAAACCCTCGAAGTAATGAGAATGATCTTCTGTGGCGGCCTAGAATACACTCTGGGAGAGTGCTCGCATAGAATTTGCTAGTGATTCAAAATACTCCCATATGTTGTGTACAAAATTAAAAAGGTTTTCTCTAAGTTGGTAATTGATCACAAATAGTTAACATCATTTGGTCTGGGAACCAGACTACACACATTGCAGCGATATTTTGCGTTCGTGGAGCCAGTAACCGTACGTAAAACAATTACTGACTTGGTACCAAGTCAAGGTAAAAATGGATATTAGAACCCACCATAACCTCATGGTACAAAATCACGCCCTTATCCAACCCAACTATCGTACTGCTCGACCAATCATGGAACTGCATGGCATTATATGCCAAGTAACAGCGTACGTATCATAAAAGTATCGTAGAGGGCCCTCAAAAACCATGTATAATGGATGTTGATTGGGAAAAGAAATTTGCTACCCCACCTGCAGAGGGGTTGGGGATCAGTGGGGGTTGGGGATGGGAGCATAATTAGAAACAATGTCATGGTTGGGCAAATTGATGTCAATAATGCATGTACATGTATTAGTGAAGGCATCTATCACGTAGAAATATCAAGCACTTGCAGCTTGGTCATGGTTTCATAAAAGTTTTGCATTGCATGCATTGGAGTAGCAAAGAATGCGAAAACACTAACATCCACTTAAAAGCTAATTTGCCTAGGTTGAACCAACTTCCTTGCACATGTGTAGGTCTCGCCAAGTGAAGTAAAGGGAGCACTTTTTCCTGCCACAAGAGGGCGCCACTTCCTTTTCACGATCGAGCAACTGATAGGCGCAGTCATAAAAAATAATGTACATTTTAATAATGTACACACGTACATGAAGGAATATGGGACGCTGTATTATCGCAGTACTAATCAAATTTCCCAATCGGAATAGAGTACGAAACTTAAAGATGACGTAACATGACCATTAGCATGTCATAATGACGTCACTTCCAATTCATCAACAGTACCGGTATGTCCCTGGTATATCTGTACAGGTATAACTCTCAACCAAATTGGGCATATGGTCCTTCAGATATATAGATATTTAATATACGCACCTTTAAGGCTACGTCAAGAGACCCTAGATGATGTTATCAATACGTAACTTGTCAGCGCACACATTTACTATGTGGTCTTGGTCTGCACCAAGTTTGGAGTCGATCAAAATCACAAACAGTGTCAAATTTCTGAAATATTCAAAAATTCATAAAAATTTGCCGATTACGTCATTATGATGTCATTTTGGATTTTGCATACTAGTACCATTATCTACCCATCCATTAAGTTTTATGACGATCGGATCTTACCTTAAATATGTTTTGAAAAATCGCATTTTTGATGAAGTCATCATGACGTCACACAAATTTGTGCATATACCTATTACCTAACAAACCTAACACAAAAGGAATTATGAATCTGGCATTTTTCGTTCATGAGATATGGAGCGATAAGCTTCAAAACTTCAAAAATCTATATAAAATCACATGATGACATCATGATGACATCACTTAAATTTTCATCTATAACACGTCTCGGTCTAACTACATACCGAGTTTCAACCCAATCAAACTTACAGTTATGTAGATATGACATTTTATCATTTGAATAAATGATCAAATGCTTTATTATCAGAATTTCTCAGTTGGTGTTTTTTACTTACGCATGTGTGACAAAATGCTTAGGAAATTGCCACAGAAGCACACTTGTATATCACACATCAAATTAATTAACTGCTGTGTACATGCCATTCACAATAAGAAATCAGCTGTGTTACATACATGTACGATTTACTAATTATCTTTGCTATCGAAGTCCCACAGTAGAATTCCACTATTTGGAAACACACTGTGCAGGCATGCATGCATGCATGCATGCACATATCTGTGAAAAGATTTACTGCACAAAATGCCATTGCAAACCTTGTGGCAACACAGGATAGTGAGCTATCTTGAGCAGCCAATCAGCTGCTGAGTTGGCAAACTTTTTCATGAATATGCATTTCTACTTGTAGGCTGTGTGTGTGTGTGTGTGTTAAGCTTTGAGTGAAGTTCCACTTATAAAAGGACATTGCACTTTGTGACACAGAAAACCATTGTATCTTTAGCTGTGTGTTTTTGCCTCATTGAAAGATCAATAAATTTGTAGCAATTCTGTAAAGGACAGAGTGTGAGGATGGGTAAATATGTTGACTTGCACAAATGACATTACAAATGGGATGGAAAATAAAAGATTCTGCACAGTATCAGCTTCTCAAGTGGAAAACTTTTCTCATGTATGTAAAGTACTTTTTAACAGCTTTCTTTCCATGCATGTATGTTCAGATTTGGTTTAGGATTTCCTACTTAAAATGCCATTTTACTTTTTGTGAAAAACACAGGATTGTAAACAGGATCCTGTGTTAATTTATGCATACTGTGTCAGCCAATCAAAACAGAAGGATTAGACCAATGAGAACTCATGTTACATCAAACTTTCAGCCAATGGGGCAGCTTCTTATATTACTGGTTGACTTTGGTGGGAAAAGAAAGTGCAACTTTAGGCTCACTTTGTCACAGCCCATTGTGTGATGCACAATGAGTATAATTTTCTTTCAAATTGCCCACCTCCACCCCATCACCTCCATTCGTAGGGTACTCGTATGGGATAAAAATCTTTTTTAGCTTTTCTGCTGTTGCAGTAGGAATAAACGTCTTATGCCTTTCTTGGATGTGTACCAAGAGGTGATTATTCCTCCCGTTGGTTCAGTCGGGGGAAGATTTTTTGGCGGGAATTAGACAGACACAGGTTAAACATTTTCATTGCCCTATCATAACGGCCAATAACTTTATTACATTCACTATTAATTGCCCTATCATACTATGTAAATATACTATGACAGTTTACATTTGTTGTGACAGGCACTGTAATGGCTCCCTGGAGGTTCACTAGGGGCCATTCCTCCCGTAGCTCCTTGCGTTATGCGGGGGAACATCCTGTGCCTGAATTGTTTATTAATAGTTCAATTTTGGTATTTGTATTCAAGATTTTCTTCCATTATGTAACTAGGTCTGGTGTGCCCTCTTTATTAGGGTCTGGTGTGACTTATATATGGTGGGCCTGGTGTGCCCTATTCATGGCTGGGTCTGGTGCCCTATGTACCAGGGTCTGGTTTAATTTCCTGAATTTCAGGATATTGTGTGACCTAGGTATGGTGTGACCTATATATGATAGGCCTGGTGTGCCATAATTTCAGGATTTTGTGTGACCTATATTTGGTGGGCCTGGTGTGCCCTTTTCATGGCTGGGTCTGGTCAACCCAGGGGATCTGGTGTATCCCACTATATTGTATTTCTTTGCCAGTTTGCCCATGGTATCTGGCAATGTTGTGTTGAATAAATAGCTGTGGCAAATTACATACAAACAAAAATGATTGTGTGTTGTGTGTTTTATATCAGTCTGAGAATAAAAGACTGTTAAATATGTACATTTATGATGACGTCACGTGACCCAGGATGATGTAATCATGATGTCACTCTTCAGGACACATCTTTGCTATAACTAGGACTATGGCGATGATAACTTTGAATGATGTATGACAAAGATTAATGCCAGAAGTGGCACTGAAAAAAAATGTGTGCAAAGTCTATGGGATTTAAGCAAATATTGGTGTAATCCTGGGTGTTGTAGAGGTTTAAAACAGGTCTTTCCATTCTAAATTTAGGTCTGATGACGTCATCAATTTGTTTGATAAAGGTCATCATATAATTTAATTTTGAAGCGATTACCGGAAACTTCGCCACACACATCAACTGATTATTCATATACATTTTCAACCTGCCGCTAGAGGGAGCTCTAACATTTTATGACGTCATCAGTATTATGTTTGTGAAGTACAACCTAGCCAGAGACTAACATCGTTAAAAGCAAATGCCCATGTTTTCCACTTTCAAATTATAAGGCAATTCCGGTTTAGACCGGAAGGAAGGGTCCCTCGATTTGGCACACAGGAGATAAAATAAAGATCACAGACTATTTTTTCAATTTCCAAAAAATTCAAGTTCAGGTCTCTTACAGTTGATTTGACATTGATTTTCAAAGATTAAATCTAGAAATCTTTAATTGCTTGTTATTTGATACAAGATGACACCATGATGACATCACCTCAATTTGTACCTATAACACATCCCTGTCTACCAACATACCGAGTTTCAACCCAATCGGACTTACCGTTCTTTAGATATATGGTCTTAAAGTTTGCACATTTAAGATGACGTCATGTGACCCAAGTTGATGTCATCATGACGTTACTCTTCGGGACACAAACTCACTATAGGTCTTTACATAGGTTAATTTTCATAAGTAAACGAGTTTGTTTTAGGTCAAAAAGAAAAAAGGAAAAAAACAAACAAACAATCAGAACAAAAACACTGTTTTTCTGAAGTGAAAAAGCAAATTTAGAGCAAAAAGAAAGGCTTTTCCACAACTTTGCGGAGAATTGCGAAAAAGCTAATGATGTTTGGTAATTACATCTACTGTTATGTCTCATGAATTGAATAAGTGGTAAATAAATGAACTGAACTGAACTGAAAAGGAAAAAAATGGGAGAAAAATAATACTAACGAAAACAAAATCTTTTCCCAATTCAAATCAGGAACAGCTAACAAACAAAATCTTAACAAAAACAAAGGCTTTTCTGTAACTATGCGGAAAAGCTACCAAAAAAAGAAATTCTTAACAAAAACAAAAGGTGTTTCGGCAAATTGCTGAAACAGCCAATGACATTCATGGTTCTCCTTTCATGAACTTACGAATATATATGTGGCAATTCTTTTGTATGTCATATCCCGTGAATGCAAATGACGTATGATTACAGCTATTTGTACACTTAATCATGTGATACTGAATATGTGCAGGCTGCAATGTCATGATCATGTGACACTGTAAGTTAACAGTGTAAGTTAACAGTATAACTAGAAGTTCAACTAATTTTTAGATTGCGTAAAGACACAGTGAATTTTTTTTAAAAATATTTTATAATTCATGAAGGATTATTTAGAGACTATCTCTCAATTTAACGCAATCAAATGTTTTGCGTTAATTTACAACCACTGTCTCTAGTTTACACTGTACTGTGCTTTATCCATATCAGAGGGGGAAAATGTTTCCGCAAACAAGCAAGAGTCCATCAAAAGGTCAAAATGTTCATCAGTCTTTCAGTGCTTTAAAACTGTTTCATGTTGGTTTGATGATATGGCTCATATTATTGACACATGTTCCCAAATCTGAAAAGGAAAAAATGTGTCCTGATTTGGATATGCATTTGACTGTATGAAATACTCACCTTCTTTGAGATGATGCCACGTTCCTTCCAATTGGACAAATTCATGATTAGTTTGCTCCATTTGAATTTCCAGCTTAAAGGAAAATGGAAAGTAGGAGAAGAAAAATTGTGTTGATAATGAAATTTGCTATAAGTTGATTGCTATAAGTTGACTATTAATTAGGTACGTGTAGTTTAGTGGGAAGAAGAGGTTATTGTGCACCCTCGGAAATCAACTTCTAATTGACGTCTTTAGATCAGAACAAATGCGTAGAAAAACGATTTGCTATGTTAAAAAAATCAAAAAAATGTCCCACGTATTGTTTTTATGCAAATTAGTGCCACCATTACTGAAAAATCTATTTATTTCTATATCTCAGCCAATATTACAGATAACTGAACGAATTAGTTGTCTAAACCCATGTTTTCAAGGTCAGAGATCACAATAAAACTATTCTGGAAGTGACCACATGTGTCTGTGGCATAGGAATACGCAAATTAGTGCCGCTAATAATGGAAAATCATGTTTTTGTCATATCACGGCAAGTGAGGGTCAAGTATCATTAGAAGACCATTCATGAAGTAACTAAGTGTGTCCTAGGCAAGTAAATATGTAAATTCTACAGTGCCGATTTATCAGAAATTTATTTTTAGCCAATATCTCGGCCAATATTGCACATAACTACACAAGTGAGGTGTCTAAACCCATATTTTGAGGGTCAGGTATCATTAAAAGACCATTCATGAAGTAACTACATGTATGTGTGTCTTTGGCATGAAAATATGTAAATTCTCAAGTGCTGGTTTATCAGAAATTTTGACCATCAATATTTTATTCAATTTCAGCCAATATTACAGTTAATTTTGAGTATGATGGCTTCAAATCAACTTTGATCATTACTGCTTATCAAAAACTCCTCTGTTAATATTAGCTGCAATATTGGCTGTGATATTGGCTAAAAATCACATTTCTAATAAATCTGCACTTCAGAATTTACATATTTTCATGCCAAACACACACATTTACTTTGTGAATGGTCTTCTAATGACACCTGACCCTCAAAACATGGGTTTAGACACCTTACTTGTCTAGTTATGTGCTATATTGGCCGAGATATCCAAAAACACAATTTTCTGGTATTAGCGGCACTAATTTGCATATTCCTATGCATTGGTCCAAACCAAAAGCTCCATAAAAAAATTGCCAACCCTATTTCAAAATTTGAAATTCACACATGGTGCAAAAATCTTTATGCATACATCTCTTGCCATGATCAGCTAATTTGCAAGTGCTGGAAGCCTGGGTCAACCCAAAAAATATCTAGGAAAACTTCGATCTACACACCTCGGTTGATAGGTTTGGACGATATCCTACAGAAATTTAAACCATTGCTATGACGTCACACTATTGTTAAAAGTGTGGATTCGGATCCACGAATCTGTTACACTGGTCACAAAGTGTGGATTCGGAACAACGAATGTGAAAGGTGGATTCGGAATTACGAATCCACACTTTGAACATGTTGGACAATTGTTCTCCATAATGAGCATTAAAAAAACCGCCTGCATGAAAATTTTCCTTCCAAAAATTACCAATACATCTTCACTGTCAGATTCTTCCCGTCACTGTAAAAACTACTTTGAGTCCGAAAGAAATCGTCGTCTGAACTATCCATGTTGACATAGGGAGCCTACACACAAAATGACTTGGTTGTACGGGTGTGGTGATACATATGCTAAACATGCCACAACGCTTGATTGTGTATTTAAGAGCCTTGAAAAACTCCCTTGTCAATTACCCTAATGGCCACAACTGGACACGAGATATGCAAGTCTTTTCATATCCACTCACTGGACTGTTAATGACAATACTTCTTTTGACGCAATGGTTTAAGTCGAGGAATACACTCGCGAGTGTGGATTCTTCATTTACTAATTCACTCGGCGCGAAATAACAAATCCACACTTTCTCGTGCATTCTCCTGAACATATACAACAGTTGTATTTTTCATAATGGCAGCAGCTAATTGCATATTAAATGATTTTTTTTAATGCTAAAGGGTGCCAAGGTGGCACCCACCGGAGTATTGATCTACAATGTCCAAATGACAAGAAAATGCAAAAATATGTTGTGCAGACCCTAATCACGCTTGCATTGTCAACCCCCGGACTAGAGCCGAAGGTTGGGCCATTATCGGGGACCAGGCCCGAAGCTGGTTTTAAACGGACTTCTTTAATACCGGCCATGTACATATTTATCAATAACTTTGGGTCAAAAAGTCAAAACAAGGCAAAAGTTAAATTTCAAACAATTTTGTTCAACAAGTTTGCTTTAGGTTTTTTAAACACCCCTCTAGCTATGTTATTGTATGTGCCTCTCGCGAGTAGTTGCAAACATCTCTTTATATGGAGATTGGCACATGCGTGGCGCATACTGCACGAATTGTGACGCAGAACGCAACGGTGCCAAAGTAGTGTGAAGTAAGAACTCTATGAAATACGGACTCAATGGTAGTAGTACGCATGCCTAAGTGAAGATTGCAAATGTGCAACCAATAAAGGGTAAAATGGACTGGAGTCAAAATTCATGTGACACCGAAAAAGTGGCCAGCCGGCATTTTATCAACCACTTAAAACTACCCATGTGATCGACTCTCAACCAATAGAAATGAGTAAACTGCCTTAGGTATTTATGAATGTACAATAATATCATGCACAAATTATCACACACAAAAACACACACATTTGTTTTACATACGCTATGCAGACATTCCCTTGTTTTCGTGTAGTTAAAAACTCAGTACAAAAAATGACTTTACTTTAACTGTGAAAACTCTTTCAACCCAATTTTTTTTCTATGATTCCATTTAGTGTTTCTCTTCATTTTGCCACGGATAAACCTAACCCCAAAATGCCTCTAAATCTGTTTTCCAGAGAGATTATGTTGACACGGCTTAGTCCACATAACTTAACACAACCTGCATTATGTGGACATCTTTTGTTCACAAGTCCACATAGTGAATGTAAGACAAACTCATTTATATCTCACAACACTAAATTTACTCAATACCATGCACAAGCACTAAACATAAAACACTATGGGAGACTTCAAAAAGCAAGGGTCGTGTACATGTACAGCCAAGAGATGACGTCACAGCCGCCGGGTGCAATCTTTTTCTGCTCGCCAATTTTGCTATCAAAATCGTCTTGATTTTTGCATATTTTTTCTTCATCCACTCTTCTTTGATGAAAATTTGGGTCTATTAACCCTAAAGGGGCCGGGTTATTTTGACCATCTCTCAGCCGGGGGGGGGGGGGGGGGGGGGGGGGGGGGGGGGGGGGGGGGGGGGGGGGGGGGGGATTCCGCCCCCCCCCCTAAGATCTCGGCCATCAAGTGACGAAAATTTTTGAAACTCAGCACATGCATAGAGCAACTCTTCCTAAACATGCCCAAGAAATTTCATGACTATAGGTCAAAGGGTTTTGGAATTATGGCTAATTAATTATTCATATATATGAATGGCAATTCTGCTCGGTGTACACGACGTATATGCAAAAATTCAGTTTTCACGGCGCGTAGCGCCGGACAATTTTTCGCTACGTTCCAACCCGTGGTCCGATTTTTATGTTTTTGGTATCAAAAGATGCGCAAAGCTCGAGGCTAAAAAGTCATAACAGCTCGGGTCGCGAAAAAATTTTTTTTAGAAGTTATCACGGAAAATGTTGAGGGGGGGGCGGATTCCGCCCCCCCCCGGCCCCTTTAGGGTTAACACCTCATGATCCATCTGAACCAGTTTTTGCGCAACTTCCAGACCTCCAGAGGAAATTTTTGGCCATTTTATTCTCCAATCTGAACTTGTTTGTATTGACTGGCAGTGTTGAATTCCACTATATACTATGCACACAGGTGAAATTTTCCCATGGCATGCATGGCGTAAACACGGAAGCAGTACACTATACGAGATAGTACGGTAGGATCAAACCTTATTTGTCTTGCTAACTGCTTTACTTTGAGCGCAATATGGCTCGCCTCAGACCTAGAACTGGTGGTATTGATCACACCTTTCTGCAGAAACTCGTCATTATTATCGCAATAATGGTCCAATTCCACAAAATGCTTGGACTCCAGCATAGAGCAAGGACATGTGTGCATGATACTCAAGGTGATTGCCTTAAAAACTCAATCAACTGCAATAGTACCAGCACTGCATGGCAGGGGGATGAACTTTCACTCTTCGCCAATGACTGGAGCTTGGCAATAAACATCATGTCAACTCAAAAATTGTCTTGGCACACTGGTGTGTGGAATTTTGCATCAAATAACACGCATCACCTTTCCTCATGATATTATTGAGTGGTCAAGTAGAAACCAACCCAGGCCCTACACCCACTGAGTTCCTTTGTGAAATTTGCAAGAATGAAGTTGATGATAACGCAAATGCCATCTGTTGTGACATGTGTAATTACTGGTGCCACATCAATTGCTGTGGAATGTCATCTGAAAAATCTCTTGGATCTGCTATCAGTGTGGCCATCCAAACTTTAACAGTTCCTTGTTTGCAACTGCATCCAACGAATTATCTAATCCCTTCTCAGCATTGAATTCCTCGGAAAGTCATGATTTGGATTTGTCTACTCAACCTCAGGCTTCTACCCCAACTCACCAGTCAAACAGGTTCAGTTTCGTACCACCCAAAAATCGTGTTTCTGGCCTGAAAACATGGTTATAAACTGCAACAGTATCAAGAGCGTTGCTAAACAAGCTGCCTTCCGTGCTCATGTGGAACAATACGAGCCCGACATTATCCTTGGATGCGAATCTAAAATAGATAGCACAATGCCATCTTACTCACTGTTTCCTGACAACTATACAGTTTACCGTAAGGATAGAGATCAGCACGGGGGTGGAGTTTTTGTTGCAACCAAAGACAAGTTTATATCAGTCGACATGCCTGACCTTGATTCTGAATGTGAAATCATCTGGGCCAGTTTGCAGTTCACAGGCTCTAAACCACTCTACGTTGCCAGCTATTATAATCCACATTCAAATAAGAGCAGGGCTGTTGACGAGCTGTCAAATTCAGTCACCAAGCTTTTAAATAAGAACAACTGCCATTGCCCAAACATAGTCATAGGAGGTGATTTCAACATGCCTGATGTCGATTGGTCCTCCTGGTCTACCAAAAACTCCAAGACAGTCTCTTTACAAAATTCCTCAATTTTGTCTTGGAAAACTCATTAACTGGTTACGGAAATAACACACCCGGTTTCTAACTGTATCTTGGACCTCGTGATGTCAACATGCCCACATCTCATCAATAATGTCAGAATAATGCCTGGCATTTCAGATCACAATGTAGTGCTATTTGATGTAAACATGAAACCCAAACATCAAGCTAAATTGCCTCACAAGATTTACAACTACAAAAAGGGCAACATGGATCAGTTGAAATCTGACACCCAGCAGTCCAGCGACCAGTTTGTTGCAAGTAATCCTTTGCAAAATTCTGTGGACACGAACTGGCAAATTATCGGAGATAAGTTGCAAAGCTTGTTGAACACATGTTCCGTCAAGGATGAAAAGTGGCAAAAGACACCTGCCATGGATAACACCAGCCATCAAGAGGAAAATGAGGAAACGTGACAGCCAAATAGAAGTGTTTTAGACAATACAGAAACAGCTTAGCCAAGCACATCAAGCAAGCCCATGCAAATTACATCAACAAAGTTGTCGGTGGAAGCTTGACAGATAGACCAAAAACATTCTGGTCATACATCAAGCTGATGAGGACCGAGAACCTTGGCATCCCAGCTCTACGTACCCAGACCAAATTATGCACCACCGATGAGGACAAAGCCCAGGCTCTAAACGAGCAGTTTAAATCTGTCTTCTCCTCAAGTTCATCTGATAATGTCCCGGATAAAAGTCCATCACATCATCCCAGCATCTCTCATCTCAAAATTCATGTAGAAGGTGTAGCCAAGCAATTGCTGAATCTAAATCCAACAAAAGCAAGTGGCCCTGACAAAGAGATTACTCAAATCTGTTGCCGTGGAGCTTGTTCCCGCCCTAACCGTTCTTTATCAACCATCTGTTGACACAGGCAAAGTACCAGCGCAGTGGAGACAAGCTATAGTGACCGCTAAGAAAGGCACAAAATCAGATCCTTCAAACTATAGGCCGATCTCCCTGACCTGCATATGCTGTAAGATGCTAGAACACATTGTTTTGAGTCACATGGCAAAACACCTCAGCCAACATAACATCCTACTGGACTCCCAACATGGGTTTAGAGAGCGGTTATCCACAGTCACACAACTCCTAACATCTGTACACGACTGGGCAACTACTTTGGAGCATCAAGGCCAGACTGATGTCATTCTTTTGGACTTTGGTAAGGCCTTCGATAAGGTCGCACACCATCACCTTTCCGTCAAACTTGATTTCTATGGGATTAGAGGGTCAACTCTGCGTTGGATCAATGCATTTCTATCAGGTCGTCAGCAAGCAGTGTCCGTAAATGGCAGGCACTCGTCCTGGGGGAAAGTAACATCTGGAGTACCCCAGGGCTTGGTTCTAGGACCAGCCTTATTTCTCCTGTACATCAATGACATCCAGAACAACATCCATTCCCAAATAAGGTTATTTGCGGATGACAGCACTGTCTACAGAGAAATTAAAGATCACCAAGACCATCAAATGCTCCAACAAGGTTCTAGCTGAGTGGGCTACCAAATGGCTGATGGAATTCAACATCCAGAAATGTGCAGTCCTGTCGATTACTCGTAAAAGGAAACCCAGCCAATACCAATATACCATCTTTGGTCAATCACTCTCCAATATGGATCAACATGACTACTTAGGCATCACCATCGCCAGTGACCTACGTTGGAATTCCCATTGTACCAACATCATCAAGAAATGGAATAAAACCCTTGGTCTGCTACGTGGAACATTAGCACCCTGTTCAAAAGACATCAAGACAAAAGCATACAAGTCCCTGGTCCGTCCTAGACTCGAATATGCCTCTGAAGCTTGGTGCCCATATACAACATCATTAGTGGACAAGCTGGAACAGGTCCGGAGAGCAGCTGCACGCTTTGTGTATGCCGACTATCGCAGGACGACCCACGTAACACCGCTGATTAACAACTTCGGCTGGGACTCTCTGCAAGTCCGACGTCTTCTGGCACAGAATGTATTATACTGTTCTTCAAGATTCACTACCAGCTAGTAAACATGCATTTCCCACCAATTGTCATCCCGGCTACATATTTCTCTCGTCACGACCATTACCTCAAGTACCAGATTCCATCACCCACCACAGAAGCATACAAGTATTCATTTTACCCAAGATCCATACGCATCTGGAATAATCTGCCGCAGTCTGCTGTCACCATAACAACTGTACCAGCCTTCAAGGAAGCTGCTCTTCATTCCATCGGGGAGATGCTTCCTCCACCTGGCAGCAACCTCCTGTAATCCACCTACCAGTTCCTGTATATAGTACACCCTCAGTTGTTAAAGAGATCCTTTTTCCTTTGCTTGTTTGGCTGTTGCCAGTCTTCGTCTGCTGTACTGCTTTTCTTTTACTTGCACCCCGTGGCTGGAGACGCCATTTCTGTACCAACATCCTAGTTTAGCTCAAGAGGAACTGTAAAAGGATTACAGTATCAAGTATCAAGCAACCAATTTCAATAAACTTGCTTAAAAAATATGTTTTGAGCCCTGATTCCAATGATAAGTACTTCTGTTTTGTTAGCATCCATCTTCAGGTAGTTACTGACCATCCATTGTTTGAGGTCGATACAACATTTCTCAATGGTAATAACAATGTCACATCTTTAGATGTTGGAGACTCCAGCACGGTATCATCTGCATAAAAGTGGCAATTTAGGCCATGTTTACAAATCACATTACCTATGGAAAGCATTTATAGATTAAACAGTCATGCTCATCAGCTAAAACAACTACTGCTAAACAAATCAAAAGCATGACCACAAAGGTTGATTTGTCTCACATCAGTGCAGTTTACCAACAATGTCAGAAGCACAAGCAGCAACCCAGAACAACACCTCACCAAATTGTATCTCCTTAATGCAGACAGGCCATCATTCAACACATGCCACAACTAGGGGAAACTACCCAAATGTTGGCACAAGCCCTCCCAAACCAGTTCAAACAGCTGGTAGGCCCAACTGGTTTCTTTAATGTTTAACTGGTACCTGTTGATTTCTTAACAACTACCAGAAAGTAACTAGTACATGTGGACATTGATTTGTTAAACTGCTCTGAACTGGTTCCTGTGGTTTCCAAAAGAATTAACAATTGACACTATAACTGTTTTCTTCAACTGATACCTGTTGACTCCATAAGAATAACCAGTAAGGTAACTGATGTGTTCAAATGGGTTCAACTGGTTCCCTTTGCAAGTCATAAATTACATATGCTAATTATAAACCAATGGAAATTGGTAACTTGTCAGTAAAAGTCAGATGCAAAACCTTTTAAAGAGTATTTTTGAGGGTAAAGAAAAGTCATGCACATTAGAAATACACGTTTATATTTTATAATGTTTTGATATGTTATCAATTTTAAATATGTACCTCTGTCAGATTTTGTTCCAAATAGGATTTTCTAAGAAGATGCTGCTTTTCCATCTGTAACAAATGTTTTCCAAGTTCAGACCTGCATGGGAAACAATGGAGTAATGACCTTTATACACATAAAGGGGCTTAGAGTAAACAGATACACGCACTGATTTGGGGGACCACACTAAAGCATTTTTTTAAAATTTGTATTCATGTGCATTTTTTTTAATGAAAATATACTTGCACCAAAGAGGTAATAGTTTTATCCTGAAAAGGTTTAATTGCACCAAAAGCATTGCATTACTTTGTGCTTTCTCTCATTGACCAAATTGCGGCATCAATACAGTAAAAATAAGTAATAAAGTCCAAATAATCAGATGTCTGGTGTGTAAGTGTTAAGTGTTAAGATCTGATGTGTCGGTTCAAATAAAATCTTTCAGAGGCAGGACTGGGATAGATAATCAGGCACACAAGACTTGGAAATGGCAGATATGAAATTCCATTTCTTTTAAAAGAGTTTGTCCAAAAAGGTCTTTGCAGATGCCGACGCCGTCTATTAAATGGGGAATATACCAGAGTTTTATATAGCACACATATCTACCAACAATTAGGTACTCTAGGCACTGGTAATTATGTCTATTTTTAAAGACAGGTAAATGAAGTTTATGAGAAATGCGAGACCCATTATCTAGCACCTTTATAAAGGTTTACAAGGTGCTGTGGCGCACATTGCAGCCACTGCCAGAAACACTGGGGCAAACCCGGTGTTTCTTAGGTGTTAATGGGTTCTTTAACACATTAACTGATCAGTTGAGGGTCCCCCCCCCCAAAAAAAAAACAATTGTTTTTTTTTTATGGACAGGGAATATTTTTAGTCAAGTTTACAACAATTCCCAATGATACAATTGAGGTCAATAGTATTTCTTTTGTTGTAACTTTTGGAGAAAGGTAGTTAAAGCCTCATATATATGTACCAGAAAAATTATTACTATCTTCCTCGAACTATGGGTGGGCATTATGACCGCGTTTACACTGGATCCTGCAAGGGGGATTCGAGGGGGAGCTGATCCGGCAAGGATGATCGAAGTCTGCTTAACCGCAAGTGTTAGCAGGATCGAGCCTTTAGCAGGATCGGATCCCCCTTAGCTGAATCCCCCTTTTGGGAAGGATCGGACCCCGCGATTGCGGGATCTGATCCCCCAATTGTTGAATGTAAACGCAATTGGTGGATTGGACCCCGCAATTTGACCCAGCCACATCCTGTCAGTGTAGAAAGGTCCGTGAAAAATATATGTTGTTATTGATGAGTCGCCGGCGCAAAGCCCGCATGAATGCTGCGATGGCTCCCAACGTGGTTCTGTGCACAGCACATATGCGCAGTTGGTACTCGGCCAGAATCAATCCTTGTTTCGTCCACGAGCATGAAAGTGGAGACTGTGTAGTCATAGGCCTGTCTTTCGTAGGGGTTATGTTTAGTCCTTCAAGTGTTTTTCGTTCCAAAATCATTTCTACATTAAGCAGTCTGTTTTTGTATTTTAACGTCCATTTTTTTGTGGGTTTGAACATTATTCTTAGTTAGAAAGTGCCATTTTATTTACGCATTTTCAGCTACTACACCAAAGGGGTTCAGCACAGCTGCTCGATCTACTGCTCGCCATCAACTATTTTTGTGTGTGTTGCGTTTCGTCATCTTCATTGCCATTTTCCCTCCAAAAATTTCTTAAAAACTTCAAACCCTGGTTTGTTTTAGATATTAATTAGTAGTTGGGTGACTCCTGGATCGCAGGGTTACGTTCTCTTTATTTGGAACGGGGCCTTTAACTACACAATCGCCTTAAAATCACTAGCCACAACGTGTTCCCAAATCCGATCATTTGTGCAGTCACGTTTATGCCGATTTTATGTTGTTTCAGTTTGGCGATTTGATTCTCTAAATCTTTTCATATTCCCAATAAATGTTAAAAATTTCGGAGTTAAATCCCGCTAGATTCCTACCTCAATGGTAGAAACAATTGCTCTGCTAAGTGACTTAACTTCATTTGGAAGTCATGACTTATATACGTAACATTACTGCGATGTTATTCTTGGGCTAGTGTGGCATTGCGCGGAGGATGAAGCTAGATTACGACAGTGAGATAGCGATGAACGATATATCTGAATTTTTTGCAGTGCTTAGCGTGCAAAATTGGCCATCTTCTGCGCACACTCAATGACTTTCCTTCCGTTGTAAATGGGGGATTGGAAGGGGATCAGGATCGGGTGTAAACACGGCACCGTTTACTTGCGGTTAGCTTCCCTGTAGTTTTATGCGACCGCAGGATGCGATCCACCTTTGCAGGATCCAGTGTAAACACGGTGTATATTGCAAATGTCCTCCAAGTCCCTTTCACAGCCTGATTAATTTGGTCAGGCACAATATGGTTCACAGAGTATGCTGCTTCAGAGAGTATGACTTGCTGGTCCTTAGCATCACAGTAGTCTGCACACAGATTTGCTCTAAACGTAGATCAAAACTCACCCCCTTTCTTTCAGATCAGCATTTTCTTTGAGTTCTCTATCAAGTTGTGCTTGGAAGGAATACTGCTGATTTTCATAGCGTACTTTGTTGGCCTCATGTCTACGAATAATCTGTATGAAATATTCAAAATTTGAAACAAGCGATATAAGGGTAAATTCACAAATGTAGACAAGGAGAACAACCATCAGTAATCTAGTTGAAATTCCTATGCATTCAGGTTTTACACATATGAATCACAACTCCCTCTGGTATTAAACTCCTGAACTCAAGAAACAGCGGCCGCTTGAAATGCGCCCACTAGCTAAAATATTTGTGTGCTTACCGGTACGTACGAGATGTGTAATGCAAGTGAGCAGACAATTTTATACCACAATTTTCAGCCTTAATATAAACCACATACAGTAAACTCCGGCTAAACCGACATCATACAACTCGTCAAATCACTCAAGTCGGCCGTCTGACTAAAGTCCCAATAGTCCGTAATGCATTTCCATTGAATTTTATAGTCCTAAGTCGGCTTTTACAAGTCGCCATTTTGCTCAAGTCGTCCTGTTACTCTCGGTCCCCTTTCCATAAAAAGCATTACAAAATCCTTTGTGTAAGTCGGCATTCAACAAATCACGCATTGGCATCGACTTCCTGTACTGCTGTTGGCAAAATGTCGAGTGAAAAGTGGTTTTGCGCGGCCCGTGATCGCTGCATGCATCGGTGTTGAAAAAGGGTGTCCTACTGCATACCACTACGCAGCGCAATAGGATCTTTGCTGCATACACAGCATAATGCATCGTGAGCATATCAATACCCCCCTCTAGGCTGTACGCATGCGCTCTGTCCATTTTGGGGGTCGTCTTATTGAATGACCAGTGCTGCAGTCAATGCGTGCGTGGTATATACTGGACCACGCACGCGTTTAATTCGTTACTGTGCACGTACACATGTATCGTGGTCTCCACTCTCAATACCCCAAACGTGATGATACAATTCAAGGATTAATTTGCTGGATTCAACTCAAGCAATAAGGAGATAATCCAGGGTAAATCGAAGCCAATTAGTGCAATGAATCATGTGTGCAAAAGACCATTCATGTAAGTCGGCAAAATGAGCATATATCGGCATTCGCGTAAGTCGTCACAAATTGGGTGCCGAGAGTGCCAGTTTAGCCGGAGTTTACTGTATTTAGTTTCTCTATTTCAAAGACAGTTTCAATACACACAATCTAAAATAATGTTTTTTTCATACAGGAAACTGTTTTAAAACACACCAATTTCAAAGAATATCACTAAACAAAAGCAGAAATGTATTGTCCTGATTCAAGGGCTACATGTATGTATTTTTACAGGTCAGTTTTAAACACAGATGCCACCAATATATCAATAAAAAGCCTGAAACACTACTAAAACAACCTGAAACTACCCTTACCCCCTTTCAAAAATGTGTTTTCTGGATGTTTCAGACCAAATCCAACACTTTTAATTTGTCACATTTTTTGAAAAAAAAACCCCTGCATTCAGGTTAAAACCTGAAAAGTGGCATCTCTGTAACCAATTTTCGTCGGGTGGCTTAAAACAATATAGCATGCTCTCAACCGATACACTGTCCCAGGTATTTATTTTGAGAAGCGATTGACTTGGGAGCATAAAGCAAGCAACAGACATTAACAACAACGGAACACTCCTTCCTTTATTAAGAGGGATACGCCAAGAAACGGATACATACTTTTCCCCAAAAAAATGATCCAGTGCATGTCAAGTGAACCTAAGAGCATACAGCAAGTAACATGGTCTGAATGATTATCGATTGGAAGGTACAACCCTCCGACACAGAAACTAGCCATTTTGGGGACCCAATTTTGTTTATTACCTTTTGGGGACCCAATTTTGTTAATTACCTTTACTTTTACTGGCCAACTGCTGCCCTGGAAAACTTCCCACGCGCCCAGGAAAACTGACCAGGTCACTTTTCCCGAGACGATAAGTCCAGTGCGCACAGTGCGAGTCGGTAAAAGCGGCTCAGGAAAGCGTACATCCGGCCCGAGCGCCCTGTTATGCATACAGAGACCGCACATCCTGCACGTGCAGTGGCCGAAAATTTTGTAGAAACACGCTGCGGTGTATCATCAAGTCCGAGCGGTAAAATCTCGTTAAAATATATATTTCAACGGACAAATACATACACAGTGTCAAGATGAAATAATATCGTGTAAACGATTATGTTGTGCATGCAAATGGCGTATGAAATATTACTGTGCGTATCGGCAGCTGAAAATGTGATCGGCAATTTGTTTTCTGTGTATGGTGAGTCATTATACTGACACTGTGACAGCTCAGTTACTTCTCCCACGCGGTCTGGGTAAATTTTCCCGTGTCGAAAGTCCAAGTGCGGACAGTGGTCACATTTGACCATTTCTCATTTTACCATCGTCTCGGTAAAACCTTCCCAAAAAAAAGTCCAGTGCGGACACGGCTTAACTGTCCGCACTGGACTTTTTTTGGTCAAACTAACCGAGACTATGGGTACTTTTCCCATTTTAAGTCCAGTGCGGACAGCCTAGGACGTTTTCCTCTCGGTTACTTTTCCCGAGTCCAGCGGTTACTTTTACTGGCCAACTGCTGCCCAGGAAAACTTCCCACGCGCCCAGGAAAACTGACCAGGTCACTTTTCCCGAGACGATAAGTCCAGTGCGGACAGTGCGAGTCGGTAAAAGCGGCTCAGGAAAGCGTACATCCGGCCCGAGCGCCCTGTTATGCATACAGAGACCGCACATCCTGCACGTGCAGTGGCCGAAAATTTTGTAGAAACACGCTGCGGTGTATCATCAAGTCCGAGCGGTAAAATCTCGTTAAAATATATATTTCAACGGACAAATACATACACAGTGTCAAGATGAAATAATATCGTGTAAACGATTATGTTGTGCATGCAAATGGCGTATGAAATATTACTGTGCGTATCGGCAGCTGAAAATGTGATCGGCAATTTGTTTTCTGTGTACGGTGAGTCATTATACTGACACTGTGACAGCTCAGTTACTTCTCCCACGCGTCTGGGTAAATTTTCCCGTGTCGAAAGTCCAAGTGCGGACAGTGGTCACATTTGACCATTTCTCATTTTACCATCGTCTCGGTAAAACCTTCCCAAAAAAAAGTCCAGTGCGGACACGGCTATAGTCTCGGTTAGTTTGACCAAAAAAAGTCCACTGCGGACAGGGCTTTAGTCGTCCAACGACTGTATTTCAGTCGTTTCTTTCTTCTTCTTCTTTCCAATTATCAGGTGACCAAATGCGGTCACATGATCAAATTTATCAAATTTTTAAAATGGCAATAACTCATAAACTAATCAGCCGATTTTCAAACAAACTTGGTCAAATGAAACCTGGACACGTGCCCTTCTTAGCCACATTCATAAAACCTGGCCAATGGTCATCTGATGGTCACTAGTGGTCATTTAATGAAAATCTACAAAATGCTTTTTCTCCCACAGTTTTGACCGAATTAATGTGAAACTTGGTCAGTTACATCTTTGGACCATGCCTCATATAGGGTGTACACAGAATTTAGCCAGTGGTCACCTAACGGTCAGTAAGGGTCATTTTTTCAGCTGATTGCATAACACTATGTGCAATGAAGAAACACAGATATGGCAGGTTTTGTTAATCGGCTGGTAGGCGGCCAGTTCTCATGCATTGCGTGTATTCGAGGAAACAGATTTATGGCAAGTTTTGTATAAACTTGGTTAGCATACACTACGTGCATTGGGGGAAACACAGATATGGCAAGTTTTGTTATCAGCTGGGTGGGGGCAGTTCGCGTGCATAACTTAAGTATTCGAGGAAACGGAGTGATGGCAGGTTTTGTTTGATAAACTTGCACGGTTAGCATACACTACGTGCAACGTGTGAAAAACAGATATGACAGGTTTGGTTATTGGCATGACTACGTACGCTGCATATTCAAAAGTACGAAGGCCAATAACCCTTTAAACTCAGCCTTAATTTTGAGGTTTTGAATAAGTAAAATTCTGGAACCTTTTTCATTAGTATTTTTTATTTTGTCTGGGTAAGTTATATACCAACTGAAAGGTTGTGAGCTAGGCAATCGACAATTTTGGAAAAAAGATCAAAATGTGAACCCCCTCTCAATGGCGGCCATTTTAAAATCCCCCCCCACAGAAGTGTGGTTGGGGTCTACGAACGAATACTTACCTGTAGAGCAACACTACTTATGCATATTCCCCCTACCGGCAGGTATTTTCGCTAAGAGTTATATACAATAGCGCCCTCCGGCGCCCTACCCATAACACCCCGCGGCATGCGTGCCTCGTGAGCGTCCTCTTTTCTCGAGCGCTAAGTCGGAATACAACAAAGTATCCAAGGCATCGAGAAGAGTGGGGTAGGAGGGAGGGATGCTCTACAGGTAAGTATTCGTTCGTAGACCCCAACCACACTTCTGTGGGGGGGGGGAGTCTACTTCACTCTACTTACCTGTAGAGCAACACTACTTATGCATAGACTAGCACCGTCAAGGAGGTGGGTCAAGCGAGATGCTATTGTGCTTTCACAGGGGCACGTAACAATACGCGTAAACCCTGGATGGGCCCGTCGCTCCACATGTGGGTGGACAAGGCAGCCCAAAAAGGTCGGCATGATAAAGACATTAGTCATAATGGTAGCCTCAACATGCCAACAGAGATGTGATCCCCTTGGGAATCACACGTAATGAATTACAGCCCACCGATACCTACACATAAGAGTTCGGTGGGGCACACAAAATAAGAATTATCATGAAAGGCAAAACATCATGACATGGTACATATAGAAACTATAATATGCACATGTACATGTACAGAGTTCAATAAAGAATCAGAGTTAGGAGACACCAATGCTGGGGAGGTCTCCGGTCTGAAAATGTCTTGAGAACATGGTGGGGCTCAGTCAGTCGCCCTCAACACTGTTCTCCCATGCTCTGCCTTTTATTTTGTGCATGCGGACCAATCACACGGATTCTGCCGTTGATATGTCCGTGGTTTCATGGATGACCGTAGCCAACCTTCAGGCAATCTTGTCATGAAAGCCTGCAGGTATGGTGGGGTCACCATGATAAATACATGTCATGAAAGGCCTGCCTGTATGGCAGGGTCGTCATGACAAAAAAAAACATGTCACGAGAAGCCTGCTTGTATGGCAGGGTTGTCATGACAACTACGTGTCGCGAGAAGCCTGTTGGTATGGCAGGGTTGTCGTGACAATTACATTTGTAACTGCAAGTGACCGATTCAAAGCGTCCCAGTGCAGCTAATGTACGACGTTTAAGTCATGATTGGTACCAAAAATTCTCCGTCTGGACAAGAATGATTTGATGCCCGGAACAAAGACGTCCGGAGGCCCAGAGGGCTCTGACAGTCCTTAGTATAAATCCCTCCTTAGGAAGCAGACATCAAGTCATGATCAGCACCAAAATTCGCTGTCTGAAACGGACAAGAATCATTTGATGCCCAGAACAAAGACATCCGGAGGCAAAGAGGACTCCGACCGTCTTAGCTCAAAAAACCTTCCTTAGGGATCAGACGCCAAAGTCATGAGCGGCACCAACATTTTCCATCTGGAATGGACAATGATTTGATGCCTAGAACAAAGATGTCCGGAGGTAAAGAGGACTCCGACATTCTTAGTTAAAAAACAAAAATCCTCCCGTAGGAATCGGATGGGCACACTCGGTTCCCATCAGATGTGGTCCGTCTCCATTATACAGAAAACAGTTCTTTACTACATGTATACCAAGAAGTAACAACTGCTTACAAAACAGAAAAGAAAAAAGACAACCGTAGGAACCAATGAAACAGATGTGAAATTGTTCACTGGTTCACAGAACTCTAAAGATCTCTATAACACTTTTGGATAAGAAGGTGTTGAAGAGGTCCTGCAATTCAGGGGTGTTTACATCCCCTTAAGTTAACTGACACGGACGTTCAAATGACTAACATTAAGTAATCTACTGTCATGTTAGAAGTCCCTCAAGTGCAGGCTGTAAAAGCCATAGCTTGTTTGAGAAAGGTCTGATGTGAACAGGAGAGCATTACAGCATCCAGTACATCAGGAGAAATTCCTGCGGAGCTGGGTGAAGGAAACCCAAGCTGTGCTGGAACAGAATATTGTTCTGCTCGGAAGAGCATTTGTACCTCCAACTGGTGAACTAAGGGAATGGTTATAACCCTGGAAAACCAATCAATGAGGTCAACATGGAGTTAAGAAGAGGACCTTGTCATCCTTCTGCTCCAGTTGATTAAGTACCCGATGGATAAGAGGAAGACGACAGGAAGGTGTATATAAGTAGCCTGTCCGTCTTCATCACCATCGTATTCGCGTGCCATGTACATGTATAGGGATCAGGAACCCTCAGGCATTAGCCTGGAAATCTGTGACTAGTTCATGAAACAAGTCAGATTGACATGTGGTTAGTTGTCCTTGCTTGGGAGGAGGACCGTCGAAAGCAAGAAGCTATGAGGAAAAAACCCCAATGGGGTATTTCTCAAGTGAGTGTACACAGGTGTGCAGGCTGCCTGCCCACCTGGTCGTCGATGTAAACTACAACTGTGTCAAAGTCACATCGAACCAGGATCATCTGGCACAACACCGAATATAGAAGTAACATCGCAGTTTCTCCGAGACTGCCAGCATCTCAAGTATGTTAATGGAACTTGAATGATGCTCAAACAGGGCTTCACCAATCCGCCACTAGATGCGTGTGGCTGGCAGTTAACTGGCAGGGTAACATGTTCGCCATGACAGTTAATGAATTAGGCTGCAATCTGTGAGAGGCCCACCCTTGTGAGGTTGGCAACGCCGAACCACAGGAGGTACTGCACAAGTCAGGTCATGGCCTGCACTGAATGCAGTGAGGACTGGGCCGATACAAGCAAATAGGTGAATGCCACCAATCTTTGTTTCCACGGCGCAGTCATATCGCCTTTACTATCTGAGCATAGGCCAGGAGTGAGGCGGAAAAACTGGCTGGATGGAGCCACCATGAAGTTGCAGCGAGAATTTTTGTTTGAAAACCGCGAAATTCTCAGTGCTCTGGCCTGAAAATGAGTTGCAGTTGTGTACCCTTCAGGCCAGGGCTCATTCCCCATGCTGATGTGTTAGACAGTCGACTAAATCTCATCAACATCTTTCCAAGGGAAATACAAGACGGGCGCAACACTGTGCTGGCCCGATGTTATTGATGTCAGCCTCAAAGTCTCTTTGACGAGCTCCTACGAGACGGATGGGTGGAGGTCGTCATGAGTCAGGTAGGTCACTTATGGAAATTATCAAAACAACTGAAGCCGAATCGAAATCGTTGTTACATTATCCTACGTGGCATGGCGTACAGCAAATGTTGCTAGCACGGCCACACAAAATCATCTGGGCCAACTTCAAGAGGTATGCAGTTGAGAAAACAAACAACTGTTTGTTCTTCACCTGCGCTGGCCCACATGTAGTCGACATCGACCAATATGGATGTAAACATCGATATGCACCGCAAAAGAAAGATCTTTGTCCGTTAAAAATTTAAAAGGTGGGACTCGAATCTTTGGCGGGCGCACTTTGACGGGAGAAACAGTTCATCAATCATGTTATCCCGGCGGGCCAAGATTGTTAGGGTCTGCACTCGTGTAAAATTATAGAGTACTGAGTGCAGACTGTGAAATTGATAAAGAAAATAGCGGTCAACACGTCCGCTAAGACTGTCAAGTCAAGATTAAAACATTAAACCTAATGTACTTCATGAGGGTAAAGAGGGAGGCTGAACGCGTATCGCCGAACCCACTTTATTATTTCACTGCAAAGTGTATTCAAGCTTCTGCGAGTATTATTTACGAAGAGCCGCTTGAATAATGGGGTCCCTCTACTGCTGGCAGCTTGTACTTAGCTGCATTGAAGAGGGAAGATGTGACAACAACAACAAAAATACCGAATTTCGCTAACGGAAAACGGTAATGATCACATTATTGCTTGAAGAGCAGCAAGCAGTTTGAATACAGGCACAATCTTTCGAATGTGGTCCACAACATGCCTGCAAGAGTTGAATAGACCCCGTAAACGAGAGCCGTAAAACACATCTGAAGGGACGAGTTGCACACGGCCACAGTCAGCTGTTGAACAACTCCCTCGGAGACAATGGACAGTGTATATACACAAGTAATGCACACATGTACGATGTACATAAAAAATGTAGCGATCTCAGTACAGCAAGAAACACCGCCGCACGGCTAAGCACCGTGCGGCGTGTCCCATTGTCCTTGAGTCACCCAACCGTGATTAATGTAGAGGGCTACAGAGTTCACGGCTCGCAACTGAACGAAGACGGACGTTTCATTAACGTGCCCGCCTGGCAATACATGAACATGTACGTGTATAAAACGTATACATGTACATGTATGACCGATAATAAAGCCGAGAACAATTGCAAGGCTTGTAATGAGTGGGCCGAAAAACCGAGTCCTCATCCCGGTATCGTATGCCGCGGTGGGATCGGTGCAATAAACTCGGCCGGATTAGAAAAATAATAAAGCCGTTCCCGCCTGAGAAATGGACACCACTTTGTCCGTTGTCGATGTTGTTTCACATTTGATCCAACGGAGGTATGGGGAACACCTTGTCATTGTTAGATTTGGAGCCCGTCCTGCGCTAGCCCCATAATGTGGCCAGTTTACTGGACTGCCTCCGTAAACATAGGCCACACGTCCGCCATCTTGGAATCTGACTCGCCGAAATTTTGAAAGTGATTTCCACATTGCGACTTCAAACCCAGTTCATTTATGCTTTAAAAATACACTTACCCTCTTAATAACAAAATTAGAACCTGCTGCCAGTGTCAGTTGCCCAGCTGCTGCGTAATTTACGACATTTTCTGGACCATTCTTGGCAACTTGGTCCAACCGTGGAGCTATCTCCATGGTCCAACTGAACAATGCCCTCGCGCAGATCGTTCACCTGTCAATCACGCGCACGTGCAGGACGCACGCCGCAGGCCCAGTGGTAGTCCGGTTCCCAGACCAAAAGATTCTGACTATTCCTGATCCTAGGAATAGTCAGAATCTTTTGGTCTGGGAACCGGACTACCACTGGGCCTGCGGCGTGCGTCCTGCACGCGTGATTGACAGGTGAACGATCTGCGCGAGGGCATTGTTCAGTTGGACCATGGAGATAGCTCCACGGTTGGACCAAGTTGCCAAGAATGGTCCAGAAAATGTCGTAAATTACGCAGCAGCTGGGCAACTGACACTGGCAGCAGGTTCTAATTTTGTTATTAAGAGGGTAAGTGTATTTTTAAAGCATAAATGAACTGGGTTTGAAGTCGCAATGTGGAAATCACTTTCAAAATTTCGGCGAGTCAGATTCCAAGATGGCGGACGTGTGGCCTATGTTTACGGAGGCAGTCCAGTAAACTGGCCACATTATGGGGCTAGTCCTGCGCTTGATTTGAAAATTGTTGTGATCGGGCGGAGGGGGCTCATCGGCGGAGGGTAATTTAAGTACCCGTGTAATGTCCCTCTGCAGCAAACGGAGTATCGTTTCCTCGATGGACAGCCATTGTAACCGGTCTGATTCTCCGTCATTATCGGATGAATCAGCCGAATGCGAAGGCCAAAATGACCCCGATGACTGAGAGCCGTCTGGAGGGGCTAGTTGTACAGAACCACGCGGTGGTGGCTGGGCAACACCCTCGGAGATAATATACATAATATTATGCAGATGGTGAAGACTAAACACAAGCGGGAATCCTGGCGCACGGCTAACTGTGTGCGGTAGGTCCCGTTGTCTCTGGACCACGCGACCGTGTTCCACGGCCGGCGAATGTGAAGTCCCGTTCGCCGTAGGCCGGGCTTCCGGTATAGCGCGCAACCATGTGTGGTATACATGAACATGTATGAACATGTGGCTTTTTTTTTTTTTTTTTTTTCATTTTTGTACATGTACCTCGTTGTGCTTGGGCCACGCAATCGTGACCAATGAATGACGACTATGAAGCATTCACTGCAGATAAAGACTCCAGGAGCACGGCTATCTGTGCAGTAAGTCCCTTTGTTCACGGGTCACCCAAGCGTGACCGGTGACTGAAGACTGTGATGCGGGCCCAACGACCGATGGTTGTGGGCCGTAGTCCACTGCTGCAGGGGGGCCCCCAATAGGGCCCGCCCGGCGGCCTGCCGACATAGCCGATAGCGTATCGGAAATCGACTGAAAAGCCAGCAGGAAATCTGCTCTAGAAACCGCGTCCTCCCCCCGGGAGCGTTTGCCCCGGCGGGACCGGTCAGAGGAGTCGTCAGACCCCGAAGAAGAACGGTGCAATCGACGTGCAGCCTTTTTCTTCTTATTCTTCTTTTTAGAAGAACGGCCCCGAGGTGTGTCCGAGGAAAATCGGAAGACACCTGGGGCACCGGGACCCCCGAACAACGGAAAAAATCCGATGACGAGAGTAGTCCCTCTGAGTGAGCTAGCACGGGGGCCGTCGGCCCGGGACCCCCCGGGGCGACCGGCTCCGTATCGCTCATAATGCACCCGGCCGACAGCGCCTCAGGCCCCGTGGGCTGAGCGAGCGCTGGACGGACCGGTAGCCCGTGCAATAGCCCATCCCGACAACCAGTGGTGTTCGGCACTGTGTCGGGAGGGCACGGGTGACTAGAGCCCACCGAAGTGTGACGGCTAGTCCCCTCGGGCTGCCCCGTGATCGGGGGAGGGCTAGGTGCCAAAGCGGCGCTCGTTGCCGAGCCACGCTTGCCCTGACGGCCCTTCTTAGGCTTTGCTCCGGCACAGGAGATATGTTTTAGGGGAACCTTGCCGGAGTGTGCCTTTAGTTTGGGTGTTCCGCCCGAGTTGACCGGAGAAGGTGACCGAGGTCCCCTTAACTGATCGGCGGAACTGCCAACTCCCCCAGCCGACTGTGGCTGAGGGTGCCGGACGAGAGACTGCTGCCGCGGTAACGACGGAGCGTTAACGGCAGAGTCCCCCGAGAACTCGGTCCGTCCCGTGGGAGAACTATTCCCTCCGGTTAGTGACAGATCGGCCCTCCCCAAACGCTTCATATTTATGAAATAAACGAAACCAAGAAGATGATGAAACTCTACAAACTAATGATTACTAACTCTTTTATTAAATACTTCTCTTAAACGCAAAAAAGGGTAGTAAATGACGAGGCAAACAGCGAGCTATTTCACGCACGTCCTACCCGACCTGCCGCTAAGAGAAAAGAGGACGCTCACGAGGCACGCATGCCGCGGGGTGTTATGGGTAGGGCGCCGGAGGGCGCTATTGTATATAACTCTTAGCGAAAATACCTGCCGGTAGGGGGAATATGCATAAGTAGTGTTGCTCTACAGGTAAGTAGAGTGAAGTAGACACCTAAATTTTGGGTTGTTTTAATCAATTTTTGTGGATTTTTGGTAAAAAAAATATGAAAACAAACTGCTAGGAGACTTTTGAATGCATCCTTACTATAATTCCAGGAATCTGTGTGTGTGTGTGTGTGTGTGTGTCTGTCTGTCTGTATTTCGATTATCTCCAGAAATGGGCGCCGTGTGAAGTTGAAAATCAGCGGGTGTATTGTTTGGGACATCAGAATGTGCAGTGCCAAGTTTGAAGTGGTTTGGATGAGCGGTTCTCGAAAAACTGCAAAAAAGCAGCATTTTTCTGAGGCAAACGTGGCAGCATATATATATAGCTTAGAACATAACACCACGCACTGCTGTTCTTTTCCATTATTTACGTCATGTAAAGCTAAAGCGTGCGTGCGCAATATGACGCAACACCACGCGTGCGTATGGCGCCACTGAGTTGTGTGATGTCACATTAACACTGCACGCGTGTACGTGTGCAAAGAGCTAGCTGACCTTCACTGGGGGGGCTATTCCATTACCAACAATGGAATAAACAATAGCACCATTTTTTTTCTACGTTTTCCTACTATAATTCCGTCCACATTAACGAGAAGTTCTCAAAAACGCTGCAAGCACACATTAAAAAATGTACGTTCAACCTGTGAGTGTACGTGTGCATTCAACCTGTAAAAACAACACCATTGAATTGGGTGCGTTGTTTGCACGAGAAGCTCTCAAAAATGCTGCAAGCAACCAATACCAGGGGCCAAGCAATTGCCCTTCCCAAACATGCACATTTTAGACGGGCACTGCACTAGTCACTACAAAATACGACTCTCACTTCATGAGAAAACACCTCAGAGAGCAATTGTATCCATTTATAGTTGTCATAGTAACCAACCCAAAATGACACAAATAGTGCACTTTTGGTGCAAAATGTATGAATTGAGGTATTTCACACTATCTTTTATTCACTATTCCATGAGACCAAAAATTATTAATTTTTGTATAAAAATACATATAAATGCCTTCCACTGAGTTATTGGAAAATGTTTCCTTGCATAAATAGTGACATAGCATTTAGAATATTGTTCAATGATTATCATGGCAACGAAAAATATTGGGAAGATATTACGTGCATCACTGTACGTGTACCTACTACATACATCGCATGACGTTCAGAATGTCTGCACTGCTGTCCAGGTCTCCTTTCTCATCATTTACGTTGCCCAAATCAAGAAGATTTAAAACATCTTTGTCAACCAAGTTCCTCTTGGGTTGTACTTTGTTATCTGCATTTTTTTTAGGAGTTTCCCCGGGCAGATTTAGGCAGAAATTAGGGCAAAAGAAGTGACAAAGAGCGTACTTGAATTCACTGTACCAGTACATGTACATGACGAATGTAAAGGGTCATAACAAACCATGCGTGGTAAACAACATGGGTCGGGCGTCTTTTTCACTTCACCTGTGAAAGCGTAACGTTCAGATACAAAAACAAATGACACCATTGGGTAGCCAGTCTATAAAGCTAAAAAAAATGGTATCAAACATGAGTCAAAAGAGGGCAGGAAACGCAAAATACAATACTCACAAATTTTCGATTGCCGGCGATCGATTTTACACAGGACTGAGTTGAAAGGGATAAACAACACTATCGCTGTGATTAATTTTTTATGTTTAAGGCAGATTCATCTACAGAGATTACCATACATGTATTAAGTTTCATGTATTTTCTCGGCGGGCGTAATGTCAAAATCAGTTAATGGTTTAGACCAAGCGTTTTTGAAAGTACGCCGAGTCAGTTCAGACCATATAGAATAAAGAAAAGATGTGCAGACGAACCCTTAAAGCGGCTATTAAGGCTGATATCCGTGCTTCGGGAAGCACATTAGCTCTAGTCATACATTGTACCGTGTGTGGGACCGTATAGCCCCTGCAATGTCATATGATAAGACACCTCAGTCCCCCTTTTTAGGAGCTGTTAGACAAAACCAATCAAAGAGGACTGTGAGCACAGTCCTTTGATAGTTTTCCACACTTGTAAAATTACACACAATTTATTTTCTCTAACATGAAAATTGATTCTGGTGCAAGGAGTGAATTGAAATATATCTTAATAGTTGGGTGGAAGAAGGGGGTATCATGCACCCTCGGATATCAACTTCTAATCAACGTCTCTATGACTTGCTATGTTAAACAATTCAAAAAAGTCCCATGTATTGTTTTTATGCAAATTAGTGCCGCCATTACCGAAAAATCTATTTTTCACTATATCTTAGCTAATATTGCAAATAACTGAATGAATAAGGTGTCTAAACCCATGTTTTCAAGGTCAGAGATCACAATAAAACTATTCTGGAAGTGACCACAAATGTCTGTGGTATAGGAATATGCAAATTAGTGCCGCTAATACCGAAAAATCATGTTTTTGGCATATCTCTGCCAATATAGCACATAACTTCGCAAGTATGGTGTCTAAACCTATGTTTTGAGGGTCATGTATCATCAGGAGACCATTCAGAAAGTAACCATGTGTGTCCTTGGCAGGTAAATATGTCAATTCTAAAGTGCCGATTTATCAGAAATTTGATTTTTAGCCAATATCTCAGCTAATATTGCAGCTATAATGTTGACAGATGGGTTTTTGATCAGCAGTAATGATCAAAGTCATCATATTCAAAATAAACTGTAATATTGGCTGAAATTGAATGAAATATTGGCTGAAAATCAAATTTGTGATAAACCGGCAATTTAGAATTTACATTTGTTCATGCCAAAGACACATAGTTCCTTCGTGAATGGTCTTCTATTGATACCTGACCCTAAAAACATTGGTTTAGACACCTTACTTGTGTAGTTATGTGCAATATTGGCCAAGATATTGGCTAAAAATATGATTTCTGATAAATCGACACTTGATAATTTACATATTTTCATGCCAAAAACACACATAGTTACTTCGGGAATGGTCTTCTAATGATACTTGACCCTCAAAACATGGGTTAAGACACCTTAGTGAAAAATTGATTTTTCGGTAATGGCAGCACTAATTTGCATAAAACAATACGTGGGACATTTTTTGAATTTTTTAACATAGCAAATCATTATCTACGCATTTTCTCTGACCTAGAGACATTGATTAGAAATTGATTTCCGAGGGTGCACGATACCGCCTTTTTCCAACTAAACTATAAGAGTTGTCCATTACATACCTTTCTGATATCAGACAGTTCATTTTCACTGATGACCACTTCTTCTTTCAGTACATCCAGCTCTTTCCTCTTTGCCATATTTGCCTCTTTTTGTCTTTTGGTTTTCTTAGTTGTGTCATGCTGAAAAAAAAGTTCAAAAAATTTCAAAAGAAAAACCATCCTCACTAGCCAGGGTAGTATGTATGTCATAAGACTACCCTGGCAAACCAAGTCAACATATTTACTATGTATTGACACTCGTTGTCAACCAATCAGATTGTCTGCGTAGTCTTTTGACATTTCCCTATGCACTGAATATTTAAGATCTACAAGGTCATTTCTGTTGAGCTTGGTAAATGTAGCCTTTTGGTGCAATTCAAGTGATTCAAAATGCAGTGCGCCACCAAGAGTTTGCCATGGAGAGTCCATTTTTCAAGTTTACGGTCGACAAAACATGGCCCATTTGAATGAGTGTCAGTAGACAATTTGAGCTAATTTGTTATAGATTGGGGCATAGCGTTCTGCTGCCTTACAAAAAACACTATATTGGTAAAAAGAAAACAAAAGGGCAAACATATACTCGAATCATATGCTTACGAAACTACTGACCGCAAAAAACTAACAATTTCAAATGTCCTGCGCTGCGAATTGTCGACCATATCCCACAATGCACTGGGAAATATGAACTTGCCATGGCAAACTCTTGGTGGCACACTGCATTGTGAATAGCCCAAATTGTTTGTAGGCCACAAAATATGGTGGCTGTTGTGTATGTACATGTATGAGCTTTTTTTTCCCAGAATAGACAGCCAACATAATAGATCATCAGAGAATTTCCATTCAGTGCCTCTTGAATGGTAGAAAGCTTTTTGTCGGGAGTGAGGACTAGTGGAAGCGAGAGCCTGGGCAGAGAAAGGCTTACCTAGTGGCAGCCAAAGCCCAGTATGTAGCTTGAGGTAGGAAAGAGTACCATGAGCTGATGTAGGTGGTCAAATTGTGTCAATCCATATTGGAAGTTTTATGAATAATTAATTGAGTGAGGTCAAAAGAGTAAAAATGTGGACTCCGTTTGCTAGGGTACTGCATTACAATGTACAAGAGTAAGACTACCCTGGCTACCGAGTATGGAGAAACACCAACTATACAGCGTGTCCCCAAAAAAATGTCCCTCTGATAGACTGCTAAATTAATTCCAAAATCAAGTATTATTCTCAATTTAGTGTTCAGATTTAGAAAGTCCATATAATTTTGTAACTTCTGTGCAAATTTCATTGGTCTCGCTTCATTGGTTTTGAATACACAGTCTATTATGTATAAACAGCAGTGCTTTTCAGCCCATTCCAAGTTTGCAGTGCTACATTGTCTGCACTGCCTTAAATGTCTTTACAAGCTGGACATTGAAGGACAAACCATAAATGGAACACACGCTGTGAAAGCAAACACGACCAGTGGAACTGAAATTTGATTAGTTTTCATTTAAAAAAGTAAATGAACTTGACTTTAGTTACCTAATAACAAAAACAAGAACACAGTTGTTGAAATAAAAGTGAAGCATGGAATAAGGTATGGTATGTCTGTAGTGTGCATTTCTTTTTATCAAACTTGGAATGGGCCGGAAAGCACTGCTGTTACATAAGAGCCTGTGTATTCAAAACCAATGAAGCGAGACCTTTGAAATTTTCACAGGAACTACAAAATTAAGTGGGCTTTCTAAATATGTTAACTTAATTGAGTATAAAACTTGATTTCGGTAATTATTTTGTGGTCTATGAGAGGGACATTTTTTTGGGACACGCTGTATTGTTCAACTCCTACATGTCCATTAACAAAGTAACAAGCAAGTGGTTTAAGTACCGGTAGCAGGGGGGAAAAAAAGACTTCTCCAGCCAAGCATGCCTGCCTTTTATACATTATAAGATAATGAAATGCAAAATTATTGGGTCAGAGTACAAAAGGATATCACAACATAGAAAACAAAAATATATGTGTTTTGAATGACCACGACTCCTGATAGGGGGGCGAATCCAGAACACTTTTTTTTAGGGGGGGAAACCAAAAAATGTTTTAGATCCCCGAAAATGTGGGTTAAACAAATTTTCGCCCCAAATTTAATATGACAAGCAAGGGGAGGGGGGCACCAGGACCTTCATCGCATTGGTGCATGGTGGCTCAATTTTAACGCTGCCCTGAGAGAATCTCATTTTGTTAAGCAAGCCTAATAGTGGTATACTCAGCCATTGCGGTTCTCAGTTGTTAATTATCTGCGTTCCTATAAACTTGTGAACCCGTTGTCATGAGTGGGTTTCACCAGTATGCACATGCACGCGTCACACATCATCAACTCGAGAAGAAAATTCTACCTCCAGTTCACCAATGGCAAACATGAGTACGAATGCTATTTACAACTTGTGAACTCGCGAACACAATTTCACGGGGTGATTGGAACGTAGCATTAGCACTTTAGTAATGTTGATATAGCTCTATGGTCTATGCGCATCCTTGTTACCATGGTTATGATCTTGCAGCAATGTTAGTTCCCATCATGCCTTGTGCAATAAGAAATGCACACAAAATCCATCAATTCGAGGATGGCCTATAAACTCGTCAAAAAGAAAAAAAAACAACAACAACAACAATAAACAGACAAAACAAAGCAAAACGGTTCGTTGGACAAACGTTTGCGAAAAAATTGATGTTGTAGTTTTACATTTTGGACACTACAGTAGAGTAATCCTGACTCAAGAAACTAACATAATGATGCAGCAGTGGCGGCAGGTCATGGAAAATATTGTAACGAAAATACACGAAAATAAACTTCCAGTAGACACACTTTATTCTTTACCCTGATAAAATACAGGTTTTTTTCATAAACTTAATTGATAGGACTTACGGAAGATAAGAAATAAGTATCATGTTAAAAACTCGTATAAATTTCAGTAAAAGGAATTAATGCCAATACAGTTGCCCACGTATTAATAAAAGAGCCTGTGCTAAATTAATGGTAGAATATGGATGTGACGCTTACACGTTTTGACCTTAAACGGGGGAAAAACATCAAATCCGTTTAGAAATTTTCACAAACGTTTAAACGGAACTCAAATTTAAAAAATGGACCTTGTATTTTGCACAATCTACCCTCCAGTTTTCCTTTCAAAGAATGTACAATGTTTGTTAGTCCATTTAGCCCCGCGGCATCCTATTAAATTTTATCAGTGCACCGCTATCTTCACTGCACTGCAGAGAGCCGCACAACGCCGCATAACGGCCTCCCTCAGCTCACTGACATGCAGTGTAGTGCAGCGCTGGAGGAAAACAAGCATAGCAATAGGTATCACGGCTGAATGCACTTAATAAATCACAGCCAGCCGTGCACGTGGCGCGCCGGCAATGATTTCTCCTAGTTCAAAATTCTTGGGCACGATCTTCAGTTTGTAACAAGATTGGAACACTTCCAGGTATTGCTACATGTACCTGTTAACTGACACTCTAAGAACTTTCTCAGACTACAAGGGAACCAATCTCTTAAGTGACATGCATATGAGCATGAGATGATGAGAATATGTTTTCATTCTTTTGGCGCTAAATGTGTTGATCGATTCTGATAAATTTATTATTTTGTTTAATAAGTGTTCCTATTCACCAAAGAAATTCTCACTGGCTAGCAGCTTAGCATGAATGTCCCAGAAGTAACTCCACTGGGCTGCTAATCAACAAAGATATACAATGTATACATTTTGAAGGTCACCTGTCGAATCATTGTCTCGAAAATTTCTTTCCAGACAAGAATATATTTTTATAAGACACTTTTCTAATTCCCGGCTGGAATAGGGGCACTTGCATTTTATGCTTAATGTCAAAATATTTTCTGAGTACATTTACACAAAAAAATGTAGGCCATGCATTTTTTTTGATAATCGAAGTCACAAAGAATACAATCGTCATTCCCTTAATTTCCCAGCCTCAGAGATACATTTACGTCTGGTTCTCTTGATATTATTTTATTAAAAGCAAAACGATTTTAAAAACCAGTTAATTCTTCTGCAGATTCCAGGGGAAAATTTAATACAAATTATGCTTCGTTTTTTTCTCATTTTAAAATGAATATGATCAAGATTAACAAACAGCCTTTAATGTCAAAAAATATTCCGAAATATATTCTAGAGCAGAACAATTACAAAAAATAATGTTGAACACACATTTAAAAAAAATAAAAATAAACAAAGAATAAAATTGCCATCCCATTGTAATACAAATTATGCTTAGTTTTTTCTAATTTTGAAAGGAATAAGAAGAAGATTAACAACAGCTCTGTGACTTTTTAAATAAGCGAAGAATAAAACGTACTACAAAAAAAAAAGACATAGAGGGGCCCTACATTTAATAAATTATTTGGACTTCGAATATCAACCCCCCCCCCCACCCCAATCGTTTATCTATGTGCATGTACACATAACGGGGGTGAAATTTCATGATCAATACAGTTTCCCACATTTTTCGCACAAAGTTTTCCCCCGTCTCTGAAAAAAAAAATGCCCAAATAAAATCTCAGCTACGAAAAACCTTTCCAGAGAATGATTAATAGGGGCATTGTTCAAATTGATACAATGCATCTCTTAGGTCATAACAAAGTATCGATTCGGGTTTATCTGTAGGCAACTGGCCTTTGAGGAAATGCCGCCAGTAAATGGAGGGTTTTTGCTGGTGAACAGCGGTGATAATATCTCAGCCAATTAAATGAGCCAGTTCCCGGCAAATAAATACGCCATTGGTTGCTTTCATGAATAGGATGTTCCTTACACCGACGCTCAGCTGGAGTGATTGCCAATAATGTTGGAATTAGAGCAACAGGTGCATGCCCATTGTCACATTCCAACCTGGTTGCCTAGAAATACTGTTGCTAGGGAAGCTCCCGTGTGATGTCCGGGACTGCCAGTTGCGTGGCCAGAAATCTTGTACGGGAAACAGAGGTTGTGACTATTTTTCTCGCAGCCTGCAGAAAAGTAGTAGCTCAAGAATGCTGCCACTTTCAGGAAAGTCTTTCATATTTTGGATGCAGAGTTTTCCACTTTCGTTAAATATATTGGTGTTTTTGTTAAAGAAAATCAGAGCTAAAAAAAGTATAAATAAACGATCTTCCTCAAGCTTTGACATTTCTTGAAGTGACACTTGATTCATCAACACTTGCAGACGATTCATTTCTTCTTTTTTTATTTATCCTACAAACTTAAAAAGAGCATAGAAAAAATGGTGATTAAAGTGTATACATGTTTATATACAATGTACAAAGTTACAAACAGACGTGATGGCAGTTACCGCACATATAGGACACAGGCGGCAGTCTTGTTGAAGTGTTGACTAAACGTTTAAATGCTACCTGAAAATGTTGCTAAACGTTTATCAAATTAAATGTAGATCCTTATGGTAGAATAACTGTTAAATGAAGTGACATACAACTTTAATTCGTGTAAGCTTTCTAGGTCAAAACGCTAGGATTATTGTGATTAAGAATAATAGTCCATCCATCCACTTCCCCTGCCATGCTTTTTACGCAGACTACTCACCAACAGTCAGATCATATTTCAAGCGAGCACTCTGACAAGTCAAATTCAGTCAACAGACAAACGCAGGCAAGTGGTAGACACAGCAGGCCTATCAATCAACTACAGTCAAAGCATAGCTGTACCAAGTTACATAAACAGTCATAGCCAGTCAATCATACTATTTGTGTACAGTTGGTAGGTTACAAATTAGTCAATTTATAGACTTTACATTAGAAATCCACCAACACAACTTACTATTCTGTTTCTAAAGCTACTTAAATTAATCTTGGTTTGGGAATTTCTCATGTTTGGGGCTGATGAGGTCTAACCAGACTCATAATATAAATTATCATCAGCAGTGGCGCACCCAGGATTTTGCTTTTGTGTGTGTGTGTTCCAGCCCCTCGTGCCCCCCTTCTTGCAACTGATAATTAGTTATCCCAAGAGTGTGCTTTGAATTATGAGTCTGGTTATACCTCATCAGCCCCAAACATGTGAAATTCCCAAACCAAGATTAATTTAAGTAGCTTTAGAAACAGAATAGTAAGTTACATATGTAGGTGGATTTCTAATGTAAAGTCTATAAATTGACTCATTTGTAACCCACCAACTGTACAAAAATAGTCATAAAGTTGTAAGGTTTGAAGACCCCAATTGATTTTTAGTAGATTCTGATAGAGGAAGACAATCCCGGGACATACCGTTATTTCGTTTTACCGTTTTGGATTTCCTCAAAAACAAAAACAGTAAACGAACCATTGACCGTTTTGTCGTTTTACAGTTTTGTAAAACGGTCAAACTGTATTAAGTCACAAAAAACAATGACCTTTTTATTGTTTTTGTAAATTGAAAAAAGCGATAAACGGTTATTGCTTTATTTTTAGAGTGTTGTTTTACAAAAACATGACAATGTCAAAATGGTCAATAGTCTTGTCGACCATTTTTTTTTTCAGGTATAAGTTGGCAATTATAGCAATGCACCTTGGAATGTTAATGTGTCCTTGGGACGGTCACTGCCTGTGAAATTGCCCACCTTACATTTATGCATCGTTCTAGTTCTCACGACAGAATTTGAGAATATTGGCTATTGAAAAGCCGCACTGGACTCCAATTTCCTTCAACATATCTTCATGCGTCTTACCATCCTGTATCCATTGTGAAATGTCCCCCTTGAAATTTTCCAGCGCCATTTTTGCTTGCAACTTTTCAAGCCCCACTAACTGAATCGCAGTAGATAGGGGTCAGGGTCACGCCACGAATCACAACACACACAAATTATGCCGAGGTAACACTTCTTCGTCATGGTCCCCTTCCACTCCCTTGCCCACCATAAGTACCGCCACAAAATGCACTACGGACTGTTAACTATGACCATGGAGGTAGGAACAGTCTGTAAACAGTCTGTATTGAATACTGACCGTTTTGCTGTTTTACAAAGTTATTTGTGTAAAACTGTAAAACAAAAATCATTGATCGTTATGCTGTAATGAAATTTATGAAACTGATAAAACGGAATAACTGTATTTATCTTAATACCATTTGCCGTTTTACAAAACTGTAAAACGACAAAACGGTCAATGGTTCGTTTACTGTTTTTGTTTTTGAGGAAATCCAAAACGGTAAAACGAAATAACGGTATTTACCGGGATTGAAGACATGTTCTATCAAGTCATTTTAATTTCGTTGATTTTTGGAATGATACATTAGTACATAAATTGTGACCTCCTTTTCACAAAATTTAATTTTGACAAAAGATTTGATTTGAGCACTCAATTCTTATTATTTTAATACCAAATTCGCATATATTCGATGGAAATTGACATGGTTTTGACATATTTCTACCAAAAGGGTGGTATTTTACTCTTAAACTGTCCGTTTTTTTTGTGGTTTCTGCCCTGACCACATGGTAGGTCGGATCGGGCTAAAAATTGGTGTGCATTCATTGCTCATCAGGACCTACAAGCACATCAATTTTTATCAAAATCGGAAGTCATGAGGTACAAAAGTGCGTTGGTCTGACATGGAATGACCCAGATATAGGACTTTAAAATATGCACATTTGTGATGACATCACGTGACCCATGGTGATGTCATGATGACGGCTCTCTTTGGGACACAACTTTGCTATAGGGACTATGCCTATGTTGACTTTGAATGATGTACGACAAAGATTAATGCCAAAAGTGGCGTGCAGAAAAGACGTGTACAAGGTCTATGGGATTTAGCCAAAAAAAGAAGAAGAAGAAAGAAAGGATTTTCCGCAAATTTGCGAAAAAGCCAATAAAGTAATCACAATGGAATCGGCTCGAACGTCTGAAGTCAATTCTCCGTCCAAGTCCAATTGAAATTGCGAGTTGGAACCGCAAACAGGCTCGAGAGGCAGTCCGCGCCGGGTCGATCCCCCAGGGCCATGGACAGTCGAGCAGCTGGTTAAGTCACCGGAGTCATGTTGAGAAAAAAATCACGACAATGCGTACATTGGATGAAATATCCACAGTAGAATGGAATCTTTGTCTTGGAGTTAAAGAAGAACCCCAAAATCCTTGAAAGAATGTGGAGAAATCCCACGACGAGTACCCATCAGTAACGCAAGGTCCATTAACTGGTTACACGTTCTAAGTCAAGTTGCGATGCATCGCAACGCTTCGTGAAATTGGGTGCAGAGCATGTACATGTACACATCACATGACTGATTCCCTAGGCAGGGGGCTGGTATTTCATCCACTACCCCCAACTCACTTAGTACCCAAAAGGAAGCAAACAAGAATTTGCTCCCATGGAATCAACTGAATGAAATTAATAGCCTTTCTTGCCCTCTGCCTGCATTATATTCCGTATATCTTCACGTTTGACAAGCACACTTCTGATATGGACTACTTGAAGTTGCAAGACTATAGACCATTTGCCATGTGCTGTCATACCAACGGGCAACCGCCTGCCAACCCAAACATTTAAACATCTTTTGCATGTTATGTGGCCCACATTAAAGAGTATACATGTAATGTCAACCGTGTATATTTCAAAAGATATACATGCAGGGTAGAGGAGAACCATTTCTGAAAGTTGGCATCACGTGACCACAACATCCAATTTGTCCAAATGTCAAATCATCTAAAGAGGGTCTTGATCAGTTTCCAACTGCTTTGACCCTGACCTCTGATCTCATGACTCCCATATCCAATTCAAAATTTGTCAACTTTGTTTAATATGCATCTGTCCACCATGTGTATATTAGGAAGGGGGACAGGGATTGGGGTTGAATAGTTGACTCGTCATTTTCTATGTCCAACCATGTTTCTTCCATCTGTAGATCAATTAATTTTCACCTACATAACCTCTGGCGAATTCGTAAATTCATCGATGACAACACCATGTTGTTCGTACATTTATAACATCCCGGCTTGATTACTGCAATTCTCTTCTATTTGGTATAACCCAAGGTGAAAAACATAGACTACAAAAAATTCAAAACCGTGCTGCTCGGCTCATCTTCTCTGTCAAATGCACTGTGGATGCTACTTCTCTCATCACCAATCTTCACTGGTTACCCATCCAGCAGCGTATAGCATTCAAAGTTCTTTTGATGGTGTACAAGTGCCTACATGGTATTGCTCCCCCTTACTTGTGTGACTTACTCACTTTGTATCAACCAGGCAGACCGGGATTAAGATCTTCCAATGATAAACTTCTTCTCTCTATTCCTACAGGTTCAAAATCCCTTGGAGACAAATCTTTTTCAATAGCAGGCCCCAAATTATGGAACACTATTCCCATCAACATCAGGGATGCCCCATCTCTCACCATTTTCAAGAAACGTCTTAAAAGTTTCTTATTCATTACTTCCTAGTCCTCTCTTGTAGTTGTAAAGCGCTTTGTTCTATTTTGTAAAAGCGCTTTACAAATACTTTATTATTATTATTATTATTATTATTATTATCATTATGGTGGGAAGTTGGATTTCAGTCCTGAGCAGTTGAGTAGCTATGTCCACTAAAATAGCAAATACTAAATGGTCCTTAAGAGAAAGGTTTATTTCTTGAACATCACAGTATGTCAACCAAGCAAGTACACATCCATGCTGGTCTAGTATACACATCCAACTAAATCATTTAATGATCTTGACTTTGCCGATGATATCTGCCTTCTTGAATCATCATTAGTACAAGCTCAAGAACAACTGACAGCCATCTCCATTGCTGCTGAAGATGCCAGGTTAGTCATCAATATACAGAAGACAGAATACATGACTGTAAATTGCTGCCCTAATGATGGTCTTTATGTGAAAAAAAGAAAAGATTGTACACGCCACTGATTTCAGATACCTGGGTTCTATACTACCATCAAGTGCAAAGGACTTCCCATGCAGAAAAGGTCTCGCCTTGGCTGCCTTTTGGAAACTTAGTAAGTTGTGGAAGAATGATCTGGTATTCACCTCAACAAAGATTACCTTCTTTAAAAGCAACATGTCTGCCAGTGTTGCCATATCAATCACAAACAGTATCAATGACTTTGCCACTACTTGTTACAGAATCATTCTAGGAGTGAAGAGAATTGATTGAGTACCCAACTTCACTTTATGAGGTGAAAGCAAGTCCCCTAGTGTACAAAATAAGAAAGAGGAAGGTGAGAATTCTTGGCCATATTCTTCGCATGGATCCAGAAATAGCCATCAAACATGTATGCTCTATACCATCCTCCTCATGGGAAGCAATGCAGAGGTCGGCAGTGTGTGGACTACCTCATATGTGCAAAATATCCTTCCAATCCAAGGCCTTACAACTGAAAATATCTTGGTTCACAACAGAGATGATAGGAAACGCTTGGTCGCCTGCATTGCAGCCGAACGACGATGATGTTGATGATGATGTCTATCAGAATCTAACAAATATTGAATGCTGAGAACTAGTACATCAATTGTTAAAGGGATTCTGAAATTTTACTACTGGATTATCAAAATCAAACTTACCACACATTGCTTGAGATGTTTCTTTTCTCTACGGGCATCTGCTCTTTCTTGGATCATGTCTTCCTTTAAAATCATGATGCCAGTTTCCAGGTCCACGATCTATACCACATCCACACAATAAAGTAATCAGTTGTCTCAATATTGTTTGATGCCATCCTTTGTTTATTCTCAGAGTGAGGTAAATTCCCCCCCCCCCCCCCCCCACAGTAGTGTGGTTGGGGTCTACGAGCGAATACTTACCTGTAGAGCGAATACTACATATGCATTGTTCCCTATGCCGGCAGGCAATTTGCTAAGAGTTTTACACAATAGCCCCCTCACGTGTCCTACCCACGACGCCCTGTTACATGCGCACTACGTTAGCGTCCTCTTTTTCTCAAGCGTTACTTACGTAAGCACTCAAGGAATCGAGTATAGTGGGGAAGGAGGGAGGGGTGCTCTACAGGTAAGTATTCGCTCGTAGACCCCAACCACACTACTGTGGGGGGGGGGGGGGGAGTCTACATCACTCTACTTACCTGTAGAGCAAATACTACTTATAGACTCGCACCGAGTAAGGCGGTGGGTATACGCGAATTACCGTATGTCTACAGGGGTGTAGGACATGAGGCGTGTCCAATAGGCAAACAACCCCAAACCAAAAAACCTACGCCCCAGATGCTCTAGGCTTCACCTCGTCAGGGAACCCAAAGAGCTCGTGCGCAAAAAGTCAGGGGGGTGTAACCATTATGGGGATGAACACATGATAGGTACACCTCATTAAACTTAATGCCCATAGAAATATATACATGTATATTTATATGCTCACCCGTTAGTGCTTCCGTGAGGCCCGACTGGCCGCCAGTAGCACTTCTCTTCCAGCCTTGCCATCTGCCTGGAGGATGTCCTTCAGGTAGCATTCGGAGAACGTGTTAGGGTTCTTCTAGCAGGCTGCCTTGACGATGTCACCTAGGGGGACACCCTTAAAAAAGGCCCACGAGGTGGACACTCCCTTGACCTCATGCGCTCGAATGGGTCCCTGGGTCGCTGGCCAGCCGCCCGGTACGGAACGGATAGCTGTCACGATCCAGCGAGTGATTGTATCGCGGGACGCCAGCCCATGGGGCGGGGTCGTTGTGATGAACAATTTGTCGTGTCCCGTACGAAGTGACTTCGTACGGTTGACATACCACTTAAGTGCTCGAACTGGGCACCAAAGTTTGTCGTTTGTCTCGTTCGAAAAAGACTTGATGTCTGGGACAAAGATGTCCGGGGGCATAAAGGTCTCCGACTGGTTCTTTGCGAGAAAACCGGCCGTAGGGATCAGGCGGACACCCCCCGGTCCCAACCGGATGTGTCCTGTCTGCATCGATAACGAGTGTAGTTCGCTACGTCGTCGGGATGTAGCGACAGCCAATAGAAAAGCTACTTTGATGGAGAGTTGTAACAAAGTTGAGCAATTCATTGGTTCAAAGGGAGCCTTTGCCAGTGTAGATAATACACTGAAGAGGTCCCAAGATGGGATTAATGTGCGTACTGGGGGACGAGTATTAAACATCCCCTTGATCAGTTGGCTAATTGCAGGGTTGCCGGAAACGGAGGAACCGTCCGGAAATCCCTGATGGATCGCGGCAACGGCTGATCGATAATTTGTAACCGTGGCCGTCGTGAGCCCACTGTTAAAAAGGTATAGGAGAAAATCCTCCACTTCTCCTACAGAAGTATTGGGGGGATGAATGGATTGCCGTCTACACCATTTAAAGAAATGGCGTAGTCGGCTATCGTACACCTTTCTGGTTGAGGCTCTGCGGGACTGGGCTGCAATTGTTGCAGCTCGTCGCGAAAGGCCTGCTGAGCAGAGGGATCGCGTGACAATACCCAGCACGTCAGGTGAAGATCCCCCGGAGCCTGGTGACTGATTCCCGAGCTGGGCTGATAAAGGAGATCAGCCCTCCTCGGTAGAATTACCGGGCGGTGAACCAAGAGTCGGACGAGCCGGGGAAACCACAGCTGGTGGGGCCAGAACGGGGCTATGAGGAGGATTCCGCAATCCTCCTGCTCGATCTTGGTCAGCACTCGAGAAACGAGTGAGATGGGTGGGAAGGCGTAGGCCAGTAGGCCGTCCCACCGCACCGACAGCGCATCGGTCTGCCACGCGTTGGGGTCTGGGCCCCTCATGCAGTAGATCGGTAGCTGATTGTTCATTCGCGATGCGAATAGGTCCACATGCGGCCGGTCAATTAGTCGGAAGATCGACTGAGCCACCTGTGGGAGCAGTGACCACTCTGTCGGGGCGATCCATCCTCGGGAGAGAGCGTCGGCTGTGACGTTCTCTTCGCCCGGGATGTGGACTGACGACAGTGCTATCCCGTGATGTATGCACCAGAGGGTGAGATCCCACGTTAGTGTGCACAGATGGCCTGACTGAGTGCCCCCCTGGTGATTGATGTATGCCACCACTGTGGCGTTGTCGCATCGTACCAGGACTGCTTGCCCTCTGACGTCCGACTGGAAATGTTTCAGGGCGTTGGTGACTGCCAGCATTTCCAGGACGTTGATGTGGGATGATTGATGTTCGGGGCCCCATACGCCCGCCACCTGTCGCGGGTGGAGGGTAGCCCCCCATCCGTACCCTGACGCGTCGGTCGTGATCAGTACCAACGGGCGGGGCGGGCGGAAAACGCGGCCCTGCGTTATATTGGCCTCGACTTGCCACCAACGAAGGTGGGGGACTAGCCAAGACGTAGTGGGCACCGGATGGTCGATCGGGTGCCAGCGGGGTCTGTAGAAAGAAAGTAGGTGAAGTTGAATTGGCCTCATCCTCAACCTGCAAAAATCCACCAAGTCCACCAAACTGGCCATAAGGCCCAACAGCCTGAGCCAGGCTCGGGCCGGAGCCACTACCATCGGGAGGAAGAGGGACACGCACTGCCGAAGGTTCAGCAGGCGGTCCTCCGATGGACGGGCCAGTCCCCTGCGAAGATCGAGGGATGCACCCAGAAAGGTGGGAACCTGCGAGGGGACTGGATGGGATTTCTTGGTGTTGATGAGAAATCCAAGGTCGGAAGCAAGGTGCCACGTTAGTTGGAGCGCCGCTTCCGTCTCCCCCCGAGAACGACCCACTACAAGCCAATCGTCGAGGTACATGAATATCATGATCCCTCGTCGCCGCAGTGCCGCCCCGATCATCTTCACGATCCGGGTGAACACCCATGGAGAAGTGGACAGCCCGAACGGGAGTACCACAAATTCGTACAGTATTCTTTGTATTGGAAACGTAGGAATTTGCGGTGCTCCGGCCTGATCGGTACGTGAAAGTACGCGTCTTTCAAGTCTATACTGGCCGCCCACGCAGGCGTGATGATCGATTCGAGAATGGTCCGTAACGTTTCCATGCGGAAACGTTTCGGACGTATGAACTTGTTGAGGGGTTTTAAGTTCAATATTGGACGCCACACGCCGGTCTCCTTCTTGGGGGCCAAGAAGAAGGTTGACATGAAACCTGCCCGGGTCCCCCCTTGGGGGACAACACGTACTGCTCTCTTTAGAAGGAGGGCGTCGATCTCCTCCTCGAGGGAGCGGCGTTTTGCTGTGTCGGGCGGTACGGGTGTTGTCCGAATAAGCATGTCCAACGGGGTGGGTCCTCGTAACTCGAGCGCGTAACCGCTGCTGATCGTTTCGAGGACCCACCGGTCGGAAGTCACCTGCACCCAGGACCCCACGAACTCCTGAAGGTGGCCTCCCACGGGTCCAGCGGCGAGAGGCCGCTCGGAGATGCATAAGTCACTTGCGCCATGCCCCGGTGTACCGGGGAGTGGGCGCACGGAAACCGCGTCCCGACTGGGGACGCCGTTGTCCGCCATGTGGTTGTGAATAACGCGGGCCAACCGTCTTATTGGACGTGCCCACAAAATCCACCACGGGCCGCCCTGACCGGGGGGCAGCGCCGGGGAATGACAAAAGAAGGTTGTTTCCTTGTCTTATCCGCGGTTTTTAGCTCGGCCGGTTTCTTGAGATTAATTTTCTCAGTGGCCTTGAGGCGCTTTGCTTCGGCCTCCATGGCCTCCTGGAACTTACCAGAAAATAAGTCCGGGCCTGAAAGCGGAAGTTCGTCGAGACGCTTACGTGCTCCCGGTGACGGGAGGAAAAGCGCATCTAGCACATTGGTGCGGCGTGACGATGTTGTTAAGGTCGAGAGTGGAGCACAGGCCGCGATCGAGGCAATGGAGAGCAGCCACCATCATGTCGGCTGGTATCACCGAAACTTCTTCATATCCCAGTGCCAGGTACTCTGATAGGAGAAGAAGAAAGGACGTCGCACGCATACCCATGCGTGCTGCCGAGTCCATTCTATGGGTGACATCCTCCAGTTTTCCACGGGTCTTGTCCGTAAAAGGAACTTTGGATGAAGCCGTCCCTCGGTCAGCGGCGAGTTTGTCGATGGCCGAGTCCGGCAGGACTGGAGTTGAGAAATATTTCTCAAAATCCCCTGGGGGAAAATGATTATACGAGTCTACGCGCTTAGGCCTAAAAAAAAAAAAGTTATGTTGGCGTAACGGGCCAGAAAAAATAGGGTAGGTAGGTCGTTTTTTTTTTGTTTTTTTTTAATCCCAGCAACGAAAATGACATTAAGCCGGTAGTAGTAAACGATAACAAAAGAAAACAAGGCTCATCATCAACCTTTCCAAAGGTACATATCAAAAAGCGGAATCCAAAATCAGACAAAATGTTAGCCGTTTCATCTGCATCGACATCTTAATATGGACCCGATTCTTCCTTTGAAGTTTGTATTTTTAGCACGGTGTAACCCGCTTTTACACCATCGGCACAGCTCTGGGCGATTACCCCCAGCTCTAGACTCAAATTTTGTCCGCATTAAACGGTCGAAAATGACCGAAGATCCCCATTTGCCCTTGATGGAAACACTGTACGCTTCGGTACCGGGTGCCATGATGCGACGGCGTACGCGCGTAATTAACCACGGGCGCGGCCGAGCTAGGGCCGGGCCCGGGTCGCGTCGGCCGCCGGGGTTACAGAATAGTTTTTATTTTAGAATAAATATATATCAACTGTTATCGTGTAAAATAGTGGAAAATTAATTAAAATAATTTATATTATAATGAAATATTTTTTTTAACATGGAATAAATAGCGAAGTATTTTCAATAGTGTATGTAGCAGTTCGCGCCGTGCAACAGTCTAGGACGAGGCTACACGTGTACTGTACATGTACATGTACATGTGCATCTATCGTGCATGCATGGTGCATCGATCTCCGCACGCGCACTGCCTGTAGGCCTGCGCGATCTTCTGCATGTTCGTTGTGTCATGGAGAGGAAGGTGCAAAACATTGTGCACTCCAAAGTTCCATACAATTGAGGAGGAACGGTCAGAAATGGTTTCAAAACGTATCTAAAATTCATTTCTATAGATTTTAATTATATTTCTTCCCTTCAAAAAAAAAAAAATATCCAGGGTCGGCCGCATTTTTAGGGTCGGTCGGGTTACGCCAACATAACACTTTTTTTTTTTAGGCCTTAGCGTAGGCACTCCATGTCTTTGCATGCATTATCCCGTCGATGTGGTCAACGCACGCGCGGTCCAGGGGCATTGTGGGAAACGCCCGGACCGGTTCTGTCGGCGGTCCCGATCTCTTCTTGAATGACTGACGCTCAGGAGGAGGAGGAGGTTGGGTCCCAGCAGGAAGATTCAGAACTCTGATCATATCCTGTTGGACCAAGCGGAGTTCGGTTTCAGCCACCGATAGGCGTTGCATGGTGCGGGTCAGTTCGCTCTTGTCCGCCGAATTGTCAGAGTCCGGGGGGCGAGTTGTCACCGGGGAATGGGAACCAGGCCCCGGGGCGAAGCAGCGCCGTCATGGTGTCCCGGTATCGAGCCCCGCTCGGACTCTAGTGACACCGATGGGTGTAAACAAATACCGGGCGGGGACGCCTGTGCACGGCCCTCCGTGCACGGCATTGTCCGCTGGTCTGTAGTCACCCCACCACGGCCGTGATGACTGGCGTGTGGGGGCTGTAATTCTGGAGGGGACTCCGGCGCACGACTAACCGTGTATGGTATGTCCCTTTGGCCCGGAGTCGGCCAACTGTGACCGTAATCCCCCTGTCGGCCCGACAATGAGGCCGCGAGGGAGTGAAAAGCCTCCAAAAAATCATCGCGTGAAATCGGGTCGCCACCCTTGTGGCGTTTCCCACGGTGTGATCGGCCGGATTACTCGCTAGAACTCGTCAAAGAACGGCGGGAACGGCGGCTCTTTTTTGATTTGTTCTGAAGAATCCAGGGATTCGGCTCCAAGCGATCAATAGCCCGGGCGGACGACAGCGCCCCCACGCCGGTAACATAGGCGGGTGCTGTACAGTCGATTAGCCGGCCATATAACAGCCCATCCCCAGGCATAGTGGTAATCACGGGGCTGGGTGGGCCTGGGTGCACTGAGCCATGGAGGAGTACTTCCTCCGGCTGCGTGTGCCCCGTAGACGGGCCAGGGACAGGCACGGTGCGCCCCGTAGCGGGGCAACCTTTTGCCGTACGTCCCTTTTTGGGTACTGCCCCGGCGTCAGACAATTTCTTTGTCTTGCCGGTGCGTTTCCCCTTCAGTTGGGCGGACCCGTGAATATTGACCAAAGACGGTGGGGTTATACGGCCCCCCGCTTGGTCAACGGGTCCGTCAGCTCTGACAGCCGGCAGTGGCTGAAGGGGCCGACTAGGGGACTGCTGCCGCGGTGACGTACCATCACCGGTGCAGTCCCCTGAGAACTCGGGCTTGTCTGGTGGGATGTACGTCCCTCCATTATCGACACACCCAGTCCTCCACAACTTCCTAGATTTACTCATTTTTCCAACTCACTTCACTTAGAATAACTCACTATGATAACTCTACAATAAACACTTTCTCTTTATATCTGATAAATAGCTTTCTCCCAGCAAAGAGGCATAAATAAAACAGTGAAATTCGGGTCGATCAAAATTTCACGATATACCTCGCCTGCGGCTAAGAGAAAAAGAGGACGCTAACGTAGTGCGCATGTCACAGGGCGTCGTGGGTAGGACACGTGAGGGCGTTAATGTGTAAAACTCTTAGCAAATTGCCTGCCGGCATAGGGAACAATGCATATGTAGTATTCGCTCTACAGGTAAGTAGAGTGATGTAGACACATTTAACAATCCATATGGAATATCAATTACCTCCTGTGATCTTTCCTTTAATGTCAAGCACTCACATTGATTGCTTCAGTCATATTTCAATTCTTTTTTCTATTTTTTCAAACCAATTTCCAGGTAAAAAATTGTGTTGTAAAATAATGTTAATTAAATTGGTCAGCACCATTTAACATGCAAGGATGTCATGTTGTCTATATTGTGGCATCCAATTTTAAGCATTACACTCTCTGATTACATAGCCATAAAAGTGGAAAGTACTCGGGTTGAATCTTCTATATATACCTGTGCTCGCATGGTTACTTTTGCCATTTTAAGTACGGTGTAAAAATCAGGAAGGATTTGCGTTACTTATTCCGATTCCAGTGGTTATTTTGCCAGCCACATTTTTCCCTTGTAAAAGTGACCACATCAATTTTTAAACAGATGAAAAACCTGATGCAGACAGAGTGATTCGGTAAAATGAAAAGGCATCCTAGACACATGTATTATATGGACATCATCAGAGAGTTTAATATACTTGATATTTATACACTGACAGTGGTGCACAACATTCCATGTCAAACATTACAGCAAACGAGGAAACTGGACGACTGATTGCATGGATATATTTATGGCCAGCTTGGCTACTTTAACCACAGTCTCAGTAAAACAAACATCTGAGTAAAAAGTTGAAGTGCAGACACTGGTAAGATTTTACCCTTTTGGATTGACCATTATCTCAGTAAAAATCACACAAAATGTATGTCCAATGAACATTTGCTTATGTTGACAGACTTGTAGGCGACAGGGAAATGAACAAATGCCAAAGTTGCATGACGATAGGCATAAACACAGCTTCAGCTGGATCTTCAGCACACAAATCAATTACAGAAAAGGTATCTGCTAGAAAATGGAACCAAATGAATTCCTACCAAGGACAACTTCTTTACTTACTTTTTGGTTGGTGTCTCTCAGTTCATCCCTGGTTTCATTAAGTGTTATCTGTTTACTAAACAATAAGGAAGAAAAATCAATTCATGACTACATCTTTTTGTTTATTTTGATTTTTTTTGGTAGAGAAAAAGTCAAATACACTTCACATATGTGCATACACATTTCTTTATTTGGCTTCAAATGACAGTCAAAACATAAGTGGGGGGCTCCACAAAACTACATTATTATTTTTTAATTATCCTCTGCTTGGATTGTTTAGACATACAGTCCATCATTTGTAATTTGTGCATTATGTTCGTTTGAAGCAACAAAAGTGTTCAAAGTCTAAAGAATGGTGCTTTTTTAAAAACTAACCTGACAAAGTTTTAGCTCAGTGTATGCTGTACATTCCAAGAAAACAATATTCTAGGATCTAAATTTCAAATCAAAAGTTGCCGAGTCATGTTTTGGATTGCGCCCAAATTCAGTGCTCTCATTCAGCCGATTGCAGCTGGATTGGAAATGGCCTTCTTTCATTGTTTATTTCAAAATGACAGCTTGCCATAATGATTAATTTCACAGGGAGTTTAGTCCCATTACTATCTTTAAACCGAGTATGTTTTTCAACAATAATTTTGTCAGTTACTTTTTGGACAGCTGCAAATGATGGACTGTACCTTTAACTGTTCATTAAAAGAGATCTGTTGATTTGACAACACAGGCTAATGGTATGCCAATGTTCTCAATGTAAATATTTTCAGTAAACATGTTCACATTTTCAGCAACCTAAGAAAAATCTATCATACTGAACTTCTTTAATAATATACGTTTCCCGGTCAATTTCAGCAAATATTGAAGCAGCCAATATAATCACTACGTCATTTGGTTTCGCGCGAAATTGAATGCTGTTAAAAATCATCATTTATTTACGTTTCATGAGTAGGCAATGTAACAATCCACAGGAACAGCATTCAAATTTACAGGAATTATTCGCGGCATGTATTTGGTCATTCATAATGATTATTGGCCAGTCATTTGTGGAATTGTGCAACTTAATTGATGCTTTGTTAAACTTTGCTTTAGTTTCCTATACAAATATAATAGGATAAAAACGTTCACTAATTTCTACATCTGAACTTTTGGAAAAGAGCTGTGTACAATCAATTGGACAAATATTTCACTGACAACAACCTTAATTATAATTTACACTCCGGATTCAGAAGTTCCTATTCAACTGACACTTGCTTGATTCACCTAACTGATTATATTTGATCTCAGATGGCCAAAGGTAATTATACAGGTATGGTGTTATTGGATTTACAATGTACAGAAGGCCTTTGACACTGTTGACCACGTGATCTTATGTCCAAAATTACTAGCTATGGGTATTCATTCGGATTCTATTCATTGGTTTCAATCATATCTTTCAAATAGACAGCAAGTTGTCAGGGTCAACCAGGTTGAATCTCAACCAATGGGAATAACATGTGATGTCCCGCAGGGTAGTGTATTAGGGCCACTTCTTTTTCTCTGTTATCTAAATGATATGAAAATTAGTGTACAATCCGATTTGCTGCTGTATGCTGATGACAGCGCCCTATTCATTTCTGGTAAAGACTCGGAAGTAATAGCTGACAGTTTGAGTAGGGAGCTGGAAGCATGCAGGCAGTTGCTGATCGATAACAAACTGTCTTTGCATCTCGGCAAAACTGAGTCTATCCTCTTTGGATCCAAAAAGAAACTCAGTAGTGTTGATAAATTTGATGTGTGCTGTAATGGAAAGATTGTTACTCCTTCAAATTCAGTTAAATATCTGGTGAGAATATTGCAAATTCTGTGATCAAAAAAGCCGGTGCTAGATTGCAATGTTTTTCTCAGACATGCTAACTGTTTGAATGAGAGATACCGCAAAACACTCTGTTCTGCTCTAATACATGTACAATGTCATTTTGACTATTGTTGTTCATCCTGGTACTCTGCATTGTCAGTAAAACTAAAGAAAAGGCTCCAAGTTACCCAAAATAGATTAGTCTGGTTTATTTTAAACATGGATTCCAGATCACATATTGGTCAAACAGTATTGAACAAGCTGGGCATGATAAGTGTCAATGAGCGAGTCACACAACTCAAGCTAAATCATGTTTATACAATTTTTCATGAATTGGCTCCAGACTACCTCTGTCATAAATTTAGGAAAGTTTCAGACATGTATAATTATTCTACCAGGGGCAGTTCCACCAATTTTGTTGTTCCTAGAATAAAAGGGCAATAGTGTACTGTATTTTTTTACACCCGGAATTCATGAATGGAATTTACTTCCCAACATCAAATGTTCCAACAATCATCCTCAATTTAAAAGGGCAGTGAAGAATCATCTCTCTTCTCAGTCATTTTTGTAAGCGGCTGAGTTTTTAATGATCATTCTTTGATGATTATTCTTTGCTTTTTCCTTTGTAGTTTTATTGAACTTTTTATAATGTACTTGTATGTTTTTGTGTGTGTTTTTAAGGACCCCGATGGAAATAAGCCGTCTTCAAACAGCTTTTTGGGTTATCTTTGGCTTTGTTTTTATATGTAATACGGTACGTCGATTTTAATGTACCACTGTATGTTTGTTTGTATTTGCCTATATAAATAAATAGTCACTTTCCAAATGTACTTCGAAGAAGATTGCTCACTGCAACTTTATATAAATGCATGTACAGATTTATGTACAGAAATGGAAGCTCATAGTCGTTATGCAAGAGCGTCCCATGTAGATAGAGAATGGTTGGTTGAGGCCTTCCATTGGAATGACCTGGACTACCTTGAGCTTGCAGATAATCTAAACATCAACAGGTCCACAGCTAGATGATAGGTCGCAACCTATTTGAGGTCTGGAAGGCAAAAGGTGAACACGATACGAATGAAATCACAACTAGCATCCAAACGGCTCGCATTTATGGGGTTGCAAAAGTGGACCCCGAAGCTCCTTCTCGCATGCATAATACAGGAATAACACAAAAACGCCCAGTTTTGAAAGGATAGTTGTGTGGATGTTTATATCCTACTTTTAAATGTGACAAAGATAAATGCCAAAAGTGACAGATGGAAAAAAACGTGTACAAAGTCTGTGGGACATGCAAGGGAACAAAAAGAAGAAAGAAGGAAAAAAAATCAACACAAAAAGAAAGGCTTAATTTTTCACAAATTTGCGAAAAAAGCCAAAAAGACAAAATAGATCTATGTCTACTCCATGAACAGAACGTAGGGCTTTTGAATTTATGACTAGGGCTTTATGAATTTTATGAGTTTATTTTTGTATGCATTTATGTTTGATTTCATCCAGAAATGTGTAGATATGACTTTAAAGTATGCACCTTTAAGATGACGTCTCATGACCCATGATGACGTCATCATGACACCACCCAACTATATACCTACCTCTAAGTTTCAAGACGATTTAATTTACCTAATAGAGTTAAGTTTTAAGGGAAAATGACTTTGTTTTAAGCTAAATGTGCTTGGCTAAAAAAAAAAAAAAACAATCCCGAAAACAGTGTGCTATGATTGCGTACAAAAGGGAATTCCCCGTGCTTGCTTCTTGAGTGTCTGGTTTTATGACTGTTGTATGTTAACTAGTGAGCTACATGGACCAATTTATTTGTTTACCAGTGTTTTGTACACGTTTACATGACAACTTCTTAACGCAAGCACATTTTTCACTTCTGATGACGTCATATGATAATCAAAAATTGGGCTGGCAAAAGCACCCAATTGGGCGCTTTTTTTAAATTGGGTGCTTTTTTTTTTAAAACATGCGCATTGGGGGTAAAGAGGGTATGGCGAGCAATATTTTGTATTGCGCTAATGGTGTGCGACCTTTACTTTTAGAGATATGAGCTATTTAATGGGTTTTGTAACGATTGTACTTGATAAGTTTACAGTACAGCAGCATACGCGCGTGCAGATTCTCACCTGACTCTTTCTAACTATCCTCTGTATAATTACTACACGTGCTATTTTTCAACACTCAACCCTCAACCCTCAACATCAACATCAACATCAACAATCAACAATCAACAATCAACATTAACATCAACAATCAACAATCAACGTCAACATCTACAATGGCCCAACACCGTGTGGTTGTTCCTACAACCTCTAGTTATTTAGGTGTTGGGCCTTGAGCCCAATATCTATTGTTTTTGTAAGATTTTACTGTTTGTATTCTTCTCAGCATATTCTCAGGAACTCGTTTCCGGAACTGTTTGGAGAAATGGAAACATATATATGAACTTCATTTGTCAATACATGAATGCCCAATCCACCGCAGATGGTCTTTTTTTCAATTACGTCATCATGACGTCATCATGGGTCACGTGACGTCACTCGAAAGTTTAATAAATTTAATCTTTGAAATTCCATATAAAATCAACCGTGAGAGACCTGAACCTGAAATTTGCGGGAATCGACATGGTAATACATGATCTTCATTTTATCCTGTGCGCGTAAAATCACGTGACCATTCCTTCCGGTCGAAACCGGAAGTGCGTAATAATTTGAAAGTGGGAAAAGATATGAACTTCCTTTTAACGATTTAAGTGTCTGCCTGGATTGACCTTCCAAAAAAAATAATGGGTGATGCCATGAAGTGTTGGAGCGCCTTCTAGCGGCAGGTTAAAAAATTTCAAAAATGCATTTTCACTTGATGTCTGTGGCGAAGTTTGCGGTAAACGCTTCAAAATTAATGTTCATGATGACCATAATGCAGACAACACCTGTGCGCGAAAAAAAAAAGATCATGTCATCAGACCGGAAGTTACAATAAAAAGACCTTAAAACCTTAAAAAATTGCTAGAAAATATACCGTGATAGATATAATCAAGATTTGGCTGTATACAGCACAGTAAATATAGCTCTTGAGGTTTCTGGTAATGACGTCAAAATGACGTCATCAAGTATCATATTACAAGCAATCAAAGATTTCTAGATTTAATCTCTGAAAAGCAATTTAAAATCAACTGCTACAGATTTGATTTTGTTCTTCATGGCAATCGATACAACATTGCAGGGTCTTCAGTTTGGGTATAAGTGCAAAAGCATGTGACCCTTCCTTCCGGTCAAAACCCGAAGTGCCTTATTAATTGAAATTGGCAGAAGATGCGAACTTGCTTTCAACGATTCGAGTGTCTGCCTAGGCAGTACTGTAAAACAATTTTACAGGTGACGTCATCAAATGTTAGAGCGCCCTCTGGCGGCATGTTGAAAAGTCAAACATGGATTTAAACATGCATATTTTGAGTTGATGTGTGTGGCAAAGTTTGCGGTAAGGTGACAAGGTGATGGGAGCTGTCTTATCCCAGATACAAGGTAATTAGGAACGTGTGATCGCTTTCATGAGCAAATCGTTAACAAAGGCAGAAAAGAGATATTGCGAGACCCATAAAGAAATGTGTGCCTTAGTTACCGCCTTGAAACAGTACAGACATTATCTTTACGGGAAGCGAGTTGAAGTGTGTACAGATAACGCTACAGTGAGTTGGATGCAGAAAAGCAAAGATTGTGAAGGTCAGATGGCTAGATGGTTAAAACAACTTGGTAGCTGCATCACAGTTTCAACCAACCCTTATCCGTGGCCTACGTTGATCTGAAGGCAGCCTTTGACTCGGTTGATAGAACAGCACTCTGGAAAGCTCAACGAGGCATCAGAGTTCCCCACCATCTCCTCACCCTCATCAAGGATCTCCATACCAATATCACTGCCAAGGTGCGCCAAGAAAGGAACACCTCCGAAAGCTTCCTCACGAGATCTGGTGCAAGACAGGGCTGCATCCTGGCAACTTCCATTTTCTGTCGCGCCATTGACTGGATCCTCGAGAGGGAAACCGTGGATGTGGGGATTGTCATCAGCCAGTTCAAGTTCTCAGACCTGGACTATGCTGATCGGATGATGTCGCTCAAGTCTGTAATGAGTTCAAAAATCTGAGCAATGTGCTCCAGTCTTTTCAGAGCGAGGCTGCCAACCTCGATCTCATGGCAGAAAACGAAAATCCAAGTTCTGACACCAAGCAGCATCAGTACTCCCTCTCAGGTTAAGGTGAATGACCAGTCTGTCGACATTGTGGAGGATTTTGTATCTCGGAAGTAAGATCTCCAACACTGGATGCAGTGAACTCGACATCCTCAGATCAGTGTTCTCCAACTTTGAAAATTAAAGGTTGGCGCTGGGGTCGGTGGGGACTCCTGCGAGCGCGGAGCACGAAGCCCTTACGGCGTGGGGTCCGGGGCCCGCTTAAGGGCCCCGGGAAAATTTTGGATTCTAGATGCTCTGTGGTGCAATCTGAGGCGATTCTCCAGGCCAGTTCCCCCGATTTTTTTAGCATTCAAAAATTTCCTTTTCAACCTAAAGCAGACTTCTCTCAGATCAAATGACACCTTTTTGTAATTTTGAAAAACAAAATGGGATACAAATTACGTTTTTTTTTACGCGATTTTATGGGTGGTGCCGGTGCCGTGCGATCGTCATCTTTATTTTCATGTTGCGTTTTGTCGTTGTCATCGTCATTTTCCCCCAAATTTCCCTCTATTTATGACCTACCTGTATGTTCTTAAATGTCGCCAACTAGTTTGGTAAGTCAAATAAATTAAAAGTGGATTTTGTTCTCTTAGGGAACCGGGCCCATACACGATCGCCATTTATAACTTTTGACAATCGGCATGATCGGAACACCATGTGCACGCGTGTTTTGGCCTCGAGCTCATTTGCCTCGTACAAGAACATCAATGCGTATTATATTGTGTACCGCGCGTGCAAGCACTGAGAAAAAGAAAGTTGGTTGGCTGCACGTAAGATCTGCCGTACGTACTCCTGCTGGTGTGTGTGTGTACTAATACAAATATATATTTTTGCGGCGGGGTTGTCGCTACTTGAAGTATCGGCACACTCCGGAATTGGGGATTCAGTTGTCAGTGTGGACGTGTGTACATCGCGCGTAATAGTATAGTACGTACGGTGCATGGGGAATCGCTGGTGTTTGCACGGCCGGCCGTGCTATTCAGCGAGATTTTAAGACAACCCCGATCGGGCTGGGATGACATCGAAATACATTGTTAATGTGTGGAAAAACAACTTAAATCAATTATTTTAGTTGTAAATGTACACTGTAGAGTCAAAAAAATTAAACCTGGCGGCAGGATTTTAAAGCTTGGCGGGGACTTCTTAAACATGGCGGGCGCCGCAGAAAGCATGTCGGGGCGCCAGGTTTGTTCTACATGTTGGAGAACACTGTCAGATGACTCAGCCTCGCCTTATCTGCTATGAACTGCTTACGAAGAATCTGGAGGCTAAAGAGGCTGAAACTTACCACCAAACTGGGTATATACAAGATATGCATCATTCCTGTCCTGCTATATGGCTCAGAAACCGGGACCTTCCTGAATTCTGATCTCAGACGACTTGAGTCATTCCACCTAAGGTGTCAACAACAACAACAAGGTATCCCACAGAACAAGATTGCCAACCATCATCCACCAAATCCAACACTGCCGCTCCGCCTTCTTCGGTCACGTCGCTCGCCTGGCTGACAATATCCCAGCCAAAAACATTCTGGGCATCGCCATCAATTCCAGGAGAGGTCACGGCCAACTCTTGGCCGGAAGAGACGACATGGCCGTCCAAGATCATCTTGGACAACTCGGACGGCCTAGCCAGATTGACTGCATGTGGAATGAGGCTGTACGACGCGGGCCCAGGAGATCAGCGCGACGGACCTATGCTGTCTATGCAGATGAGTGAGTGAGTGAGAAATTGATTGCCCGTTATATGAAAATGAAAATAACATTTTAGTCAAAACGTCCAGTCAAACCAACTCTGCTAAATTGGATGACAAATGTGCATTACTAAAAAGAATGTCATATACTAAATTGAATATAATCCTAAAAGAATTTGTCTGGCTGAAAACAAAATTTAATGCTTGAATTCTTAATTTGAAATGTGTTAGCAACTGGAGAGGCAAATTTGCTTTAATATGAATGTATGAAAGTTAAATTTGCTGCTTATTTACTGAATTTGACAGGGGAAACCTATTTTATTTCAGAAACCTGGTTGGAAACATGGTATCAAAATGCTTTACCCCTTTATGCCATGTAAGAACCTTTGCCACAATTGTTATGATTATCAGATGACAACCAAGGCTAACTAGTTCCAAGTTAAATCCTTCATTATACTAATTACCTGGCTTTATCTGCCATACGTTGGTTGAGCTGAGAAATTACTTCCTCGTGCTGAGTTCTCACCATATCACGCTCTGGACTGCACATACATGTATATAAAAGTAACAAGAATGATGTGTGAACCCTATTGTCCTCTATTGTTCAACGTCCCCTATTGAATGCACAAACAAACTCACACCACCGCAGCAGGTTTATTAATGGTGTACATTGTAAATCAAGGATTTTCTATTGATTTGGTACACGGTAACCTGTGGAGACATGTGCATAATAGGGGAAAATAGGTGAATACGTCTCCACAAGGTTATCATGAAATAGATGAATATGGATTTTACTCAAAAGTAGGAATTTCCAAGGTGTGTTGATCAGTCACAAATTGAAGTATTTTATGTAAGGGATATTAAGTCTGAATTTCAGCTCAGGAAATTAATTCTGGTTAAAATAGGAGCATTTTGAAAGTACACTTTCAAACTCGAAAACTTTAGTACATGAGAACAAAGAAATGACTTCACAAGGATACAAATTTCAGTATGGGTGTTCCTTATCATCGATCTTTTGTTCACACTTTTTTTGCAACAGCTCCCATTGGTTTTGTACACGTTTTCTAATCGAGGTCGTCCTTGATTTGACTCCTGTCCTCAATTACTGGATGATGCTTCACATATGTGTCCTCGATTTACACCATACACTCGGAAACACTTCTTGAAATACGGGTAGCAATGTTTACCACAATTGTCCACCTATTTACTTTCCTACTTTTGTTCTTCTTTATTTCTACTGCACATGAAAGAACATGGCACAACAGTATGCCCTTTCGGCTTCACTGGCATGGCATAAAAATTGTGTAGATGTGCAAAAAAATATAAACAGCTTTTCATATTAATTGTGGCCACATTGAATTCCCATAATGCATCGCAGTTGATCATGTGACCATGTTTATTTGTCCAAAGCTGTTATCAAATAAGTTTTGTACCAAGAAAGATGTTTTCGACCCCCAACAAAAGCATAGTTCCATATATTTTAAGAGAACAAAACAGTAGTACTTTTTTTACACCAGTTGCCATGGGAACCGTGCATGGACATCGGTAAACAAAACTGACCCATGATACAAGTTAGAAAAAGTTACCAAATTCCATGTTAATCAGCTTCAATTTACCAGAGCTGTAAAAAAAAAAGGAGGAGAGGGCATGTTGTGATATACCGTAGTGGTGCGGCATAGGAACAGAATAGTGCATTTTGTGATAAAAGCATGAAATTTTGGCATGTGAGGTCTCCATACCATGACAAAAAAATTCAGATATGGAGGCATTTCATATCTCACCCCTGGTGACCTTTGAGGTGTCAATGACCTTTGAGTACTCTATTTATACCTATTGTTCTTAAGAACATCACTTTCCTATGACCTTAAGTCTATGTATAGTCTTCATACAATGTAAATAAGGACCAAATGCGGAAACATTTCACAATTGACCTCTGATGACCTTCCAGAGGTCAATGACCTTTGTATTAACTGCACTTATTTATACTGGTAGTTAGGCCAAACAAAAAAAATGGTGTGTTTACGGTAACGGCCTGAAAAAAATCCAGGTAGGTAGGTAGGGAAATAATTTTATTTTGTAATTTTCTTTTTCATTTCAGTTCTGCATGCCCATGCATGTTCTTTCGCAAAAAAAATTGTATAAAAACATTATTCAAGCATTCAAAATATTTAATTGATATATTTCATTCCAAATTAATTCGTATCGTCTGGGTTCTCCAGCTCCCCAAGATTTTTTCAAACCTGTGGGGGAAGATTTGCTGTGATTTAACAACCTGAAAATTTTTGAACTTTAGAAGCTCTCTGGTGCATTTTAGAGCAAATCTGGGGGTCTTTAACTTAGGATTTGTCCTTAAAATACAGAGGAGATCATGTAGGTCCCTAATATTTTTGTAATTAAGGAAAAAAAATTAAATTGTTAACTTTAAAAAAATCAACATTTCACAACCTGTGTTTAACTGCTTCCTGAACTACAAAAGTATAGATTACATTTACAAGTAAGTTTCAAATTAAGAAATTAAGGTGCAGAAAAAAATTCACTTTTGCTTCCGATTACATGTCTTTAGTAGGTCGGACAATTATACCACCAATTTTTTTTGGGGTGCTGATTAAAAGTCCCAATTTTTCCTAACGTTTCTCCTTTCAAATTTAGATTGAGACTTATATAAAACCTTTTAAAGGTGTAAGGCCTGATTTCTGTTCTCCACCTTTGACCATCAATCAAACACTATAAGTTACACAATCAGTGCCGCCGGTTTTGAAATTAGAAGCATTTTTATGAAATCACCATGCCCATGGAGAACTGTCGTGTTTTTTTTTGTATGCTATGTACACATACCATAAATCAAGTTTGATTCCACACATAACGTATCTCAGCTGTATCAATCAAGCAATACACCTTTTAAGTGTCTTCAAGTATTAATGTACCATTGAACCAATGATTTAGACACATGTTTAGACATATCAATATTTTGAAAGTAAAAAAAATCCAAAAAACTGATTTAAATAAAAAAAATCTGATTTAAATCAAAAAAATCTGATTTAAATCAAATAAATCCGATTTGTTTGTTTTTTTTGTTTTTTTTTAAATAAAAAAATTTGCCAATCCTGATATCAACCTTCAAAATGGCAATAAAAAGTTTGAGGTCAGCAATTTGGCCGAAAAATTCCAGGTCGGTCAGGTTACCGTAAAACACACCATTTTATTGGTTTGGCCTTATTTATATGATTTATCCATAAAACCCCAACTTTTTCAAGACCAAAGTCATAATGTTAAGTGGCTCATGCTATGAAAAGAATTTCATAGGTAGGGAATCTCATATGCCTCTGATGACTTTCAAGAAGTAAATTAACTTTGAAAAACCAATGTTTAAAGGGAATGTACATCATTGGCTTTTGCTGTAATTTTCAAAAAACGAACTATTTGAGGGGTTAGTAAAATAGATCAAATATTGTTACACTAACATGTTTGAAGTTTTGTGTTCGAAAATGCTGGAAAAACCAAGAAAAACAAAAATGTTCAAGCAGTCTGGTTCCCAGACTCCACTAAAGATGAAATAGATCAATATTTATAGATGCCGGAAAATTGTAAGGTAAGGAAACCAGTCTAGCCTGCCTGCACCCGTTCATGAACATGTAACCAATAGCAAACAAAATTTGGACTAAAAATTAGTAAATTTGGATCAGTAGTTGAAAAATAGTTAGGTTTTTCCAACGGTGGTCGGCCGACCACCGTTGGAAATGTATACAAAAATAATATTTTCTTGAAAATGACTTCACACCAAGTGCCATAATTTTACAGGATGCTTTATACTGTCATTTACCAACATCCTAGTAAAGTAGGCCTACTTCTTAAAACTTGGCAGTTTTATTTTTCGATGTTTGCAAATGTTGTATATTCCCTTTAATGCCACTTTTTCATTCTATGACCGAAGTCTAATTAGAGCAATAGGAGTGTATTTTAATAATTATTTTACAACATGTCATGAAGCCAGACCCCAAAGAATTTGTTTGCATGACCTCTGATCTCACTTTCCCTTTTTATAATAGTGGACCAGCCAAAGTGGAATATTACATTTTGGACGGCATTTTGTGGTTATAGCAGGCAACCATGTCAGATCAATCAGTCAAAGGATAGGGAAGAAAATGTAGGTGGATGCCACCCTTAGTTTTGACCCTAAATATACCTAATTTGCATAAATTGTTAATCCCTGCAGTGTAATATATTTATTCCCATATTTGGGTATATTCTTTATTTTTTTATTTTTTTTTGAAAAGTTTATTTTGGTGATTCTAGTTACACCCTCTTACTTAACATTTTCTTAAGCATGTAAGTGACATAATAATCACGAGGACATAGTAACGATCCAAAATGGCTACTATTATACCCAAAATTGCACACGTTTACTTTGTCTCCAGATATCATCAAGTAGTTTTGCCAAACCTCAGTCCTGATGAGCTTCAAATTCACCAAGTTGCTTACTGGCACAGTGTTCCTATTAAAACCCTTATGGGAAATCATGTGAACACGATAACAATGTGGTATTAAGCTCAGCAAACAAAAACGGGGGAAAACGAGCTTGCTGTTCGTAAACTGGGCTTAAATTAGGAGAAGGGTCGCCTAACATGGGATACTTAAATAAGGTCAAGAAACACCCCCCCCAAAAAAAAAAAAAAAAAACACCAAAAAAACATGTTTTTAACAATTATGTCAGTGTCAAAATGTTTTTTTTCCCATTAATTTTCTTTCTAATCATTTAGAGAATGTCCTTGAACTTTTTCAAGTCTCTCACGTTAGGCAACCCTTCACTAACAGACACCTCGTTTTCCGTTTTTGTTTGCTGGGCTAAATGTCACAATATTATCATTGTTCACATGATTTTCCATAAGGTTTTAATAGGGTAACTGTGCCAGTAAGCAACTTGGAGAATTTGAAGCTCATCAATACTGATGTTTGGCAAGACTTCTTGAAGATATTTGGAGACTAAGTAAAATGCGCCCAACTTTTGGGTATAATAGGAGCCATTTTGGATTGTTACTATATCCTAATAATTATTCAGTCGCTTATATGCGTTGAAAAATGTTATTGAATTAAAGATGTGAAGTAGAATCACTAAAATAAAATTTTCAAAAAATCATAAAATAAAAGATATACCCAAATAAGGGCAAAAATATACTACATGGCAGGTATTAAAGATTTATGCAAATTAGGTATATTTAGGGTAACAATTAACGGTGGCATCCACCCACATGTTGTTTGTTATGGTTCAAAGAAAGGATCTAGCATGGATGCCAGCTATTACCAAAAAATGCCGTGAAATTATTCTCCAGGGTATTTTTCCACATTTGGCTGGCCTACTATAAGGGCAGAAGCAGGCGCAACAGAATATAAGAGGCACATCGAACAAGCATCACTCTCAAACAGTGACCATTGGGCTTGGTAAAAAGGTTAAACGTGGTTATCCTAGTCCATCTGGATACAACATGGTGTAATAAGTACACCAGAGTGAACAAATGCTTGACACATGTACATTTTCCATTACAAATGCAGCCCACAGATATCTATTCCAATCTCATCATATTGCGTCTGCCAATAAAACAAGGAGAAACTAGGTCAGAGATCACCTTAAAATTGATTGAGGGGTCTGATTTCATAATATGACTGTAAACTACCGGTAATAGGTGCAATACCATTCTTTGGCTCTATTGAGGCTTGGGTCACGAAAACATGGCATTTCGACGAATAAATACGACAAATGACGGCAACTTAGATATACAAAGTTCATTGACCTCTCCAAGGGTATTCCTACATCAAATATGGTGTCCTCACATCTGAAAGTTCTTTTAATGTCACAAAGAGTTAAGTTTAAGACTTGGATCATGAAAAAAGTGGCATTTGCAAAATCTTATTAATATTCATAGGTACAGTCAGTAGCCGTGTCACGCACACAGCCCTGTTTGACCTCAGTTTCTCGTCCCGAGGTCAAGCACGCATGGCCCAAAAGTGTACGCGAGATTTACGAGATTTATTCGAGACTACAGAAAAACACAAAAAGTGCCTCGATACATGCACTGTTTGGCCAAGATGGCTAAACAAGTGAAAAGTTCAAATCGTGTGCTTTGTTTTGATAACAAAAATAACTGCTTTTGACAAATATAAGGTGTTGTTATGGCCTTTCAAACAAAATCATTTTTTTTATCAACAGGGCTGATAGTTTTTAGGTGTACATGTACATTCGATTCTTAAAAAAGGCCGAAACAAATGGCAAGGCTTAGTAGATAGAGGAAAGTATACGCTTCATTTTCATGTGAAACACGTGCAGGAGACTTCTAATGTTTGGTCCAAATCGCCGGTTGAAAAATGAAGACTTTTGCGAGATTTCATGACTTGCAATCACAATGTACGTGTGTAAACGTACGCCGACGTTTCGCTCGTACCCCCCGCCCTGCAAACAGGACGCTGGGATACTCAGTGGGCATATGGGTCACAAGGTCACACCGTGTTTGGGTTCCTCGCTCTATGCTTTACAATAGCGACAATCTTTTCGCGTTATGAAAAATGGAAGTTGTTGGAAACATTAGGTGTACATCGAATTCTTAAAATATTAACGACATCACGTTCACAAGATTTTTTGTAGATGAAGGTTCACTTTTTCGTTTGATTACCGCAACATTTGGGAGACTTTCGTCGTTCTCGGAAAAAACCCGGAAATTTCATGACCTAATTTTTAGTCGATTTGTTCGTGAAATAATATCGTCAAAATGCATCGAAATCCTTTTTTTGAGAAAAAAAAGGCCTTGATAGATATATGAAGTAGGTCTTTAACTACCTAAAACAACTTTGTTTGTTTGGATCGGTTGTGGTTTGCCATGAAAATTGCAAATTTTCTGAAGCCCTTTTTATGGCCATCGTTCGCTGGCCTCGCGTTGCTGTAAGTTGTGTGGACGAGAAAATAGAGCAACTACGCGTGGCACGGCAACTGACTGGGTAGGCTATTGTTTTACAAAGGTCATGACCTCTTGTAAGGTCACCAGAGGTTGTATGAAATGGCCTATATATTAAAATTCTCTTTATAGCATTAACACCTTCCATTTAGACATGAATCGTGAAAAAAAGATGATAAATCTTACAAATAGCTATAAACAGGTTTAAAAAGGTCATTGACCTCTCAAAGGTCACCAAAGGTCAGAAATGAATTGTTCCCAAATATGATCATTATATTCATTGTATGAAGACCTATGACATAGACTTGGGTCATGGGAAAGTGAAGTTTTGAAGAACAAAAGTTATGAAAAGAGTATCTAAAGTTCATTGACCTCTCAGAGGTCAAATACAAAATGCCTTAACATCTCAGAGATGCCACAGGGTCTGCTTGAAAAACCGGAACTGGGTCTGCTTGAAAAATAAACGGAACGGCTGCTTGAAAAGAACCAGAACTTTTTTGTGTGTGAGACTGAAAAAGCCACTCCGAGTCAGACACAAAGTCCCTTTTGTCATCTTTATCTTGTAGCCAAGCCTGGTTCCATTTATTTTTTAATTTTGCTTCTATGGCCTTTAGGCTGTTGGTTTGTTCAATCACTTTGACTTTTTCCACATTCCTAATATTCCATTCTGCCTACCCGAATTTCCAACGTAATATTCGACACGAAACATACACATTTCCTTAACACTGCTGTGGGTGTATATGACCTTTGCACTACACAATGCTGGTACCCGGCTTTGGTACCCGGCGTTTTTTTTTATTCACATATATCACTGCAATCAGAAACCACCACACAACAAGCCTGCACGCGGTGAAGTACGCGCGAGGCGCCGTTGTATACATGTACTGCATGCAAGTACATGTACGTTGGCCGCCTGTATCGCATGCAGGCTCAGCAACAACAAAGACTGTTTTTAAGATTACTTCAACGAACAACATTGTGCCGTGCATGCGCCTAAATATACTAAATAGAGAACGCTAACGAGGTAAAAATCAATGCATTTCCACAGTTTTTCTTCTCTTTTTCCGGTTTCTTGTGACGGCCGGAAAAACCAGAATTTGTGAGAATAAAAAAAAACAAAAAAACGGAATTCCGGTTAAAACCAGAAAAGTGGCATCTCTGATATCTGAAATTGTTCTTCATGGCATGAAGAATCAACATGCGAAATTTCATGCTTTTATCACAATTCACACAATCCTTTAGCGTAATTTGGGCCATGCTGCACCACTAATAGGCCAATTATAATTAATGGAGTAAAGCAAGAGTTTAGCAAACCATGTGGAGTTATGAATATGAGTAAACCCAACTACTGAGGGCACTACAGATATTCATTATGTTTATTTATCAAAGGGTCTAATTCTTTTTAGTAGATAAACCCTCTTTCACTGTTCTAGCCCCCTAAAATAAATGTTGCCTCTTTTAGAACTTAGCAGTGGTTCCAAATATTTTACACAAAGTGGCATCAGTTAACTCTTTAAAAAAGGCACTTACTGCAAAATAGCATTCTGCTTGGTAAGCTTTCTTTGCTTTTCATCAAGGAGGCCAATATCTTGATTGAGGGTTTGCAACTTTTTCTGTAAAAAGAAAATAATTCAGACAAAATGTAAAAGTGAAAAAAAATAAATGGACTCTGTGCAAAAGTACCTTTTCAACAGTAACAACTAGAGAAATTTGATATTTACAAGAGATAGACCTCCAGGAGGAACTCTGAAGACATTGCTGATTCGTGAGTGACATTCACTCAAAGATGCTGCTGTTTTGTGTACATTCATACTAAAATAAGCTTGCATGTATACATGTACATCACATTACATGTATGTGAACTGGTGTGCGCATGTCTCTCCACTGGAGCTCTTACAATCTGTTACAAAGTGCTGTCTACCAATAATGCACGGAGCCCAGAGAAGAAGAAAAAACAGGCAGAAAACATACAGGATGAGGGGGAAAAGCACATGTATGGAAATACAGAAAAGAAGACATGTCAGAAATAATTGAGGAGGCAGAACCGAAGGGTAAGGACTGTGAGTGAACTTGGGAAAAGATCAAATGGGAACTAGAGGTTCGTGTTTGTTTAGTTACAAATGCAGAGTGGTCGGGCAGACAACTATTTCATTAAACACTGCCCAGTTAAGTTATGAATATTTTTATGTCAGAACAAAGGATCATGAAATTTAACCTTTCTAGTACAACCAATTATTTTGTTTCAACAAAATACCTCTTTTATGGTGTGATAAATTTCAGTGTACATTTTATGTACACGTACAAGTTATTTCTGATTTGATGACGTCATCAGTCCAAAAAGAGCAAGTGAATACTGCTTTAGTTCGGAGATGATACCGGGTACATGTTCTTATGAAGTTTAAAAAACATGAAAATATGGAAAATATAAATAACACCTAACTTCCGATTTGATGATGTCACAGCATTAGGTCAACACTGTAAAGGATATCATTATTTGGGCTACGATGATAGGCCTAGTCGTAAGACAGGGGGTCAAATGATTAAATTAAATCTCAAATTCTCCCTACAGTAACTTCCAGTCTGATGCAAAGTTATCTGTGGTTAACCAAAGAATATCAAGGGGCAATTTGGTAAATTTTGGACAGATGGTTTTAAAAACTAAAAAGCAAACTCTATTTGACGTGCTGCTATAGGGCACCCTTTTTGATAATGATGTCATCACCCGTGGAGAAGTATTGTCCGGAAAAAAAAAAAGAAAGAAAGAAAGAAAGAAAGATTAATCGTAACAGATCCAAAGAGTGGTCGGGTTGTGCCCGACCACTCAAAGAAAGAAAGAAAGATTAATCGTAACAGATCCAAAGAGTGGTCGGGTTGTGCCCGACCACTCAATAAGTGTTTGCATTCATAGCATCTAACTTCCTGTTTTATGATGTTAAAGTATTTGGAAGCAAAAGTGAACATTATAATGGATATCACTATTTGGGCTACAAAGATATACGACATGGATCGATATAAATTAAATTTAAAATTAGTTGTTTTCAAATTCGCAAAGAAGTAACTTACGATCTGATGATGTCATGAATTTGAAACCTTGCCAACTTATTTACTAGTTCATGAAAGAATATTTACTAAATATATTTTACTAAATATATAAAAATATTTACTAGTTCATGAAAGGGGATTTAGTAAAATTTGAACAGATGATTTTCAAATTATGGAAAGCAAACAGTGTTTATGTGCTGCTAGGGGGCACCCTTTCGAAAGATGACGTCATCACACTGGTTTTTTTTTTGTCTGACATTCATCACTAAACACTATCAAAATGATATGTGTGTAGTAAAATGCTTCCGCCTTTGAATTACATTCGGTTTTCATTGCACTTCCGGTAACACCGGAAGTGAAGGTCAAGCGGTTGTATGACCGGGGACAAGAAATATTTCTCATTGCAGAGTCTACAACCTCACAAAAAACGAACACGATACTCAATTTAGTTCGAAAGATATAGCGCAAACTATTTTGTAAGCATTTACCCTGAAATCGCTTGGAATTTGATACCTGATGACGTCATGATGACATAACAACATTTATAACATCTTTGTAACATGGTAAAAGTTCACACTAGGTTTCTGGATCATACTGTAAACTGTTCAGAAGAATTTCTGCTTTGTTTTGATTTCAGGCTAAAGTCTTCATTTTGAATTCACCTAACTTTGACCTTCCGGTAGACCCGGAAGTAAAGGTCAAGCGAGTTCACGTACACGACAAAAAATGTTTATCAATTCATGGTCTATCTGATGACAGAATACAAACACTATTGATGATTTTGTTCAAGAGTATAGGTGAAAGCAATTGGTCACTTTTTCAGCTAAAATTGCTTGTAATTTGACACCTAATGACGTCATAATAACCTTCATAATGACGTCAGAGTAATATGCACCACTTTAGATGAGGGTCGATATCATATCATGAACCGTTTAGGAGAAAAGCCGCGGAGAAGTAATGTCCGGGGAAAAAAAATAAAGATTTATCAGAACAATAACATCCCAGTTAGTTTATTTAGGAAGGAAAAAAAATAATTCTGCTTCCAATTACATTCCTTTCAAAAATAGGGTTGGTCGGTTGGGGAAAAAAAATAGATTGAATGGGGTATTCAATTATATGCGAAGTTTTAGCCTGAACTATTTCCATTGCACTACGAAAGCTATACACAAAATGGCCACAAAAAGTGAATAAAACGTACCTTAATTATTGTCAATATATTTACGTTTGATAATTCTTCAAAAATGATGGAAAATTCAGGTCGTTCGCATCATATGCACAACGCTAGTCAAGACGGGAAGCTGGCCCAAACTTCGAAGTGTGTGATGCACTGTGCATGTGTGGCCCGCGGCCAGCAGACCTCGTTTTTAAGGTCGAAAATTTCGGGAAACACGCTGCATTGTATCATTGTATCTCATACTGTATCTCAAAATGAACACTTGAGCACGGAAAATATTTACACAGACAACCTAGATCAATTCTGTAAATTAACTTGCAAAAATGTTCTTTCTCCATCGGTATTTTCTTGGCATTTTTACTATGTCGGATCCGACCAGTTGACAGAGCATGTGCCTGGCGCCTGCATAATGCATAGCCATGCTAGCGCTATCGATCGCATAGCCGTGCAAAGACTAGTTACTGCATTTTCATCATGTCTTCTAAATTGGCACGGCGGGAACCAGTCATCGCCGCATTGAGCTGGGTTTACGCACGTGATTATAGTCACCGTAACATCGAATTGCGAAGTAGTTATTATGAAGCGAATTTGTAAAAATAACGGAGGTTTCTTTTGCAAAAATAGCGATTGTAAGTAAGAAAACAAATAAATATAAGCTTTTTGGATGCAAAAGGGTTGTTGAGAGGTATTTTGTGAAGACAGAAAAGACAACAGGTTTTTATTTTTATTTATTCAATCATTATTTTTTATTTTTTTTTGGAATTGCCGATAAAATTTTAGGGTCGCAGCCTAAAAATAGGGTCAGTCGGGTAACCGGAAGCAGAACTATTAATTTTTTTGGCCTTAAGAATATTTCCATGTTAGACCAAAGGATCACGAACTTTATCCTTTCCAGTACTACCAATTATTTTGTAAAAACAAATTTATGGATCTTTTAGGGTATAATAAATTTTAGTATACATTTTAAGTACACGTACACATTATTTCCGGTTTGAATATGTCATCAGTCGAAAAAGGGAAGGGAATAGTGATTTAGTTCAAGGAAGATACCTGTTTATCATTAAGTAAAAATAACGCATGGAAATATTGAAAAAGTAAGTATATGTAATAATAACACCCAACTTCCGGTTGGATGACGTCACATTATTTGGAAGCAAAATCTCAACATTAAGTGTAACAGATGTCATTATTTGGGCTAGGAACAAGGTCATGAGACAGGAATCAAATGATGGATTTAAATTGAAAACAAAATGATTATTATTAAATTCTACAGTCACTTACGGTCTGATGACGTCATGATTATGAAACCTTGCAAATTCATTTGTGGTTGCTCACAGTATATATAGGGGCAATTTAGTAAAATTTTGATTGAAGGTGTTAACATTTGAAAAGGTTAAACTCTTTTTGATGTGCCGCTAGTGGGACGTCCTATCGGGGATGACGTCAAAATTATGATTTTGGGGTTTGGCATTCCCACTTGCATCCGTTTTTGAATTACATTCAAGTTCTTTTGCACTTCAGTTTTGTACCCAGGAATAAGAAATGTTGCTCAAGGCACCGTCTACAACCTCACGAATACGATACTCTATTAAGTTCAAGAGATATACATGTAGCTCAAACTTAACAATTAATGACGTCACTGGTCAATTTTTTCTAAAGAACAACCTTACCAGAGACTAACATCGTTAGTGCCTTATTCATATTACAAGGCACTTCTGGTTTCAACCAAAAGGAAGGGTCACGTGATTAGACACACACGAGATAAAATGAAGATCCTGGATTATTCTATCAATTCCAGCAAAAGCCAAGTTCAGGTCTCTCAAGATTGATTTTGTATTGATTTTCGAAGATTAAATCTAGAAATCTTTAATCGCTTGTAATTTGATACCTGATGACTTCATGATGACGCAACAAAAATTACAACATCTTCGTAACATGCAGGCATGCAACTGGGAATTTAGAAAAAATGAGGAAACTCCAAACCACAAAAGATTTTGTACAGTGTTTTTCAATATGTAATGGCATCCCTGAGAAGTAAAAAACAAGGAAATCAGCGGATCCAAGAAAAAGTTGAATGCCTGAACACGGTACAAGTTCACACAAGGTTTTATGATCATCCCTTAAACCATTCGGAAGAAATTTTGCTTTGTTTCGATTTCAGGCTAATGTCTTCATTTTGAATTCACCTAACTTTGACCTTTAAATAGACCCGAAAGTAAAGGTCAAGCAAGTTCACGAATACAACAAAAAAGGTTAAACAATGAATGGTCTATCTGATTACAAGGTTCGAAAATAATAGATTATTTTGTTCAAGAGACATACGTTAGTTGAAAGAAGATGGTCATTTTTCAACGAAAATCGCTTGTAATTTGACACACGAGGAAGTCATCATGACGTTAGAGTAATATGCACCACTAGGGATGAGGGTCGATATACATGTATGTTGAGTTACAAGTTCATACCATGCACCGTTTAGAGAAACCCACGGAGAATTATTGTCCAGAAAAAAAAAGCAAGAAAGACAGAAAGAAAGAACATTTATCAGAACAATTCTAAACAGAGGTCGGGTTGTGCCTCACCACTCAATTTAATCGGAACAATTCTAAACAGTGGTCAGGCTGTGCCCGACCACTCAAAAAAATAAGACTTATTTATGTTGAATTTGTATACTATTGCATGGGGAGACTTTACCACCAGTGAAATGTACATGAAGTGCAATGCCTGAGATACAACATAAAATACACCACAATAACAAATAAACACATCTACATTGTACACTACCACTGTACGCATGATAAAATCATGTAAAAACAACATGGAAACACACTAACCTGCAACATGTTAAGTTCATCAGCATTGGACTGTCTTGCTGACTCAATAGCAGAGGCGATTTCACTGTGTATACTATCAGGAAAAAACTGAAGCTGATGTCTTAGTATGCTGGAATTGATGGTCTCTGTCTCAAGTTTCAAGTGCACCCTGATACACTCTTCATTCTGAAAGTACATGTACCACAGAAAATGATCTACTTTAAAGTACTCTAGAATAAAGTATGTTACACGTATGTACAAGAAGTAAATTACATAAGCATTCTGAAAAGGCACTGGAATAATAATTACAATGTCATAAGGTTTTGAGAAGTTTGTCAGTAGCTGCATAGATATTCTGAACAGATTGTTTCAGCTATTGACTCAATGGCAGTGCAGTGTTGTTAAAAAGAATGTCAATGCAAACGAATGCAACATTTTACCATGCTTATATGCTGTGCTGTTGGAAACAGCCTGTTACACAGAGTGTCTTGTAGACAATGCTCCTCTACTTTTTGAGCAATGAATACTGAGAATGAAAGAATGCTTTGTATTGTCTGCATTTATCTCAGTATTGTGGCTGCTGAACACAGTTGTACTGGGTCTTTGGGCTCCATTCACAATTCCCCGCTCACCGGCAAGAAAGGGAGACTTGGGAAAGACCAAAGTTTGGTTACCCAACCAAAGACTCCGACTTTTATTTCTGATAAATCTTAGATTCATCAGAAATAGATCTTTTGGTCTGAGAATTTGCTTAATTCCGTAAGTTCTACTTACGGTAGAGGGCACACTGCAAGGAGTCGACGTGAAATTTTTAGCTCTGCGAACTCGCAGTTTTAATCTTTTTTTTTATCACTTTATTTTTGGCCATCCTATGTTGATATTGACATTTGGTGTTTATCTAACTCATCGTGTTTTAAACCATTTTCGGCGTGACTTTGATTTCTATTTGGATGTGAACAGTAACGTGTTTTGTTGTATGTGACTGCCATCTTGGATTTTAACCTGGATTTTTATTTACGTCAATGTCAAGGGGCCATCCCAGATTGTAATAATTGTTAAACTCTTCGCGTTTTAAGCTTTTCCATTCTTAACATTTTTTTTAACTCTTCTTAGCCAATTCTTCAGTTGACTTTGATTTTGATTTGGATGTGAACTGAAACATGTATCGTAGTACTGGTACATGTATGTTTGTGACTGCCAACTTGGATTTTAGCCTGGTTTTTAACTACGTCAACATGACATCCCGATTGTGCGTGGATTCCAGGGGCGGATCCAGAAATTTTCACGGGGGGGGGGGGGGGTTTTCATCAGCCAAACAATCTGAAAATGTACACAGGTTTTTTTTTTCGGACATTTGGCCTCCGTAAAATCAAAAACTGGGGTGGGGGGGGATGGGCTGGTACCATATTTCAATAGGGGGCACTGTTCAAATTTGACGATTATTAACATTAGATTACAGAATGGTGTACCTTATTTTGATCAGGCGTACATTATACCAGTATAATTTTTTTTTGGGGGGGGGGTGTCACAGCAGGGGGGGTTTGGATTTTTTTTTAGGAATTTGTATGATACTTCTTTTTTTTTGACAGAGCTGGGGGGGTGGTTTTGACCCCCCCCAAAAAACCTCTGGATCCGCGCCTGGATTCTCTTATTTTGTTCTGGAGGGACACTCAACAACCTTTGATATGGCACTCTTTAACTCTCCATGCGAAACTTGGATTTCTCTGCTTGGGATCAGGATTTTTGCAATGATAAAGATCTTCACCCCAGTTCAACTAAATATTGCTGATCAACCATCATTTTCTGTGGACCACTGGTCCACATCGATCATCTGTAAGTTGTTGGAACACATCATCCATGGAAACATAATGAAGCATTTTGAGAAGTTTGATATACATGTACATGTACATGTACATGATCATGTGAAACTGCACTTGTGGATGACTTGCAGAAGACCCTTGACAGAAGAAGTCAGGCAGATCTTATAATTATGGACTTTAGCAAGGCTTTTGACATCGTCCCATATAGACGTCTCCTAGCAAAGCTCCACCATGTTGGAATTCGAAATAACATCCTTGGATCGACAATTTTCTCACTAACATCGTCAGAAAATGGTGGTCGATGGTGAGTCATCAGAAAAGTCTCCTGCGGCTTCAAGTGTTACTTAGCTGAGGGGACGGTGTTGGGGCCGATGCTTTTTCTTGTCCATATAAAGGATTTACCTGCCAACCTATTGTAGCGGTGCACAGCCGCATGGTGGCATATTCACCAAGCTGGGATTTGGGGTGAAGCCACTTTCAGGGCACGTGCTGTCTCGGTACCTGGGGATCCAGGCACGACAGTGCACGCGCGCGTATCATAGTCGTACGATGGGCAGAAATAAAGCAGAAATTGTGTTCACGCTCTTTTTAGGCAGTTCTGATCTGAAACTTGTTGGAGAAAGATGTACGACATGGAACACCACAGAAACAACCATTGTTAAATAAAACGATTATAATTATGTGAATACATGTATTGATTTAGGGGAACAAAGTTGAAGAGAATCAGAAGAGACAAGAAGAGAAGTTCATCCTTGTGTCCGTGTCACATTTATTCTATTCATTGTATCGTGCTGTTTGTCTTGTTACGCTAATTTTAGCCTAATCGTCCCAAAGAAAATAGTCCTTAGACCGCGAGGACTCGTTACACTATCATCAAGTGTGAGACTATTTGCCGATGATTTCATACTCTATTGAGAAGTCAACAGCAATCACGATGCTGAGTGCCTTCAAACAGACAGCTACAGCCTCAAAGATTGGGAGTCTGCCTAGCAAATGGGTTTCAATAAAGCCAAATGTTTCACTATAAGTATCACGCACAAAAAGAAACCAGTCCTCAACCAGTAAACAATGGGCGATCATATCCTTGAAGAAGTGAAAAGCCATCCCTACCTTGGTGTGGAGTTCTCATCTGACATGTCATGGAACAAACACATTAATCAGATTTCTACAAAAGCCAACAGAACCCTGGGTTTACTTAGGAGGAACCTGTCCTGCTGCGACAGGTCAACTAAAACTACAGCCTATTCTGCCTTGGTCCGTCCACTTTTGGAATACTTTACACAATCTGGGATCCTTACCAACAATCCAACAAAGAAACCATTGAAAAAGTCCAGAGACGTGCTGCAAGATTTGTTTCCAATGACTACAGCCGCCAATCCAGCATTACCGAAATGCTTATTCTACTGGAGTGGGACACCGTTGAAAACAGAAGTACCGGTACAAGGGCTCGCTTACACCTTATCTACAAAGAAACCCACCGCTTCATGCCCAGCAACATCACTCATCATCTCAATTCAGGCCAAAAACACGTCAGAGTACTGGGAAATGCATCTACAAGCACATCTCAGCAATCAGAAGTCGTTGTACCGGTACCTCAAGACCCTTCTTGCTTGGAATTTGCTACCCAGGGTGGCCCGTTGTGCCCCAATGTTAGAAAACTTCAAGAATCACCTACTAAATATTGAACTGGCTGACCCACTTAAATGTACTAAAAACTCGTTTGCCCCGACTCCTTACATTTGCGCTGTATGGGATAGCCACACCAGGCATTTGTACAGAAACTAACAGATACCTACCATCGCTATTTTCGGAAAGAAACCGTCGGGTTTTTTTCGCTGATGCGATCGGCATGCAAGCTTTGCAGTGGTGAAAGCACATGCATCATGCTTAAAGAAATATTAGACTGGTTCCTGCTGTGCGTGCTACAATGTCTAAAGTTGAGGATGGGAACCAGCCAATGGCCGTACATAGCCTTACAGTTTGAAATTGACATTGCAAAAATGTCAAACAAACATCGGTGGAGAACGAATATTTCTGCGAGTTAAATTCACAGAACGTAATCTCTCTTCTCTGTGTAAGTAATATTCCATTTTAATGTAATGATCTCGCTGTTTTGGGTTTTTTTGCTCGAACTTAAGTGATACAGCATTGCCTGTTTCTGCAAAATGTCTGCTGTAACACATGCTTTGTTGCCCCGGGTAGACACACAGTGCATGCGATAGACTGCATGAAGTCAATGCAGCGCTGATGTAAGCAATACGGCTGGAGTTGGCCAGCGGCCGTTGTTATTATTATTATTATTATTATTAAACAAAACAAATCAGGTACATGTAGAGTGGAAAAAGTGCAAGCACTACAAGTTGCTTTACAGCAACCCCACACTCCTGAAGCGTCGGCGAAGAAAACAAAAACTCAAGAGACAGCAATCAATATAAAGAACGAGAAAACAAGAACATGTGTGATCGACTAAAACTGGGCAATAACGAACACCACCAGATATTATTAAATGGACCTTAGATTCTTGTTAGCCATTGACTTAAAAGTATGCACACTCTCTGCTGCAAATGTATCACCATCTTAAAGGAATTCCATAGCTGTACGGCACTGCGCAAGAAACAAAACTGGAACTGGCTGATGCGACATCTCATCGGCTGCAGAGCATTAAAGCGGAAACCGATTATTTCTTGCCAGCACATACAGCTCAGTGACATAATCGTATAGTGGGTGAAGCGGATTGAACCGTTTCTTGTTTCATACATTACTGACATTGCGTCGATGACCCAGATCACACATAGCATTGCCGTCACAAAGAAATCGAGCAGTATGGAGTACCCTGTCAATGAGACGGATATGAGATGCAGCAGCAGATGACCAAACTGGAGCACAATATACAGAAGTGGAAGGACGAAGCAGCGGAAACAGCTAGCAGAGATGGACACATCATTGATTATACAACACCTGAATAAATCCCTGTCATCTGATTGGTGGATCGTTGATCACATGTCATTGAATTATTCGTCCCAATGCACGCACGGCACGGCACGCGCGTGGCGCGCAGCGCACGGTGCAATGGAAGTTCTATTGCACGCTGAATAGAACTTCCATTGCACGGTGTCACTGCTGCTGCTGGTGGCGCTGTTTTAAATTGAGATAAATTGAATATGATTGTTCTCAGCCTGTTGAACAGTTTGCATGAATTTAATATGATGAACTTGTCGAACTTTAAACAGTTTGTAACCCGAATAAATTGGCTATTAAAAGTCAACCAATCAGATGACAAGGATTTTTTTCAGGCGTTATATAAAACAAATAATGAATGTTTCACGTTCATGCAATGGAAAGAATAATTTCATTCAGTGACAGATGAAATGTTCCATTCCACTCGGCTTCACCTCGTTGCACTCACAAACATTCATTATTTGTACAATATCATATAGGCCTCCTCATTATCCCAAGTTTGCCAGAAGCGGAACTGACAAGAGATCGAATACGACCCTCAAAGGTTAATTTCGAATCCAATTTGACAACCAAGATTTTAATTCATCGCAACCATTGAGAATTGAGTAGATTGCTCTGCGGTGGATGGAGGCTGCGAGATCGGCAGATGCACAAGCTACTCGACTTTGATGTGTTCTACTTCAACACTTCTACTCTGACTGAATTCTAAGTAACCTGAGCCTTCAGCTAGATGTCTCTGGCTAGTAGAGTCACGAGGAATGAGCAGGGGCTGACAAAAATCAGGAATTTTCAGATCTGCATCATGAAGAAAGTCATGACGACCTCTGATGTTCGCAAAAAAGAACTGTGGCGCAATCCGGTAGAACCTGGGTTTAATAATCTCCACAACAGATCAATAGCCAATACAAGTAATCAACGGGATAAGAAACCCAAAAAGTCATAAAAAGTGCATAAGTACGTCAACCAATTTGGCATTTAACCTAGAGGAACCAGCTCAAGCTCCCCAAAGGCAACAGACAGGAGAAGAACTTATTGGCAAGGGGCTGCCTTGCTAGGGCAGGCGTCACCTCTCAATAGGTCTACGATGGACCTTCCCACCTACACTGTCCACGTGTAGCTACCAGCCGATTTCACGAAACTGTGCATAACTTACGCCTTAATTGCTTATAGGGCAAGACTTACGCCATAAACTTATGGCGTAGCTGCGCTAGATCTTAAAATCCATTTCACGAAACTCGACTTAAGCTGTGTAACATCGGATTTTCACTTAATTTTTTTAACTTGTTAGGACAAGGGTGACCTCGAGTTTTATCAACGACTGTTTGAAATTGATAATCATACATACATGAAATGTACGCTGAGTTTATGCATACATCCGCGATTCCCGCCAAACTTTTTCTTGGACGCCACCATTTGTTTTATTTCGTTAACGCTGACGCTGACATGACGCTGCCACAGTTTTCACCACATTCATGGCCGGTACGGGTAATTAAGTTTATTTCATGATTGGAAGCCCAAACCAATGCTTGCCTTAAGAAGATAAACACTCGTAGCAGACATTATTTCAGTTTTGTACCACATAAAATCGAGACTGTGAGTGCAACTTTCTGACTAGTGTCAGTCATGTCGTCGGAATTGGACGGACAACCCGTACGTGGTCGTCTGCTGAATGAGATTTGGCGGCAAGTTAGACTAGCAAAAAAAGTGATCAAAATTTAGGCAATAGCTCATGCACGGCATGTCAACCGTGCGTGCAGCATGCATGCGGTAGGCCTCCTCGTTAACCATGTCTAGAAGTAAACCATGTAAACCCTGTGATAGTAACTGGGTCGAGGCGAAGCTTTGGATTTTGATTGAATTGGTGAGGTAAAATGTAGACCATCTGTTCAAGAATAATTTGAAGGGGAAGAGGGCACCGGCCAATGTAGAAAAAGTGAAAAAGCTTTGTTCGCAGCGGGCTGTGAGTGTCCTTCGAGAAAGTGGCTGCCAACAAAGGGAGTGGTTCAAAGTAAGAAAGAGATGGGGAGAGATCTGTCAGCCAAAGCCAAAAAATACAGGAGAAATGTAGAAAAGACAGGTAGGCCTAGTTATGTGGTTTTATTTGGGCAATGACAATGTTTATGGGAAAGTGTTCTAAAGTATTAAGCCTGTTGTCATGGTCAGCCTAATCCAGAAGCCCCAGCCTAATCCAGAAGCACGCAATTTACACTGCGCCTTTTTAATTTGCGCACCAGGCGCGGATCCAGAGGGGGGGGGGGTTGGGGTCAAACCCCCCCCCCCCCTCCAGCTCTGTCTAAAAAAAAAAATTCCATACAAATTCCTAAAAAATAAGTTGAAACACCCCCCCCAAAAAATTATACTTTTATAATGTCTGCCTGTTTAAAATACGATACACCATTCTGTAATCTAGTGTTAATAATCGTCAAATTTGAACAGCGCCCCTTATTGAAATATAGTACCAGCCCCCCCCCCCCAGTTTTTTATTTTACAGAGGCAAAGTGTCCAGAGAAAAAAACCTGTGATTTGAGAATCTTGCGCAAGTTTAAACTTGCATACGCAAGATGAAGTATAAACAATATAAAAGGCAATGGTAGGCTTGCAAAATTTCCACGGCGTTCTTATCTTTGGCATTTGGTTATTTTCCACCACAAACTTTCCATAAGAAAGTACAGTCGTTTTCCTAGTTCCGGATAGAAAAGGGAAAGAATGTTGCAACCTGACGCTGCTTTTTTCCTTCATATATCATCAATGAGTTTATACGACTGTAGTGCATGAACAAAATATTCAAAATCACACAGTACAAGTGATGTTCCGAGGAGAAAATTAATCGTTGATTTACAACTCCCGTGATTTTCTACAAACGGCCCAAACATGTCAAAGGATTCTGCCCCCCCCCCAAGGTCTCGGCCATCGAGTGATGAAAAATTTGTAAACTCGGTACATGCATAGAGCAACTCTTCATGAACATACCCAAGAAATTTCATGACTACAGGTCAAAGAGTTTTGTAATTATGGCTCATTAATTATTCATATGTACGAATGGCAATTCTGCTCTGTGTACACAACGTATGTATGGGAAAATTCAGTTTTCACTTTCGCTGCGCGGCAACCCGTGGTCCGATTTTTATGTTTTTGGTATCAAAAGATGCGCAAGACTCCAGGCTAAAAAGTCATAACAGCTCGGGTCGGAAAAAGTTGAGGGGGGGTGCCCCCACCCCCCCCCCCCGGCCCTTTTAGGGTTAAAGGGAATGTACATCATTGGCTTTTGCTCTAATTTTTAGAAATGGACTATTCGTGTGGTTAGTATAATAGATCAAATATTGTTACACTGTCATGTTTTAGGTTTTGTGTTGTCGAAAATGCTGGAAAAACCAAGCAAAACTAAAATGTTCAAGTAGTCTGGCTCCCTGACTCCACTAAAGATGAGATTGATCAATTTATCGATGCTGGATAACCGTAAGGTAAGGGAACCAGTCTAGCTGGCCTGCACCCGTTCATGAACATGTAACCAATAGCAAACAAAACTTAGACTGAAAAAAAGATGGTAAATTTGGAGCAGAAGTTGAAAAATAGTTAGGTTTTCCAACGGTGGTCAGCCGACCACCGTTGGAAATTTATTGAAAATATCACTTTTCTTGGAAATGACTTCACACCAGGTGCCATAATTTTACAGGAATCTTTAGACTTTTATTTACCAACATCCTAGTAAGGTATTTCGTAAAAATTTAGTGGTTTTGTTTTTCGATGTTTGCAAATGTTGTATATTCCCTTTAATGAGAGAGTTGTTGAAAAATGAAGAAAAGTCACATTTTTGGAAAAGTCAACAGTTCATTTTTGCTAAAATTTCTAAAGTCCACCTTATTAATATGCATCATGACAAAATCTTTAAAAAATGAGTCTTGCATTCAATTAATTATCAATTATGCAAATTAGAGAATAATGAGTAATTCATTTGTACAGCATGTATGTGGAATGTTAGCTAATTTAATACGGTTTTCCGGTGCTCGTCTCCGGAGAACCCCTTTGGCACAGGGGGGCGTGAGTGGACATTCTAACAGCCTTCTTGTAGGCAAGAAATCGTATGGGATCTCTGATTGGTCCGTTTGCTGCAGCCAGCATACTTTCAACCAATCCCTGATGGGGAACTAAGCAGGCTGGCAATGTTTCGCGCGTTTCTCTCCCTTTTCCGCTTTCTTTCTCCGAGCTTCACACACGACAAAATAAAATCCTCCGTACCTTTCGACAATTTTCGACTTCTTCGAATCGCCCAAGAACCCCGCATTATGCCGGGTAACAGAGGCCGCAAGCGCAAGAACCCAAGGGACGGCGGACAGCGGGAAAAACGTCCTCTAGGCCATCATCCTCGCCAAACTCGAGCACAAGCCAGAGCAATGCAGACCTTGCTAAACCCGCCATCGGTCGCCAACAGCGATGCTGCAGGCTACGGTCCCAAGGAACAGCGCCCTCTGTCGTCGGGAGCGGAGGTCATACCACCTGAGGTCACACGTACTCACGCTGCAGCCACCAGCATGACCGCGACGGCCGTAAACGCCGCCGGTCGCCCGGTCCACCCCCAGATTCCGGCCAGCCAGCAACCCACACCACTGGCAGGGAACTCGAGCGGGGCTTCCAACTCCTTTCAACGGCCAGCCGCCCAAGAAACGGCCGCACACGCCGGCAATTTGCAGCTGGGGACCGCGACCTACACCACTGCCGCGACGCCGGCGTTCGTTGCTGGCACCCCGCCGGCTTTCGCACGGCCTTCGCCCATATACACCAGCCCACCTGCCGGCGTGGTTACATCGTCGCCAGTGGCCATCCCCACACCGAGTGCTGCCCCATCCAGTGCCATGCATCCCCTCTACCAGCAGGCCTACGTCAGTGGCATGGCCCCATCATACTTCACTGGTTTTCAAGGCGTTCCAGTGGCACATTCTTCGACTACACCCATATCCCGGTCTTCCACCTCATCCGGCCAACTTGGACAGCCAGCCAGGGGGTACCAAAACCCATCCACCTCGGGTGAGTACAGTGCCGATATGGCCAACATGGCTACTGTTTGTGTTACCCCAAGCTCACAACCCCTTTTGAGCATGATGGGTTCTCAACCTGCTCCTTTTCTGTCCAACCAGACCATCCCAACCACCACTGCCATTAACCCTGAGTGGGGAGGGGGGCCCCTACTATCCATATGTGAACCCCTAGGGAACACGGTATCACCTGGGGTCAAGGAAAAAATTGTAAAAAGCGAGTTCCTAGAACTCGACACTCTCTTGGACCGCCACGGACCTAACCCACAACCTCCCATCCTAACATTTACATTGGATAAGTCAGGCCAATTACGTGTGACTGACGCAAAGAAAAAAACGCAGATAAATTCCATTTTGGCATGGACCAATGCATTCCTTGTTTTTGCATCTGTGTTCCTCAGTGCGCACCCCGCGCGGTTGCAGGAGTTACTTAAATATATGCACGTGGTTCGCATGGCGGCTGCACGCTTCACTGGCCGCGGTTGGTTGGAATACGACCGGCAGTTTCGCATGTGCCAGCAATTTCACCCATCTAGGGCATGGTCCATCATTGATGGGGAGCTGTGGGCGCTCTACATTGCTGCCCCAGGGCCTTCGTACGTAGGCGCAGGCGGGCAAGGGGGGCCCCCACTCGTCGCACCCAAATGAGCTTACAATTCTTTTCGCTGGCCATCCCGTCAATCCCCCCGCACCAGTAACATCTGCTTTGCATTCAATCGGACCCCGGGCTGCTCAAGGGTACAGTGCCCATTCCCCCACAAATGCTCCGCTTGCTTCTCAACCGGACATGGGTCGTCTGCTTGCAAAACCCCTGCCAACAAGAAAAATACCACTCGTCCCTAGGGGGCTCAGCCCACATCTTTCCCCTCATCAGCCTTGTACTAGCTCTCCCAACTGCGTATGTTGCCTCGCGCATTCACCAGTGATTATAGAATGTCTCTTACCATGGCTAGATAATTACCCTAACACAAAGGTAGCAAATACGCTATGCTCTGGGTTCACAACTGGGTTCAAATTGGGTTACAACGGCATCCGCATAGCTAGGGACTCTAAGAATTTATTCTCCGTTAGGAAAAACCCTGAAATAGCACTCGATAAATTACATAAGGAGGTCCAGCTGGGGCGCATGGCGGGCCCATTCGAAACGAGTCCAATTCAAAACCTTAGAATTTCCCCCATAGGTCTGGTTCCCAAAACAGACCCTGGCGGCTTTAGGCTGATACACCACCTCTCCTATCCCGAATCTGACTCTGTCAATGACGGCATTGACAAACAATTATGTTCAGTACAATACACCACCTTTGATGACGCAGTTAGCTTAGTGGTAAGCTCGGGGAGGGGGGCCCTGATGGCCAAAGCCGATATTAAGTCAGCCTTCCGTCTTCTGCCAATCCATCCTGATGATTTTTGCTTATTGGGCATTAAAATGCGGGACAGAATCTATGTTGACAAAACACTCCCGATGGGAGCAGCATGCGCTCCAGCATATTTTGAGAAGTTTTCCTCTTTCATTGAGTGGGTCGTGAATAGACGATCAGGTTCTGGACACATATGCCATTATGTGGACGACTTCCTGATGGTTGGGGGGGGGCCACTTTAGGTGGCCCCCTCTCATGCCAGAGCATGTTGGACTGCTTCATTCAAGTTTGTGGGGAACTAGGGGTGCCACTAGCAAACGAAAAAACGGTCCTTCCCTCCACACAACTGACATTCCTGGGGTTGGAAATTAATTCCATATCGCAAACTGTGTCAATCCCCACAGAGAAACTTATCAACATCACCAAAAAGATTCAGGAGGCAATCCGTCCCTCTAAAATAACCCTCAGAAATCTCCAATCACTCATTGGATCCCTATCCTTTGTGTGCCGTGCCGTCTCTCCTGGACGAGCCTTCCTCAGGAGACTGATCGACGACACAAAAAACGCAAAGCAACCTTGGCACCTAATTAGGCTTTCAAAGGGCGCGAAGGAAGACCTGAACATGTGGCAGGTGTTCCTGCGTAGCTTTAACGGGAGGACAATAATTCCTGACCAGTACTGGGCACTAGACGAAGATCTTCAACTTTTCACAGACGCTAGTGGGGGCATAGGATTTGGGGGTACTTTCTGGGCCAATGGTTTACCGGGATTTGGCCTCAATCTGTCAAGGATGACAACCCATCCATCGCTTGGCTGGAATTCTTCCCAGTAGTTGTGGCTCTCACACTTTGGGGGAAATCCCTTGCCGGGAAGAAAATAATTATCAGGTCAGACAATGAGGCAGTGGTTTCAATAATTAACAAACAGTCATCAAAATGTGGGAAGATCATGAAACTGGTCCGATTCTTTGTCCTCCAGTGCCTCCATGACAACGTTAGCTTCAAGGCCAGACACATTTCGGGAATACATAATAACATCGCTGACGCGCTCTCCCGTTCACAGATGAATCGATTTCGAGAGGTCGCTCCCTCAGCAGCCAAAGACGGGCTGGAAGTCCCACCATTTCTATGGAGGCTATAAACACGGAAGCCCTCCGACTCCTGGGGGCATCCTTTGCGAGTAGCACTTGGGGAACATATAGCAAGGGCGTGGAACAGTTCATCCAATTCCGGCATCATGCTGGCCTCCCACCCCTTTGGCCAGCTCCATGTGGCCACATTGCAGCTTTTATTGCCCATCTCTCACTAGAAGGCCTCGCCCCTTCCACAATCGGTACGTATACAGCCGCGGCCGCTTATGTACATAAAATTAACGGATGGCCCGACCCTACCGACAGCTTCATCGTTCGAAAAATGAGGGAGGGTTGCCGCCGCCAGGGCCGCCGCTGCGACGCTAGGCGCCCCATCACGGCAGAACTCCTCGAAAAAATATGCAACATTCTGCGTGCAATCACCTCATCGGATCTTGAGGCTGCACTTTTCTGTGCCGCATTTTCACTGGCCTTTTTCGTTTTTTTCCGAGTTGGGGAACTAACAACTGCTAGCAAATCCGCCGGGCATGACCGAACCCTCAACTTTCATGACGTCTGGTTTGAAAGCAATGATCACTCTGTACTGGTGGTCAGGCTCAGGTTTTCCAAAACTGATCAACGGGGCGATTCTGTTGAGCTGCGTTTTCATAGGGATCACCACTCCCCCACTTGCCCCGTGAACATGGTTTCAAGTTACCTCCTCTTGCGCCCACACCTTTCAGGCCCATTTTTTGTTCATGTAGACGGTACACCCCTAACAACCTACCAGTTCAGCCAAATGCTGCGTAAATCCTTAGTGGCCCTAGGCCTTCCCCCTCAGGGCTTTAGCCCCCACAGCTTCCGCATTGGGGCGGCCACTTCCGCCGCTCTGAATGGAACCCCGGTCCCGCAGATCCAATTATTAGGCCGCTGGAAATCCCAAGCCGTAAATTTGTACATCCGGCCTGACAAAGTCCTCCCTCCCTCCCACACAGGGCTGCCCCAGCTGTAACATGTCATTTGCATCCCCGGTTCTGCTTTTGTTTTTGCTTAACTCCACAGGTACAACACGCACCTGGGTGGTTGGTGACAGCATTGTCTTCCGCGCCGGCGAACATGCCCTAAACGAGCCATCATTGGGGCTGCTCACTTGGCGGGGCGTGCGGGGTGCCAAAATATCATCGATGGTCCCCTCTATCCGAGCACAACTCCAACACTCCCCGGTTCCTAACACCATTGTGATCCACCTGGGGACCAACGATTTATTTTCAATTCCTGTTAAAGAGATCCGAGGCAGGTTGGAGGAGGGCTTACAGGGGTTAAGACACATGCTGCCTCACACACGCATAGTTTGGTCGGACATTCTCCTGCGTCTGTTCTACTATGGAGAAGAGCGCCCGGGTGTTGGCAAGAGAAATGTCAACGCTCTGAATAAGTATGCTCATAGGGTGTGTAAAAACTTGGGAAATGCCCACGGGATCGTGCACTCCTGTAATATCAACTCTAGCCAGCAGTCTCTCTACTGGCGGGACGGCCTCCATCTGTCCTCCCTGGGCAGCCAACAATTCTGCAAAAATATTTTGGCAGCCCTGGCCTTCTTTACATCGCACCCATCAGCCCTTCTCCATCCTCCCTCGTCGTAAGTTGTTATCTATAGCTCACCGGTCAGTTAACACCTCAGTGTGGTCCTAAAACCAGCCATTCAAATAAATATTAGGTGTCAACATGCTATGCACAGGTGGAACTAGGGGGGTTAGGAAATCAGAACGACTAATTTTGTATAAAACCAATCACCAGAATCTTAATTCTAGCTAATCACCTAATATTCTGATTACTCTATATCTTGATTATAACCCTTGATCCTAAAGTTTTCATTGCCACCGTTCACTTTTGCTATATATTTTATATAACTGTAAGTGTTGTTCATATATGTGGTTTATTGTAGCTTGATAACCATTGTATTAAGACTCAGTGTAATTTATTTGGTGTAACTTGCCGCGCTTAGTATACCTGTAACTTTATGCTTAATTGCATGGTGTGGTGGTTTACAACACTCATTGTCATCGTTATTTGATTACCAAATTATTGCATTGCGGGGCCTCAACATACAGTGTAATAGTAGACAATGCAAACACGGTAATATTGTATTGGTTAATACATGTAAGATACATGGGACTGTATCATCAAGAGCAATAAACGCTCGGCGAAGGTTAGCCGAAGCTGACCACATATATCCATGTCCGTGTGCTCTCTCTCGTCCTCTCTAGGGCCAAATGCGTTATGACAATATCTCAAAAAACAAATGTCATGCCAAACCTCTTACGTTATTTTTTTTTCACAAACATGACAAATACTAGTCTTGCTTCTGTACAAAAAGGAGAGAATTCTAATCATGGATATCACATGACACCCTGTGCACAAAACCCTATGAGAGTTGTCTGAAAAATTGATAGTTTTTTTCAGTAAATGCTTCAATATCTTTCCTGCTAAATGTGACTGTTTAGGACATATCACTTTCTGATCGTTGATAGGTCATTGCAGGGAAAAATAGTGATGGCCATATATGGAATTCATTCCTAAAAAAAAAATAAGAATTTCATCATTATGTGACACTTTGGGGATAGACAGCATAAAATTCATGTTTTCATTGAAATGCGACCATTTCTTTTAATTGAAGGGGTGTGCACACTAAATTTGAAAGAGCTATCCAGAGCATGGGAAATGTAATGGTAGGCATGGTAGGAGCCAAATATTTTAACATTTTAAAGTCTGCACAAAAGTTGACATTTCCTCAGCCTTCATTTATTTTCCTTTAACTGTCTCATCAATTTAGGAGGTGAACGACCAAGAAGGGATGACCTCCTGGAGGATGGAGTCGTTGCAAGAGGGGAGGGGGAGTCCATCCCTAATGCAGGTAGAGTTATTTTGATAATATACATTAGTTCAGGTATGTACAACAAAGTTGTGAACAAGTCCTTTTTTTCCAAGTCAAGTCCGAAGTCAAATTTTAGCAGTCTTGAGTCATTTTATGTAAAGTATTAGATGCACATCTAGACGGACATCTAAATGCTATGTATCAAATAGGGAGATTTTTGACCTCGAAAAAGAACGTTTGGAAATCGAGAGAAAAAGACTCCAAATTGAGAGGAGCATTTGCAAGTGTCACAACAGTTGAATGTGAACATGCAAATGGTAATTGCCATTGCTTGCCAGCAACACAGTATTGCGTTGGTCCCTGAGGAGAGCTCTTCTTATAATGTACCAATTTCCAGACATTCTTTTTCTGTCATAAGTTTCCCTTTAATATATGTGTGCATTTCAAATACAGGGTGGGTTGAAAAGAAAGTGACCGAATTAGAATTGTTAAAAAAAAAAAAAAATCTCACTTGTATGTGAATGCCTCTGTGTAATCTGTAACTCTAACTCAGCTTGATAGCCATGAACAGCTTTAAAATAAGCATTAGTAAAACATGCATAACTCCTGATAGCAGCATGGATCAAGTGCTTTATTCCCTTGTGCAGATGTGCAAAAACATTTAAGACTTTTAAGACAGACTTCATTAGTGTGTCAAATTAGATTGCTCTTTAAGAAACAAGTCATTAAACCAGGTCACTTTCTTTCTGACTCCCCCAGTAAGAGTCAAATTCACACAGTTATAATTTTGTCCTTCATGTAAATGTAAAGACAGATATGCCTCTTTCACACCTTTCAATTTTCAGACTTTTTTAATTGACTTCATAATTTTATCCCTGCAGCTAAATTCATGTTACATTATGCAATGACAGAACAATCAGGCCACAATTTATTGTGTAGGTTGCCCAACATTTCAGTCATGACAATTTCAAGAAAGTTTCTTAGTGCGTAAGTCCATGGGTTGCTCAACAAATTTAGGCATGACACAAGTTATTTGAAGTGGCTTTCCTTGTGCTATTTTCAAGTTGCTGCACAATTCCATAGAAATTCAGATAAAGCTCTTTTAAAGTGGTGGGCAAAGGTGATTCATCTATAGGTACTGTTTCATGAATTACCAAAATCATTGACCAAAACATAACCTACTCTGAGTAAATCACCAAGTACAACAGGAAAAAACAATAACAAACACACTGATTGGTATAGTTTATTACCATATTTTATAGTCTGCAACTCTTCCAAAAAAGGGGGTGTCATTGCACATCAAATCCCCATTATATTAAACTTCACACAAAATTAATCAATCACAAAAATGTACACTGCCACCTCCATCCGTCATTAGAGCTATTTACAAAGGAAACCATATAATACATTGTATTATAAATAATAAATAATCCCACAAATATGTACACTGCCACCTCCATCCGCCTTTAGGGCTATTTACAAAGGACACCATATAATACATTGTATTATAAATAATAAATAATCACCAAATTGTACCCTGACACCTCCATCTGCCATTAGGGCTATTTACAAAAGAAAACATAAAATATAAATAATCACAAAAATGTACACTGCCACCTCCATCCGCCATCAGGGCTATTTACAATAAAGTCTGAAATTCTTATGAAATGTCTGAAAGATGCATATAATCCTCTTGAATTTTGAAAACTTGCAGTGCCTGATGGTTTACAAAAGGAATTGTTTTACCTGCAAAGGTACATTGCTTTTTTTGGGGAAGATCTATGTAAATTTATTTATTTTGGCATTACATTGCTACAGGCCCTTGGTGACCTTGAAACTGATTATTTCAAAAAGAAAGGCTTTTGGAGAATGAAGGAAGGTGAAGAACAGCGCAGGCTAGGATTACAGTGCTTGCCCTTCTGGGGCTTATCCTAAGCCCAATTACCAGGCACAAGAAGCGCCTCTTCAATTGGCCAAACATCTGTTTGACGATGACTCTGGTCCGCTTGAGCCTAGCGTTGTATCGTCGTTCCCCTCTGGTGTGTGGGTCGAGGTAAGGGGTCATTAACCACAGGCGTAGTGCATAGCCGGTGTCTCCGATTAACAATCCTGCAAGTCTGTAATAGTCAACTGCACCTACAACCCCTGAAAAAGACACAAAAATACTTGTGTAATGCAAACTACAATTTTGCAATTAACCTTGCATTCACTAGTAAGTTGTATTTTGTATGGACTTGCTATTAAAGCTGCACATATAATGTGTGGTGAGGATACACAATGTTAAGATAGATAACATAGTAGTAACTGACCAAAAGAAAAATACTGTGGTACCTAGGTCAAACTGAATGAATGTTATCCTGTATTTTGAATTCGACTGAAACAAAGTTGTAGAGGATTTTACCTGGGAAACCTGCCCTCGCAAAGAAATCATGCTTTGCTTGTGTTATCTCTCTTGCAGTGACAGGAAATGTTTTGTTTTCATTCAGCGTTTTGGCAAGTGCCCCTGACACAGGGTGGAGAATTGTACAAACTGATGGCACTGACACATCGTGTAGGTCTCCTTGCATAGAATAGAATGAGCCTGTCGCATAAAATCTCAATGCTGCCAGCACCTGATGAATTGGTGATATAGGATTACTCCTCTGTAAAAAATACCAAATGTGAAATACATGTAAATCCATTCATTTAAAAACTTTGATCATATATACATTGTACAGTATGTATAGTGTACCCAGTGAAAAGTCATCCTTGTTAATATTTCCCATTTAAATAGATGTTTTCTTTATATATAATATATTTCTTTAAACCAATCTCTTTCTCTTTTTATCCCTAGATTGTAAACAGGTTTTGTACATAATGATATTAGAAATAAAATACAGAATCAATGTTCCATCCATGTGGCCCTACATTTGTCTGTTTGTCATGCTTGTAGTGTTTGTTGTATAGATTGTATTGAAAAAATTGTTTGGGCTTTTGATTTAATCTTCCAACTCCTACTCTACAAGTGAACTGGCTGACTTATCTACATTTTTCAGATGTAACTTGAACAAACAAGCCCCGTCACTAACAGAAGGACAAGGTGGAAACAGTATGCCCCTTCGGCTTCGCCGCGGGGCATAATAAATTTAATTCAATGTAAGTAACTAATGAAATTTACCCGTGTAGGGCGTTCCAAAACCTGTCGCAAATCTTCAGCAATTCTCAAAAATCCCCTCACGACAATGCCCGAGAGAACTGATAGCACCCTCTCACTTCTTCATCTACGAGAAAATCTAAAGGGCTTGTTTGATCTCGGAATAATCTTTTTCGCCAAAGAGCTCTTCGGTTTTCACTTTGGACGAGAAGCAATAACGCCATTTTTATGGCATAAGTCAGTGAGTTACGCCGTATTCCGATACTTGATAACTTTCGTGAAATCCGTCCTAAAGTTGTTGCACAACTTACGTAATAAGATGTGGCGCAAATAGAGTTAGCCATAAACTAAAGTTTCGTGAAATCGGCTGCTGGACAACTGCCAATAACCAGCCTTATAACTAGATCGTAGGCAGCAGCTGCATTGCTTCGACGATGCGCCAAGATGGGCAGCTCCACCTTGACAAAAAGAGACATGATAATGCTCTTCAGATTCACATCAATCTGTGTGGGGAGAAGCGGAGCAATGATGGAAGATCAGATGCGTAACTATGGCACCATTGCAGAGTCCACTTCTACAGGAGTTGCCATTGACCAGTGAATTACCGATTCGTCTGCTGATGCCAGGTTGATTGGTGGCCAAATAATAATGAAAAAACAAGGTTAATATTGCCCTTCGACAGGTATTATTCTTTGTCCTGCTAGGTACCCATCTACCCTCCCCTATACGTGAATAGAAACCTTGGGGGTTGCCAGTTTAGTTGCCGACAGCATTGGTAGATTGCCGAACAAGGTTAACAGGTTCTACCTACCCATGTGAGTAATGTTGAGAATGTAGGTGTGCACGACTGAAATTCTCTGTTTTTCTTAAGAATCATCATCCTTAAATATATTTCTATACCGGTACATTGTAGCGGCGCACGGCCGCATGGTGGCGTATTCACCAAGCTGGAATTTGGGGTGAAGCCACTTTCAGCACACACGCTGTCTCGGTACCTGGGGATCCAGGCACGACAGCGCACGCGCGTGTATCATAGTTGTATGATATGCAGAAAAACGGCAGAAATTGTGTTCACGCTCTTTTTAGGCAACTCTGATCTGAAGCTGGTTGGAGAAAGACGTACGACATTGAACACCACATAAATAACCGTTGTTAAATAAAACGATTATATAATGTGAGTACATGTATTGATTTAGGGGAACAAAGTTAAACAGAATCAGAAGAGACACGAAGAGAAGTTCGTCCTTGTGTCCGTGTCACATTTATTCTATTCATTGTATCGTGCTGTTTGTCTTGTTTCTACTTACGTTAATTTTAGCCTAATCGTCTCAAAGAAAATTGCCCTTAGACCGCGAGGACTCGTTACAACATTAATTAAGGCCAGTTTTTGTGTGTCAGTTTTTATAGCCTTTGTGGTGCAAATGAAATAAGTCAGAAATTTCTGCACGGTGAAACTAGCAGTCTCTTGACATCAGAGCATTACATGAACATTTTGGAGATTTACGGGCGCATTGTAGCCACTTGCTCCAACTAATTTTGAGCCCTGATGCAGGTATAAAAAGGCATTCTTATGACATTATCTATCTTTATATTAACAATTAAAAACATTTTTTTCAGTGGAAATACGATACATGCAACGACTGGCATTGATGCACGGTATACCACATCCTGAAAAAAATCTCAACTGACCGACCCATCTTTTTTTGGCGATGTTACCGAAAACACTGGGTTTTTTTGGGGGGGGGTCTTATCAAAAAAATGTATTTTTAGTACATAGGCCTTCATCATAGTGTAATTAAAAATATTAATCCAGTTTGAATAAATAAAATTTAAGAAAACCAGTGATTTCAACAACACATGTACATGTGCCTCTGATTACATGCCGATATGACCATGAAAATGTTGAAAACTTGTATGGTTTGCATTTGCCTTTATTTGAAATCCCTGCACACCTGTGAGAGTGTAAATATTTACAGAGACAATGCAAGTGTTCCCCTTCACACCAAGAAAATGTAATTCCACCTGGAGCATTTCCGTGGAACATTTTTGAAAGGAAAAAAATCATGCAATTTATAAACTTACCAGTTGCTGAATATCTTTTGCTATATATCCCACAATACTGATATCTTTATCATGGAGGGGAAACTGAACAATCTTCATGCGAGCAGCTGCAAAGAAAACAACCATAACGTTTGTTACAAACTGTACATGTATTTCAAGTTCAAGTTGTTGAGGCTCACCACTAAATAAATTCATATAAGTCTAATTACATGTACAGTAAACTCCGGCTAAGTCGGCACTCTCGTGACCCGAGAATTTGTGACGACTTACACGAATGCCGACATCTGCTTGAAGTCGTCATTTTGCCAACTTACATGAATGGTCTTTTGCACCCATGATTCATTGCATTGATTGGCTTCGATTTACCCTGGAATATCTCCATAATGCTCGAGTTGAATCCAGCAAATTAATCCTCGAATTGTATCATCACGTTTGGGGTATTGATAGTGGAGACCACGATACATATGTACGTGCACAGTAACGAATTAAATGCGTGCGTGGTCCGGTATATACCACGCATGCATTGACTGCAGCATTAGTCACTCAATAAGATGACCCCAAAATGGACAGAGCGCATGCGTACAGCCGAGAGGGGGTACTGGTATTGATATGCTCACGATGCATATGCGATGTATGCAGTAGGACACCCTTTTTCGACACCGATGCATGCAGCAATCATGGGCCATGTGAAACCACTCATCACTTTGCCAACTGCAGTACAGGAAGTCGATACTAATGCATGATTTGTTAAATGCTGACTTACACAAAGGATTTTGTAATGTTTTTATGAAAAGGGGTCCGAGAATAACACGACGACTTGAGCGAAATGGCGACTTATAAAAGCCGACTTAGAAATTAAAAATTTAATGGAAGTGTATTACGGACAATCGGGACTTTAGTCAGTCGGCTGACTTGAGCGATTTGACCAGTTGTACAATGTCGGTTTAGCCGGAGTTTGCTGTATGTAACAACCACACGGTGTTGGGCTATTGATTACCGCAATCTTCGCCACACACATCAACTCAAAATGCATGTTTGACTTTGTCAACTTGCAGCTAGAGGGCGCTCTAACATTTTATGATGTCACCTGTAACATTGTTGTAAAGTACAGCCTAGGCAGGGACTCACATCGTTGAAAGTAAGTTCACATCTTTTACAAATTTCAAAATGTAAGGCACTTTCAGTTTCAACCGGTATGTGATTTTGCACTTAATTTTCGGTAGTCATACATGTATTTGGCACCTAAGAGATTTTGTCACAATGCATGTATTCAGGGGTTTTTCTTAGCCGTCGCCCGCTCGCCAAATGCGAGTGAAAACAGCGGCGGGCGAGTCAAAACCCTCCTCTCAGTAGTCCGACGGGCGAGTCAAAAAACTGTTTAAAAAAAATTAAAATAATGAAGTTTTCCCTACAGTATTTTTCAATCAATCTAAATAAAAAGTTAAGGTTGATACAACACATGAATACATTTGCCACGCCGACTGAAATAAAAACATCGGTAGTTCGAATTCGTATCACTCCATGTATATTCGCAGTGCGCTGTGCACTGAAATCCCAACGACGAACTTGAGGCGAATCAACGTGTATATGCCATTACACAATGTGCACACATGCAGCGCACGTGATTTACTTCGTCTGCAGTCCACACGGTACGGACGTACGTACGTTAACATCATATTTGTATCATACAACGTGGTGAGGAGAAAACTTTCATGACAGTTTCACTGCCAAAACTTGTGCCCGAAGGGATTCTTGGGATGATTTCTTGAACACTATCAAACGAATGTACCGAAAAGATGAGGACAATATGAGATTCGAGGGGCCTATTTTGAATGTAAAGACTAGTGAATGTAAAGTGGACCGTGCTCCGGAAAATGTTATGGATTGACGTGACCAGCGTAAGTTCGTGGGTCGCCCGCCCGCAGCGCTTCTTGGCTAGGCACGCTGATTGCACCATTCTTCACTAGAAATGCATGGTGCACGCGAGAGATGTTTTTTTGAAAATACTGGCCTTCTCACTCATTTTCAAACAAGTTAAAACAGTTCAGTTACTAACTTGGTAAACTCCCATTAATACCACGACTGTGTGCAATGTTTTCTTGTTCCTCAAGATAACGCTTTTTTAGTTCATGTTTTATCAAAACATGTCGGAAATAGAACACCTAAAGCCTTAAGTATGGAACGAAGCACACTGCATAAATTTTGATTATAACTTCTCCCCCTATTTGATTCCTGTTAATTAAAGCATTGCTCTATGTTAAAGCATGGACGATTAAAGAAACATTGACTTCACTTAAAAAGGAACTACATGCAATATTATGTACATGATTAAGATAATTGCCGATTGTATTCATATTGCATAATTTATTATCAAAAATTTTATCAAAATTCTTATGGTGATTTGATTGAAAGTTACTATTAAAACATGTGGGCTAGTGAAAAAGGTTGCGGGCCAGTGAAAAATCTGGTTTACTGGCCCGGCCGGCCAGTAAAGGAAAAAGTTAAGGGAAACCCCTGATGTATTTTGACAAAATCCTTTATACTTGACAAACACATGTCTGCTATTTCTCATGGTTAAAAGATTTTACAAGTTACACTGTTCTGTGTAGTAATTTATGCTGTCTCCAACAGCTTTCATAGTTGTTGGCATATTTGCTCTGTTTTACACTCAATCAGCCCCCCTCTGTGGCAATTACAACACTTACATAAAAACTTTGCGGGTATTGCAATAGCCGGGATCCTGAGCAGGATCCTAGCATTAATTATTCATAGATTGGACCAATCACAGCCAAGAGTTTTGACCAATCACAACCAAGAGTATTGACCAATCAGACGAAAGATTGAAGCACTAATAATATGCAACAGTGAAATAATGCATGCACAAGTGCATGTACTGTGCAGGGTGACCGTTTTAGCAGATTTTCAGCTAACTTTGACAGATTTTTTGTTCAAACAAATTGACAGAAAGGATTTTTCTGGCAGAATTCTGCAAAAATGGTTATTTGACAGAAAAAAAAATAGCAAATTTGAAAAAAAAATGGAACATTTGTTTAAAAATGCTTCAACTTTTCAAACAAACCCTTGCATAATGGGACGTACAGGTTGGCTGGTGTAGGTGCTGAGGTTCTCTGGGAACTGGACTTCGTCCTGAGGCAACCGCGTTTTGCCTGAAATTTACGCAATACCTTCATAACATCTTAATGTGACTATACATTGTTTATAATGTAATTTGAACGTTAATTAAGGCAATACGACGATATCTGCATGTGATTTTAAGTGTTTATAGTATATTTCAAGTAATTCTGGGGAATTTGGCAGATTTTTGATAATGTAACAGATTTTTGAAGTGTATCTAGAAGAATTTGGCAAAGACCTTACGGTCACCCTGGTACTGTGTGGGTCATTCTGTCCACTCACAGCACTTTGAGCAAGCTGTTTCAATTTGTTTTCAGAGCAAGCTGGATCAATTTGTTTGTGAAACAGCAGGAGTGTTTATAGTTGTTCAGTTTCAGGATTTGTTGAATAATAACCTTGGATGTCTGCAATTCCCAAGTCCAGTGGAATTAAAGGGAATATACAACATTTGCAAACATTAAAAAATGAGATGATCACATTATCATGAAATACCTTACTGGATTGTTTGGGAATGACAGTCAAAAGCATCCTGTAAAATCATGGCTCCTGGTGTGCTGACTGCTGACAAGGGCGGATCCAGAACACAATTTTTGGGGGGGCCAAAAAAATTTTTGGTCCCCCAAAAAAGTGGGTCAAAAAAATTACAGCGTGGGAAAATTTTTTGGATTCTAGATGCTCTGTGGTGCGATCTGAGGCAATTTCTGACCACTTTAACCAATGTTTTTTGAGGAAAAGATGGTGGTGTACTCATTGCCTGCCTTTATTGCGATGTCACATAAAAAAAACAAACAATTGGTTTCGTTTTTGGGGGGGGCCATGGCCCCCTTTGGCCCCCCCCTGGATCCGCCCTTGACTGCTGACATTTTCAAGAAATTTCCAACGCTGGTCGGCCGACCAGCGTTGAAGAAAACTTCTTTTTTTTCTTCAAAAACTGCTCCTACTTTTTCAAATTTAGTAATTTCCGTTTTCTTTGCAATTAATCACACACCTGTGAAGGGGTTCAAACCTGCTAGACTGATTCTCTGACCTAACAATTCCCCAATGTCTACATATTGCTCTGATTCATCGTAAGTGGGGTCAGGGAACCAGACTACAAGAACATGATTGATTTTCTTGGTTTTTCCAGCATCTATCAGCCCAAAACGTGAAACAACTCAGTTCAACAATATTTGCTATAACATACTATTCTTTCAAATCCATTTACTTCTGAAAATTACAGCAAAAGCAAATGTTGTACATCATCATTTGGGTGGATTGATAATCTTGGAACTTTGACATTTGATATGTTTTGGTCGTCTCAGATTTCATTAAATCCAATAGAATTATTTGACAGTTAGGAGCTCACTAGCCCAAGGCATGGCCAAAGTCATCAACATCAGGTTATCCTGCTGTTCTTCAGGCAGAATGCACTTCACTTTCTGTCAATTACCCCAGCTCCAGTTCCAGTAATGGACCCATACACTGCAACTCAGAAATTTCACACGATGCTTTAATAGAAAATGTACGTCGATCCCAGTACAGTCAGCCTCCATCAAAATATTGCGCGGCGCAACCGCAATCTCGGACTTGAAATCAAGTCTAGAGTGAGGCTGGTTTCTGGCAATCGAGTCTAACGCTGATTTGTATACATAAGTACATGTACATGTGAATTCGCCGCGTGTGGCGACTATTTGTCAACCACTGGTCGATTTTGCCTGGTACCCAATATGTTTTTCGTGCATAGGTTACCATGGAAATCGACACGTGGTTGTCAAATAGTCAGTCGCGGCTCGCCGCTCAAACGTGGTGGTGAGAAACACCTCCACGATCGCAATGCTTTTGACGGCGGTCTTCATAATCTTCTTTTAATTAAATAAAAGGTTTTTATTTATATTCTATTTCATTGATCATTTCTATATCCATTTACATGTAATACTTCATAAACTGTTCACTTGTAGATGTAACAATTACATAAATACAATTGTCAATTATATTTATAACAAGTCAGGTGTGTTTACAAACACAAATGCCCCGCAACCGTGACTGTTCCCATGACATAACACCACTCTTTTAACATCAACTTACATGTACCTTGGTCACATGGAATGTTCATTGACAGCATTAGTGTCTTCTGTAGGTTTTATATGAATTAATCCCTAATCCCTATGATCTCTATGATCTCAGAATAAATACAAGATATATATTGTTTAAGACACTGTGACCTTGACCCTTGACCTTTCAACCCCCAATGCGATAGGCCTATTTGGATTACCAAGAACGATCCACAAACCAAATTTGAAGTTCACATGTAAAGTATTTCTCAAGTTATAGCGCTGAGAAAATTTCTTTTGTTTTAGCCACTGTGACCTTGACCCTTGACCTTTTGGCCCCAAATGCAATAGGCTTCTTAGGATTGCCAAGAACAATCCACATACCAAATTTAAAGTTCATATGTACATGTACATGTAAAGTATATCTCAAGTTATCACGCTGACAAAATTTCTTTTGTTTTAGCCACTGTGACCTTGACCCTTGACCTTTTGGCCCCAAATGTGAAAGGCTTCTTAGGATTGCCAAGGACAATCCACAAACCAAATTTGAAGTTCATATGTAAAGTATTTCTCAAGTTATCGCGCTGACAACATTTCTATTGTTTCAGCCACTGTGACCTTGACCCTTGACCTTTCGGCCCCAAATGCAATAGGCTTCTTAGTATTACCAAGAACAATACACAAACCAAATTTGAAGTTCATATGTTAAGTATATCTCGTTATCACGCTGACAAAATTTCTTTTGTTTTAGCCACTGTGACCTTGACCCTTGACCTTTTGGCCCCAAATGCAAAAGGCTTCTTAGGATTGCCAAGGACAATCCACAAACCAAATTTGAAGTTAATATGTTAAGTATTTCTCAAGTTATCGCGCTGACAAGATTTGTCCGGACACTCACACACACCCACCCACCCACACCCACACACCCATACTTGTTTCACATGACTAGTGTGGACTTTCCATTGCTTTCGTGTAGTTAAGAAAAACCAGTGAAAAAACTCATTTTTCTCAAACTGTGAAAACTCTTTCAACCCAATTTTTTTTCTATGATTCCCTTTAGTGTTTCTCTTCATTCTGCTACAGATAAACCTAACCCAAAAATGCCTCTAAACCTGTTTTCCAGAAATGGGGAAACACTGTGTGGACGTGGGCAAGTCCACACAACGTCGGTGCTACCTACATTATGTGGACGTCTTTTGTTCGGAAGTCCACACTGCGTATGTAAGACAAGCTCACACCCACCCACCCACCCACCCACGGAAGGACAAGGCGGAAACAGTATGCCCCTTCGGCTTCGCCGCGGGGCATAAAAATCGTATTTCAATGAAGTATAAGCGTAGAGTCGTATTCACGGATCAAATTTGTACATGCTACGCCCAAATCGTGTATGTTGGCATCTCTGCGCCCTTTATCATTTGCCTTGGTGCAATTTCCCCATTCTTTGGTGCTCCTTGGTACAAAAATTTGTTTGCTGTTGTAGCTTCCGTGTTAATTTTAAGGAAAAAAAAGGTTGATGTGCATGATTAAATTTCGACATGCGCGCTGACCAGAGACCGAGTAATTTTTTGGGGAGCCTAAAGACCGGTCCTACCAAACTGCGTCAACAAGCGTCAACAAGCGCCAACAAGGGTCAACAGTCGTCAACAAGCATAAACAAATTTTGTAAATGCTTTTGAACATTTAAAGTAGCTTTATATGGTAGAAAAAGCAATAAAGAACATTTTCTGCATATCAATTAAAGTAAAAATTATTTTAAAACGTGGTTTTTGAACGCGAAATGTACGACAAATTTGTTGATTAGTGTTGGCCGCCATCTTGTTTATGTGTAGCTAGCAATGCGCGAAGTGTACAGAGCCATACTACGCATGCGCGAAGTCTACAGCGCCATCCAAACAAGATGGCAGCCAACACTAATCGACAAATTCGTCGTACTAAATAACTAGTGGGATGCCGCGCTTCGCGCGGCACCCGCTAGATGGGTGGAGTTGACTGTCTTGTATCGTTTGTAAAGTGAAATCTGGATAAGTCCCACTCTGACAACTAAACACAACTGCTAAGTCACATAAAGAATCAGACCCTGTGTTGCTCACGATCTTATTTTGACTCATCCTATTAGTCTCGCTTAGGCCCTAAGTACAGTTGTCTTTGTGTTTTTTCAATATAGGGGAAGGGGCAAGCCAGGGGTGGGGCATGGGCATAGCGAGGAGGGGGCAAGGGGGGGCACTTGCCCCCCCCCCCTGGAAAAGCAACACACAAAAAAAGAAGAAGAAGGAAAAAAAAGAGAAAAAAGAAAGAAAAAGAGGCGCGAAGACAAAGTGGTGTAAATTTAATGAGTTTGGGGGGGGGGGCAACATGTCCCTGCCCCCCTCTAAAACTGATAAATCGAGAATATGATGAGAAATGCAAGCATTTTTGGCAAAAAAAATGTTTTGCCCCCCTCTAGAAAAAATCCTGGCAACGCCCATGGGGTGGGGTGCTAGATATTACAGTTGGATAGCCCAATTTCCGTTAAACCCGTTAAGTCATGGTCACCAATATCTATGGGGAGAAATATTTCCGGTGATGGGGTGAAATGGTTTTTGTTAGAGTCGGGGACGGTGATATTGAAATCGTTGATATCGTGGAGGTTTTTGTCTGTGCTGGTCTTTATACGGTTTTCATGTGGTTTTAAATGGCGCGTTGATTAGGAACGTCCCGCTCTTAATTCAACAGTTGAATAAAATTAAGTACTCATTCCCAGGCCAACGGATGTTCCCGTGCGATGTCTCATTAGAAAGCTTATACATGTAAATAACGTTGTGCTAGAATGTGTTTTCCAGTCAATTTAAAAATCGCTTTTTCGAGGTGCCAACTGTACAATTAGGTAATTTAGATGAAACTCGGTTTGATCTAGGCCTATACAACGTCATACCCATCGTTCTCACTACAGAGGGGAGGAGGGGACAGCCAGTGGGGGTGGGGTTGGATACTTGGGTTGAATTTCTGTGAGAACTCATTAACCATGGTCACTGATATTTCCGGTGAAGTGGGCAACAATTTATTTTCGTGATTGTGGACCGTGGAGGGGGTATTTCTTATGTAGTATAAGTAGAAGTTAATGTCATTATAGGGGTTGGTATTAATTATGGTGAAGGGGTTGTACCGCGAAATATTTTAACACTTTCATTTGTAGAAGAGAGTAAAGCTAAAAGGAAGGACATAAAGGAAAACTTCATATGTGAAGCACCACATGTTAAATGTGTTTATTACAAACTGGCAAAATGAAATCAGGTATGCAGTAAATAATGTCTTTACATTCATTACAGGGTAGTACTTTGACAAAGAGGATTTAATCGCGGTCCAGAGTTGTGTTACATAGGCACAAATATTTCATGAAAGACTTTCAAGCAGGTTATCATGCAGTCACAGTTATTTTTGTGAAAAGCTGTAATCATAAATAACGACAGGGGTATTGTAAGTTACAGGAGAACATTTTTTTTTAATGAGTGTTGATGAATACTGATGAGAAATGGAGGGGTATGCGAGTATGAATATTCTATTGTGAATTCTAAGAGTGGTTATGTAATTTGGTAATCAAAAACATTTTGGGTTTATCAAATAAATTTGCCAGTATAGGTCTACTGCAGTGATTTTAGTTGTCACAGATTGACACAGTCTGCTTCGGCAGTGTTTATCTGGTACTTACATGTATGCCATAATTAATCTTGGGTACAACTTAGGCAAGGACACAAATATATCAACAAAAAGGATGGAAATAAAACGTCAGGAAAGAGTTATTATTTTTGCACTATTTCATGACTTCTAAAAAGTGAAATTATGGCTAGAAGAAAAATGTGTTTTGAACGAGTGAGGAGAAGGAGCAGTAATCTTGCAGTTGTAACTGGAAAGAATAGGTGTGGCACGTCTTCGTCTTGAGTTGAGATTCTTGCTTTGGGTACTGGTTGGAGCATGGTTAGAGCTTGTTGGAGTTGGTCGTGTGATGTGGTTGTCAAGAAGTCCTGTGTAATTGAGTAACAAAAAAAATAACAACTAAGGTGAACAAAACTTGTAAAAAGAATTTGGCTAACAATAGCTACAAATATTAAAATGAAAGACATTCAGGTGTCACAATACCCCATTTATGCAGAATTATGTACTACTAAAGTACCAAAAAAACATACCGAACAACGAAACATTGGCTTGAGGTTCTGGTTGTAGTCTTAAGTTTTTATTTTAGGGGTCAGTCAGTTAAGTTGGTTATTAATCTTTGATTTGCAGTAAATTAATTTTGTTTTGCCTTTGAAGATAATTTGTTAAGGAAGGTTTTTTTCCTATAATTTGATTTGTTCTGCGATCTCCGCAAAGATTTAGTTTGCATCATTTTTATGTACGTTTCGTGGCCTATAAAATTATAACCCTTGAGTCAGATAGGATACATACTGGATACCCCCATGCTGTTTGTGGTCCTTATTATTATTATTATTATTATTATTTTATTAAAAAACACAAATCGTGACCCAAAGGTCCAATTGCATGTGATCATAACAATTAAAACTTTAAAATATAAATTAAGAGTGTACATGTACATTACAAAACTGTAACACAAAAAAAAAATAAAAAGAGTAAAGAAATACTCATTCACAAAATTCATACAAACCCAAGACACAGACATGATTAAGTTAAAATACCATCACACCCCCCCCCCCCAACAGGTGAATGCCATCTGGCTTAATTGTTTAAAATTCTAAAATTCCCTCTGTTTATTCGAAGGATTTGCATACCTTTCATGCCTAATCAGCCTCATAGCATTGTACAGTTTGTGAAGTTTAAAGGCGCTAATCTCCTGCTACACAGGTGAATATTTTTCTTCACTTGGTATATTTTATATTCAGTGCATGGTCTATGAGAGTGAGCTATGAAGTTTATTTAGAATTATTTTGTAAAAGTTTGGCCACAAATAAACCCACGGTCATACTTGTAATGGCAAACAATATGATACACCACACACCTTTTTTTGAAGAACCGAGATTTCAGTTGCAGACAATTGCAGCATGAAGATTTTTGATGCAGACAATTGAAGTGGGAACAAATGCAAAAGACCCAAGACCCCAAAACAACCTATATGTATGGGGAAACATGTATGTACATACATACTGTATTCACCCATGCTGCATGTACCCCTTCTGTTTATTCAAAGGATTTGCATACCTAATGAACTTCATATGACTGTAAAGTTTCTTAAGTTTATATTAAAAATGTACTACCTTTTCCGGATGTCTATTTTGTGTAATTTCATGTTGACATTTTGATACACAATTGTGTGCACCGAATCTCATGTTGAAATTTTGATACGCAATTGTGTGAATTTTGATATGCAATTGTGTGCAACGAATCTGGAAATTACACGGAAAAAACGTCTGATGTTCCAAGTAAGGCCTTTATTTACGGAGGTAATCCAGTAAATTGGCCACATTTATGGGGCTAAGTAAGCCTAGATAGCTAAGTAAACCCGCGGCCAAACTCTCGATGACCGAGGCCTCCCCGTACTACGCGATCATCGGGACACTCAGACTCACACTTTTCACAAACAATGCTTCTCATTGCCAGTGGCGTTACGTGATCATTGGACACTCACAGACTCACACTTTTCACAAACAACAATGCTTCTCATTGCCAGTGGCGTTCGAAAGAATACCACTTTTTACAAACAACAATGCTTCTCATTGCCAGTGGTGTTCGAAAGAATACATATCATAAATGAGACTTACCTTTCAAAAAGAAAACTGGAGCAAAGAACAGATGCATCAACCATGCATCAACCATGTCAACGACGCTGTGCCGAGGAATGCTAGTGAGGAGCAAGCATGCTATGTACATGTATGTTGGGCTTGTGACTTATCGTATCATGAATATGCAGAGCATATCACGGCCCGCACACAAGGGAATCTTGGAAAATAAACTGGAAATAGCCGGGTCCCGTTCCCCCATCCCCCGCGGCAAACTGGTGCGTGCATGACGGGAGACAGGAGACCGTCCCACAAAATGGCAGCGCCCAGTCAGTTAATCCAATTATCTCGTGATTGTAGTGTAGATTTTAACTTTAATTGATATGCAGAAGATGTTCTTTATTGCTTTTCTACCAAATAAAGCTACTTTTAATGTTCAATTGAGTCTATTTTTATCGAAATTAATAATCATAAGAATAGGAAAATTATTGTAGGAGTTGTTTATAAACCGCCTTCCGCTTCATTAAATGACTTTTTTATTTCACTTCAGGAAATTCAAACCTTACTTTCCAATGGAAATAAACCGTGCCTTATCTCGGGAGATTTTAACATCAACCTCTTAAATAGCGACCATCACAATCAAACTCAGGAATTCATGGATTCAATGTTTAGCCACTCTTTTATTCCATTAATTAATAAACCTGCGAGAATTTAGACTACTTCTGCTACCCTTATTGATAATATATTTTGTAATATCCCTCCTCCTCTTAGCTCAGGCATTTTTAGTTACTGATATTTCAGATCATTTTCCCATTTTTACAAAACTTCCATACAATTTAAATATTCACCCCATCCAATCCAAATATTTTCGCAAAACCTCCCCCCAAAATCTTTGTTGTTTTAAATCTGATTTGAAATCCACCAACTGGTCTGCAATTTTTAATGCAGATAATCCTGATACATCCTTTAACATTTTTATGAATACTTTTAATAATCTGTATGATAATAATATTCCATTGGTTAGAGCTAATCACACAAATAAAAAGTACCATTCTAGGTCTCCGTGGATAACCCAAGCTTTATTAAAATCTATCAATCATAAAAACAAACTTTATCATAAATATATTCGTTCTCCCAGTGACACTAACCGACATAAATATATCCGTTTCAGAAACTTACTCACCACTGTATTACGTACTGCAAAAACAAATAATTTTTCCAACCAATTTGAAAAGGAGAAGAACAACATTAAGAACACGTGGAAAATTATTAACTCTGTTCTCAAAAACAATACTCCTCGAAAGACTTCTAGTATTAATGTTAACAACTCTAGTATTAAAGATCCTTATTTAATTTCAGAGCACTTTAACAATTATTTTGTCAATGTTGGACCCAAACTTGCAACTCAAATTCCCAATTGTCCTACTCATTATCAAAATTATCTTCATAATCCAAATCCTTTCTCTATTTTTTGGGCTCCTGTGACAGAACAAGAACTTCATGCAATCGTATTGAGCTTACCCAATGAGAAAAGTTCTGTGGCGAAACAGGGTACCTACAGACTAGTCTAATCTATGAATTATGTATGCGCGCGTAGGTCATTAATATTAATGGCGCGCGTAGACCAATCCGCAATGAAATATATGGCGTGACTTGAGCATCAATAATGCATGAATGCGCGTAAGCCAATCACCAGCGCGCATTGCCCAAAATCGGGGCGCTTATAAAGCGGTGTTTGACATCGCCAAGCCTCTTCGTTCAAGATGGCGACGGTGATGTAAACCCGAGACCTCATTGTGTATCATTTCTGCGAGAACTCGTGCTAAATCCTGAGGTTTATTCAGATTTAGGGACAACGTCCGATCGACATACAAGGTGCGACCAGTGAGTTGGTGGAGTCTCACAGGTTTTGTTATTGACTCAATTAACTGTCTATTATCTTGGAGAATTGGTGACAAGGATTTAGTCGGGCATCAAGACTGACTATTTTGTCTTGATTAATCAGTGCTAGAACATAAGGGGCTAGGAGTTGTGGAACTTGGTTTGAGAGGCTAGTGGGGCTCGATTCGGTAGTAGATTGATTGTCGTGGGTTGGACACCATTCGGTGGGGTTTTACGACTGAGGCGATCATTGCCGTAATAGCTTGCCTGACGAGCTACTCTCTGCCGCGTTCTGAGCACTTGTGAGGGTTACCGGTTTTGTGTGTGTGGGTTATTGCACATAAGGATTATATTGTGTAATCGTGTTGAGGGTTACCTTTCCTGGGTGAGGGTTATTGGAATTACACAGTTCAACCTGCTTTGACGCTGAGTCGGGTTGAGGGTTACCTTTATTGTGTAAGAATCATAGGGACAGTTCAACCTGTGTGAGGGTTATTAGAACTGTGCTACTTCATTATAATTGTATAAGTTACTACACACGGTGCAGTTGACCGCATAAAGTTAATCTTTCTGTTTATATATTGTTAAGTGGTGCAGTTGACCACGTAAAGATTACATTAGACTAAGTTACTTCAAAAGGGTGCAGTTGACCCTGGAGGTAACGAGTGAGGGTTATTGAGATATTTACGTCCATAATATTTATCACCTTGTACATTGTATATTATTGTAAATTATTGTAGTGATTATTGAACAAATCCATTGGTGATTAAGATCCTTGAATAAATCAAATCTATAATCGTCTTTGGAATCACTTGTCTCTGTGAGGGTTACTCAGTATCATTGTGAGGGTTACCAGGTTTGCTGAGGGTTACCTAGGTCTGCCGTGAGGGTTACCTGATTCACCTTGAGGCCTACTGTCGCTACTTGTGTTGCTCTAGTTCCATTCAATTAATTACTCAGTCACAAAACGGTGGTATATTTCCACCAAACGAACAGCCCCTAGGCTTAGTCCACCGTTCGTTAATTGTCCCCCCTTTCGTTTGGGTAGCCGCTCACCCGTTCGTTAGGCTAATAAATATTTTTGTGGGATAATAGGTGTGGGTTGGAGTCCTTGGATAAACAAGATCAGTCCCCTGGGTTCCGCTAGCCCCCGGGTTCCGCCACAGTTCTGGTCATGATTCTTTTAACAGCTTAACTATCAAAGATATTATTTCCAGTATTTCTGGGCCGCTTACTTATATAATGAATCAGTCAATTATTACTGGCATAGTTCTACAGTCTATGAAAATAGCCAGGATCATTCCTGGGTGACCCCCACCTGATGAGTAATTATAGACCCATTTCTACTTTAACTTCTTTTTTCCAAAATTCTTGAACGTATTATTTATACTCGCACATCTGAGTTTTTAAAGAAAAACAATATTATATCTGATGTTCAATATGGGTTCAGAGAGAATCACTCAACCTCACATGCTATCCTGCAACTAATTGACAAAATTACCACAGGACGCGAACAGTCTTGCCATACTCTGGGAATTTTCCTGGACCTCTCCAAGGCATTTGATACTGTTGATCATGAAATTCTCTTATCGAAACTTAACTTTTATGGAATTAGAGGTATTGCCTTGGAGTGGTTCAGGAATTATCTTACTAATCGTCAACAGTTTGTTTGTATTGATGACAAGAAATCTAACCTTAAAGAATTAACGTGTGAAGTACCACAGGGTTCCTTACTGGCTCCTTTGTTGTTTTCTATTTATATTAATGATTTTGATAAATCTTCTGAGATTCTTTCCTTCATACTTTTGCTGATGATTCAAATTTATTTTATTCCCATAAAAACGTAGACAATCTTATTGATACAGTTAACCGGGAGCTCACTCATGTTTCAAACTGGATTAAAGCTAACAAGTTGTCTATTAATATTGATAAAACTAGTTTCATGTTATTCAGCAACACAGTTTCTTGTCTTCCTCAAGATATTTGATTCGATAATTCACCGATTACTCAAACTGACTGTATTAAATTTTTAGGTTTGTTTATTGATGCCAAGCTATCTTGGAGTCAACACATTAATTACCTTAGTAAACTAATGTCGAGAAACATAGGCATTATCAGTAAATTGAAATATGTCTTTCCGTCCGAGGTTTTACATAATATTTACAATTCTTTGATTTTATCACATATTACCTATGGTACTCTAGCCTGGGGAAATACACATTTTGTAAATACAATTTTTATTTTACAAAAACGGGCATTGAGAATTATTGATCATGTAGACTTTAGAGCTCACTCAAATCCATTATTCATTAGACATAAGACTCTTAAAGTCAATGATATTTATTTACTCCAGTTAGGAGTTTTTATGTATAAGTTCTTTAAACATGAATTACCTAATTATTTCCAATCTATGTTTTGTATAAATACTTCTGTCCATCAATATTATACTAGACATACCAGTGACATTCATATCCCATTTACACGTACTTCATTTGCCCAAAAAGGAATTCGTTTTCAAGTATCTAAGTTCTGGAATTCTTTGCATAATGACACTAAATGTGTTAACAGTCGTCGTTTATTTAAGCGAAAATTGAAGTGTATCTTACTGGGAAAATATCAAACCAGTTGATTCGACTTGATTGAATACAGTTCATTTATATTATTTACCTTATTATCATAACCCCTCATGTTGGATGATCATCGTGAACAATACCCTATACTGCTGTGCAGTACGTCCTCGTCTTTGTCCTAGTCCTTGTTGCTTGTGTAACTTAGTCATTATTACTTAGTGTATAGCATTCAATTTAACTATGTCTGTTAAATCTAATACTTTAAGCTATGCACATTATGGGGGTCTCTACTCGACAAGCCCTGCTTTTTGGAGGCCCCCACCACTTAATTGCCCTTCATTCTAATTATACCAATTTTCCATGTATTGTTATTTGATTGAGTGGAAATAAAGTATTGAAAAAAAAAAAAAAAATAAAGCATATACGAAATTTGTTGATGCTTGTTGACGACCGTTGATGTGATCGTTAGATGTGAATTCCTGATGAGCATGTTAAGCTGGAGTTACATACTCAGACAAATCAAAAACAGACTTTTCTCCATTCTAATGACACCCATTTTGCAATTTTGAACAGATTCTTGGTGTAGAAATCACGATTTTCCTGCATGGTTTGTGCCTTGCGATTCAGCACGCCTAGTGTGCTCACGGTACATCGTGCGGTGATTGCCATCTTTATATTCGGGTTGCGTGTTGTCATCGCGCTGTCATCATCAGTTTACCCCCAAATTTCCCTCAAAAAATCAAAACCCTGCCCTCTAATTCTATCTAATAATCTATCGTCTATGACATGGGCCAAGCCTACCTCACCTGTTTTATATTGAGAATGTCGCCAACTAGTTTGTACTAGGTCCAATAATTTAAAGTGGATTTTGTTCCCTTATACTATAGGAACCGGGCCCTACACAACACGATCGCCAAGTATTAAGTTGGGTCCAACTCCAAGTTAATATGCATCATCCAGCATTTGTCCAGTTTGACTTCACGCCGGTGCCGTGCAACTATTTTACGTAGGAAAAAAAGCTTAGTACTAGTACTAGTAGTAGTAGTAGTAGTAGTATAGTCGGACTCCCTATTATCGCGGCATCCCTATTATCGCGGCATGGGAAATTTCTCTTTTTACAGTGTCAAAACTCCTTCAAGTGGCGATTTTTATCCAGTTCACCAGTCATCAAGGATTTTCTACCGAGTTGTATAAAAAGGACGATTAAAAAATGTTGTGTCTTTCGGGACTTTTAACGATTTTAATAAATATTAACGTTTTCCAAAACTTGCAAAATTTTCCCTCACCGTGTCTGCTAAAAGGTACCGTTTATATTTTAACATAAATCTTTAATTGCGCTCTGTCCATGAAAGTTCCATTGTCTGGTTCCCATTCTTCAGCTGCAAATGTAAAATGAAGTCGAACGACGATATTTGCAGCGCGAAATCGTAACAACTTTTACGGGATCAAAATAAGCACCGCGCGTTAGCGAAAATAAAACGGCACACCGTGTAAAGTGAATGGCGCCCTCAATCGCCGATCAGTAGACTTGCCTCAGGGATTTGTGTTCTCCTTTCGGGGGAAGGGCAGGGTCTTAAGAAATCATCCTGCAGACATTTTGTCTTTAATCAACTTGAACGTTACAGGGAAAATATCAGACTTTATTCAGGGGGTGTTTGGTCAAACATAAACTATGAACAAAAAAGTTGGGATCATTATAAAAACCACTTCCCGCATACCGCGATAATAGGGAGTCCACCTCCGTTCGCACACGCTGCGCATGTCTATTTTCACAGGCATCGTACACGGAATAAACCAAACCAGATTTTTTTATATTAATTTAAAAAGGAAGAGTTATACTACACATAAGACAGGACAATTCTGGAAGGTTAGTGGGCAATCTCTATTCCAAACGAGAAACGTGATAAGTACCGCGATAATACGGCGTTCCATCCTACTACGTAGTACTAGTAGGCCCTAGCCTAGCTCTACTGAGTGGAGCGTTGAATTACGGGTACCCCTCCATACCAACGCTCCACCGATTCGCCATACTTTGGTAGCACCATCACAGTAGCATAGTCACAAACCCACGCGAGGACAAAACGACCCCCCCAAAAAACGGTAAAGAGATTACAAATGAGAGAGACAGTTATCCTGGATTGATCTATACATTCTTGACATTCCATGAGACCCCTTATATTGTTCCCAAACAGCGAACATTTTGGAAAAAAAAAGAAAAATAGTCTGAAAACTTACAGTTCAATGTGTTTGCATGGAGGCTCTGTTCTTGAATTAGCTTGTCAATGAGGGCGTCTGACGTGACGTCACCGTCGTTGCTCGATCGCGAAGAAAAACAAGTCGCGCTTTATCAACGACTGTTTCGTGTAATAATACGTGCTCCTTGGGTGTGTTCAAAGCCCATACTGTCGTACGGCGCGGATCGGAGCACGTATCATTACACGAAACAGTCGTTGATAAAGCGCGACTTGTTTTTCTTCGCGATCGAGCAACGACGGTGACGTCACGTCAGACGCCCTCATTGACAAGCTAATTCAAGAACTGAGCCTCCATGCAAACACATTGAACTGTAAGTTTTCAGACTATTTTTCTGTTTTTAGCTGCGACAGTAAACAGCCGTCGAATTATACGAAGGACGGTACAATAAAACGCAATGCGCATGCGTCACTTGGGAGAAAATGGCAGCTAGCAGGACTTCATAAACCGGGGCCAGAATTTTCCTCAAATTTCGTCAAATGCAAGTTTTGATGTAGCCTACAAATAGATTTCAAGACAGCTTCATATGTGAGTACTTATTACATTTGCAAAATAAAGTCCAGTGTGTGTAATGGAGGGAGTCAGAGGGACCATTTCGCCAGGTTCAGAAATACACAACAGCGTGGCGTAGTTTACAAGCCACGGTCTAGGCTATAGTAGGCCCCGGCCCTAGGCTAGTTAGGCCTATGCTAGACCCGTGAACGTGGCTTGTAAACTACGCCACGTTCTTATGTCATTTCGAACCTGGCGAACGTGTCCCTCTGACTCCCTCCGTTACACACACTGGACGTTATTTTGCCCATGTAATAAGTACTCACATATGAAGCTGTTTTGAATTCTATTTGTACGTCAAAACTTGCATTTGACGAAAATTGAGGAAAATTCTGGCCCCGGTTCATGAAGTCCGTTCGCTACTGCTAGCTGCCATTTTCTCCCAACTGACGCATGCGCATTGCGTTTTATTTTCGCATGATTCGACGGCTGTTTACTGTCGCAGCTAAAACAGACATCGTTTTAGACAAGTTTCAAGTCCTTTCCTCTCTCACCGCACCGCACGCGGTCGCACGTGCGCCCGCGTGTGTGTGCACACACGTACTGTACACGAGATGAGCCGAGCAGCCAATCGTCTGCGGGTTTTTTTTTTTCGGGGTTGCGACATGCAACAGCCGTCAATCTGTCCAAGCGACTCAGACGCGTCGGGGGTTATTTGTCAGGATCAGGTTAAAATCTAATTTCTACACGTTCGTATGGGTCTTTACTGATGGGCAAATTTCGTCGAAATTACACAGCCGAAACAATCGGACGGGCAAATTTAGATTTCTAGGTGAGTACTCAACACCCATACGGAATTATGTATGTCGGATCGATTTCGCCAGGTTCGAAATGAAACAAGAACGTGGCGTTGTATACAACGCCACGTTCACGGGTCTAGGCCTATGCCTGTAACAGTGTAAGTGTAAGTGTAACTTTGCAGGGGACTCACCCAATCCTTGCAGTCGCTGAAGTAAAGTGGTTAAACTAGATTTTTCATCAAAAGTGCTACGTGTAGCCATGATGAAGCTCAGCTTCCGTCTCAGCTCAGATCATGAGTAGTTCCGTGGTATTTAGTAGGCCTGTAGACGAATATTTATGCGGTGGATCGATCACAATCACCGGTTGTATTGCAATGCTCCACTATAAAATCGGACACTGGGTATATTTTTGTACAGTACCGATGAAACACGATAACATCGTTTGGTTATGAGGACGGCGCCCCTAGCGTTAAGTAGGTAAACGCGCGAGAGTGACTCACATCGGTTTGCTCGTACCCGTCTAGTCTACGTACGTCTACGTCTCCGCCCTAGCCCTGCTTGCAGGGCGGGGGGCCGGGGACGAGCGAACTCACGCGTCACATGCACATCGGTAGCCTTGACCAAGGCTATCAGCTTGTTCCCATACGAACTTGTTCCCGCTACCGCACACCGCGCGCGCCGCGACACAATCACTAGTTGTACTATACCGTTAGCCTCAACGACCCTTGCGTGTGCTTTGTGTGCATGTACGTACGCCCCCCACACACTTCCGCAAACAGCCGTACGTACAGCAAGTCGAGGCGGAAGATAGCCTTGACGCAACCGTGGCGAATTCTTATGTGTTTCTTTATAGTTTCGACCGAAATCGGCCGAAAATTTCTGATGCGCATATATTACACGATATCCAATCAAAGCCCGTAAACTTTGACCCGCGATATACATATTAATGACCCGCAAATTACTGGTCCCATTTTAAACCATTTCTCCAGTTTTATTACAAACAAATAAAATATGCCGCTATATGAGTGAACAATTGTTCAAAATGATATATTTCCAATGTATTGCGAATTGGACAGTTCAAGACAGTCCGCCGACGTTTTGTCGGTGCAACAGCGTACATTATCACGCCGCTACCTGCCCGTGCTATTCTGACAGAGAATGTAGGGAACAGGTCAACTCGGACCCAGGTCAAATCGTACCCATTTAATCGAATGCAGGTTAACTCGTATCAATAAGCACCCGTATGAATTAAGTGCAAGAAACGAGCTATTGACTTTGAGATGGAAATATACGAAACTGTCAGGTACATGGTGAAAAAAAAACTCTCCATGAATTCGTAACATGTGCAACATACATGTACATCTCATACGTACGACACATGTATTTTAACGCGTACGTATGAATCGTATGTCGTACCTACGACATACATACGACATGTAAGTCGTAGATGTAAATCGCACGAGATACAAGTCGTTCTCACAAGATATGTTGTATGTACGACATAATCGACAAACAAGTCGAACATACGAGTTACAATTCATATTTTGTACACACGAGATATTAAGTCGTACTTATATATACGACTTTGTCGTATGCGACATATATCGTACCCTGTCGACTCGACTTATGCACAACATATATGTCGTACCGGCACCTGTCGACATTATGTCATATGTTTGATATGTCATACCCTGTCGACATATATGTCGTAACCTGTCGATGATATTAGTCGTACCCTGTCGAAATATGTCGTACCCTGTCAATATATTAGTCGTACATATGACATATAACTTATAAGTTGTTCATACAAGTTAAAATCAGTCTTACAGAATAAGTTTGCTGAAGGAGAGATACCCCTCCCCCCCAAAAAAAGTCAGCGGTAGATACATACTTAATAGTGTGAGCGCTTTTTTGGCCGCTGAACGTGAAAGCGCAGCGTGTCTCACTGCATGGCGCCAGCCGGGCCGGTGCCTACAGTGGACGGCCCCAACGTGGCCTCTGTGCATGGTGACATCGTTTTTGCCGGCGTGCGGTTTTGTACCGTTTGCCGTTTTTTGAAGGTCTAATTTTTCATCCTTTTCATTTCATTTTTGACCCAAACTATGTGTAACTTTATAAATATTATTCTACTATTATTTAAGATTTTAAGGGGGTGCTTTACAATAATTATTGTTACCACACGCCGTCTGGTTTATAAACCTTTGGTCGTATTATGCAATTTAATAAATATTCATATTTTTGTCAGCCGTTATCCAATGAGAGAAGACTATTTACCATAGCGCGAACTAATTATCATATTCAGCATACACGGTTGCGTCAAGGCTATCTTCTGCCTCGACTTACTGTACGGCTGTTTGCGGAAGTGAGTGTGGGGCGTACGTACATGCACACAAAGCACACGCAAGGGTCGTTGGGGCTAACGGTATAGTACAACATTGTGTTGCTGGGCGCGCCGTGTGCGGTAGCGGGAACAAGTTCATATGGGAACAAGCTGATAGCCTTGGTCAAGGCTAGCACATCGGGTGTAAAATGCGATGGGTATTTCATTGATGAAAAAGATAAGATGAAGTGAAGAAATAAAGTGAAGAATAAAGGATTAAATTAATAAAAGGGGAATAAAAGACCGTTCAGTGAAAATAGTATATAACATGTTGAGAATACACGGTACTATACTAGAAGGCCCTGGCCCTACAATGGTAGTCATTGGGAAGGAGACCGCGCCAATGAATCATAACCATAGAGCTATATAGCTCTATGATCGTAACTCAAGCGGGAATGGATCTAACGACGTTTCAGTTAGCCACGCCCCTTAGACAACCCTATGGAATTTTTGTACACTCAGTTTTTATTTGTCTCAAATTTTGCGCGTTCGTTGTCCATTTGTGGAAACCGGATTCAAGGTTTTCACATTGAGAATTTGAGAAAGACATCAACATTTTATTTGTGTAATTATTTACGTGTACAATTAGTTTTCAAGTAGAAACCATTGCTCATAATAATGCTTGAGCTTGCGGCGATCCCCTTCAATTTTTTGACGGTATTTTTTAATATTATTTTAAAAATCGATTTACATGTCATCACTGGAACATCATTAATTTTAATAAGTTAATTTAACTATGTACAAACAAATATTGTTTACTTCTTCTTCTTTTTTTACAATAATCCTGTTTAGAATAAGCCGCAAACATGATGAAAAGTGGAAACTTAGGAAATTTCTCAGAATTGTCACGTACACCCCCATCTCTGAATCCTGCATATATATGTACAGCTACAGACAGCCATTTTGTGTGTGGGTGGGTGGGTGTGTGGGTGTGGGTGGGTGTGTGTGTGTGTGTGTGGTTTTTTTTTAGGCACTTAGGCATTTCCCCATGGAGCACATGAGTGGCGCTATAAACTGCTTTCAAATTTACATATGTACATATCTTCGCTCGTACCCCCCGCCCTGATACATGGTACGAGCGAAGTACATGTACATGTACATGTACATTGTACATATCATGTACATATCTGCGTGATATCCTACCCAACGCTAGGGGCGCCATTCCTATGACATCCTGTTGCACTTTTTTCAGCGAAGTATCCGATGTTCCCCAAGCATAGTACATAATGTGCGATCTTTGAGGGTCGCACTAAACAGCGTCAACACAGCGTCAACACAGCGTCAACACATGACAGAAGCGTCAACACACCGTCAACACATCCAAAACACATTCTGAATTGACAAAAAGGGCATATAATTGTGAAACATACAATAAAGGAGAATTTCCATTGGATTGAGTTTCCATTTCGTTGTTAAAAATATCGTATTTTCACGCGAAAAAAATGACCTTAACTTGCACGGCCGTTGTCCGCCATCTTGACTTCGCACAAAGCTTGGACTACACCATTTCAAGTAGGGGTGTGTAGGTAATGACATTATCTTGTCATAAACAACAGAGGGCGCCTTGAAATATTATACAATAATGTAAATACCAACGAACAAGTAAAGAAAATTAAACAACAAAGGCAATTGCAGCGTAAACACAGCATTAAATTGTTAGTCTTTGCAGATATTTTTAACACTGGCGACCCCGGCCGCGTCCCTCTCTGTTGGTTTATTGTACAACGCTATCACCCTTTAGAATAATGGTATGGTCCGCGCTGCCATTGAGGCAACATGGCGGGTGTTCGGTAGCCGATTTCGGAGCGGCACGGAGAGCCAATTTTCTTGAACTAAAAATTGCGATTTTCAGACGTTTAACCTATTGATTTTAAGCACAAATCTTGTTTCTGTCCATACTGTATGGGTTACATACTGCTTTTGTCAATTTTAATGCATTTTGGATGTGTTGACGCTGTGTTGACGCTGTGTTGACGCTTTGGAGTGTGTTGACGCTGTGTTGACGCTGTTTAGTATGACCGATCTTTGATACATGCTTTGATGCATATATATATATGCAGCTAGCTCACGATCGATCAGCGCGGTGCATGCAGCGTCGCGCGTCGCGTCGTAACCACGCCAACACCAACCTCGTCCCATATGGTGTTGAGCAGTACGCCCCCACTACCGGGGCCAAGAAGGGGAAGGAAGGGTGGGGGAGGGGGAGAGAGAGGTCCGACTAGCGTACCGACCACAGCGGCAGCGGTGTGTTGCACCGTCCATTTAACGTGTGTGGTGGCGGTGTTTCACATCATTGACTTCATAGTCAGGCAGATTGGTGTGAAACATGATTATTTTGATGATAAAAGCATGAAAGTTGGCACACAGTAGTATAACAACATGCTCTAGATAGAGAAACTGTTTAGCTATAACAGGGTGACCGTAAGGTCATGCCCAAATTCTGCTACTTGCATTTCAAAAATCTGTCAGATTGATCAAAAATCTGCTAAATTCCCATGAATTACTCGAAATACACTATAAACACTTGAAATCACATGCAGGTGATGTAATGTTGCCTTAATTAAGGTTCAAATTACATTATAAACAGTCTATATTCATATAAAGGTGTTATGAAATTGCGTAAATTTCAGTCAAAATGAGGTTGCGTCACGACGAAATCTGATTCCCAGTGAACGTCAGCACATACACAAGGCAACCTGTCCTATTTTGCAAGGGTTTGTTTTAAAAGGTTGAGGTTTTTTTTTTAACAAATCTTCCTTTTTTTTCAAATTTGCTATGTTTTTCTGTTAAATAACCATTTTTGCAGAATGGTGCCAGAAATCTGCCAGAAAAAATCCATTCTGTCAAACTTTCTGTCAAACTCATTTTTTAACAAAAAATCTTTCAAAGTTAGCCGAAAATCAGCTAAAACGGTCACCGTGGCTATGGGCTACGTGCGCAACAAAAGAGGGCGCCCTTTTAGCATTGAAAAAGGGTAAATTAGTAAATAAAAAAAGGGTGAATATAAAGGAAAACGTAAGAGCAAATAACTGTAAGTTCAGATGAAAAATAAATTCATACCCTCAAATAATTTCTTGAAATACCTTTATAAGTAAAGTTAAAATAAGATAATGTAAGAACAATTACGCGGTCACGATCTCGTGGAAAACTAGACTCGTATTTTCATAGTGTATTCATCAGGAGTAGCTCCCCTTAGAAAAGAAAATTTAGTTTTGTTTGTTTGGCCCGCCATATGCGGGCTCTTATTTGCATAATCTGCATTCCTTGTGGGCTAAGTTAAGACCGCACCCATACCATGTGTTTGATTGTCCAAGTTATTCAAGCGTATCTCTATATAAATGAAGCGCTTTCTCAGCCTCCCCATTCAGGTGAACTCACACACACCGAGTACGTATATCCTGCATCCTTGCGCAATTCCAACTTAACTTGGTGCCCTCCCGCCCTCCCGATCCCCGGGCAAAGTGTATAATGTACATATAAATATTTTTAATATTTGGTATGATTTGTGGCCGCTCCTTTTCTCTCTCGTTCCGAATTTTGTTTTCAGGCATGTCGTCTTTTGAGTCGTGCTTCTCCTGCGGAATATCGGGCCATTGGTCCAGAAATTGCCCCTACTCCTTTGGATCCAACTCCTACTCGCGCTTCCAACTCCTACTCCTACTCCCAGCCGTCCCTTTCACCGGCTACAGACCACCATTCTCGTCATGGCACGCCCCATCTTACCAGATGCAGAGAGCATTGCCTCAAGCAAGCCAGCATGGAACCGCCTCGACAGGGCCGTTTGATACCGCCAGGCACAGTAGAGACAATGTTTGCAAGAAGTTTGATGACGTTCTTAAGGTACATTGTTTCCCCCAAATGGCACCCTTACAGTCTGATAATTTACCAGTCAAAGGGAGATTAAAACAACATGTTCAATTCTGGCGTGATATCGGTTCCCCTGACATGAGTTTGTCTATCATTGAGTATGGTTATGTAATCCCTTTCATAGAGGAACCCCCTCCGATGTTTCTCCGGAATAATAAGTCGGCCTTACGCGAGGCCAAATTTGTAACAAATTCCATTTTAGATTTGCTGGCTTCATCCCGAATTTCAGAAAAGTCTCACCCTTCCTATGTAACCAGCCCCTTATCTGTCGCATGTTCGGCTTCCAAGAAAAATAGACTTATTCTTGATCTTAGTGCCCTCAACAAATTCATACCAAAAAGGCACTTTAAATTAGATGATTGGAAGTCGGCTATTCAATTTCTCTCGGCAAATGCTCTCATGATATCTTTTGACTTGAAATCGGGTTATCATCATTTCGACATCGCCCCTGCTTCTCAACGTTATTTAGGATTTTCTTGGCGCATTAACGGGGTGGACAGATATTTCAAATTTACTGTCTTGCCCACCGGGCTCACATCTGCCCCTTACATTTTCACCAAAGCTCTCAAACCATTGGTCACTCATTGGAGGTCATGCGGAATTTTAATAGCTCTCTACTTGGATGATGGTTTTGTTGTCATCTCTCGCCCTAAGCAATCCTCAGAACACGACCGGATCGCGTTAGGTGTCGCTAACCATATTCGTTCTGATCTTCTAGAAGCAGGATTCGTTTACAACATTTCCAAGAGTAATTGGAGTCCTGTCTTTACTATCGACTGGCTGGGTATGAGATGGGATACCGCGCAGGGTACTCTTAAGGTACTTGATCATAGGATTGATAAGATTAAGAGATCCATAGAACTACTTTTACAGCAACCTTCAATTCTCACAATTAGGGACTTGCATTCATTCGTAGGTCAAATTATTTCGTTGTCACCTGTTGTAGGTAGTATCACGAGATTAATGACTCGTCATTGTCAGATGACAATCGCAGCCGCTTTCGATGAAAGTGATCCAGTCGGTCTTACCAATATCTGTTTATCTGAAGTTAAGTTTTGGAGAGATAATGCCCGAAATTTGAACGTTCGTTTGGTTTCGCTCACCAAGTTGTGAACAAGATCATTTGCTCAGACGCCAGTTCCACCAGTGCGGGTGCTATAATTTGTAACGACGTCCACACAGCACACAAATTGTGGAACGATACAGAATCAGTACAAAGTTCCACTTGGCGCGAGCTTGAAGCTGTTCGTTTTGCTCTGTTGTCCTTTCTACCTTTGATTCATGCCTCCGAGTTGAAATTACTTACCGATAGTCAGTGTGCAGCAAAAATTATCGAATCCGGGAGTATGAAACCAAATCTAAACAATCTGGCCGTTGATATTTTCAATATTTGTCTCCGTAATTCAATTCGCATTGACGTTGAGTGGATACCCAGGGCAAAAAATGATCAAGCCGATTTTGTCAGCAGAATTCTTGACCCAGATGACTGGTCTCTTTCTGATGAATTTTTCTCCGTCATTAACGCTCGTTGGGGTCCTTTCACAATTGATTGCTTCGCTACCTTTTACAATGCTAAGCTGCCTCGATTTTATTCCCGTTTTTGGAACCCAGGCTCGTTGGGCGTAGACGCTTTTGCTCAGAACTGGCATGGTGAAAATGCTTTGTTGGTCCCCCCTGTAGTTTTAGTGTCATCTACCCTTAAACACATGCATCATTGCCAATGTAAAGGGGTCCTAATTTTTCCTTGGTGGCCTTCGCAACCCTTCTGGCCTTTATTGTGGTCCTATTACCGAACCTGGGTCAAGGACCTCATTACTGAAGTAGGTTATCTCGCACTTAAACATGGCAGAAATCAAAACAGTCTACTTGGTTCAAGTGATTTCGATGGCTCCGTAGCAGCAGCATATTTAGATTTTGCTTCAATTTAATCCTTTCTCATTTTAGTTGATGTTAATATTGCAAGTTTCATTTAACTTTTCTTTTTCTTTGTGCATACATATCGTTCGCAACCACCCCTTTTGGCTTGATTTTCCACGCCATTTTCAAGCTCCGAAAGAATTAATCCTGTTAGACGCAATTTTTGCTAAATCTGAGGGTACGGTTAAAGCTTATTTCTACAAATGTCGTCAATTTTTGTCCTGGTTAGAGTCGCAAGGTATTCCTCTGGTGCTCCCCATTTCGGAAGAAGTGTTAGCAATTTACCTGTCAGCAATTTACCTGTCGCACACAAAATCACACTCAGACTCTGATAGTGTGTTAATTTCTACCGCTGCCTCATCAAGATGGTTGCATTCATTGGTTAATATAAAAAGTAACCCACTTGATTCACCCATCATTCAACATGTCATCGTTAGCGGTAGGCGTGAACTACATCATCCGCCTATACAAAAACAGCCAATTTCACTTAGTCAGGTTAAAGCAATTATCGACCTTTTCGCAGGTCCGAGGCCTCGCTTTTAGAGCTTAGATCAGCCTGCTACGTCGCTCTCAAATACGCTCTCCTCTTTCGACATAACGAGATGGCCGGGATGAAAGCTAACCACTTATCTGAACTGGCTAACAAAAAGGGTATTTCAATTTTTATACCAAAATCCAAAACCGACGTTTTCAGGGACGGTAGTACTGCCTTTCTTTGCGACACATTGGACAACTACTCACCTGTTACGATTTTACGTCGATTTGTAGAAGCTGCTGGTATTAATTTGGGTCAAGACAAATATTTGTTCACTCCTGTTAGATTTTGTCCGGTACGAAAACGTACAAAATTGGTGCTGATAGACCCTTAAGTTACACTAGGTGTAGAGAGTTTTTTTTTTTTGGAAGCCCTTAGGCGCATAGGTGTAAGCGATCCAAAGGTATACGGTCTTCACAGTCTAAGATCAGGCGGGGCTTCCCACCTAGCTAACAAACATGTTCCTGAAGCATTGATAATGCAACATGGTTGCTGGAAGACCTTCGAGGCTAAAAACAGATACGTCAAATGGGATACCAAAGAAAGATTAGACCTGTCACAGACACTTTTCAAAGAGTAATTGTCGATTATGTAACTTCTGGTTATACAATGTATACAATATTCTATACGTTCTTTGTGGGTTTTCCTTTTTGGTTGTATGTGTCAAAATTTGCATTAATTTTCTATTGATAGTCAGCAGTACTTATTAAAATTAGGTGATATTTTTGTATTAACAAGTCAGGTGACCGGTCCAGTGTATGATTAATATTTATTATTTATGATTAGAGAGTCAGCAATACTTAATTTAAATTCATTGAAATTCTGCATTAACGAAGTAAGTATTAGATGATCCGAAACGGCCAAGTGACCGGTCCAGTATATGAGTTATGTTTATTATTTATGATTAGAGAGTCAGCAGTAATTAATTAAATTCATTAAAATTCTGCATTAACGAAGTAAGGATCAGATGATCTGATACGGTCAGATGACCGGTAAAGTGTATTAAAAAAACCAAAAAAAACCCCAAAAACAATTAGTGGTCAGATGACCAGGAGTTTGCTAAACATCAGCGAATCAAGTTGGTGACGAGTGGTTCAGGAGGATCAGATGATCCAATATGGACAATTAAGACGAACAGTTAAATGTATAATTCAAATTCATGGCCAGAATTTCTTTTTTTTTGGACGTTAACACATAATTGTCATGTCTATCATAAGTGGCATCTCAAAAAAGAAGAAGAACTGAGAAGAAGTAAGACTGTCAGTGAAAACTCGGTGTTTGTGATCCCACCATTAACCCATGCTGCAAATAAATAATTAGAAACAAATCCAATTGCCTCCGTTTCCTTATTATGGCGGTCCATTAATACTAAACTGCTTTCCATGCGTATGGAAAATGTATTTCTCTCTTCCAAACTACCCCTTCGCGAAATGTTTGAACCCAACTCTGTGGCGCTCTCTTTGGAACAAAACGCGCAACGCGCGCACCAGCAAGCATTTTGCACACAAATACCGCACCGTGGAAATAGTACTTTGGTTGCTAATATGGTATAGTACTTTGGTTGCTACGGGTATAGTACTTTTGGCCGTGCAAGGAAAGATAGCAAAAATAGAAAGTATCATGTGACTCGCTCTCGGCCAATCAAAACACAGAATCTGTGGGTGAGGTGTTATAATATTTCTTATAACACCTCACCCACAGATTCTGTGTCTTGATTGGCCGAGAGCGAGTCACATGTTACTTTCTAATTTTGCTATCTTTCTGTGCACGGCCAAAAGTACTATGTGCATAGCAACCAAAGTATATACCATTAGCAACCAAAGTATTATTTCAACGGCGCAGTATTTGTGTGCAAATGCACGCTGGTGTTGCGCGTTGTGCGTAGCGCGTATTATTCCAAAGAGAGCGCGCCACAGACTTGGGTTCAAACATTTCGTGAAGGGGTAGTTTTTAAGAGAGAAATACATTTTCCACCAATTTTGTATTGAAATTGAAGTTTATTTCAACTGTGTTCAGATTTAAATAATTTGAAATATTAAAATCAAGCAGAATCTGTGGGTGAAGTGTTATAAAACAAATATTGAATGCTTTATCTCGTGGTGAAGTAAAACTAGCCCCCCTCGGTGATCCATGGACCATTCTATTTCCCCTCGGCTTCGCCTCGGGAAAATAGAATGGTCCATGGATCACCTCGGGAGGCTAGTTATATAATAAGGGAATAAATGTGTGCTCCGGAGGTTTTTATCACTCGTTTAATACCGCTTAGAGTCTGGGTGCTGATAATTACCCGAGCCGGAGGCGAGGGTAATTATCAGCACCCAGACTCTAAGCGGTATTAAACAGAGTGATAAATACCGACCGAGCACATATTTATTCCCATTCATAAATACCTTATCCGTAAAAAAATATCAAATAATTCGTTCAAAAAATCCCGATTTTGTTCAACAAGTTCACTTCATGCTTTTTGAAACATCCCTCTAGCAAAATAATGGAGTGTTCAGCTGGCGAGTAAGATGTAAACAACCCTTTTATGGAGATTGACGCGCGCGTAACATGTTCTGCGCGATGTCACGCAGAACGCACCTGGGGCGTTGCGTTTTGAATTTAGAACTATAAAATTCTGACTCGCTTGTAGTGTTGCGCATGCCTACGTGAGGATTGTGAACGTTCAACCAATGAAACGGTAAGAGGCACTGGATTTTTAGGAGTCCACATTTTATTGTGACACTGGAAAAGTGTTTAAGACCAGCTAGCCATGTCTTTATCATCCGTTTAAGACCGGCCACGTGACGGGCTCTCGACCAATAGGAATAGCTAAACTGTCCGAGGTATTTATGAATATTTCTTATAACACCTCAGCCACAGATTCTGTGTCTTGATTGGCCAAGAGCGAGTCACATGTTACTTTCTTTCTTTCTGTGCACGGCCAAAAGTACTATACTCGTAGCAACCAAAGTACTATACCATTAGCAACCAAAGTACTATTTCCACGGTGCGGTATTTGTGTGCGAATGCATGCTGGTGTGCGCGTTGCGCGTTGCACGTAGCGCGTATTGTTCCAAAGAGAGCGCGCCGCAGAGTTGGGTTCAAACATTTCGTGAAGGGGTAGTTTGGAAGAGAGAAATACATTTTCCACTAATTTTGTATTGAAATTGAAGTTTATTTCAACTGTATTCAGATTTAAATAATTTAAAATATTAAAACCAAGCAGAATCTGTGGGTGAAGTGTTATAAAACAAATATTGGATGCTTTATCTCATCGTGAAGTAAAACCAGCCTCCCTCGGTGATCCATGGACCCATTCTATTATCCCGAGGCGAAGCCAAGGGAAAATAGAATGTCCATGGATCACCGAGGGAGGTAGTTTTATACAAATATAACCTGGTTTGAGGGTGGACAGTCGATATTGGCTCCCCGAGGTATTGGGAGTTGACAAACTAGTTTCCGAGGCGAAGCCGAGGGAACTAATTTGTCAACTTCCAATAGGGGAGCGAATATCGGCTGTCCACCCGAAATAAACCATGTTATATTTGTTTTACTATACCTCATTAAAATTCGGGGAAACTTGTGCAGCTCACCAAAAGAATATTGTTGCTCAACTTCAATTACTAGTTCGGTTCGTTTGCAATATGCAGTTACTTAAGTTGTAAATACAGTAGTTTGCAATGTGTAAAACTTTCTTTTGTCCAGGAGACATCTTTACACGGTCTATAAAATTTCTCCAGTACGGCATCATTGAACTCTGGAAATTAACATTTACGCTAACCGTGCAACCATGCATCTCTCCGGCTCCGGCTCCTAAGGCAATGTTCGCGCGTGCGTACTGCACCCGTACTGCGTGCGTACTGCACCCGCGCACGGGTAACCCATGCGCCAGTGTAATACGCATGCGTACTTACAATGTGCGTGAATCCTCGCGCACGCGTTTGGTAAACAGCAAGAACAACATCTGGCACGTGATGGTGAATTGACCAGTGAGAGTTCGGCTCTCGATCATGAATATGTATGAGGTATAGTAATACTACATATACACCACTCGAAGCATTCAATATTTGAATACCATTCCCCATGGGCGGATCGTACTTTTTGAGCCGCGACGTGACTGGGAGCAATAACGAATGTCACGTGATGTGAGTTCCACCAATCAAATGACAAGGATCTGTATGTCGGTTATTATATAAACGGTTTTAGTGTACGTACGTACATATGTACATGACGTATGATGCGCAGGAAGCACGGGGAAGTCTTAGCTCAGGTTGGACGAAGTCTTCATTGCAATACGTAGGGAGGAAAGGGAGTCCACCAGGGCTAGGGGAAGTCTTAATTTTGGGAATATTGAGAGATAGAAGTAAGTGAGCTCACCTACTATGAGTTGAAATGATTGCAATTATACTTTTTTTATTTCCAAAATCCTTACTTGTTGGGAATCACTGTGTGCGTATGGCCCAGCATGCAGAGTGTACTCCAGACAATTGTTGATACGACGTCTTCAATCTCATTGCATTACATACGACTGACACAACGGAGACCAACCTGGGCTACTCCAGTGCGGTCCATAGCATAGACTAGGCCTAGGGCTAGGCCTGTACTAGCCCAGGTTGGACGAAGTCTTCATTGCATTACGACTGACGTCCAGGATGAGAATTCTCTACATAATACCACCCAAAATTTTGACCACATTTTTGTTACGTTCTAGGCCCTACCTCGTTATAGAACTAACTTATTAAGTTATTATCACGCCTACATACTCAATCATGTGTCCTTATCTATTGATTCAGGGGGTTCAGGAATTCCATATGGGATGCTGACCGACGTTAATCAGGAAAAAAACTCTAAAGCAACGTTAAACTTGTACTTTTTGTAGTCTCTTTCCATCAGTTTATTACCGAGTCATACGTCATGTATGTGCATACGGTGCGCACACGCACGCTAGCGCGCCCTCCTGCCTTTGTTTAGTTTTGGTTGGAACATCGACGTCACTTGCCAACCGAAGTCACGAAAACGCTCAACCAATGACCAAAGCTGAAACATGTTTTCTGGTAACTGTCGCGAAAACACGCGCGGTCATTGGATAGGCGACCGCGCCTACAAGTTAGTTTGCATGCGTATGAGGGCAGTTACTAAGCAAATCGCGCGTGCGCACTGCGCGTTCACGTTGTATGACCAGACTTGGTCGATCACCGTCGCGGTACGTACGTATACGTGCGTGCGAGAAACTGATGAAAAGAGTCTACAAAAACGTACAAGTTTAACGTTGCTTTGGAGTTTATTTTCCTGATTAACGTCAGTCAGCATCGCATATGGAATTCCTGAACCCCCCCCCCCCCCGGATCAATAGATAAGGACACATAGAATAATTCTAAGACGTAAAAGTTAGCTTCTTTAACAAGGTAAAAATATTGAAAATATTGGTCATAGATTTTTTTTTCGCCCGGTTTTGAGCACTTCATACCCTCAGCCATGGACTCCCGGCCTCCGTAACCTAGGGAGGAAAGGGGTCCACAGGGCTAGGCCTGTACGAGCCCAGCCCCATAAATGTGGCGAATTTTAAACTGGACTACCGCCGTAAATATAATGGCCACACTTGGAACATGTATCCTCGACCCTCCATTATCTGCGCAGGTAACGCTTGCATACGCGCGCGCGTTGACCGTTGACGTTGTCACACACAAATGCGTAGAAAAAGGAACGCGTATAGGTATCTGACGATACAAAAACATGATTGTAGGCCTAGGGCTAGGCCTAGAACTTTGTCAAATTTGGATTTTCACATTTAGGCTTAGCGCCCTAGTTTGTAGTTTATTTTTGCTTTAGACATGTTAGAAGCATACTCACCCCCTATATAGGCTAATCAGAAAGTGCTGCCTTTTTCACATGTCTCTTTTTCGTGAAATTTCATGTTGAAATTTTGATACGCAAATGTGTGCAAACGAATCTGGAAATTTCATGAAAAATAGACATCTAAAATTGGCAGAAAAAAAGGGTGAGTATGTTCCTAAAGCACAAATAAACTACAAAGTATAAAGCCTAAATGTGAAAATCAAAAATTGACAAAGTTCTACATATTTTTGTATGTAGGCCTAGCCTATGTTTCAAGTGTGGCCTGTATTATTTATGGAGGCAGTCCAGTAAATTGGCCACATTTATGGGGCTAGGCTTGTACTTGCTGTACCAACTACCATGTGTACTCCCCCTTTAACTGCTGATTGAATTTGTAACATTTTTCGGGAGGAGATTAAAAAAAAGATGTAATTTCCCTCAAAAATCAAACTCTGCCCTCTTAATTTCCACAACACAGTGGCTAAATAATATTATGGTTATGGCAGCCGTAACACAACTTTTAAGTTCAACTGCTATCGTTAGGGAACTGTCTGGTTCCATGACATATGATAGTATTCAACATGTTCAATGTCACAAACTTTGGCTGTTGGAACCAGACTATCAACCAAATGGTTGATTTTACTTCCCTTTTTTTAAAAATCCACCAAACCACTGATTTCAGAGTTAACAAAATGAAATTTACTTAAATAAAAAAAGGACAATTTGATTTCAAACCTAAAACTTTAGAAATCTATTCAGAAAAAACATTACAACTAGGCCCTAGAGGTTCGCGTTTGTTGTTACAAATGCAGAGTGGCCGGGCAGGCAATTGTTCATTAAACACTGCCGAGTTGAGTTATGAATATGTTTATGTAAGAACAAGGATCACGAAATTAAATCCTTTCCAATACAATCAATTATTTTGTTTAAAAAAAGGCATCTTTAACAGTGTGATAAATTTTAGTAAAAATTCTATGTACACATACAAGTAAGGGATATCGTTGTTTGGGCTACGAAGATATACGACATGAATCAAATGATATAATTAAATTCAAAATATTATCGTTTTCAAATTCTCATAGAAGTAACTTCCGGTCTCATGACGTCATGAATGTGAAACCTTGCCAAATTATCTGTGGTTAATCAAAGAATATCAAGGGGGCGCCCTTTCGAAAGATGACGTCATCACACTGTTTTGTGTCTGGCATTCCTCAATAAACACTTTCATAATATATATGTGTGTGTAGTAAAATGCTTCCCCTTTTGAGTTATACTCGGTTTTTATTGCATTTTCGGTAACACCGGAAGTGAAGGTCAAGCGGTTTCGTGTCCGGGGACAAGAATTGTTTCTCACAGAATAGTCTACAACCTCACGAAAAAACAAAGACGATACTATATTTAGTTCAAAAGATATAGCGCAAACTATTTCGTCAAAATTTGCTTTTAAATCACTTGTAATTTGATACCTGATGACGTCATGATGACGTTACAAAATCTATAGTATCTTCGTAACGTGGTACAAATTCACACTAGGTTATATGATCATACCGTAAACTGTATGGAAGAAATTTTGCTTTGTTTTGATTTCAGGCTAAAGTCTTAATTTTGAATTCACCTAACTTTAACCTTCCTGGTTGACCCAGAAGAAGGGGTCAAGTGAGTTCACGTACACAAAAAGAAATGTTCATCAATTCATGGTCTATCTTATTACAGAATATAAACATCACTGATTATTTTGTTCAAGAGTTATGGGTGAAGGTAATTTGACCCTTTTTCAGCTAAAATCATTTGTAATTTGACACCCGATAACGTCATCATGACGTCAGAGTAAGATGCACCACTTCGGATGAGGGTCGATATTTAGAAAGTTACAAGTTCATACCGTATACCGTTTAGGAGAAAACCCGCGGAGAAGTATGGTCCGGAAAAAAGAAAGAAAGAAAGATTTATTGTAACAGATCCAAAGAGTGGTCGGGTTGTGCCCGACCACTCAAAAATCATGTACAGTGCGGCAGTGATGCGAACCAGCGTCCCAAGCTCGATTGAGCTAATGCCTGTAGGCCTACCAATCAAGCTACCAAAGCGTACGTTGTGGTAGCATCAGTGAGCATGGGCAGTCGTAAATCATATATGGTTGCATTGTGTTTTTCAATGCCGTAACAATAGTATTTGAGTGGTCGGGCACAACCCGACCACTCTTTGCATTTGTTGCAATTAATCTTTCTTTCTTTCTTTGAGTGGTTGGGCACAACCCGACCACTGTCTGGAATTGTTCTCATGAATCTTCTTTCTTTCCTTTTTTTTTCGGACAATACTTCTCCGGGGGTTTTCTCCTAAACAGTTATATGGTATGAACTTGTAACTTTCAGCATATATCAACCCTCATCCTTAGTGGTGCATATTACTCTGACGGCATGATGACGTCATCGGGAGTCAAATTACACGCCATTTTAGCTGAAAAAGTGACCAAATACTTTCACATAACTATAGAACAAAGCTAGAGATTCGCGTTTGTTGTTACATACGCAGAGTGGTCGGGCAGGCAATTTTTTTCATGAAACACTGCCGAGTTAAGTTATGAATATGTTGATGTAAGAACAAAGCATCACAAAATTAAATCCTTTCCATCACAATAAATTATTTTGTTTAAAAATGCATCTTTAACGGTGTGATAAATTCCCATAAACATTTTATGTACACATACAAGTTTTTTTCTGGCTTGATGACGTCATTATTAAAAATCGGGAAGTGAATGCTGATTTAGTTCGGAGTGGATAAATGTCTATTGTGAAGTTAAATAACGTATGGAAATATGGAAAATATAATTGTATGCATTTATACCATCTAACTTCTGGTTTCTTGACGCCCCTAGTATTTGGAAGCAAAAGGTGAACATAGTTATGGATATCGTTATTTGGGCTACGAAGATATACGTACGACATGGATCAAATGATAGAATATGATCGTTTTCATCTTCCGGTCTGACGACGTCATGAATTTGAAACCTTGCCAAGTCATCTGTCGTTAATCAAAGAATATCAAGGAGCGATTCAGTCAAATTAGAACCGATGGTCTTCAGATTAAAGAAAACAAACACTATTTTATGTGCCGCTAGGGGTTGCCCTTTCGGATGATGACGTCATCACACTGTTTTTTTGTGACTTGCATATCTCACTTAACACTTGCATGAATTAAATGTCTGTAGTAAAATGCTTCCCCTTTTGAGTTATATCCAGTTTTTATTGCACTTCCGGTAACACCGGAAGTAAAGGTCAAGCAGTTTTGTGTCCGGGAACAAGAAATGTTACTCACGGCATAGTCTACAACCTCACGAAAAAACGAACACGATAATCTATTTTGTTCAAAAGATATAGCATAAACTATTTTGTCAAAATTTGCCCTTAAATTGCTTGTAATTTGATACCCGATGACGTCATGCTGACGTAACAAAATGTATAACATCTTCGTAACATGGTACAAGTTCACACAAGGTTTTGTGATTGTACCGTATACCGTTCGGAAGAAATTTTGCTTTGTTTTTATTTCAGGCTAATGTTTTCATTTTGAATTAATCTAACTTTGACCTTCCGGTAGACCCGGAAGTAAAGGTCAAGCGAGTTTACATACACGACAAAAAATGTTGAGCAATTAATGGTCTATCTCATAACAGAATACAAACATCATTGATTATTTAGTTCAAGAGTTATAAGTGAAAGTAATTGGTCACTTTTCCACCCAAAATCACTTGTAATTTGACACCATGTATGCGATGAGAAACATTTCTTGTCCCCGGACATAAAACCGCTTGACCTTCACTTCCGGTGTTACTGGAAGTGCAATGAAAACCGAATATTATTCAAAGGCGGAAGCTTTTTACTAGACACATATCATTTTGATAGTGTTTAGTGATGAATGCCAGAAAAAAAACACGGTGTGATGACGTTAACTTTCGAAAGGGCGCCCCCTAGCGGCACATAACACAGTGTTTGCTCTTTCTAATTTGAAAATCATCCATTCAAATTTTACTAAATCGCCCTTTGACATTCTTTCATGAACTACAATTAAGTTGGCAAGGTTTCAAATTCATGACGTCATCAGACCGGAAGTTATATACTTCTATGAGAATTTGAAAACAACCATATTTTAAGTTTAATTTATATCATTCGATCCATGTCGTATATCTTCGTAGCCCAAATAACGATATCCATTACAATGTTCACTTTTTGTTTCAGTTAATACTGTGACATAAAACCGGAAGTTAGGTGTTACGAATGCAAACACTTATTGAGTGGTCGGGCACAACCCGACCACTCTTTGGAGTTGTTCCGATTAATCTTTTTTTTTTCTTTTTTTTTCCGGACAATACTTCTCCCCGGGTTTTCTCCTGGACGGTTTATGATATGAACTTGTAACTTTCAATATATATTGACCCTCATCCCAAGTGGTGCATATTACTCTGACGTCACGATGACGTCAATTAAAAGCGATTTTTGGTCAAATTATGACAATTTTCCGTCAATTATAACTCATGAACAAAAAAACGATCACGTTCATACTTTGTGATCTGATGGACAATACCTTGATAAAGATTTTTGATTTTAAAGTCAAAGTCGTTTGACCTTTTCTTCCGGGGCTACCGGAAGGTCAAAGTTAGGTTAATTCAAAATGAAGACGTTAGCTTGAAATCAAAACAAAGCAACATTTCTTCCGAACGGTTTATCGTATGATCATATAACATAGTGTGAACTTGTACCATGTTACGAAGATGTTATAAATTTTGTTACGTCATCATGACGTCATCAGGTATCAAATTACAAGCGATTTAAGGGCAAATTTTGACAAAATAGTTTGCGCTATATCTTTTGAACTAAATAGAGTTCGTGTTCATTTTTCATGAGGTTGTACACTATGCTGTGAGAAACATTTCTTGTCCCCAGACAGAAAACCGCATGACCTTCACTTCCGGTGTTACCGGAAGTGCAATAAAAACCGAATACAACTCAAAAGCAGAAGCAGTTTACTACACACATACAAATTAGGAAAGTGTTAAGGTGAGGAATGTCCGACACATAAAACAGTGTGACGACATCATCTTTCGAAATCTATTATCTTTGTTACGTCATCTTGACGTCATCAGGTATCAAATTACAAGCGATTTAAGGGCAAATTTTGACAAAATAGTTTGCGCTATATCTTTTGAACTAGAGTATCGTGTTTTCATTTTTTGTTGTTGTGAGGTTGTACACTATGCCGTGAGAAACATTTTTTGTACCTGGACACAAAACGGCTTGACCTTCATTTCTGGTGTTACCGGAAGTGCAATAAAATCCGAATATAACTCAAAAGCAGAAGCATTTTACTACACAGTTTAAGATACATCTTTGTAACAAAATAGTTGATTGTACTGGAAGAGATTTAATTTTGTGATCCTTTGTTCTATACACATATTCCTAACTTTTCTGGGCAGTGTATAATGAAAAGGCTGTCCGCCCGACCACTCTGCGTTTGTAACTCAACAAACGCGAATCTATAGTGTTTTCCATATTTTCAGACGTTATTTAACTTTTATGATGAACATTTATCCATTCCGAACTAAATCAGTGTTCGCTTCCCGTTTTTGAGTAATGTCGTCATCGAGCAAGAAATAATTTGTATGTGTACATAATTATAATGTTTACTGAATTTTATCACAAAATTATTGATTGTACTGGAAGGATTTAATTTCGTGATCCTTTGTTCTTACATAAAAATATTCATAAGTGAACACGGCAGTGTTTAATGAAAAACAATGCATTCCCGACCACTCTGCGTTTGTAACAACAAACGCGAACCTCTAGTTGAGTGGTCAGGCACAACTCGACCACTCTTTGGATTTGTTGCGATTAATCTTTCTTTCTTTCTTTCTTTTTTTTTTTTCCGTACAGCACGTTTCCGCAGGTTTTCTCCTAAATGGTATATGATATGAACTTGTAACTATAAGCATATATTGACCCTCATTTCGAGTAGTGCATATTACACTGACGTCATGATGACGATCGAGTGTCAAATTACAAGCGATTTTCGTTGAAAAAATGACGATCTTCTTTCATGTATAACTCCTCAACAAAATGATCAATTATGCTCCAACCTTGTAATCAGATAGACCATAAATTGATAAACATTTTTTGTTGTGTACGTTAACTCGCTTGACCTTTAACGGAAGGTCAAAGTTAGGTGAATTCAAAATGAAGACATTAGCCTGAAATCGAAACAAAGCACAATTTCTTCCGAACGGTTTACGGTATGATCATAAAACCTAGTGTGAACTTGTACCATGTTACAAAGATGTTATAAATGTTGTTACGTCATCATGACGTCATCGGGTATCGAATTAAAAGCGATTTGATTGCACGATTTGACAAAATAATTTGACCTATATCTCTTAAACTAAATAGAGTATCGTGTTTGTTTTTTCGAGTTTTTTTCTTATTCTCGGGCACAAAATTGCTTGACCTTTACTTCCGGTGTTACCGGAAGTGCAATAGAAACTGAATCTTAATCTAAAACGGAAGCATTTTACTACAGACAAATATATTATGGAAGTGTTAAGTCAGGAATGCCAATCACAAAAACATAATTTTGACGTCGTCCCACTAAAAGGCGCCCTCTAGCGGCACATCGAAAAATGTTTAATCTTTTAAAATGTTACAGCCCTAAATCAAATTTTTAATGATATATTGCCCCTATATATCCCCTTATGCAACCACAAATGAATTTGCAAGGTTTCATAATCATGACATCATCAGACCGGAAGTTACTGTAGGGAGAATTCAACAATGATAATTTTATTTTGAATTGAAATCCATCATTTGATCCCTGTCTCATGACTTTGTTTTTTGCCCACCCCCCCCAAAAAAAAGACATCTGTTACATTTAATATTGACCTTTTGCTTCCAAATACTGTGACGTCATCAAACTGGAAGTTATCTGTTATTATTACATACACTAAATTTCCATATTTCCATGCGTTATTTTTACTAAATAATAAACAAGTGTCCTCCCTTCCCTTTTTTGACTGATGACGCCATCAAACCGGAAATAACTTGTACGTGTACCTAACTGTTTACTGAAATTTATCATACCTTAAAAGATGCATTCTTTTTGTACAAAATAATTGGTACTGGAAAATGTTGAGGTTCTTGGTCCTTCTGACATAAACATATTCATAACTTAATTGGACAATCTCTAATAAAATGGTTGTCTACCCGACCACTCTGTGTTTGTAACAACAAACGCGAACCTCTAGTCTTTATTTGTTTTCCGTACGGCACGTTTCCGCGGGTTTTCTCCTAAACGGTATATGGTATGAACTTGTAACTTTCAACATATATCGGCCCTCATCCGAAGTGGTGCATATCACTCTGACGTCATGATGACGTCATCGGGTGTCAAATTACAAGCAATTTTCGTTGAAAAAATGATGATATTCTTTCACCTATAACTCTTGAACAAAAAGATCAATTGTTTTCCAACCTTGTAATCAGATAGACCATTAATAGATGAACATTTTTTGTCTGTACGTTAACTCGCTTGACCTTTACTTCCGGGTCTACCGGAAGGTCAAACATCAAACCGGAAGGTGGGTGTTATGAATACATACGTTATTTTACTTTACAATGAACATCTCTTTCCGTTTTTGAATAATGACGTCATCAACCAAGAAATAACTTGCATACATGTGTACAAAGAATGCTTACTGAAATTGATCACACCATAAAAAAAGGTATTTTTTTACTTGAAGATAAAAATAATTGATTTTACTGGAAATGATTTTATTTCGAAATCCTTTGTTCTTACATAAAAATATTTATAACTTAAAGGAAACATGCAGTGGAAATTCAGCTCATCTTGTTTTCATGCACATTACTATGTTTTGCAACAATACATACAAGATCTTAATACTTTTTTTCATTGGAAGTGACAAGAAAGTGGTAGTTTTTCAATTATTCGTAAATCCTTTCATCATTATATAAGAGGGCGCTATTTTGCTTTTGTCACACAAAGTACTCCTTGCCAAAGGTGCGTTATGAACAGTACAAAAATTAGTCTTTCAAAATTACCCACCAAAACCACTACGATTGTCTAAATAAGCTGTTTTACATGATAAACAATAAAAAGTGGAATTTACTCCAAAAAAATATAAAAAACTTTGACATATATTTGTATACACAAAGCTATGGAGACACTACGGTTCTGCCTTGACATCAATGACATCACGCTTTGGCTCATGAATATGGACATTTTCATTAGCATGAAAGCTTAAATGTTGAAATTTCTCTCTTTTACTGCTACAAAGGAGGTGGAAACTTCATAGTTACATGGCAAGAAAGCTGTTTTAAATGTATTTAAGTCATATAAATCCTATTACATGTTTCCGTTAACTGGACAGTGTTTCATAAAATAGTTGTCTACCCGACCACTCTGCGTTTGTAACAACAAATGCGAAACTCTAGTTGAGTGGTCGGGCACAACCCGACCACTCTATTATTGTTACGATTAATTGGAATTGTTCTCATAAATCTTCTTGATCTTTCCGTCTTTTTATTCCAGAGAATACTTCTCCGCGGGTTTTCTCCTAGACGGTTTATGATATGAACTTGTAACTTTCAATATATAGCGACCCTCATCCCAAGTGGTGCATATTACTCTGACGTCACGATGACGTTATTGGGTGTCAAATTACAAGCGATTTTAGAGGAACACGTGGCCAATTACTTTTACCTATAACTCTTAAACAAAACATTCAATTATGTTCCAACTTTGTAATCAGATAGACCATTAGTTGATAAACTTTTTTTGTCAGGTACGTGAACTCGCTTGACGTTTACTTCTGGGTCTACCGGAAGGTCAAAGTAACGTGAATTCAAAATAAAGACTTTAGCCTGAAATCAAAACAAAGCAAAATTTCATCCAAACGGTAAATGCTATGATAATTAAACCTAGTGTGAACTTGTACCATGTTACGAAGATGTTATAATCTTTGTAACGTCATCATGATGTCATTAAAATTTTGACAAAATAGTTTGCACTATATCATTTGAACTAAAAAGAGTATCGTGCTCGTTTTTTCTTGAGGTTGTAGACTATGCCATGCCAAACATTCCTTGTTCCTGTACACAAAACTGCTTGACCCTCACTTCTGGTGTTACTGGAAGTGCAATTAAAACCGTATATAATTTACAAGCGGAATCATTTGATTACAAACATGTAAATTATTTATAATATAAATTATCACTTAAGTGTTAAGTGAGGAAAATCAGACACAAAAAAAGAGTGTGATGACGTCATCATCCAAAAGGGCGACCCCTAGCGGCATATAAAATAGAGTTTGCTTTCTTTAATTTTAAAACCAGCCGTTCACATCCACATCGCCCCTTGATATTTTCTGGTAAACCACAGATAACTTGGCAAGGTTTCAAATTCATGACGTCATCAGACCGGAAGTTACTTTAAGGAGAATTTGAAAAGTATCATATTTTTAATCTAATTCTATCATTTGATCCCTGTCATATCTTCGTAGTCCAAATAACGATATCCAATATGTTTACCTTTGATCTCTAATGCTGTGACGTCATTAAACCGTATGAAAGGTGTTATTAATAGGTCATCAAACCGGAAGTTAGGTGTTATTAATACATACAATTATATTTCCCATATTTTCATACGTTATTTTAACTTTACAATGAAATTTTTTCCTCTCCGAGCTTTATTAGTATTCACTTACCGTTTTTGACTGATTACGTCATCAAACCAGAAATAACTTTTTTGCGCACAAAGAATGTTTACTGCAAATTATCACACCGTTAAAGATACATTCTTGTAACAAAATAATTGAGTGTACTGGAAAGGATTTAATTTCGTGATCCTTTGTTCTACATAAACAAATATAACTGGGCAGTGTATAATCATGGAGGAAGGAATAGAAAGAAAAGGCTGTCCGCGCGACTACTCGGCGTTTGTAACTCAACAAACGCGAAGCTCTAGTTTGGTTCTTTCTCTTTTTTTCTTTTTTTTCTGGACAATACTTCTCCGCGATTTTTCTCCTAGAGGGTGTATGTGTAACCGTGAAAAATGACACACTTGACTTGGGGATTCAACTCGACACAAATAATTTAATACAAGACCAGGATCTAAGAACAAGTCGCGAACTATTTTATTAAGAAAAGGATTTTAAAATGAAACAAACTTGAGACCAAACTTAACTATGAAAAACTGTTGACCAGAAACTTAAACGAAAAGAGCAAAACCTAAAACCTATAACTAAACTATAACCAACATAGAGCGTCAAAATAATGGACCTTAAATGCACTCTGACTGAAACCTAAAAATCAAGAAAAGACAAGAAAAGAAAGAATACAATTAAGAAATATATCAAAAGAAAGTTAAATTGGTTAAATAGTGCAGTCTAACTCTATTATGTACAGCATGTTACACAAGGTCACTAATGCCCAACATACACAATGGCAACACAAGTTTCTGGCTGAATATCTAATGAGTACTAATCCATGGCTCTTATCTGTTCCACATAACTTCTAATTAGACTTCTCCCAGTCTAAGACAATCAAACTAAGCCTCAAGGTTACAAACAGGTGGTAAAGTGGAGTTAAACATAAAGGAAAATGCAGTGAAGGAAGTGGGACTAAGACAAGTCTAATTTCATGAATAAACATCTGGTGATCTTCTAAGAAAGGAATTTATACACTTGGGTCTCTAGATCTGTGGGAAAGTCAAACCACCTAGCTTAAACAATGGTAGAGATACACTACAAAAGTCATTCAATCTACATGTTCTAGGGGTAAAATATGAATCTTTCTCAACAAAAAAATCAATTCTCCAAGCAAATCATGTCATCTTTCAAAGAGGAACCAAAAGTTATACAACAAAACTCAATAAATGTAAACTCATGAAAAACATTCTTCCAACCTGTAAAACTATAGCCAAAGAAACTTAACTCCTTTAAAAAAACAATACTCATCCTTACTCCATATATGTCAAAAAGGTAAGAAAGAAAATATAATTGTGCAGAATCCAAATCATAACCCATCATGGAACAGTAAAATCTCAATGCTTCAAAATTAAACTTTCACAAAAACTTTCCAAAGACAAAAACACACTTTAGACCATAACTAAGTAAAAACCTTCCAAAAACTGCCCTAGAACTCAAAACATGATTATACAATATAAAAGAACAACAATTTCTCAATAAAACTCACCAGGTGACTTGAGCAGATAAACACACAGGGCAGGCGCTCCCAAGAAAAGGGGAAGAGTGGATATATAATACACAGTCCTCTCTCTACTGCCGCTGGTCTTCTAAGTGAGGGGCTGTGGACTTACAGGGTGGCAGAGCACATGGGTCTTATCAAAGGGGCTATTGTTCTAAGGGGTCATGTTACTGGGGAAGAGGGAAAAGTTAATCAGGGGTACACACTCTATGAAAGGGTAGGGGACATCTAATAAAAAGGGGTGATTTATTCAGGGGAGCTACACCTATACCTAAACACTAAAAGCAATACAGTAAAAACTACAAGTTCAATTTGGCCCTGCCACATATGGTATAAATTTGTAACTTTCAATATATATCAACCCTCATCCCAAGTGGTGCATATTACTCTGACGTCACGATGACGTCATCGAGTGTCAAATTACAAGTGATTTTTGGTCAAAACATGACAATTTTACGTCAATTAGAACTCATGAACAAAATTAACGATTATGTTCATACATTGTGATCTGATGGACAATACCTTGATGAACATTTTTGATTTTGAAGTCAAAGTCGTTTGACCTTTCCTTTCGGGGCTACCGGAAGGTCAAAGTTAGGTTAATTCAAAATGAAGACATTGGCCTGAAATCAAAACAAAGCAACATTTCTTCCGAACGGTTTATGGTATGATCCTAAAACCTAGTGTGACCTTGTACCATGTTATGAAGACGTTATAAATTTTGGTATGTCATCATGACGTCATTAGGTATCAAATTACAAGCGATTTAAGGCCAAATTTTGACGAAATAGTTTGCACTATATCTTTTGAACTAAATAGATTATCGTGTTCTTTTTTCGTGAGATTTTAGACTATGCCATGAGAAACATTTTTTGTCTCCGGACAAAAACCGCTTCACCTTCACTTCTGGTGTAACCGGAAGTGCAATGAAAACCGAATAAAACGGAAGCATTTTACTACACACATATTATAAATCATGATAGTGTTAAGTGAGGAATGCCAGACACTAAAAAACATTGAGATGGTGTCATCTTTCGAAAGGGCGCCCCCTAGCGGCACAAAAAGCAGTGTTTGCTTGCTTTATTTGAAAAACATCCGTTCAAATTTTACCAAATCGCCCCTAGATATTCGTTGATCAACCATAAATAACTTGGCAAGATTTTAAATTCATGATGTCATCAGCTAGACCGGAAGTTACTTCTAAGAGAATTTGAAAACGACTGTATTTCAAATTCAATTTATATCATTTGATCTATGTTGTATATCGTCGTAGCCCAAATAACGATATCCATTACAATGTTCACTTTTTGCTTCCAAATACTGTGATGTCATCAAACTGGAAGTTTATGAATCCATTCACGTATACATACACGCAGGTGATATGACCCAGCCACATCAGTTTCCTCTTCACTGTGGCAAGGAGGGGCTCCTGGGAACCAGCAAGGCTTCTACAGTGGTGTGGACGAAGGCATTCGACTTGTGTTTGGTCCGTAGGAGAAGAGAAGATAGAGAAGATGGGAATGACAAGGGCTTTGTAGAGCTGTAGTTTGGTTGGGAAGCTGATGCATGCTCCTCCATAGTCCGGTGAGGGTTTAACATTGCTGACTTGCCAAGAGCCAGTCTGATCTTGACCTTAGGCTAGCTGCTGATATGCCATTTTAAGGCCTCTACCTCCTCGAGCTGCTGGCCATTTTTGGTGATGTTTGCGTGGATGTCATTTATGCTGTTAACCATCACCTTGCTCTTTCCAGAGTTCACTTCCATCCCATATGCTCCAGCCAGTTCAACAAGCCTGTCGTTCCACACTTTGAGTTTGTGGTTGCTGCCTCCGAGTAGGTCTAGGTCATCAGCGAAGCGGAGGTTGGAGGTGGTTCTACCACCTTCTGAGAAGGTGGAGTTAAATTAGTGGAGTGTCTCTCGCATGATTTTCTCAAGGGAGAGATCATCCTTGGCAGACACCCACAGTGGTAGGGAAGAAGTCTCCAATGTCCTTGCTCAAGATGACAGCACTGCTGGTGGAGTTGTACAAGGCGTGGTCTGGATTAGGCCACCTTCAATGTTGAACTTCTCAAGACTTGCCATAGGCCATCATGCCATACTCTATCAATGGCCTTCTTAAAGTCCTTAAAGTTGTGGAACAAATGTCGCTGATGCTAGGTGTTTCTCAGTTATGATTCTACAGTTGAAGATCCACTTGACTGTGCTTGGCCTGGTCTATAACCTGCCTGTTCTTCTGTCAGTAGTTCTTCTGCTTCCTTTTTGAGTCGGTTGAGGATGACTCTCAGCATGATTTTACTGGGATGTTTTATCAGGCTTATTATCGTCCTGTAGTTATGACACCTGCGGAGGTTGCCTTTCCAGGAAAGGGGTATGATGCAGTGTTGTAGTCGAGTACTCTTTCCCAGTACCAAGTACTGCCGAGTAATTAGGTTACCGAGTACGAGTATCAGTACTTGTACTTCCGAATACAGCCATACGGCAAATGGTTGACTGTGCGTAATTGGCCCAGGCCCAGTCAGACTGATACACAGACCCACTCACGGCTAGCTGTTAATTCTGTTTGTCCGGACGTGGACAGAGGAAAATCAGGAAACTTCAATTTCAAACTGAAAGTATCAATAACATAAGGCAGTGGTAAGTCAAGCTACTGGGTATACCATTTTTTTTTTGAGTACTGCTATTCGAGTATCAGTACTTTGATGATCGAGGACAATTCAACATGTCGAGTACGAGTACTTTGCTGCCCGAGTACGACTACCATCATTTCAAGTGCGTGTACTTTGACATTAGTGAGGTACCTTAGTGAAAAAAATTGTGACACGGTGGACAAAAGCACCATTTTTTTCACCAAAGCATCTACGTGTTATACCTTTTCAGAAAAAAAATTGTATGCAAAAAATTGGAAGATAGGAAGGGCAATATGTGACGTCATTATGACGTCATCAGCTAATTATTACATGAAATAAATATAAATTGATAATATCTTCAGAACTACAAACATCACAACAACAAATGTGGTATCAAACAGAACTCAACCCTTCAAACCCCAACAGCATGTATTGTTGGAATCTGTCTGGATGGGTACAGTACCCCTAAACTGACAGTCTTTTACATTGTGTTGGCACATGTGTGCACAGTTCCCCATATGGGTGTTGGAATTTGCCACGATGGGTATGGTTCCTAGTAAATCATGCTAGGGAGTTAGGGTTAAAAGGGACAACAAGATCCTTCATTTGAGTGGTATGTTGATGGGATGGAATGTACTAAAGGGCGTGTTTTGGGCCAAAAAGCAACTTTTTGGTCAAAAGACCTGATTTTTGGCTGAAATCATGGATTTTTGGTAGTCATTTTGTCACCTTGTTTAACATGCAAACCGTATATTAGCCTTGGTCAATGCTCTCGTCGTTATTCGTCCCGTACGCGGTCAATCGTCGGCATATATCCTCACATGCATGTAAAAATACAGCGCGAACAGCGACCTCACGCGGCCACTATTTTTATGCAAATCAGTTGGAGACGATCTCGAGCCTTGGTTCAATCGTCCATGTGAGGTTTTGGGGGTGGTGCTCATTATGTTAATAGCCTTAGCTGACCTTAAATGTCGTTTTCTTATTGGTCGATCGTTGCGTGGAAACTTGCATAGTGAAACGTGGCACCGTACATAATCCATACACGTACACATTGTGTGTCTCTGCACACGGCACCAATGCACAAAAACTGTGGTTCCTGTCACGTCCGCAAAAGGCGGAATAGCTGCAAATAATTTGATGACGTCCGGATTTTTACCAAGGTGTGATTGATACTCCACATATTAGCCCCGCCTACATTATCTGTATTCGCATACGAGGTCGTGCGCTGGAAAATCTAGCGCAAAGTAAAGAAAAACATAAGCTTTGGCTGACGATTGCACCAAGGCTCGAGATTTTATGCAACTGATTTGCATAAAAATAGTGGCCGCGTGAGGTCGCTGTTCGCGCTGTATTTTTACATACAAGCGCGTGAGGATATATGCCGACGATTGACCGCGTACGGGACGAATAACGACGAGAGCATTGACCAAGGCTAACCGTATGTGTTATTGTGAGAGTTTGTTTTTAAGTCGGAGAGAGAGGTTCAAATTCTATGCCAAAGAGTTTTTGTAATTGATTATTAGTATCTTAAATTTTAGACTTGTTCCAAAGATAACCGTCAAAATAACCGTAACATAAGTTACCGTGAGGATAGTTACCACCATTTTAGGGTACGGGCCAAAATGGGACATGGGATTTCCTGTCTAACCCTGATAATACATAGTTTAGTTACCAGCAAATAGATGGTATACATTACATTTATCAATGCATGTCCAGTATGAGGAGACTATTGAATCACGACCTCCAATAAATTATGCATGTTCTTTTTATATAACAAAAGTTTAAACTGTTGCGCAACACCCCACAAATTAAGCTTTCTACTTTGTATTCATTATGTTCAAACTGACTGTGTGACAGTGTTCACATAGTCATAGTCTTTTATGTTCAAACTGACTATGTGACAGTGGTCAAAGAAAAGTTTTACTGTTGAAACCAATGCATTTAGTTGTGAGACTAGGCCTTCACCACACTGCTGGATGTGATATGTCCAGATCGTCTCTAGCAACACCTCTGCATCAAGGTTAACACAAACACGAGTGCAAATACCTGACCAGTTCGAAAGAACATAGTGAACATAGTGGATGCGTCAAATATACGGAGACAAGTGGAGAAGCCAACACTCCCAATGAAGGTATAACGTTTCCGGAATCATCTGGCATGGTTCGATACACCTTATGTGTATACCAGCAGAATGACTGGCAACGTGAGAAGTTCCAAGTGGTCAATGTGCCAGGACCAGCTAACGCTGGGTTCCCTACGAGCCGCACATACCCTACGAGCCGCAATACTAATTACGGTTTGCATGTTATTACAAGGTGCCAGAATGACTACCCCAAATCCATGATTTAAGCACCAAAACAGTTTTTTTTACCAAAGAAAGGGCTTTTGGCCAAAAACAACACCCTTTACTAAATTCCATCCCACTGACATACCACTCAAATGAAAGATCTTGTCTACTTTAATTTGATACCACGTTTGTTGTGATGTTTGTAGTTCTGAAGATATTATCCATTTATATTTATTTCATGTAATAATTAGCTGATGACGTCATAATGATGTCATAAATTGCTGTTCCCATCATCTAATATTATGCTTCCTTTTTTTTTTCCAAAAAGGTATAACATGGAGATGCTTTGGTCTTTCATCATCTCACCCTTCCACATTTGAGAAGTTCTGCTGGTATGTTGTCTGGTCTGGGGGACTTGCCTCATTTCAGGCTTCACGTGTCCTCAACCACTTCTTCTTTAATCATAAGTAATGGATCCTGATCTCTCCTCCTTGGTTCTTTGTCTATATCAGGTTGGTGTTTGGCTTAATCTGGAAGTTGTTAAGCTTCTGGCAGTACTTTGTACACCTGTTTTGGACTGCTCTCAGGATTTTGCCTGCCTCGTTTTCTATACCGTAAGAATCTGAGAATTGTATTGTAATTAATCACCTTTTCCCTGAGCCAACCAGTCAATTGAAAATTCATCATCTTCATCTTAAGATTTTGTAAAAGTACAGATTTTGTAGATACATTTTGAAAACTGACTTTGTTTTTGTTTGTTGTCCATTTGAAGTATGATGCAAAGACACACAGTACAAACATGGCATTTTATCATTAAATTCCACTTTCTCCAGTTTTGAGAAACTGTTTAGGTGTTTTTTAAGCAAACTTTTCAGAATAAACCCATCAACCTCTATAAGAGGACTGATTTTGAAAAAAGTATGTGTGATAGAACAAATGGATTTTCTCTCATTGGTATTTTCTTTCAGTACTAGTAAGTGATTACTTTCCCACAAAAAAAGGAAAAAAGTGTAAGAGTATATGGTTGGAGTTTGGTACATTTCAATAATTTAAATTTGAAAACTTGTGACAAGGCTACGATCTTATATTCTTGTACTTTGTTGCCTTTGTATTTTTTTTTCAGCATAGATGTGACCAAGGCTACCTTTGTACTGTAACTTCAGAATGTCTCCTTTGATCACATTCATTGTGGCAATCTGCTGTTCAGTAGACTCTACAATAGCTATATGCAAATGGCAAGGAACAGTTGCTAGTCAAGACAGCGCAGCAAAGACGGCTTTTGCAAAAGACAGAGAGGCTTTGATAACACAGTGGAATTTTCCCAATGCATTTCAACCAATTGGGGATAAGGTGAGATTTAAGATGTATGAATGAAGCCCTGAAGACTTATTTGAAATGTTCAAACTTTTTCTTTACTTACAGTAGGCCTATAACTCTTTGTGGCTACCTGGCTCACAAAAATACTTCCAGAGAAGAGCAAGTCCAAGAATTCGTACACACTATGTCCCATAGGTACTAAAGGTTTAAACCTCTGAGATATTCATGAATTTTAGTGTTTTTTTTTTTATTCTACTGCAAGGAGAATACCCACCTCGAGATTAACCTCAAGATATATAATCCAGATGTTTGCTTCAAATAGCACGGACAACATAGCTCTCAAGCTTTTTGGCCATGACGTCACGATGACATCATCAAATATCAGATGACAAGCAACCAAAGATTTCTAGATTTAATCTTTGAAAATCAATATTACAAAATCAACTTTTTTTTTTAACAGGAATTGATAGAATAATCTAGGGTGTTTTGATATTACGTGCAGTATTATGTGACCCTTCCTTCCGGTTGAAACCAAAACTGCCTTGTAATTTGAAATCCTCTTTCTGATCGTGAACACTGCTGCGTTTGAAAAGCAAGCTGTACCCTTTTGTGGCAGAAAAAAACTGTTTGCCTTTTCGGTTCATACCTCTTATTCCAATTTATCTATTTACGACTGATGGTTTAAACTGAGTATTTTGCCATATGTACATGTATGTGTTGACAATATATAGGTTCATTGCAAGTGTTGTGGCCATCGAGAGTGGTCTTGGTCTCGAGACCAGTCTCAAGACCAGTATGAACGTGTTCTAGGTCTCGACCATGCATGGTCTCGGAATTTGGCAATCATACAGTATGCGTTCAAGGACCACAAAGAGTACGTTGATGCCAAAACGGGAGGCAAAAAACATGTCGCAGTGTGTATTTTTTGCCCCAAAAGAACCAGCATCAGCAATAAGGCAGGAACAATGTCTGCCTTCATCAAACATGTGCGGCGTTATCACCTGATGAAGTTGTTCTAACGTCAGGCCTAAGTCAGATTGTTCTTCCTTGCATGCTTTTGTCAATGACATGTTTGTTTCAATTTCAAAAGAAGTCTAACTACCGTAGGCTTAGTGTCCAAGCAACAAAAATCTGTTTCATGTTTGATTTTCAATATGAATTGGTTTACATGTATGTGCATTTCGGCCCAATTTAATTTAACCTGGTTGGCACTGGAAGCCAGCACTCTATAGATCACCCTCAATTATCCGCTTCCGTCCTAACCCCCCTCGGGCATCACGTTCCTCAGGGTACACACCTGTAAATCGATCCGCCAAGCTCATGAATAAAAGTTATACCCTCAAAATATTCTATATTAGAGAGTTCTGAGCGCCGTAAAATTGGGGAATTGAAGAGATATGGTAGTGAACCTCTAGCCCGGACTTGGGGCTTCCAATTCTGAGCATTTTGGATGCTATTGGGCTCGAAAGTGGCGCTATTTTGCCATGTTGTGGAGGGATCGTTTTTCAAGATGGCTACTTTTCCGCTTTGGGGAAAATAGGGGTCGTCTTCTTTGCGTGAAAATATCTCGAAAAGTCAATGGTCAACCCACCATAAATTGAAAAGAAAATGAAAGATGACACATTGATCATCATTTTTCTGTGCAGCTTGAATACCTGTGAGAGTTTTGAGTATTTTTAAAAGAATTTTGAAGTACGGGCATTTAGCACTAGTGTCTATGGGAGTTTATTTGCAGGTATGCACCCTATAAAGAATCACAAAGATGGCCGTTTCGCGCATGCGCTGTGCCGCGGCAGTGGTCTTTTCAGTGGGCGGAACCTACGGGGAGGGGGAAAAAGTGTTTTAAAGGTATCAACAAGGGTTTTTTGCCGTAACGGATGCTTCCAAATCATTAGGGAGCAGTAGGCTATCACCCGATTACAACAATTGATACTTGAAAAGGGGGGGGGGGGGCATTTTGAGCTTAAAAGTAGCTGGAACTCAATTTATTGTCGCTGGGGGCACTCTACAGCTTAGCAGGGGCAAAACAATCACTATTTTCGGGCTTAATATCTACCTCGGATAATATTTTTCTTTCATTTTTTTTTTCAAAATATTGACTTTGGAGATATTCTGCTTGTCCTGAATGTGATTTTGTGTTAAAATTTAAAAGTTGCCTGCTATTATAAAGAATCACAAAGATGGCCGTTTCGCGCATGCGCTGTGCCGCGGCAGTGGTCTTTTCAGTGGGCGGAACCTACGGGGAGGGGGAAAAAGTGTTTTAAAGGTATCAACAAGGGTTTTTTGCCGTAACGGATGCTTCCAAATCATTAGGGAGCAGTAGGCTATCACCCGATTACAACAATTGATACTTGAAAAGGGGGGGGGGGGCATTTTGAGCTTAAAAGTAGCTGGAACTCAATTTATTGTCGCTGGGGGCACTCTACAGCTTAGCAGGGGCAAAACAATCACTATTTTCGGGCTTAATATCTACCTCGGATAATATTTTTCTTTCATTTTTTTTTTTCAAAATATTGACTTTGGAGATATTCTGCTTGTCCTGAATGTGATTTTGTGTTAAAATTTAAAAGTTGCCTGCTATTATAGGGTACACACCTGTAAATCGATCCGCCAAGCTCATGAATAAAAGTTATACCCTCAAAATATTCTATATTAGAGAGTTCTGAGCGCCGTAAAATTGGGGAATTGAAGAGATATGGTAGTGAACCTCTAGCCCGGACTTGGGGCTTCCAATTCTGAGCATTTTGGATGCTATTGGGCTCGAAAGTGGCGCTATTTTGCCATGTTGTGGAGGGATCGTTTTTCAAGATGGCTACTTTTCCGCTTTGGGGAAAATAGGGGTCGTCTTCTTTGCGTGAAAATATCTCGAAAAGTCAATGGTCAACCCACCATAAATTGAAAAGAAAATGAAAGATGACACATTGATCATCATTTTTCTGTGCAGCTTGAATACCTGTGAGAGTTTTGAGTATTTTTAAAAGAATTTTGAAGTACGGGCATTTAGCACTAGTGTCTATGGGAGTTTATTTGCAGGTATGCACCCCTCAAAATCTGAAAGAAAAAAATTGGCAAGGGGTGAACGGGGTATGTGGATTTTCCCTTTTGTTATCATGATGCTGCCAGCGCAGTTCTCGCGAAGTCGGCCGATGCTAGTAAGGCCAATTACACATTGGCGGTCGAAGGGGGTCAATTAGTTGAAAAAAACCTGGTCCCAACGAAAAGGAGTAGACTCTTTCGATGTGGCAATCTTGCTATCACACCTTCATTACCATTTTCTCACCAAACATCCCACACGTTGGGCGGAGTTACTCAATTATGCAGAGATAATTCGCACTGCCTCCTTTCAATTTCCAGGCCTTGGTTGGCGTGCTTATGACGAGCAGTTTAGACTAAGACAAGAGTCAAATCCATCTCGGTCTTGGGGGGCAATAGATTTCAGCTGTGGCTCACGGTGGCTGCATCAGGTGTCACCTCCTAGACCGCTGGCCAAGTTGAACAAACCTTTTTCTATTCAAAATCAGACTCAACATATGAACAACTTGCACGCATCTGCTCACGGAGCTCCGTGACCCTACGCTCAGCGCAGGAAAATGACACGAAAACAGAGCCCTCATTGCAAACTTTCGTCAGTAACAAACAAGTAGGTCAATGTTTCTCACCAACTCGCTACACATTTCAAAGTTCAGAGTATTACCTGTAGTTTGGTTGTTTTTAACAAATATATGATGCACAGGGGAAAAGGTTTGTTTTTTTTCACTCCAAAACCGGGTGTAAAACCTCAAAATCGACAAAGTCAATGGAGGTCAACACAATTTTTGATTGTTTGCCGGTGGGTTGTCTCACTAAATTGAACGGCACAGTCGTTCTCTTTGTCCTACATATTCGACTCGCACTTCTGAATAAACTACATGTAAGAATTTATATAAGAATCATTTTGATTGGAAGAGTAGACGAAGGGGCTTTTTTGCTTCCAATCATGGAACGTCTCTCTTCTAGACCATGCCCCGATTAGAATATGCATGTATATATGCAACGTGTCTCTATAGTCAGGCTCCATAATAACCACGCGTGTATTGATAGGTTGAACAGGAAACAAGATCACACACTTTGTGAAAAGATGGGTAAATTTTGCTGAAATAGCTCAAGAAGTTCAGGAGAGTGTGGACCTACATGTAGCTGGTGGTGTGCCCAGGCAGCTGGTAAGCTCATTGTCAAAGTTGGTATTTAAATTTAACCCTTACTAGATTCTGGAAAAGTTTATGGTTATGGTTATGGTTTATTTTTTTTCACATCATAGCAGAAACAACATAACAAACAGGAAACTATATAAAGAATGACAAACAATGATACGAGGGATCCAGGTAAAAAGCATATGCTTGTACAAGACCTGGAACCCGTAATTACAAATAAAGCTAATAAATTAATATACAATAGGCTGAATTCTATCAGGTAAATACACTTATACTAATAAAAATTTAAAAGAATTAAAATTAACAGCAAAAATATTCACATTCTTATGAATATACATAGGCCTACACAGTACTTTTTACGTCCATACATTACAAGAATTAAATCAATTAATTAATTACAAAACACGTAAGGGAGGAAGGGGCAAAGAAGCAAAAAGCAGCCAAGGAATTATAAAACAATACTATATTTTTCAACACTCTGTGAGATGACATGAATGTACAATTTAATGGGATACTAATTATCAGTATATTTTGTCAGTAGCAACTTTTTCATGTAGTTTTTGAAGTTCTTCATTGATCTAAAGATAGGCATTGGTTTGAGGTGGTTCCACATCCACAATAAAGGTCCTTGGTTTGTGAGAGTCGATAAGTAAAGAGATGTTCTAGTTTTATGGAGATGAAAGTTTGAGGCTGACCTTGTATTATGAGAATGGATATCCGAGTTTTTGTTAAATAGCGAATGTACAGTTTTGGGTAATTTCTTTGTTTCGAATTTATACATTAATACCCCAAGATGGTTTTTATACAAGTCAAAAACAGATAAGGTTTTGTATTTACTAAACAGTGGTGCTGAATGTTCTGTATATTTGGAGTTATTAATTATCCTAAGTGTTTATTTTTGCACAATATACAATTTAATGATGAAGGTTGGGTAGGTGTTACCCCATGCTAAAATACCATATTGAAGGTGAGGCAGGGACAGCGTATTATAAATTGAAAATAAGACATCTGAAGGTAATTCGTGTTTTAGTTTTCTAAAGATACCCTGGTTCTTAGAAAGTGACAGGACTTTTTGGCAGTGTTGCTTCCAAGAAAGTTTACTATCAATAATTACACCTAGAAATTTACATGTTTCAACTTGTTCTATTTGTGTGTCATTTAAGTAAACACTGATATTCCTGTCGACCTTACCATTGGAGAACAACATACATTGTGGATTTCTTTTAATTAACGGATAGTTGATTACATTTAAACCAATCGGTGATTTTGCATAGTTGTCGATTAACAGTGTCAACTGCCTTAAGTAAGTTATTACTGCTTTAAAAACATCAGTGTCGTCTGCAAATAAAATAAAGGAGAGCATTTTGGCAGAGTTACAAATATCATTTATGTAAACCAGAAAAAGTATAGGGCCAAGTATTGAACCTTGAGGAACTCCACAACTGATTGGTGCAAAAGTAGATTTGGTATTCTGCCATACCACATACTGTTTCCTGTCACTTAAATAGTTTTTAACCAATCTCAAGCAATTCCTCTAATTCCATATTTATTTAGTTTACTAATCAAAATAGTATGGTCTATAGTGTCAAAGGCTTTTGAGAGGGCCAAAAATAAACCGACTGTATGAAGAGAGTTGTCAAGTGAGGAACTTAGTTTTTTTCAATGAGGTCAATCAGTGCCAGATGAGTTGAATAGTTGGCCCTAAAACCATACTGAGTCGCTGACAAAATATTATATTTATCCATAAAGTTATAACATTCGATTTGCTACAAGTCTTTCTAATATTTTTGTAAAGTAGGGTAAAATAAAAATAGGACTGTAGTTACTAATAAGGGATGGATCGCCATTTTTGTATATGGGAATAACTTTAGCTATTTTCAAATCAGTAGGTACTGTTCCTGATTCGAAGGAATGATTAAAAATTGTTATGATCACTTAACCCAGATAATAAGGATTCCAGTTGAATGAGGTTCAATACTATTTGTAAAAATATTGTCTATCAAGGTAGCTATATTCACGTTATTCAGATAGGTTTGTCGATTGCTGGCCGAAAAGCATGGCTATACAATGCATTTAAGAAATCGTCGCTTTGGGTGTGAGTTTCATAATTTAGTAAGTTAACATTGTAATCACCAAGCAAATAGTAAGTTTTAGTTTCAGATGCAATTTTTCCAAGAATTACGGACAATTCTTCCATAAATGAGGCAAGATTCATACCGGGCGGCCTGTAAATTAAATCAACTATGATATTGTTTGTATTTTTCGTTTGGATTTCAATAAAAAGTGATTCATAATAATTGGATTGGATAACTAGGTCATGACGTAAACTATATGATACTGAGTCCTTGATATAACATAACACCAACCCCCTTTTGATTCTGTCGATTATTAAACTCAATTTTGTGGCCAGGAAGATATAATATAGAATCTGGTTCATTTTTCTGCCACATTTCGGTTAACCCCATAATATGAAATACATGTATGTGAGCAATTTCCTCTAAAGTGAGGGTAAGATCTTGAAAATGTTTACCAATATTCCTGACATTCGCATGAAACATCGAATAGGTTCGTCACATGATAGTTGTTGAGTCATAGCTTTTGCTTGTTGTTCAGTAAAGTATTTAGTACCAGGTGAATTATATAATGGATCACCAGAGTCTTCTTCGTCTAAAGGAATTGGATTAAAAACGCAGTCTTGGATGCGATTTAGAATGTCACTTGTTGATGCCACTGCTACTACTATTGCTTTCACTACAATCACTTACGTCATATGTTGAATTGGGACCTCAGTAACAAGCACAAAGACTATTGTGATTAAGGGAAAAAGCCTGTCTCTATGGTAATAAAAGCGGCATCCATAGTAGCAGTGAATTAATTGTAAATAGAGTACATTATATGGTCTCTCTTCGAAGTACATTTATAAGTTGTTTTTAAACAGTGTATATCCATATTTTTCAAGGAATGCAAATTTGCTAAGGGTTTGGTTATGATCAGATGTTTGTAGATTTGAATAGAAAAGATTATATAATGAATGATACTGAACTTGTTACTACTTTTTTGGTCAAACACACTGTTAAATTGCATCTAATTAAGTTATGCGAGGCCAATGTATACATAATAATTGTTTAAAGATGAGAGTTTACAATAATTTATTTACAAATACTCAGCTGCGGAATTCGTGTGCTGCCTGTGGTTGATCAGTGGCTTGGATCCGCTTCCCCTAGGCGAAATGACTTGAAGGAGCCGCTGTGAAGTTTGTAGGTGATGGAGGCCGGGACTGTCCTGGGAATGTACGCGAAGGCGACGCGTTCATCTTGTCTGATGCCTACTACATGTAGGTATCTTTCCCGGAGTTGCTTTCTGGCCAGTGGGTGATTCGTAAAAATAATGGAAAATTTAAGTTGTCCAGACCACTATATGCTCGACGTTATTCACGACGGCCGCTGGCACAGCCAGCACTCAGATTGGCCGTACATTGCTTCACGCAAATGATGCAGTATCAGTGTGTAAACTGCATGGTGTACGACCTGTGCTGTGGCTGAACTTGTTGCAGAAACATACTACGCTGTTTTGCAACAAGTTTGAGCTGAGCAACCCGCTTGTTATAAATATATGGAAACGGAATAGAGATCACGTTCCGGTTATTAATTTCCAGAAATTCTCTTTCTGCAATGTTTGATGTTTATTTGGTATTTTTACGATCCGAATTCAACCGATTGCACTATTGTTGATGTACCCTAACGTGTCGCGGCCCCTAACGTGGCGCACTTTGATTTTTCGCCTGTTGCGTTGAGCTGGAGCAAAAGTTTTAACTGAAATTTCACAGAAAGTGAAATTTTATCAAGTTCTAAACACTCCCGTTCATAAATTACGAGTTTATCTACCTATTTCAAAGTTAAAAGAAAAAAGTTATTTCGTCGTGATTTTCCGATTTTATTTCGAAGTGCACAGTGAACCTTTTAAAGTGTCCCCCCAAAATAAGAAAATAATTTTCTGACAAACTTCTAGTTGGGTATGTAAGTAGAGATAATAATGGTTTAGCAAAATTTATCAATTTTACAGAAATTCTTTAATTTTTCAAGATTTATTTGAGTGCGCCACGTTAAGGAACACTCGGCCAATTTTGTGCCCAATTTCCGGATGCAACTGTTTTTAATTTTCGGATTAAATTTCGTGACACCGAAATTATTTACAGAGGTTAATAGCGAGCATTAATAAGGTAAAAGTACCAGTATTTCACTGAATAAATGTGAAGTTTGTCAACAAAGAAGTTTGGCCACACTACATGACTGAGAAAAGTTGGGGTAAATGTCGAAAACGCAAAGTGTGCCACGTTAGGGAACACCACTATATGCAACAACAGCGTGGGTTCCGGGCCCGCTTATTAGGACCCCGAAAATTTTGGGATTCTAGTCGTTCTGTGGTGCAATTTGAGGCAATTTCTGACCAGTTTAACCAGTATTTCTTTTAACAAGAGATCATCATTTAAACATCATTTTCAATTTTTTTAATTTTTTTTTTAGTGTGTCTCACGCTCAATGCCTGAGAGTTGCCAGCCCTGCCACCGTGTGGGTCACCTATATATTGCCTAGCTGTGATTCACAAACGTAGGCCAACATACAGTACATGAAATTGTACTGTATTTCTAATGTGGTCTGTGATACTATTTGACGCCTTTTTACAAAACCATGTCCGGTGTTAGGTTAAATAAAAGGTTAATGGCAGGGTGCCCTCATAAGATTCTGAGAGACCCCTGTTAAAGTAAAAAATTAAGTCCAATGCCTCCTGTAAAAAGAAAGTAGTCCACAAACAACTGTATTTACAACTGTAGTTACTGTATTTCAAACTAACTGAACAAGTTAAGTTGAGCAATAATATTCTTTTGGTGAGTTGGACAGGTTTTTCCTAAGATTTTGTTATAGGTGCATTCTGCAACGAAAACAATCAGCAGCTGAATATGTATGAGGTATAGTAAAACAAATATAACATGGTTTATTTCGGGCCCTGTCAACTGACTTCTGTCAGGCGACCGACAACAACAGAGTTAGCAGAAGCAGAATCAATCTACAGCTATTTCCCGTAACGTCAAGCAAGTACATCCTCAATAATGCAACCTCAGCCACCTCAGCTCGATGCCAACTCGGAGCATGCGCCCTTTTCAGGGCGGTCACTTACAAGTGTCGTACGGGACGGCATCTCCCTGTTGCAGTTGAATGTGGAAGGCCTAACAAAGGCCAAGATTAATGTCATCGAGCACCTGACACAAACCCACAAAGATTCCAAAGTAATATCCATGGAATCGCAACGTTTGTGAAGAACACAGTTAAATGGTCAGCAATTGCAGTGTCCCCTCCAGACTCGGAAGTGGAGTGGGCAGCCACGAAAGTTGAAGGTATCACTGTCGTCAACCTTTACAAACCGCCTCCCTCCAGACTGCACGGAGACTCCTTCCCCTCCTATGGCCCTCCTTGCATGTATGCCGGAGATTTCAACTGTCATAGCACAACATGGGGATACCGCTCAACCAATCAAGATGGTACTACCCTGGAAGACTGGGCCTCAGCCACTGGCATCTACCTCCTCTATGACTCTAAGCAGCCTGGCAGCTTTCACTCTGGCCGTTGGAACACCACCTCCAACCCGGATCTGGCTTTTGTTAACCTGATGGTCCTCTTCCTCACCGTACCATCCTCGATCAGTTTCCAAGATCACAACACAGACCATCCTTGATCATCCCTGACAACCCCATCGAACCGGTCCCAACCAAACCCGTTAATAGGTGGAACTTTTGCAAGGCCAGATGGGACCATTTCACAAGCCTTGTGGATGCTGGGGTTGACAACATACCCTACCCCACCCCCAACAACCTAGATACAGCCTACTCAGCCCTCCGCAGTCTTCTCATTGAGGCGGCGAAGAAAGCTATTCCTCGTGGACACCGTCGCAGATACATCCCTGCATGGGATGAAGAGTGTGATGCATGCTACGACGCCTTTCTGCAAGCTGAACCAGGCGAGGATGCAACTACGAAGGCTACAGACCTGACAAACTGCCTTGACAAAAAGCGCAGAGGTCGCTAGGGGAATTGACTTTGCACACTCCAGTAGAATAGCCTGGAAAACCTTCAACCGTCTTACTGGCAGAAGTAATCGCCCCAAGCACTGTACATTCACTGCTAACTCCATCGCTCAGCAAATCCTCGCCAATGGACACTTCAAAGATGCAGACAAGAATCACGCCTGCACTGTGAAACAGGAGACTACAAACCTGTGGAAGGCATCAGGCGTTGACGAGCATATGTCATCTCCATTCTCCCTCGCAGAACTCTCTGCTGCCATTTCCCAACTGAAATGCGGGAAAGCTCAAGGTCCTGATAACATCCCTCCAGAATTCCTGAAGCACTGTGGTCCCAGATGTCTAGCTTGGCTTCAAGAATTCTACTCCTCCTGTCTTGCCGGCCAGTCTTTACCCAAGATTTGTCGGAAAGCCACTGTCATCGCATTGCTGAAACCAAACAAGGCTGCTGATGACCCCAAGAGCTATCGTCCGATTTCACTTCTTTGTGTCCCGTACAAGCTTCTTGAACATTTTCCTGTGGCTCGGCTCGACCCAATCATCGACCCCCAACTGCCTGATGAACAAGCTGGCTTCCGACATGGACGCTCCACAGTACAGCAAATTGTTAAGCTGACCAACGACATCGAGGACAGCTTTGAAGCACGCAACAATGAAGGTGTCGTACTAGTGGACCTCACCGCTGCCTACGACACAGTGTGGCACCATGGCCTGGTCCTGAAACTTCTTCGCTCCATTCCCGATCGGCACTTTGTGCGGTTCCTCGCCAACATTATTTCCAACCGCAGTTTCGTCCTCCAGACCAGTGATGGACAGACAAGCCGACCACGTCGTCTGAGGAATGGAGTACCCCAAGGCTCAGTACTGTCCCCCATCCTCTTCAACATCAACATAAGCGACCTACCGAACACCACAGTGAGGAAGTATGGCTATGCTGATGACTTGGCCCTCCTTTACACAGATAGAAACTGGACAAACATGGAGACGGTGTTCTCAGCTGACATGGAATGCATCGCAGACCACCTGATGACATGGAGACTAAAGTTGAGCGTCGCAAAAACTACTTCATCTGCCTTCCACCTAAACACCAAGGAAGCCCAACGTCAGCTGACTGTCACCCTAAACGGGTCTCCCCTGCCCTACAATCCAGATCCCACCTACCTTGGGGTAAGACTAGACCGGCAACTCACGTACAGGAAACATCTGGAAGCCCTCCGTTATAAGGTTTCAGGGCGTAACAACCTCCTGCGTCGGCTGGCTGGATCATCATGGGGTGCCAGGACATCCACCCTTCGAACTGGTGCTCTTGCCTTCGTTTACAGCGCTGCCGAGTACGCTGCCCCAGTATGGTGCCACAGTGCCCATGCCAGGAAGCTTGATGTGGCCCTCAACGAAACCATGCGTATCATCACTGGCTGCCTACGCCCTACTCCAATAGACCTCCTGCCTGTTCTTGCAGGTATTGCACCTGCAAAGCTTTGCAGAGAGAGCCTCACCGACAGGCTTGCGTCCAAGGCCGAGGCAAACTCCGATCACCCTCTGCATCAGCTAATCCAAGATGCACAACAGCTTGGTCGTCAATGCCTGCCCTCTCGTCGTCCCTTCTCCCGTCATGCTGCAGCCCTCTGCAACTCCAACTTCACTTTGCGTAGTGCGTGGGAGGCTTACTGGGATCAGACTGCCCGACCTGATCAATTTACTGTGACCCCCGACACCACAGCCCCACCCGGCTCAGACCTTCCTCGAAAGGAATGGGTCACCCTGAACCGCTTGCGTACAGGAGTCGGCCGGTTCAATGCCAGCATGTTTCGTTGGGGCCTACGTCCATCAGCAGCCTGCGTGTGTGGAGCATCACAGCAGACAGCACAGCACATCATCAACGAATGCGCTGCACTTGGCCCCCCCAGCTGACACGGTGGACCTCGCCATTGTCAGCGAACAAACAAGAACATGGCGTAGACAACTGGACGGAATAGCCTGACCTTCTGCTGCCTCAAACGAAAGAAGAAGAAGCTCCCCTTGGTCATTCCATGAAGTTGAGGAACAGGCAATAATTTTCTGAGGTCTGATTATAAAACAGTTTTTTCTTTGTTATGGAATGGTTATTTCTTAAACAAATGTCATTTGACAATAAGGCTGACAAAGAAACCTTCAGTTAAAAAAATAACTCACTTTGAAAAGAAAACAAGTGGACTGGAGTTGAGGTTTTACACAAATTATAGCGAGAAGATGTACCCTTTCTATTGAAAAAAAATAAATATCAGATGTTAAAATATTTTACCCAAATCGCATGCACAATTTAAATTGGGTTGTGGATGTAACATATGGTGTCCCTTGTTTCATATTATGTTACATCCACAACTGGCTCGTGCAAAGTTTTCTTTTTGCAGCAATTTAGGTCGGATTGACCCCAATATTTCATGATTTAACTGGTATTTGTAAAATAATGTAATCGCAGTCTATGTAAATGAATGTTTTGGCCAAATATGAAGAAAATCTTATGCCTGTGGGAACATGGTGGCATGTCCCGTGTTACATCCACAAACGGTTGACATAGTCATGCCTAAAATAAGTTATAAAATCATGACCTGCAATCTGCAATTGCCCTTGAAACAGAGATTTGGGGACAACGTTTCTAAACACAAATAACATTTAGTTCCATTCATATCGAGGTGAAAAATACCGCATTGTGATGTAGTGGTGTCCCACATGTTACGTCCAGAACCATTATTTTTTGTTGTTGATGGAAATAAAAATTTGAGCAGTCTTTGAAAGTATATAAGTATGGATATTATTGAATGAAGCTATTTCATGATAAACTCAAGTTTGGTGTAAATTTGAAGCATTTTGAAGTATTAATCATGAACAAAACAAGGTTTGGATGTAACAGGACATATGCTTCCGGTTACATCGACAACTTCTCCATCTAGTCATTACATGTAAATATATATTGTGTACAAATTCACCAACTTTCCAAAATCATGTGACTTAAATTTGAATGAATTGTTAAACCACAAAGCTTGGGCTATCAAAACATGCATAAACAAAACTTGTACAAGCAATTTGAAAATTTTGATCCCAATGTCACACTTTGTATCTTACCTTCGTGGAATGACCCTATTAATATATATTGGAAGTTTGTCAGTTTCCAATACCTCGGGAGCGAATATCGACTGTCCACCCTCAAACTAGGTTTTATTTGTATACTAGAACCACCATGAGAACATCTTTTCAGGCCCTTGGTTGGATTATCAACACTCCAATCCTCTGATTAGAGTATACCTCCAATCTCACTATCTCATTATTCATTGGGTTTGTGTATTGCCAGTGCTATATTAATCTGTTCCACCACTCGTCGGTGCCCAATTTGTAGTGTACTGGTAAAAGCACAATATGAGCAAGCTCTATGACACATAAAAGTACATACAAAGCACATGGAGATCGATTTCAGTGAAATTCAAATTTTGTGGGTTTTTTGGGGGATTTCATATTTAGTTGTACAAAATGCAGTGCTTTAAAGTCACAATAATAATCTGGATAGCAAAGAGGCATCAAAATAAACTGTCAGTGGCAGTGGTAGTGGAGTTGTTTGGTGAAATGGTGCACTTGGACTTTTTCCTTGACTTTTTTGTTGATGAGCTTTAATTTCAGTCCGTTACTTTATCTTTAATGCAAACTTTTAATAATGAACATTTTTCACACAGTAACATTTCACTTGCATCTAAATTGAAATAGACCAGATGCGGTGTCTGGCAATTGGGCCCAAAGTTTGTACATTTATGTACATGTATATTTTTGGATACAGCAGCTTTAGGTGCAGCACTCTTCTTTGGCCATGTCCACTTTTAGGTTTAACTTCAAACACTGTATTTGCTCTTTTTGGCCACTACTGTGTCATCCCCTTATGGAGTGCTACCGGTACTGCCACATCTGGGCTGCAGCTTCTACCTGTCACTTATCTTTACTTATCTTTACAGGGTGCAGAAGCGTGTAGCTAATCTGTTTGGTATGGAGTTGGACTCGTCATTGCAACCTCTTTCTCACCATATGTTTGTTGTCTGTTATTTTTTTCATGGTCTTTACACCACTAGTGTATCCTTCTTCATTCCTCAGTGAAAGAGAAACTCGGCTTTCTGCCTCTTCTCATCTGTATACTGTTGCAAAACTTAGATGTAGAACAAAAGGATATATCAACGGCTCTTGCAGAGCTCTTTTGAATTCACAAGATGGAATTTTGCGTCAGGGTGATGTAAATCAAACTATTTTTCCAACTTTCACTTGGGAGGTAACACACTGAGTATACAGTGTTTATACCTCAGTGAAAGGTAAAACCTAGTTTGATCTTTTGAATTCCTTGCCTGGTGCTTGATTCCCTTGATGTCCTGTTTCAATAGGAACGTTAATTTCTACAGTTTTCCGAGTACTGACTCTTCTTTTAATTTGTCTTGTAGCCCTGTACCTTGAGTGGCTTTTAGCCTTGTTCAGGGCGAATATGCACACAAACAAAATATCAGTTCAAAACACGGATAAAAAGTATCCAGTGCCTGACTACTCATTGCTTCTCAACTGACAAACGGCTTCTCAATAATCCTTAAGCAATGATGTTATGCACCAGTTGCAAAATTAATGGTACTTTTCATCTGTCATTACAGGAGAATTTGACCTTCCCATATTTTCTGTGTCTACAAGTGTACTGTGATGGAAAACTGTCTTCCAGAATTGCCAGAACAATCGCATTCTCTGGCATTCTTCCCATGGTGAGATTGACGCTTGCAGAGCAAGACACAGAAAGTTATCACCCTAATGCTGTCCAGTACAACTTACCTGGTGCTGTAGTTGATGTAAATGATACTACGGTTCCAGGCATTATTGCAGAACTGAGCCAGCCAGCCTGGTTTGTACCTCTGTTTCTTGATGCCAAATCTAGAGTGATGCACTTCGATGTGAAGATAGGATGCTCTGGGTGTCAGATAGAGACTTTCAGGTGTGGAATGTACAAACTTAAAGATTTCAATTGTCTGATATAGCTTTTTTTCTTGAATTGTTCATATGGTTAAATTTGTACTGTAAATGTGAATTTTTATACAAATTTTCTACAATTGCTATAGGCTCTTTTTAATTTAACTTCAGTTATGTAATGTTCGTTTATAAAAGAACTGTACACTCGAAAGGCTCTTTCATAGAAGAGAGAGAGAGAGAGATATAAATTAGGAGTTTTAGATGTAAACCAACATTAAGTTTTGTGATAGAATAAAGCCAGTCAAACTTTTGAAGTAAAGTGCCCAAGGACTAGAAACTTTACCTTGATGTCCAAAAATTGTCCATTCCATCTTTCTCTGGTTATTTACAGGCAGTTGGTCAACATTGCTGATGATAACATTTTGTCTGCAAATAGGTATGACAACATCAGTATCTTAAGTCTTTCAACCCTAATCCATCAGTTACCTGTACTGCTCTCAGGAAGGCCATACCAAGCGATTGCTTCCTACGGAAAAACCCCTACATATGTAATAGGAGGGATACCAGGCTCTGCGACAGTGATACTAAGCAACAGTGAGTTTATCACAACTAAGGCTGTAGAGGTAATGAATCTGTTGTATATTTTAGAATATGCCAATTGTAAGGGTCCCTATCCAGATACAGGGTGAGTAAAAAAAAAAGCGAAGCCCAAAGACCAAAAAATATATTATATGTTTAAAAAAGTATGTAGCACCAAACATAATATGTGGAAAGTCAATTTCATAAGCTACTGTTCAATGGAAAAAGTACTGAAATTGCTCAATTCGTTTTAAACACAATGACCCTAAACCTGTTTCGTCAAAAAAGTAGTTTATTGTGTATTTTCTGACTGTTTGGAACAACAATGAAAATGACCCAGAAAACTTGTTTTAACAACTGTCAACAACTGTAGTACAAAATATCTTTATTAACAACCCTGGTTAGGCAAACAATATGATTTATAAAATTCACTTTTTTAAAAGACGGGCCTTCAAAAGGAATTTGTTGAATGTTTTTAACTTTTAAACTGAGGTTTTATCGCTGGTGGTGTTTGAAGACAATTGTGACGACGATTCTTGAAATCGCACTTTTGGACAAATGAGTTTTTAGGGTCATTGTGTTTAACTGATGATATTCTTTGAACGGATTGAGCATTTTCAGTAATTTTTTTCATCTAACAGTAGCTTATAAAATTTGCTTTCCACTCATAATTATGGTTGGTGCTACATATTTTTTTAATTATGAAATATAATTTTTGGGGTTTGGGTTCCGCTTTATTTGACTCACCCTGTATTTGGTTATATTTATACAGTGCAGGAGCCTCAATATCAGATGTTTTGTTTACAGAATATTTGTTTTGTGATGACAAAATACATATTTTTGAAAAAAAAAGTATACAGAGAAGTCACTTTTTGTCCCGCTGGCTGTAAGCCGGAGGGGGATACTCCGATAGTGTATTCCTTCTGTGTGTATGTATTCCTTCTGTATACTATGTCTGTCTACAGGTGTGAGTTTGTCCTACATTCACTATGTGGACTTGTGACCAAAAGATGTCCACATAATGCAGGTTGTGTTGACGTAACGGTTATGTGGACTAAGCTGTGTCCACATAACGTTTTGCCCTTTCTGGAAAACAGGTTTAGAGGCATTTTGGGGTTAGGTTTATGTGTGGCAGAATGAAGAGAAACACGATAGGGAATCGTAGAAAAAAAATTGGGTTGAAAGAGTTTTCACAATTTTAGTAAAGTTATTTTTTGTACCGAGTTTTCTTAACTACATGAAAACAAAGGAATGTCCACATAGCGTATGTAAAACAAACAAGTGTGTGTGGGTGAGTATGTAAACACCAGCAATCGTGGACGTAGGACAAAAGAATTGGGGCGCAAACAATACGTCCACGATTGACCGAACGTCCACGATCTCAAATCGTGTACAAAACCAATGAGAGCTGTCGCTAAACAAAGGAAAGAGGATTAGGGACAATGGGGCGTCCACGATTGCCGGCATTTACACACGTGCGTGGGTGGGTGTGTGTGTCCGGACAAATCTTGTCAGCGCGATAACTTGAGAAATTTGTAACATATGAACTTCAAATTTGGTTTGTGGATTGTTTTTGGTAATCCAAAGAAGCCTATTGCATTTGGCGCCGAAAGGTCAAGTGTCAAGGTCACATAGTGGCTATAAACAATAGAAATTTTGTCAGCGCGATAACTTGAGAAATACTTTACATGTGAACTTCAAATTTGGTTTGTGGATTGTTCTTGGCAATCCTAGGAAGCCTATTGCATTGGGGCCAAAAGGTCAAGGGTCAAGGTCACAGTGGCTAAAACAAAAGAAATTTTGTCAGCGCGATTACTTGAGAAATACTTTACAATGTGAACAGCAAAGTTGGTTTGTGGATTGTTCTTGGCAATCTTAAGAAGCCTATTGCGTTTGGGGCCGAAAGGTCAAGGGTCAAGATCACAGTGGCTAAAACAATAGAAATGTTGTCAGCGCGATAACTTGAGAAATACTGTACATATGTGAACTTCAAATTTGGTTTGTGGATTGTTCTTGTAATCCTAAGAAGCTCATTGCATTTGGGGCCGAAATGTCGAGGGTCAAGGTCACAGTGGCTAAAACAATAGAAATCTTGTATTTATTCTGAGATCATACGGATTAATTCATATAAAACCTACAGAAAACACTAATGCTGCCAATGAATGTTCCATGTGACCCATGTAAGTTGATGTTAAAAGAGTGTTGTTGGGTCATGGGAACAGTCACGTTGCGGGGCATTTGTGTTTGTAAACACACCTGACTTGTTTTCACTAGCGTTTACCCCACCCCCAAATGCCCTTTTTTCCGAACAAGTGCTCTTTTTTTTTACAAAAGAAAGTCGAGCCCTTTTTAAATTTTTCTTTAGCACATTTGTTGGCCTGAAAAGTGCCATATATTGTCTGTTATTGTGTGCATAATCGTCTGTTTTGAATAGCACCTCCATCTGGAGATGGTAACGCCCCCCCACGGATGTGCGATTGTCCTTTTCAAGAAATGTTTTAAATCCCCCCTCCCCCAATAAAAATGACCTTGCTACGCCCTTACAGATTTGGATATGTCACACATATATGTAAGCAAGTGCATGTGAAATTAATTTAAAGGTGAAAGGTGAACATCAGTTTTTGGTTAACTTCAAATATATGTATAACATATCCAAATTTGAATTTGTACATGTAAGTCTTTTTAAAAAAAATCAATAAATCAGTCCATTAGACCCCACCTGCTGCACACGGGGCAACAACATACACCACGCTCTTATGCCACAGGTCACACTGCATGTTCCAGCCACGCGCCTCATACATGCTTGTCTGTCTTTTATAAGTGCATGCATTGCAGACATTTGATGACGGTGGTGATTTGTCGAAGCACTACGTGGTGGAGCTTTAATGGATTGGTCTATTGATACTAGCTGCACAAAAGTAATACTGCTAACCTGTATGAGTTGAAATTTGTCCCCAGCAGCTTGAAGACGTAGTAATAAATAGCACTGCAGACAAGTTGATCATCCATAAACAGCTCATTCTAATAGGTGATATACTAGAACACCAGAGATACGTTACCTCTACCAATGAGTATAGTCACATTGGACAGTGGTGAGAAAAAGTTCTGCTTTTTTGGTCTATGTTTTGCCAGTGAGCAAACACCCTTTTCTTTTGCTTTTTTTTTAATTAGGGATATTTCTTTTTCATAGTGAATGTCCAAACTTACAACTGTTTAACAGCTATATTTTGAATTAAATGATATATTGAATTACTGACTTCCTGCAGCTGTGTTAATATGTTACACTGTTGTGGTTATATTATGTCGTGCTACTGTGTTCTTTCTCAAATGATAATATTACTCCATCCAAAGATCAAGTAAGAGGTGAGATTTGTCAGTTTTTCTCCTAATTTCAGGTTTTTTTCCCCAGAGTTTTCCAGATTTTAGGATTGTTTTTGATTTTTCTGATTTCAGAATTTGTAAATATTCTCTTTTGAAATGTGGAATTCTTGTGGTTTTATTGCAAAAATGTTTTTACATATATAAGAGTTCATCTAGAAAAAAAAAGATACATGGGTATTATAAGGCAAATACGAACATATACCATAGACCCTACATTGCTCTGGGGCCCTCAGCAACGCTCCAACCATCTGGCAGTAAATTTTAATAGTCCTCAAATCTCACCTCTATCTTGCTAAATTTGATAATTTGATGTGTTTTTTTTATTTGCTTCACTTAACAGATTAAATGTTTGATGCATGATCACTATTCATAAGCTTTCAAGTTTCAAAGACCAAATTCAGTGGCTCATCTACATTGAACAACATTGTGGTTTAATGTTTTAAAATTGTCAATTGTTTACAGGAATAACAGTTTATCAGATAGGCTGTTATCTTGTCCTTATGATCTGCAATTGGAGTTTGATCATCTACAACTCTATGCCAGACAGGAGGAGTTTCAGTTTTGGATTCCATTTGTCTCTTTTGCTGATGGACTGCATACAATGAATTCCTTGCTTGTATACCAGGCCGTTGTACACAACATGAAAGATCAACAGGAAGATTTGGAACTTGAGGTATAAACTGTCCAATTTAATTATTGACTGATCACACACATATACCATTCTGAAAGCCATATGCAGATTATCCCTTGTCGCAATTTTCAGCACAAATCTCTCATTCATTTCCAAGATATTGGCCTCCAAAAACATTATAAGTTAAGGTACGGAACTGCAAAAAGTAGGCATTTGCACCCTATTTTTGGAGGGCTATATCCCAGAAACCTACTTGTAGAATTTTTTAAAATACAAATCTGAGTCGGTTGCCATGGGACCTCTGGTTGAGTTCATATGGAATGATCAATCTGGTATGAATGTGAACACTAGTTCGAATATGTGGACATTTTTATGACGCCATAATGATGTCACCATGTATATAATTACACGCATTTAAAGGTGAACATTTGACAAAATAGTTTGAATTATATAACCGACATACAGATCCTTGTCATTTGATTGGTGGAACTCACATCACGTGGCATTCGTTATTGCTCCCATTCATGCCGCGGCTCAAAAAGTACTATCCGCCCATGGGGAATGGGAAATACTATTCAACAGTTAGGATCATGACGCGGTATTTGTGTGCAAATGCATGCTGGTGTGCGTGTTCAGCGTTGCGCGTAGCCCGTATTGTTCCAAAGAGCCAGCGCTACAGCGTTGGGTTCAAACATTATCGTGAAAGGGTGGTTTGGAAGAGAGAAATACATTTTCCTCCAGTTTTGTATTGAAAAAAGTTCAAATATATTAAATGACAAGGATCTGTAAGTCAGTTATATAAAACAAATATTGAGTGGCTTTAAATTGTGAAATGGGAGAAATATTATCGCTCGGTAAAATCTGGACTTTCCCAGTTCACTCGGCTTCACCTCGTGGTATGGAAAAGTCCAGATTTTACCTTGCGATAATATTCCTCCCATTCCACGCTGAGCCACTCAATACTTGTATACTCTATCTTTATAAATGGATTGAGTACCGTTTTCATTTCTTCGTGAAGTGGTTGATAGTGCCTTGGGCATCATTTTTTAATTTCCGCGTTCCGCGTTTGCCCTTCCAGGGTTACCAGAAGTGCTAAGAGATATGTATAACTTGGAAACAGAAGCATTTTACTACAATAAAAAAAAATTCTGAAAACATTTAGTGAGAAACGTCAAACGCAAAAGACAGCATGATGATGTCATTGCTCAAAGGGCGCCCTCAATAGCTGCATGTCGAAGACAGTTAAACTTGTGTGAATTTACAAACCATCTGTCTAGATTTTGCCAAATTGCCCATAACATTCTTTTGGACAGCTGCAAATGACTTTGCGAGGTCTCAGGATAATGACATCATCAAACCGGAAGTTATAATGTGGAGAATTTTACAATAATCAATTTAAAATCAAATCAAATTCATCACTTAATCGGAATCCAGTGGCGATATTGGCGGTACAAATGATGTAATCAGCTACATGTTGATGTTGGGCTCCACAAATGTTGTCAAACCAGAAGCAAGGTGCTATCAATACATACAGTCAAACCAGAAGCAAGGTGCTGTCAATACATACATTTATACCAGGGTACAACTTTAGCATTACTAGCCCACTAGCTAAATGCTAGTCAAAACAGCGGTATAGCTAGTCAAGCTAATGTTTGAGTAGTCCGGCTGGCGAGTCAACAATTATTGGGCTACAGCAAAGTTAAAAGGACAGGAAGAAACAAATCATGAAATTCAGAAAGCAAACCTGTATCAATTTGTCTCTAATTTTATTAACTGTTCAGGGTTAAATTATTAGATCTGTTTATCAAAATCACTGACAAAGGTTGCCCACGGGATACACGATTTAGATGTATGCACATGAGACACTCTATAAAAGGAAGACTTGTGGGCTAGTGAAAATGCCCCCAAGCTAGTTAAAAGTCTGTTTCAGCAGCCTAGCTGGCTAGTGAAAAACAAGTTAAGATCGAACCCTGTTTACCTATACATTTGTGTAATTTTTATATTTCAGAGGTTCTTTTCACTTTCTTGTATATGCATCATGTCTAAAGCGGTGTCCGCACTGGACTTTTTGGGGGGAAGGTTTTATTGAGACGATCGTAAAATGAAAAATGGTCATATGTGACCGCTGTCCGCACTTAAGTCCATTTATATTTTGCATATTTTCAACTGATGACATCATCAAACTAGAAGTAACTTTTAAATCAAATGAGACCTAATAAAAACCAAAGTAATAATTTTTTTTCAAATTAAAACAAATTGCTACACTGGAAAAGGCTGAATTCAAAAAAGTTGTTTTGATCTGAAGTATGTATAACCGCAGTGAACTGGACAATGCCAATTAATAAGTTGGCTGCCTGATCACCTGTTGTTTGTAACCCAACAAACACACTAGCTCTAGTTCATTTTAATGTAACAATCTTTTTGATCCTGACTACGTAAAGTACAACTCATCGTATACACCACGGACAGAAAGGAGACTTGTTTTACATTCAGTATGCCTTCACTTTCAATTGAACGGAAAGTTGACTCAGGCAGGATTTATTTTTGTGGCCTCAAGAATACAATGTGGTTATTCATACCTATGTTAGTATTATCTGATTTCTCAATATATTTGTTACGTTATGTTGAATAATTTTTTTTTAAGGTTCGTGAAGGTCACACATATGATCCATTCTACCACTGGCGCCGGGAGCTGTTACCATTTATGGTATTCAATGATTACATGTTTAGGAACAGGTTTCTTTCATCTGATATAGTAATATCACCATTGGAATACAGCAAGGTATGTGTGTGTTGGTTTTTATCATTAAATTGAGTTGGAGTTGTACTTCCAAAATTACATGCATAATACAATTAAAGAGACCTAAAAATGTTAAAGAAAACCCAAATCCACTAAATTATATATACAAGGTGGATAAAAAAAACCCGAAACCGAGATATTAATCGCTAATTGGAACAGACGTAGGGCACATGTGAATCAAAGTGAGATATCCTTACATTCATGGTTGACTGAGCAGTGACCAATTTTATGAAAGGCTCTATTTAGAGACTTGCATGAATGTAATGCAACTGTGAATGTAATGACATGACTAGGGTGTCATTTTAAAGAGGAGATTCAACCCTAATAGAAGATATCTCCCTTTGATTCACATGTGCCCTACTTCTGTTCCAATTAGCAATAATATCTCGGTTTCGTCGGATGATGTGTTAACATGATCTGGCTGTTTTTGTACACAGGCACGGCTGACGGATAAAACGTCAAGCATGCCTCGACTCGCCTCCATATGACGTCTAAACACGCTAATCCCCCATTTGTTTTGTACACACACACAAAGTCCAAGAAGTCTGTGGAGGCAGACCTTGTGTTGAACTTGAACAAGGCCGCTGTGCAGGGCCTATTGTGGTAAAATTTACGCTCCGCGGAGTGTTGAAAAATATGAGGTTGCGGTAAGAAATATCGTACAAATACTGTTGAAATAACTCTTGCGAATCAGTATTTGTGGTGTTTGGCTGTATAGGCCTATCAAAAGTTTGCTGCTATATTTTGCCTTTTTCAAAAATTGACATTTTCGCCAAATTAATCCGTCGCCAAGTGTTTAACTAAACTTACTACAATTGTGCTAATACACAACAATAAAAGGAACAACAAATATTCAAAGACAACACATTGTGGTGTTTCAGAGAAACAAAAAGCAAATCAACACAATTTGTTTGTTGAGTTCAATAGGGCTGTCAACAATCTGTCTGATTGAACACTGTTAGAAGGAGTCTGAATAGAATTGCCCATATGCCCTGGAAATAAGCATTGTAAGCAGTGGTAAGTTTACATGGAGTGTCAGACCCTCGTCCAAAGATTAAAATTTTTTGGAATTAAATGTGGTAGTGGTGTTGGATCAAAAGTTGAGGGCCAAATAAAGGTCTTCTTATCAAAGACCTTGTGGGCAACTGCATGGTAAATAACATTTAGAGGGGGTCTGCCGTCAACAGAAGATCCCTTGAAATTGAGTGACCAAACTACCAAAATAAAAAGCCAACATAATAAGGCGAGCCATCAGATAACAGACCGTTCGGGTACCGGGTCCGGTATGCTAATTTCTTTCACCCCAATCGGTACAAAGCCAGAAGCCACCCGGTCACTGAAGCGTGACGCCCCAATCGGTCCAAACTGGTTACTCAGGTTTTCACAATAGGCAACATAAATTGAAGTCTGGCCATTGTTGGAGGATTATTCGGCCCACTGGGATTACCAGCGGCAACTTCTATGAAGCTCATCACAGTCATTGTTGACTACTGGAGGATTAGCGCGTTGCAAGTTGGTTCCTTTGTGATGAGCCAGAGCCGTGGTGCAGAAGCCTGGTGGAGTTAATCCAGGCCGATCGGTTCGATGCCAGGTCCCAATCCCTTCAACATACTGGGCGGGCTCAACCCCGAACGGTCCGGGGAGGGATTCTAATTTGAGGGCTCGCCTAAAATTCTGTTGGTTTGGCAGTAACTTTTTGATCGGTTACTCACGTCACAAGAAGTGAACATTAAAAAATTTATGTACCCTGCTTTTGAATGTTTCCTCATACTGTGTATAATGGAAAAATATTTTCAGTTCCCTTATATCATTATATTTTTAGTCATATTCTTCCAATTCAATCAGTCATAAAATCTCTAGAGGGATATATTTTGGTAACTCACATTACGGTAACTCACATTTCAGTTTGTCCACCCTTCTTAGGCAGGTACAAGTTGAAACAATCAAACGAAAAACACTTCCCATAAAATATGAACCTGCCTTAAAACAAAAACTCACAATAACACTTGCATTTTGCATGTAAAAACAAGGTGCCAAAATGATTACCTAAAATCCATATTTTTAGCCCCAAAAAACTTAGTTTTTGTTTTCATAAAAGATTTCATAAAATTTCCTTTTTGTCCACATTCTCATTGCCCTTGTATGAATTGCCTTAAACAGGTAACGCTCGTTGCCTTAATATTAGGGCAGTGCTCATTGCATTAATTTCCATCTCAGTCCCAGTCCAAGCAGTGGCGGTTCAACGGGGGGTTGCTTTAGCCGCCAAAATTTTGTCTAGCCCCCCCCCCCCCCCCAAAATTCCCCCCTCAAAAAAAATTGCACTAGTAAATTGTAAGAATGTGACGTACATGCGAATGGTCTCCCCCTAAATAAATAGTCGTGAGAAGGGTGAATTTCCTTTATTAAATATAGTGTGCCTGATTTTATCTGCGCTCCCCGTAGAAAATATGGCACGATCGAGCCCCCTCCCCCCATTGATTTTCGGATGCCTAAGTGTCCGGAGAAAATAACCGGTCTACATTTCAGCACGTCTTCCTGAAAAAAAAAATTCTGGATCCACCCTGCTAGCCCCCAAAAATATTGGCTCTAGAACCGCGCCTTGGTCCAAGTCCCAGTCAAAACCCTACACCAATTTCCGTCCAGGTATCAGTCTATCCTCAAACCCCTAAAATTAGTGCAATTGAAGAACAACTTTGCCTTGCCAGAGAAAACAGTTTCTAGCGAACCATGAGTGGAAACCATCATGACTAAATCTGACAAGTCATTTACACAAATGCGTCATTGTAGTTATTGTAATTGCTGAATATTTTGATTTTTTTTTTAATGTTGCAGGTATTCAAGAGTGATGACAAAAATGTTGCCACAACCATGCCAGATGAAATCTTTCTTGATTGTTGGGAATCATTTCACTTTGTAGTTTCCCTCACAATTGATGAAAATCTTCTTAGCGGTATGAGATTTTTTTGCTTTCCCTTGCTTGCATTGTTGGCATTTTCAAAATTATATCAGGATACAGTATACATTGTTGTTTGCGAAGAATTATATTGTTTGGATGTTGGTAGCCAAGTGACTTACATGTACGCATTCAATCTTAGGCTTACTGGACGGACTGTATGCATATGTTTACAGTACATGTACAAATTACATGACGTGTCATGCACAAATGTACATTCGTTAGTTTGATTGATATGCCGTCTATGATAATCCACAATGTTCATGTGTTAATTACATGACATGTCATGCAAAAAATGAACATTCTTTAGTTTTGATTGATACCCTGGCTATGATAATCCACAGTAAAATGAACGACATAGATACTCAGGCTGGCAATGTTTTGGTAAGAACATTGATTTTGCTCAACTGGAGGCTTGTGTCAATACCTTTTTTAGTCCTTACCTTTGCAAAGAAGTCGGTGATTTTGGAAATGTTATTTTTACCCGCAGCTGGTGTTAAAGGGAATGTACATCATTGGCTTTTGCTGTACGGTAATTTTCAAAAATGAAATATTTGAGGTATAATAGATCAAATATTGTTACACGGACATGTTTGAAGTTTGTGTTCGAAACTGCTGGAAAAGCCAAGAAAAACAAACATATGAACAACTAGCGCGCATCTGCTCACGAAGCTCCGTGACCCTACGCTCAGCGCAGGAAAATGACACGAAAACAGAGCCCTCATTGCAAACTTTCGTCAGTAAAAAGAAAGTACGTCTGTGTTTCTCACCAACTCGCTTCGCATTTGAAAGTTCAAATGATTACCTGTAGATTGGTTACTTTTAACAAATATTTGATGCACGGGGAAAAGGGGCTTTTTTCACTCCAAAAACGGGCATAAAACATCAAAATCGGCAAAGTCAATGGAGGTCAACAAGATTAATGATAATTTTCCGGTGGGTTGTCTCACTAAACTGAACGGCATAGTCGTTCTCTTTTTCCTACAGAATGAACTCGCACTTCTGAATAAACTACATGAAATTTCCTTTCCACTCATATAAGAATCATTTTGATTGGAAGAGTGGATGAAAGGGCTTTTTTGCTTCCAATCATGGAACGTCTCTTTTCTAGACCATGACCCGATTATAATATGCAACGTGCCTCTGTAGTCTGGCTCCATGCATATACAATAACCACGCGTGTATTGGTAGGTTGAATGGGGAACAAGGTCAGGCCACGCATTTGTCTCGCCCGCCGGCACTCTCGAAGCACCCGTTGGAAAACTGTTCGTTGTGTCCTCTTGATTGTTCGTTTTTCACCAATTCAACGTCTTAAAACTACAGTTTTCAGTGCATGAATATACCTTCATACCATAGGTTTTCTGTTATTTACATAACATTCTCTGGATATCGACGAAATGAGCCTTTTTGCTGTTCATGTTTGTCGGACCTTAGCATATTCCCTAGAGGGGTGTATTTGTGCATGGTTTGCGTTATCTCGCCTGCATGGTGCAGTCCACAAACAATACCTATAGGACATTAATAAGTGGTTTGCTTATCAAATCTTGTATTCATACCATTGTTAATGTGCAATAGAAAACATGAGTATTACATTAAAATTTTATTTAGCTGAACAGTTTTAACTCCAAAACCTGTATTGTGTGCTGTACTTGCATATTCTAGATACTGTGTACGGCAGCTATAGGGTCCCCCACTGTGAAATGGTCCGGTCCATTTGACCTGTTACGCAATGAATGTGAGTGCTGTGTTTACACAAGGTCAGGGCCTGAGTCACGCTCACAGGGCCAGTTGTTTATTGCACAAATTCCGGGCAAAGTTGTTCATATGAATGTTCAAGTAGTCTGGTTCCCCGACTCCACTAAAGATGAAATGGATCAATTTTATCAATTTTATTAGATGCCGGAAAATTGTAACGTAAGGGAACCAGTTTAGCTGGCCTGCACCCGTTCATGAACATGTAACCAATAACAAACAAAATTTTGACTGAAAAAAAAAGGTAACTTTGGAGCAGTAGTTGAAAATTAGTAAGGTTTTTCCAACGGTGGTCGGCCGACCACCGTTGGAAATTTATACAAAAATACCATTTTCTTAAAAATGACTTCACACCAAGTGCCATAATTTTACAGGATGCTTTAGACTCTCATTAACCAACATCCTAGTCAGGTATTTTGTAAAAACTAATGGTAGTTTTATTTGTTGATGTTTGCAAATGTTGTATATTCCCTTTAAGGCCTAAAAATAACACAGTGACCGTCCAGCCCCACGTGTCTATGCGGTATCATGAAACACAATTGGTACAAAAAGATTGTTGATGTTTTCATTTTTAAAAGGAAAAAAATTGGTAACTTAAAGTGTTATTGTTAAACATTTCTCACTCAAAAAAACCCTGAACTTTCACACGCCTCAGATGCTTGGAAAAACTGGCCATCATTTCAGAGATCTTGCTGTACAATCACAGCTGAATGGCTCACTGGCTAAAACACCAGGGGGTAAATAGGCCCCCCCCCCCCCCCCCCGAGATGAAGCTGCATCCATGCACATTTGCATTACACATGCTCAAGTTTGCGTTGACATAGGCATGCCCCAGGGTACCGATCCATTACCTACCTTGTGCAAAGGGTCTATTCGAGCTGTGTTTTACAAAGCAGTAGGGACTAATACCAAAAGTCTTTCAGAACGATCAAGATGATAAACGTTGTGGGGTCCATCGCAGCGTCACAACAGATGCCAAGATCACACAAAAACTGGGCATGTGACGGTGCAAGTGGCAAAGGCCGAAATAAAAAAAAACATGCATCCACAAATTGGTCAAAAATCGGCCGAGTGTTCCCTAACGTGGCACAAAATAAAATGTATCTTTTAACTTTGTAACAGGTGCGCAAAGTCAAGATTTATAGAGTTAATAGATACAATTTTATTGTGGCGTGATTTTTCAAAAGTAAGAAAATAAGCTACTAACAAACTTGTATTGTGATAGGGCATACATAGTGGAGATAATGATGTTATTTAGTAGAATTTGTGAACCTTCAAGAAATTCTTAAATGCTAACTTGGGATTTTCTGAGATTAATTGTTCAAGTGGACCACTCAGCCAATTTTGTGCCCAATTTCAGAATGCCACTGTTTTTTTTATATTTTTGTCTTTGCCGCTTGCACTGTCACACACCCGGCTTTTGTATACATAAATTTAAGATTTATGAATGGGAATGCAATAGAACTTGATGAAATTTCACTTGCCTGTGAAATTTGAATTAAAATTTTTCCTCTACAGCAAGGCACTAGAGGTGAAAAAATCTAGGTGCACGCCACATAAGGGTATAGGGCCGCTCCACGTTAGGGCCTATCAACAAATCAGCAGGAATTATTACACAACATATTGTTGGCACATGCTTGATATACGTGTACTGTACACCTGTTACTGCAGTAGTGCAACGCTGAACATAAAGTTGTTACAAGGCCATTGGCTGGCCCTGGGCATGAGTGCGTCTCTACCATGCTGCGTGGCGATATGATCTTTGCATAAAAACAATTTTTGCAAAAACGCTTAGCCCAAACACAAAATATGTTTCTGTACTCTTGTCCCCAAAACAACCCCCAAAATAAAATTTGAGGACAATTCAGCATTAGGCGTGTGATTTCGATTGTCTGGCTTGTGAGCGTGTGAATTGATTCTGAGGCTTGTGATGCATGCCAGGTGCGTGAGACACGTCTGCGTCACATATGAATATTTGAAAATACGTTGTGTGAAAAGTCATCAACCAATGAAAGTTCACAATTCTATAACATGGTATATCAACAACAAAAATGTTGTGAGGTGGGATCTTCACTCAGTGTTGTGATCAAGTCTATCACAAGTCAATCTCAAGTGTGGTCACAAATGTGGGATGAAAGGAATGCCTTTGTCACAGATCATATGAATAACTGATGACTTGTTACTGATTTGAGGACTTGTGATGGACTCCACTGCAACATTAATTGTTGTTAGTGTTATTTATAGCAGTGTAGACTGGTGGTCCTGACTTAGCATTTGTTTACATATTGTCCATTTAATGCCATGTTGCTACATCCTATTAATGTATGTTATGGACATAGATTAGTTGTCATTTTTAGTGGTGGATCTATGAGGGAAGGGGAAAATACAGGTAACAGGAGAAAGAACCCCACAAGCCCACTAAACTCCCATCTTGACACCTACTTCCCCCATCATAAGCCAAACCTGGGTCAGCCACTGATTTTACATTGGCACCAATAAAATACAATACTTAAACATTTGGTATAAGTTTGAGTTCTCGGTCAATTTGTGGCTGGTTTAAACTTGTAATTTCTGATCATTTATTATCTTTGAATAACAGAAATAATTCTATATATTTAGGAGCAAGCTCATTGGATGAACTTTGGATTACCCTGGAAGTATCTGATCAGAACCTGATTGATGTGAGCACAAAGAGAGAAGAAGTTTACGTTAACAGCTCTGTAAAATACCAGGTGACTATTATTCAACTGCTTTAATTCACAAAGCCACTCATGCACAGGGCATTTCTACTCTTCACCAATGTGATCAAAGCACCTTCCAAGAAGCCATTGAACATAATGCATAAATGGGTACAACTATTGAGTTGGTATTTCCTGGAACCCATTTGTATACTCAAAATGAAAATTCACACAGTCAAAACTGACACAGGTTGTCAATATGACCCCCTCCCCTCATTGGGGGACACAGGTTGATAATATAAACCCCTCCCAGGGGTGCTGCATAACAAAAGCAGGGTACTTTGTTTGATCAATTAATGCAGCTGTCCACAGTATCTTCAATTACTAGGTTCTGTGTGGACATTTTGTTTGTACAGTTATTACAAACGGCATGAACGTGATCATCAGCACTGTAGTCGTTCGAAATTGCTTTCAGTTAAGGTTTCGAGGCTATAAACAGCAAAACATATGTCAAGACATTTTGACAGAGTCAAGTTAGCTTCATGGAGCAATTTATCCTTAAGCCCATCATCCACAGACAATTTGGTCACAAACAAGATCATCCATAAGTAGACCAAGGCTGCATGTCGCTGCCAGTTTGCACAAATGTATTTTAATAGTTTAAAAGTTATATTGGTTTGACCAACACAGTGTTTTCCTAAAAATCAAGTTTCACACGGTACCTTTGCTTCTCATCATCACTCTTATCAAGACTATTATGGATATCAATTAGGGCATATGCTGCCAAGTGCTGTGAAAAAATGCACTTTTTGCTCTTCATCTTTAATTACAAATATGTGCTAAAAGAGGGCACCGTTATCGTACCATTTTGAAAACATCAGGCATTTAAAAAGTTGCTGGTTAGTTCAAAGAGGTAAAACGTCTAAACATATGACTGACATACGTGTACCAGGCAAATGTGAAGTGCAACTTAAATTAAACACAAATATTTAAAACTTCAGTGAAGTGTCGTGTAGACAGTATAGAGAGAGAACATTATTGAGTCTATCTATTTTCTTTATGGTTACCCAATTGAATAGCTACTTATTGCAGACAAGGGGAGCCTGCAGACCCAGTTGGCATCAGGTGTTGGCCTCCATCGTGTCTCTGTATCAATAGAAGTATGGATGTCCCAATGCAAGTGCTCGGCTTGTGATAGCCATGCTAGCAAGCAATTGCAGGTACTAATTCCTATATGTTTGATGGGAGAAGTATGTTGGCAATTTAGTATTTCAGGAAAAGATAAACTGAAGAGTAAGCTGTGGTTCTCAACCTATTACATGTATGTATCCAGCACATTAATAGAAGAGGTTAACTCCATTGCTTGGTTTTTATATTTAGCTGTTGCCAATTTCAAATGGGAACAGCTTTTGCTTTCGCTAAGATTTTTTCCCCCCATTTTTCCTTTTTGTTTTTAAAATTTTTCTTCCACTTTTCCCATAGGTTTTGTACAAGCTTTCATTCTACAAGTCATTTTGGCAACTTGTTTTCAATACTTTTTAAAATCATTAACCATCATCTGAAGATGTGTCACTCACAATTTCCTCATGATGGCGCCATCAGGGGTCACGTGACATCAATTTAAAGGTTAATTTTGTACAGTACTATAACTATAGAATTATTTGACCAATTGATCTGAAATTTAGTAAGTAGATAGACAGGAAAATCTTATACTTTATTATAGATGAAAATTGACATGATGTCTTGATAATGCCATCATATGTTACTTAATAGTGACTTAAAATATATAGGCTTACTTCTGTATCTTGAAATTTGTACAGCTATTTGGCCTCAAATGTTACATATATATAGAGACAGTCTAAAGTTATATTTATTTTTAGAGTAATGTGACAACAAATTATGTACTTCTCTTCTTATGACGTCATGAATATTCAGAACGGCAATTTGGTGGCCACCATATCTCAACAAAACGATCGGGTACATGTATGATTCCAGTTCTTTGCAAATTACATTATATTGACTTGAAGGTGTAACTGCTGGAATGTCAAGGTCATGTGACCAGTGTTGTTGACTCGAGTCGCTGACTTGGACTCGAGTCGGACTCGAGTCGCTATTTTTGTTTACTTGAGACTTGACTTGACTTGGGTAAAAAATGACTTGTGACTTGACTTGACTCAAATAAACTGACTTGCTGACATAAACACGTTTCTTAAATGTGACCAGCCACCTTTGGTGGACTAGTTGTTAAGTCTAGTTTTTCTCTCGGAAGGGCACAACTTATCTCTCCCCCCTTGTCTTAATTGCACAACAATGCAGCGAGGTCTGGCAGCTTATGCCCCAGGGCAGTTCCCATAGCTGACCAGGGCCTACACCCAAGACCACAGTGTAGATATGATCACTTTGCCACTTACTTTCCTACTGAACACTGTTCCTTGAAGACCTACTGCAGATCCAGACACCAAACCTATTTAGCTTTTGTTCCAGTACATAGCATCTTATTGCCAATATACCAACCCCTTTTTGTAGGTATGATTACTATTGTTTCATGCAATAAAATCAGCTTGAAGAACTTCATTTGGTCACATGCGTCGTAGACGGGATTCAAGCTTCTTTTAAGGGGTTGGTAATACAATTTGGCAAACCTGCAGGTGAATTACAGAGTGTGAGATCGTCACCAACCCACACCATGGATGAATTGGAGGAGCGAGTGAAGGTGCTGACAAAGCGGTTAGCTCAGCAAACCGGCCCTGGCACAAAAACTAAAGTGGTGGTGGTCCCCAGAGAGCGAGGTGCGAAGCTGTCAGGGCGACCTCGTACTGATAAGGACCCTGAGGTCATCGAATGGGCAGAGGATATGCGGTGCATGACCAGTGACCTGACAGAAACAGAAGGCGTCCAGTTCATTGTAGACCACCTCGAGGGGGCAGCAAAGGACGAAGTGCGGCTCTGCCCTGCTGCTGACAGAGACACACCAGACAAGATATTGAAGCCAATTGTGAAGACCCTCTGCCCCCAGGATACCCCATCGTCCCGCTGGGGAGAGTTCTATGCAAGAGTGCAGCGAGGAGGGGAGTCAGTCCAGGATTTCTCTCTGCAGCTGATGAAGCTCCTGCGACGGGTGGCTGTAGTTTCCCTGACCGATGGCATGAATGACCAGGATGCTGTCCTGTGTGAGCGTTTTGCAGCTGGCTTGGCTGACCCTACACTGCGGAGGGAGGTTTGACGGGTCATACAGGAAAACCCCGGCATGGAGTTTTCAGAGCTCCGTAGCAAGGTGATATCATGGGAGAGTCCATCCACCACAGCTGTGACGAGGGAGGCTAAGGCCTCGGAAAGTGCCTTGCAAGCCCAGCTCGACCGCCAAGTAGGCCAGATACTCGCTACGCAGGAGGCAGTGACCAGGTTGTGTGAGCAGGTGCCGTTGCTGCTGTCATACCTGAATGCTGCTACAGCAAGACCAAGCAGACCGAGCCGGGGACCAGTGAAGTGCTACAACTGTGATGGTACAGGCCATTTCGCAAGCCAGTGCCCTAGCCCCAAGAGGAGACAACAACGGCGCAGGCAACAGATTGCTGGGCTGATGCACCCCCATTCTATCAGTCCCCAAGGGACAACGAAGACCGCCTCTCTCAACCAAAGATGTCCCCCCAAAAAAGCCAGCCCTCCATCATGAAGAGCCAAGCGGTAGAGGGGAGGGAAGGTGGCTCCCCAACAAATGCCTGCACAGTGGAAGAGATGTTTAAGAAAGCAGTTGCAAGGAGCCCCGAGGTGACTGTATCAGTAATGGGTCAGGATGTTCACTTCATTCTTGACACTGGGAGTGAAGTGACCATCCTGCCAGAGAGTATCTACCGATCTTTGGATGGCGGGCAACCGCTGCAAGACATATCCAGATGGCTGAAAGTATATGCAGCCAATGGCATCGAGCTTCCATATGTGGGCTACCCGGAGTTGGATATGGATGTACTTGGGATCCAGCTAGGCAGGGTGGCAGTACTCCTTTCACCGGCATCAGGGGCAAGTGGTAGTACCATTACAGGCTTGCTCGGCTGCAACGTGATACGAGAGGTACGCTCAGCCTTGCTGGAGGAGAATGGTAGCAAATACCTACAGTCACTACGCGACAAAGGACCTTGGGCGAACGCCTTGCTGGGATGTGAGATGGAGGACAAGGAAAGTGCCAAGACGAGATTCGTAAAAGTTGGAGGGAGGCAGCTGATCCTCATACCGGCCCAGACTTACAGGGTGGTAACTTGTACAACGACAGGGGCGCCGAGAAGAACACATCAATCAGAAGTCTGAATCGAGGCTGTGCATGGGCGCATTGGGAACCTCCCGCGGAATGTAGCAGTAGTGAATACCTGTTCCTCCTTCCAGGGTGGACTAGTTTCCACTAGAGTTGTATACGTTGGTGAGGAGGACGTATGGTTGCAACCCAGGACACGACTCGGAGTCATGTCTGATGCAAAAGATCCTCCATTCGGAGGAATACCATGCAGGAGACGAGTAACCACCAAATGGTTGACCCTGAAGAGGCCACTGCCCATGCGAACTGCATCACTATTAAGTTGGAAATGCTTCATTAAGTTGGAAATGCTGGAAGTAATAAATTCATGGTGTTTTGGCTGAACCTTTTCCAGTAGTTTAGACCATGTGGCCACAGGCCTATGCTTTCGTGTATATAGTTTAGCTAGCAGTGCCTCTGCTTATCAGTTATCTTGATCAGACACCACAGGTGGTTGGGCTCTGCTAGAAACAGTGAGGCCCTTTAGAGATTAAGTTACTGTCTTCTGGAGTAAAACCCCCTTAGGGCTATTTAGCTGAGTGTGATGCTGGTATTTAGGAAGTGAGTTTATCAATTGCCATGTATCGATGGACTGTAGGATTGCACATGATTGCATGTATCGATATTGATGTTTTAGCGATGAAGTTGCTTTGTTTTGATTAAGTTTGTTCCAGTAATTGATATACAATCATTGGCACATCGCCACACAGATTTATTCAGTGGAGCACTGATGTTTTGAGACTTAATAGTTTTCTATTTGGAGACTGTGTTCTTTGAGTTGCTAGAAAGAGCACACGTTTGTGTTTATATTAGCCTCATTAAGTATTCACTCTCTTTTTTATTTGATCTTTATGCAAGTTGATGTTTTTCTTTATTAGAGTGAACTGCTGCATAATGACTCACATTATTACTTGTTTAGTTTTAGTTTTCATTTTACTTATTATTGTTTCTTTTCTTTCCTTTTTTTATAGCCAATATACCAACCCCTTCTTGTTTTGTGTGATTACTGTTGTTTCATGCAATAAAATCAGCTTGAAGAACTTGATCCGGGGCACTGGCTAGAGACGCTCCTCCTGCGATGGATTGGGCAGGGCCATCCTGCTGGTCACTTGGGGCTCCACAGTCATGAGGGCCTGGCTGGGATAACGGAGCTGCCGTGCTCGCACTGCTGGTTATCCCGGCTGAAGTCTTGCCACTTAAATCAGGGATACTGGAACAGAGAAGAGGGGCTGGGTCTGCCGGCTCTCCAGCGGCCTGCTGGAGGGTCTCCTCTGTCAAGACAGGATCATCGGGCTGGGATGTTAGGACTGGATCTGCTGGCCCTCCAGCGGCCTGCTGGGGGGTCTCCTCTGTTATTAAAGACAGGATCATCGGGCTGGGATGTTAGGACTGGATCTGCTGGCTCTCCAGCGGCCTGCTGGGGGTCTCCTCTGTTATGACCGGGCTATCAGCCAGGGCTGGTGATACTGGATCTGTGGGGTTGCTGGTGGGTCCCTGTTCTATGTCTGGAGCATACATGGTTATGACCATCTCCGGCAGTTGTCGTTCAGCTGCATTTCCCTCGTCTCTTAGTTTGTCTTGTTGAGGATCAGTGTGGAGAGGACCATCAGGAACACTGTCTCCTGTGTCGAGAATCTCCGTTCGGGTAACCCTCTTCATCGGCCCAGTCCCATCAGCTAGTTGTACCACATACACATTTGTTTGTGGTCGTGCAATCACCTTGTAGGGCGTTGCCTTCCAGTGATCCCCAATCCGTTCCGTAGGAGTACTCTGGTACCTAGAGCAATGCCCTTGTCGTTTGCTTTGTCGTCCTGTCTCCCACACCTGGCCGCGCTCTTCCTCTATATTCTCGAGGGCCATTTCAGCTGCCTGTCGCAGTTTTTGCTGATGCGACGTCACCCAAGACTCAGTTGGTGGTGCTCCCATGACATCCTCATCAAACATCATCACATAGTCATTTGGCAGCAATGGTTCCTGACCCATGAATATGTAGAAAGGGGAAAGGCCAGTGGATGCATGCGGGGTGCAGTTATACATGAACGTAAGTTCCTGTAGATGGTCTGGCCAACGCTTCTTCTGCTCAGGGGGTAGGGTACGGAGAAGGTTGTGCAAAGTGTGATTGAATTTCTCGCACTGCCCGTTGCCCTCTGGATGGTAAGCTGTTGTCCTGCTCTTTGAGATCCCATATGCTGAGCACAGATCCTTCACAAGCTGGGACTCAAAGTTCCTCCCCTGATCACTGTGTATACGGCGGGAAACTCCATATACTTCTGAAACCATTCCTTTATGAGAATTTTGGCAACAGTGGAGGCTTTCTGATCTCTGAATGGGACTGCTTGTGTGAACTTGCTGAGGACATCTGTCATGACTAACACGTTTTCGCGTCCATCTTACGTCTTCTCTAGTGTCGTGAAGTCGATGGCTAGGATGTCAAGGGGCTTGTCTGCTTGGAGTGTCCCCGTAGTCGGACGGACCCTGGGGGTTGGTGCCTTCGCCACTGTGCACCTTTCACAACTCTTTCACCACCTCTCCACATCAGCCGACATCCCGGGCCACCAACATCTCTTTCGTAGGAGTGCGAGGGTGTGTTCCTGGCCTTGGTGGCCAGCCTGATTATGCAGTGCCCCTAGCATTGGCTGGAGCTCTGCAGGCAGCAGCAGCTGGTGGTATTGTCCCTCAAGGGGGTCTTGGTATTTGATGTAGAGCACCCCATTCTTCTCGGCCACTCTGTCCCACCTTCTAACGAGGGCCCTGACCGCATTCAACTCGTGCTTTAGGTCAAGCCAAGAGGGCTTTGTGCCATATCTCCAGTTCCTCACAAAGCCGGCAATGGTAGGGTCCCTCTTCTGTAGTTCAGCGAGCATCTCTGCGGAGTAGCTGGGTAATGTCGTAGTGGTGGGGGGCGTGTCCATTGTTGTAGTGCTGCGTACTTTCACAGTTCGGGTTTGCACGCCAGGGATTTCATTGAGGGGTGCAGACTGGGTCAATTCTTGTGCCGCTTCTTCAATGTGTACTGGATGGCGGCTGAGGGCATCAGCATTTGCATTTGCCTTGCCAGACCGGTACTTCTTCTGAAAGTTGAACTGAGACAACTGGCTAACCCATCTCAACTCCGTGGCTCCAAGTTTTACCGTTTTGATGTATGATAACGGATTGTTGTCCGTAAACACGAGGAATTCTGCGCCCAGGAGGTAGTCACAGAATTTTTCCGTGACGGCCCACTTCAGTGCTAGTAGTTCAAGCTTCATGGAGCTGTAGTTCTGCATATTTCGCTCAGTTGGACGGAGACTTCTGCTGGCATAGGAGACCACCACTCGCCCTGATTCTTGTTCCTGAGATAGTACGGCCCCCAGGCCGTCAAAACTGGCATCTGTCTCCAGGATGAATGGCTTGGTTAAGTCTGGGAACCCAAGAATCGGTGGGGATGTTAGTCTCTCTTGTAGGGTCTTAAAAGCCTGGGTGCACTCAGGACTCCAGCGGTTGGCAAAGTCCTGCTCCTGGCTTGGACTGGGGCGGCGGCGTCCTCTACCCTTCTGACATTCTTGCTTGGTCAACAAGGCATGCAAGGGTGCTGCTATTGGGCTGAAGTGTTGGACAAATTGCCGGTAGTAACCTGCAAGCCCAAGAAAGGACCACAGTTCATGCTTGTTCTTGGGCGTCTTCCATTGAGTGATTGCCTCGGTCTTTCTTGGGTCAGTTGCAACACCCTCAGCAGAGACAATGTGGCCCAGGTACTGACATTCTTGACGAAAGAAGTGGCACTTGCTCGGTTTCACCTTAAGGCCATGGTGCCTCAGATGCTGAAAGACTACCTCTAGTCGTTGGAGGTGTTCTTTGAACCAACTCGAGAATACCAGTATGTCGTCCAAGTAGAGGAGCAAGCTGCTGTAGTTAAGGTCACCCAGAATCACCTCCATCAATCGCTGAAAGGTCGCAGGGATGTTGCTCAGCCCAAAGGGCATCCTCAAGTACTCATACAGACCCCCAGTACCCGCTCGAAAGGCTGTCTTGTGAATGTCCTCTTCGGCAACGGCCACCTGGTGGTAGTCCTGGGCTAAGTCAATGGAACTGAAGTATTTTGCCCCCTTAAGGGAGTCGAGCACACATACCGGTCGTTCATCATGAGTAGGGATGTTGTGTGTTATCGTCGATGTGTAACCAAGGTCCTCGTCATCATGGCAGAACACATCCTCATACTGCCTCAATAGCTTGGTGAGATGCTTCTGTTGTTCTGGTTCTAATGTGGCATTACCAATGTCAATGTTGAATGGTAGGGGTCTATCGGATGGTATATCTGTAGTGATGCGGTTCGCATGGGCAGTGGCCTCTTCAGGGTCAACCATTTGGTGGTTACTCATCTCCTGCTTGGTATATTCCTCCGAATGGAGGACCTTTGCATCAGACATGACTCCGAGTCATGTCTTGGGTTGCAACCATACGTCCTCCTCACCAACGTTTACAACCCTAGTGGAAACTAGTCCACCCTGGAAGGAGGAACAGGTATTCACTACTGCTACATTCTGCGGGAGGTTCCCAATGCACCCATGCACAGCCTCAATTAAGACATCTGATTGAGGTGTTCTTCTCGGCGCCCCTGTCGTTGTACAAGTTACCACCCTGTTACTCTGGGCTGGTATGAGGATCAGCTGCCTCCCTCCAACTTTTACGAATCTCGTCTTAGCACTTTCCTTGTCCTCCATCTCACATCCCAGCAAGGCATTCGCCCAAGGTTCTTTGTCGCGTAGTGACTGTAGGTATTTGCTACCATTCTCCTCCAGCAAGGCTGAGCGTACCTCTCGTATCACGTTGCAGCCGAGCAAGCCTGTAATGGTACTACCACTTGCCCCTGATGCCGGTGAAAGGAGTACTGCCACCCTGCCTAGCTGGATCCCAAGTATATCCATATCCAACTCCGGGTAGCCCACATATGGAAGCTCGATACCATTGGCTGCATATACTTTCAGCCATCTGGATATGTCTTGCAGCGGTTGCCCGCCATCCAAAGATCGGTAGATACTCTCTGGCAGGATGGTCACTTCACTCCCAGTGTCCAGAATGAAGCGAACATCCTGACCCATTACTGATACAGTCACCTCGGGGCTCCTTGCAACTGCTTTCTTAAACATCTCTTCCACGGTGTAGGCATATGTTGGGGAGCCACCTTCCCTCCCCTCCACCGCTTGGCTCTTTACGATGGAGGGCTGGATTTTGGGGACATCTTTGGTTGAGGGGGGCGGTCTTCGTTGTCCTTCGGGGATGGATAGAATGGGGTTGCATCAGCCCAGTGATCCGTTGCCTGCGCTGGTTGTTGTCTCTTCTTGGGGCTAGGGCACTGGCTTGCGAAATGGCCTGTACCATCACAGTTGAAGCACTTCACTGGTCCCCGGCTCGGTCTGCTTGGTCTTGCTGTAGCAGCATTCAGGTGTGACAGCAGCAACAACACCTGCTCACACAGCCTGGTCACTGCCTCCTGCGTAGCGAGTATCTGGCCTCCTTGGTGGTCGAGCTGGGCTTGCAAGGCACTTTCCAAGGCCTTAGCCGCCCTCGTCACAGCTGTGGTGCATGGAGCCTGCCACACATCACGTATACGACTAGCACTATGCGTGTGTTATGGACAACGTATCATACTCAACCTCGTGCATGCGAGGTGAAGTTTGTGCCGTGCGTAGTCTGACTATCATCCATTAATTTAGAGCGGTCATTCCATAGAGACCAAAGGCTACACGTACACATTGAGTGGTTTACAGTCAGCAAGTTAAATGCAACTATGGTTTAATTACGACTGGAAAACGGCTGCTACCCCCAATCCGCAATAAAGCAAAAATAATTCACATCATGCATTATACGAAAAGGTTCAGAAGGACATTTTGTCAGACGTCCTTCAAATATTCAACATGATGGAACAAGTTTGAAAATATTATATCAAAATGTGTTTCAAGACTCTTTAGATATATATAAAGTGTTTGAGAGAGGATGTTTGAAAAGTATGATTTTTTTTAAATCTCCTTACATGATGCATGCTTTGATAAACCCCATTCCCATCTCTACTCCAGCTCCGTTGTCGAATGCATAAACTGGTTCCTTTACGTGGTAGACCTATGTGCATCTAATATTTTAAAATGACTCGAGACTTGACTTGAAAAAATTTACTTGGGACTTGACTTGTGAAAAATTGACTTGAGACTTGACTTGGGAAAAAAGTGACTTCAGACTTGACTTGACTTGCTAAAATTTGACTTGGGACTTGACTTGACTTGGAAAACTCTGCATGTGACCCTCACTTCTGGTGATACCGGAAGGGGTGATTGTAGAATCTAATTATCATATCTCATGAATCATTAATTTGATAAAGCTGATAAACATGCAGCAACATTCAAAGATAAATATATTAAATTATTAGTACCCTGCAATCTATTGTGCTAATGTTATGTTGTCATAAATATTTAATTAGGCCATTTTATGGCCACCATATTTCAAGAATGCGATAAGGTACGAAACCAATTCTTTGCAAATTGCATTATATTGGCTTGAAGGTTTGCCTGCTTTAATATCACGTGACTGGTATAACCGGAAGTGCAATTATTACCAATTTAATATTAATTTCCAAACTGCATAAGGTGACAGGTTTTGATTAATTCATTTTTAACTGCTTCGTACTCTTCATAATAGACAATCAAAACAGTTTGGGAGCAGCTTTACAGTCGTTTAGTTACAGCTACGGTTGGCAGTTTCGGCAACTTTGCTGAAACAGCCAAAAAAGTCTTTTTGTGTTGTTTTTCTTTCTTCTTCTGCTTCTTTTTGTTCCTGAAGAGTGAGTCATGATGACATCATCAGGGGTCATGTGATGTCATCTTGAAGATGCATATTTTAAAGTCCTATATCTACAGAACTATAAGTCCAATTGGGTTGAAAGTTGGTGTGTAGGTAGACCGGGATGTGTTATAGAAGAAAATTGAGATGACAGCGTTTTACAGTCCCTCAGCCTGTTCCGCGGGTCCTCACTGGTTCCCCTGTGGTCGGGCGGTCTTGGCGCAAACGGATTATGAGTTAGCTTTTCCATTTGTTGTAAAACTTGTTTTCATTAGTTACTCAGTTTTATCGGAAAAAGGTATTAATTAGAAATTTTCATTAATCACATCAATGAAGTATAGCTTTGTGCAGGGTGAGCGCACAGATGCAGCTCCCCTTAGTGCTCCACTTTCTTTATAAATTTCAAAGTTTTGCAACTTTAATCCACTTTGAAATTGTTATCAACTGGATGAACTATGGACTTGGATCCAAGAGGCATACCTTGAGGACAGGTCTTCAACTAGAAGCAGAGAACTTTGAGGGAGAAATTCTGGTGGTGGCTCAACACAGAATATCATAGTTGGAAGCCATTACATCACATACAATGTGTACTACACACAGTGGACCTGAGCCCGCACAGTTGCACTGACTCTGGTATCGGATTCAATTAGGATAATCCGTTGACAATGAGACCAATTACTCTTATTGTGATTACAGTAGCAGTAGCTAGCCTCACAGACAGCTTGAATGGACTTGAGGACTATGCTAATCTTCCACCCGCCCATCCTTTTGTGAAACAGCCATTCATCCGAAAGCACTTTCTTCAAAGAAGAAGTATTTACTACTCAAACTGTGTAGCTACTTTCCAGATTGAACTTCTTAGGGCTGGAGATGTACAACCTAACCCAGGTCCTGATCTGCAAGAGTCTTGGAGAGTTGAGCACACTTCATCTTATCCATCCTGTCGTAAATATGTATATAGCCCAGAGTGTATACTGAAATTACAAGTTGTAAACAACCAACGTTTACCCAAACATGTTTACAATATCATAAAATCCTTTGGACTGAATCGCATGAAACCCACCCGCCGAGGTACTAGAGCTGGCGTTAAGACCAAAGCATGGTTTTCAGAATGTGAAGTGTCAGATCCGGATCAAAGTTCATTATCGACTGGTCATCACTCCGAGACTGTTTATCATCATCATTCTCCTGTGAATGCAACATCCTTCCCGTCGGAAGCAGAGTTGGACAGCCACCCGATTCCAGTCATCAGCCTTACAAAACGACAATCTCAGCCCCGTGAAAAGAACGGCCCGAATTTAAATAACCTTGTCAAAATACAACTGCATCAAGGACTTTCTTCTCCGGAAACTACATTTAAACTTTGCACCCTGAATGTTCGTTCATTACGCAGTAAGTCAGCAGCTATCTACGACTATGTCTGTGACAGTAAAGCCGATTTGTACGCTTTCACAGAGACTTGGCTCACTACGAAGGACTCAGCTGTCATCCATGACGTCGTACCAGCAGGCTACAAATTCAACCATTATCCTAGACCTAATCGTCGAGGTGGTGGCACTGCAGTTCTTTACAGAGATACTTTATACATTCGTAGATTTGATGCTGGTGCTAAGGAATCGTTTGAGTTTAGCGTTCACCTTGTTATTCTTAAGTCATTACAGTTTAGACTGATTAATGTTTATAGACCTCCTTATTCTGACAACAACCGAGCTCCATTTAGAGTTTTTCTCACAGAGTTCAATGAGTTTATTCAACCCCATTTACTATGCAGATTACCACTTATAATAACCGGGGATTTTAATGTTCATGTTGATGTTGCCATTGATTCTGATGGGAAAGCTTTTAGAGATTTTCTTGAATCTGTTGGTTGCCTCCAACATGTTGATGTTACTACTCACACCAAAGGTCATACTTTAGATCTTATAATTAGTCGGAGTTCTGATGATATTATTTTGGGGAAGCCATGGACAGACTTGTTGGTTTCCGACCATATGTCAGTAATGTGTTTACTCAAGACCCAGAAACCACCTGTGAATGTGAAGAAAGTCTCTTATCGTAAAACAGGATTGATTGATTTCGAATTATTCCAGAATGATTTGGGATTAAGTGATCTATGTGTTAATCCGCCAGACAGTTTGGACGAGCTGGTAGCTCTATACACACATACTTTATCTTCTATTCTGGATAAACATGCACCAGTGATAGTTAAAGAGGTGCGTTTAAAACCAAAGGTACCCTGGTACAGTGAAGAAATAAGACAAGAAAAAAGGAAGCGGCGTAAAGCAGAAAGGAAGTGGATTAAGAGTGGTTTAGAAAGTGATCATGATAGCTTTAAGGCTGCTCGGAACTCCACTCTATATCTGATGAATAATGCTCGTCGTGACTATTATACTCATTGTGTTAATGAAAGTAGTACTGATCAAAAGAAGTTGTTCAATCTCACCAAGTCAATGTTGAATATGAAAAAATCTGTAGTGGAATTACCACAACACATAGACACAGAGACCTTTGTGAATGAACTAGGTTCTTTTTTTGACCAGAAGATTACAAACATTTGTGACAGAATTCAGTCGAGTCTAGGTGATGTACGTAGTACTTGTGGCGTTCCTAGTGATAGTTTTATCGCTGAACTTCAACACCCTTTCTGTCAGTTTAAATCCTTGTCAGAAAGTGATGTTAAGAACTTGGTCATGAAGTTAAGTAAGAAAACTTGTACTTTGGATCCTATGCCCACAAAGTTAATTGTTAATTGCCTTAATATCTTATTGCCAGTTCTCACAAAAATAATCAATTTGTCTCTTAGAAGTGGGTTGTTTCTATCAGATTGGAAGTTAGCATTGGTTAAGCCGCTCCTGAAAAAGCCTGGTATTGATCTGCAATTTGAAAATTGTAGGCCGATTAGCAACTTACAATATGTTTCTAAGCTGGTTGAAGGTGCGGTGGCAGATCAAATTCACCAATACCTTTCACTGAATGATTTACTACCTTCAATGCAATCTGCATACAGACAACATCACAGCACCGAAACTGCTTTACTCAGAGTTAAGAACGATCTTCTCATGGCCATGGATAAGCAACAGGTTACATTTTTGATATTGCTTGACATGAGTGCCGCATTCGATTCAATCAAACATGAAATTCTCCTGAGCGTTCTTCAAAAACATTTCGGGATATGTGATGTTGCTTTGTCATGGTTTGATTCTTACTTGAGTGGGAGAAGGCAGAAGGTTGCAGTGGATGATGTTTTGTCTCAGGAATTTAAAGTGTTACGGGGTGTACCCCAAGGCTCTTGCTTGGGACCCCTTTTGTTCACCCTGTACACCAGTAGATTGTTTCAAGAAATCCAACGGAAGTCTCCTGAAATTTCCTGTCATTGCTACGCAGATGACACTCAACTATATATATCATTTTCGCCAAGTCAAGTTAATGAAAACAATTCTGTCTTAGCATTAGAAGAATGCATAATGCATGTTTATACTTGGTTGTCATTGAATAATCTTTTGTTGAACGATAAGAAAACTGAATTTCTGATATGTGGTACTCCTAGGCAAACATCAAAGTTACAAATAGAGAGTATCAAGGTCGTTACGTCACAAATATCACCCTTCACCTCAGTAAGGAATTTAGGCATTTGGTTTGATTCACACTTGACATTTGATAAGCATATTTCTGAAGTTTGTAAGAATGCATTTTACTATCTGTTTAATATCCGGCATATCCGTAAATACTTAAATCGTGGTTGTACAGAAAAAATTATTCATGCCTTCGTGACTAGCAGGTTAGATTATTGTAACAGCTTATTCTTTGGTTTGCCTGACACTCAGATTAACAAATTGCAAAGGGTTCAGAATGCTTGTGCTAGATTAATCTGTAATTCCTCCAGATACTCTTGATGCAGTCCATTGTTACATGATTTACATTGGTTACCCATTCGACAAAGAATAGCATTTAAAATTCTTTTAACAACTTATAAAGCCATTAATGGTATAGCACCAATGTACATTCAGGAGCTCATAACCATGAAATCACTCTCTAGAACAACCTATTGTCTCAGGAGTTCGCAAGACCACACATTGTTGGCTTACCCTTCATATGAACATCAAAGGCTACCCTCGGTGATCGGGCATTTGTGCACGCTGCTCCTACACTATGGAACAATCTCCCTCCTTGTATCAGACAATCTTCTTCACTTAATGTATTTAAGTCCAGGTTAAAAACACATTTATTTCACAATTAAGTATTTCTAGTATTTTGTATTTTTCTGCATTTCTGTTTGTTTTTTTGTAATGCGCAGAAGAGTATATCCATATAGGTTTTGCGCAATATAAATGTCCTTTATTATTATTATTATTATTAAGTTCTGTTTTCAAAATATTTGTTTCGATCATTTATATCTAGTTATTCATTAATTCCAACGAACTTCATATTTTGTGTCAATTACTTCTTGTTTTCTACAGTTGAAATGAAAGACGTCAAGATGAAATCAAAGTTATAGCACATGATTCAAAAATCTAAACATACATGTAGGACCCCAGCACAGTTAATCACCCATACTGGACAATGGTATCGCCCTACAGTGAGGGTTGTCCAGCCAATCAACCGCAAACCATGTGCGCGTGTGGCCACACACACACTCATGGACAAAAATCTTTTATGAAAGCGGAGAGCATACTCCATCTTACTACGTATAAATGATTTGAAGAGTCCCCGGGTTGACATAGCCAATGAATGAATAACTGCTGGCGAGCTGCTTAAGCCACTGAGGGGATGTGTCTCTTCCAGCTCATAGGGCAGGTGAAAGCGACCTCAAGAAGCTTGAGTTCAACTTCTTCAAGAATGTGGCCATCAAAGGACAGGGGCGGATGGTTTTTACTGATTTCCTAGATATCACCATACTCTGTGTCTTGGAAGCCTCAAAGATCACCTTCCACTGCCTTCCCCACACACGAGCGGATTATGCAGAGTAACGTCATTAGCATAGATAACCGCCTCACTGTGTCTGATAGAATCAGCAATGTCATTGATGTAGCCAAGAAACTGAGGCCCGAGAACTCTTCCTTGTGGGACACGTGCATTGATTAGTTTAAGGCTTGAAGACTGACCAGCTACAACCACATGAATTGAGCATCTACTGAGGTAAGACAATATCCACTCGAGCAGTTTTCTATCAATGCCGTTGATCTTCAACTTGGTCAGGAGGCCAGCATGCCAAACCCTGTCAAAAGCACCCTTGATATCCATGGCAACAGCACATGCTTCTGACCTTTGACTCGAGGTTGAGTACCACTGGTGAGACAGGTACATCAGGAGATCAGAGGCAGAATGATATGGACGGAAGCCAGATTGACAGGCAGAGATGAGGTCATTCCTGAGGAGGTGCTTTCGAAGTGCTATGTTCACCGTGGCCTCCATAACCTTACTGAGGACGCAAAGAGGAGAAATTGGACGGAAGGTAAAAGGGAGTGCTTCAGGACTTGCGTTCGTGAATAGGCAGGACATTGGCTATCTTCCATTGGCTAATACCCACGTTCAAAGCAAAAACGGTACAACTTACAATTAGAGGGACTGCCAGGGAGTCGGTTGCCTTGACTAGCACATGTCTGGAGATGCCGTCAGGTCCAGTTACCTTCTTCACATCAAGCTTAAGCAACTGACGCTTGATGACCCATGGCCTGAACTTTATTTGGCAGAGCTTTTCCTCAGTTTTAGGAGGTATCTCTGAGCTGGGTCATCAGCATCTTTCATGTTGCACTTTTCAGCAAAGATGGAAGCAAAGCATTCAGCTTTCTCAACAGTTGTAGAGTACTCATGGTTCATGGTCCTCATGTTTGAGCATCAGGATATCAGAGGCGCCTCCTTAACCAGTCAGCTGTCGTACACTCCACCACCAGTCTCTGTCCCTAGGTGAGTCTGTCAGACGATGTCTGAGTCAAATCATATGACGCCATTTAGCCTTTCTGATGACATGCTGGGTCTCAGCACGAGCACTTTGGTAGGCTGATTTGAGAGCAGCTTTATATCTATCCTTGCGTGAAGCAGCATCAGCAGCAATCTGCTGCTGAATTGTACGTTCACGTCTTTCATTAAACTTAGGTTCATCCTAAGGCTTGACAGTGAAGGAAAAAGGGGGAATCCTTTTCTTCATGGATTGCATGATGATCGCAGTCACATTGGTGCAGGCAGACACAGGGTCACCTGTATTGAGGGCTGCACTCCAGTCGGCTTTCTTGAGGTCGTTGTTCAGGCGATCCCAATCGGCCCTCTGGAAGTGCCACATAGAACGAGTAACAGATGAGTCTCTCCAAGCTGGCAATGATACAGAGGCAATTACTGTTTGGTGATCAGAAGTTCCACATGGAGAAAAAATCTCACACTTATCTGTCAGCGGCGGAGTCTGTGAGGATGAGATCCAGAGTTATCAGGGTCAAGTCGTGTTGGCTGATCACAATCTGATGTAGACCATGACTGTCTGCAAACGCCTGCGTCTGTAGAACAACAGTGTCAGTGGATGACGAGGAAACAATCCAGTCACGATTGTGTACATTGAAGTCACCAATCAAGCCGGCATCCTTAGGGTAAAGATCTTGCTGTGCTTCAACTTAACAGACGGCCAAATGAGCTCAAAGTTGTCCGGTTCCTCATCTTCTAAGCGGATGACATCTTCACCATCCTGAGCCCACACAATGACACCTCCACCATAGCAATTATGATCACAGCGGAATGGTTGTTGATACCACTGGATAGCAGTTAACTCATCTGTATTTGAATCATTAATATGGGCCTCGGTAATGACAATGTAGGTTGGCTTATGGGTGCGTGCATGCAAATGGAGCATATCTAGATTACTTGCTTCACAAGGATGATGGCCAGACAAGCTGCGGATGTTAGTAAGTAGTACAGAGAACTCTTCAGGTGCATGTTGAGAATTGCGAGTTGGCCTTCGACCAAAACGTGCACTCATATCAGTTGTACATTCATGAGAAATTAGAAAGTGGGTGGGAGGGGTAAAACTCGCAGCTGGACTGGGAACAAAGCCCTTCACAGCTTTGACAAGCATGAAGTCCTACTGGGGCGCCATAGGGACTGATTTAATCAAAGTGTCTAATGATATGCTCCATTTTTATGCACGCATCCGACCTGTAGAGGATTGAGACCGGAGTTGTCCTTCTCCTAGTCAGATTGCCGACTAAGGCTGACAAGCTCCACCTACCCAGGTTTGGAATCAAGTGGTCCTTCTCTTAGATGCACTACCAACCAAGGCTAATGAGCTCTATCTACCCGGAGCACCTGGTTAGAGCACCAGGAACACGCTTACACCCTCTGTCATTTAATTAAACTGGGTTGGCACGAGAAACCAGACAGTAGGATTTGGTTAGGAGAGGCTAATATTGAGACGCTGTGTTATAATAGATGAGATATTTCAGTGGGAATGGCGATGCTAATTTCACCATACCACCCCAGCACTTCCTAACCCTTTTAACCCCCTTTTGACGTCATACATAATAGTACAAAAATGTGACAAGTGTGTGACGTCATGATGACGTCATCAAAACAGCGATTTTTTTTAAATGACATATAATGGTACATCTGATCGTCTTGAAACTTGGTGGATAAGTAGATCCAATACTCGTATGCAAAATCTGAAGTGACGTCGTGATGACATCACCTGATTTTAATTAAAATGAAAATTAATTTTGCAATCCGATTGACTTCAAACTATGTTAAGTTGGCCCTAGACAAGTGATGTCATGATGATGGATGCATCAATGGTCATGTGACATCATCTCAAAGGTGTATATTTTAAGATTTTATATCTAAAGAACTGTAAGGGTTGGGTTGAAACTTGGTATGAACATCTAGACAGGGACGTGTTGCAAACGAAAACTGGGGCGGCATCATTTTGACTTCAACATGGGTCATGAGACGTCATCTTAAAGGTGATATATTAAAGTCCCATATCTGAAGAACTTAGACCCCCTTTACACAGGGCTGCGACCAATTGGGCCTCCCTTGTGCGACCATAAAACTGGTCAGGTTGCCGTTTGAGGCTCAAAGGAGGCAGAATGGTTGCCTAGGTCATTCAAAGGTGGTACACAGGATGTTCAGACATCCCCATGGATGCAATGGTCACCGTAAATTTTTGAACATGTTCAAAACAGTCGCACAAAGGTCCCTGAGGAGGTTGGTTGCTCAAAGGTTGCTCAAAGGTGGCTCTAATGAGGCAGAAGGGAGGCACAAGCATTGCTGTGATTGCAGAATGGATGCACAATGGTCGGCCAATGGTTGCCACGTAATAGATCCGTTCTGTTGCAAAGTTTACTATCAATCTGGGCGATATGCTTCTGCCTCCGTTGTGCCTCCTTTGGCCGACTAATAGCGTGCATTGAACAATGACAAAATATAGAATACAAGTAGCGTCTTACCTTATTTCGAATCAAGCGCACGCACGTGTTACGTGCGTTACGTCATTGAAGTTAGTACGTGTTTACGTCATTGAAGTAAGAACACACCTGTCTCGATGCCTGCACTGGGAGACGATTTCGCTTCTCTTATTTAGTGTACCTAGATCTGGCCTACATATGATTACCCTTACCAAACTTGACTGCAGTCATTTAGCATTCCTTTAGCATGCAATTAACATGCGAATGCTATGAGAACTGCCATTTGATAGCATTCACAAAAAGCCATGTCTGTACTTCCTAAAGCATTTTTCATAGCATTCCTTGAGGATAGCAATCAGATAGCAGTTTTATAGCATGTCAGAAGCCCGAATTATGTAAATGAGCTATAGCATTCGCATGCTATGGAGAATGCTATTTAGGCATGCAAACGTGAATGCTATAACAGCATTCACATGCTTTGAGAATAGCATTCACATGCTATGAGAATAGCATTCGCATGCTATGAGAATAGCATTCGCATGCTATGAGAATAGCATTCGCATGCTATGATGCATGCTATGTGAATGCTATCATGACTGCTATATCGTGACATGGACAGGGGCATCCTACAACATACATTTTCAATGTCACAATTTATACCAAAAATTACTTGTGTTATATCAGCTTTAATAATTTCATGTATTGAACCATATTTAACACAGCTAACACCATTTTGAAATTTAATAGATCTATGTATACAGACTGTGATCAAAATATATGAAATAAGAAAATTGTTCTTTAAGACTTTATCAGCCTCAGAATTGCTGTACAAACATGGGGACACTCTTTGTTTTTGTTTAACATTGTCATGCTTATAAAAGCAATGGCCAGAAATTTAATGCAACAATTCTCTGCTTATAATTTGAATTATCTTTGAAGCAACCAGTAGTCACTTTTATGCCAGTTGGCATCACAATTAAAAACAGTTATCATCCGATATCCAGCTGATTCAAAAATTCAATCAATTGGATGAAGGAATGTTCAACATCACATACACCATGAACACTAACATACCCAAAGCCAGAATAAAATTGTCTTCATCTAGCCAAAAACTGAATACCCACCATGTAGGAATATAGACCCATTGGTAGTACAAACTGTAGACTTACCAAATACAAGCAGTTTGTGAGTGTGTTGCATACATGTGTATGGAGGCTCCATATTGTTTGGTTCAACTGTTGCTTTTAAGTTGTCAATTCCAAAGACTTTCAGCCAGTCATCCAGTGTATTTTGTCATGTACATGTACAACAATGTACTGGTTGAGTGCATGCATGTGAACATGAAATTATATCCACAAGCATTCATGCCATAAGGTAATGTCCATGCTTTCTACAATTTCTTGCAAACTATGTGCAGCCTACTGCACTCTGCACTGACAATATTCAACTGACTGCAGTTTTCAAATTTCCCACACTGACTGTTAATCTGTGGAATGCACAAGGCCATCTCTGATCATGTGACTTTTAGTCCATGATATGATTGGCTTATATATTGAAATGCTATTGTGCAGGCTATGCTTAGCCACGGAATGCTATACTTTAAAATTATTTTACAATTGACTGCTAAATTGGAATGCTGTACTCAATTTGCAGTCCTCCCTCTTTCACTTGCATGCTATGCAGAATGCTTTGAAGCTCGCATGCTATTTGGAATGCTATTTTCATTCTGCATGCTATTGAGAATGCTATATGGACTGCTAAAGTTAGCAGTCATCCAGTCATCATTTTCTGTGAATGCTGTGTGGATGCTATAATAGCATGCACATGCTGTTTAAATGCTATTGAACTGCTATGCACATGCTATTATAGCAGTCTAGCATGCTATTATAGCAGTCTAGTTTGGTACATATATGTACTTCTCTGCTATACACAAATTGCATCTCTTGTTTACGTTAGAGTATGGCAGTGCTTTCTGAACAATGTCCCATTTGATTTCATAGTCTTTCCCCTCGTCCTTTAAATCCCATATATGTTTACTTAGCTCTGTTGCGCCCTCTTGCTCTCGAATCTGAATGACTGCTTGTGGTTTGCCAGTCTCGCCTTGAAGGTTGTGGATGTTAGCTCGACGTATGCCTCCTTCCTGCCTCGCTTGTGATGGTGGCCTGGTGCACGATGTTCTTGCTGAGGCACTCCCCGTTCAACGGGCATTCAGCATTGTGGAGGCAACTGCATGTTCTACCACCGACGTCGTCCGTTTGTTGATTGACAGGATCGTTGCCTTCATGTTCGGCATGCAGCTGTACGATAACTTTATTGTGTTCCGGTTGAGCACTTTGTGAGGCTAATGTTCCTTGGGGAAGCATTTGTCTATTATTGGAAGGAATTTCTTTCCAATGTTGGTACGTATGTTTTTTGTACGGCAGGTTGTACCACGTCACCTCCCTTTTTCTAGTTTTTTCCCTTGTGCTACTGCTCGGTTTGTATGTCAACTGATGCTTGTATTAGTGCCCGCTTTTTTGCAGAGCCTCTTGGTAGGCCAAGGCAGCTTTCTCAAATGCCTCCTTGGATAATGAGATGTTGGAGAGATGCTTGTTGATTCCCTCTGGTATCTCTTTGATGACGGCGGGTGGATGGTTTGACTGGACATGTACATAGAGAGGTACATTACCTGGTCGACTAATCAGCCCAACAAAACCACGCGATATATATATATATATATATATATATATATATATATATATATATGCAATAAATTCAGAATATGAGTTAAACAAACTTTGGCATATCTCTCTTCTGGACAGACTGTTTCGTACGATAAGGCACTCATCAGCAGAATGACGAAAAATAGAATACAAGTAGCATCTTACCTTATTTCGAATCAAGCGCGTGCACGCGTTACGCGCATTACGTCATTGAAGTTAGTACGCGTTTACGTCACTGAAGTAAGAACACATCTGTCTTGATGCCTGCACTTGGAGACAATTTTGCTTCTCTTATTCAGTGTACCTAGATCTGGCCTACATATGATTATGTACTTCTCTGCTATACACAAATTGCATCTCTTGTTTACGTTAGAGTATGGCAGTGCTTTCTGAACAATGTCCCATTTGATTTCATAGTCTTTCCCCTCGTCCTTTAAATCCCATATATGTTTACTTAGCTCTGTTTGCGCCCTCTTGCTCTCGGATCTGAATGACTGCTTGTGGTTCGCCAGTCTCGCTTTGAAGGTTGTGGATGTCAGCCCGATGTATGCCTCCTTCCTGCCTTCGCTCGTGACGGTGGCCTGGTACACGATGTTCTTGCTGAGGCACTCCCCGTTCAGTGGGCATTCGGCATTGCGGGGGCAACTGCATGTTCTACCACCGACGTCGTCCTCTTGTTTTACCTTCCGTTTGTTGACTGAATGGATCGTTGCCTTCATGTTCGGCATGCAGCTGTACGATAACTTTACTGTGTTCCGGTTGAGCACTTTGTGGAGCTTATGTTCCTTGGGGAAGCTTTTGTCTATTATCTGAAGGAATTTCTTTCCAATGTTGGTACGTACGTTCTTGTTGTATGGCGGTTTGTACCATGTCACCTCCCTTTTTCTAGTCCTTTTCCTTGTGTTATTGCCCGGTGTGTATGTCAACCGATACTTGTGCCCGCTTTTTTGCAGAGCCTCTTGGTAGGCCGGGGCAGCTTTCTCGAATGCCTCCTTGGTCGACGAGATGTTGGAGAGTCGCTTGTTGATTCCCTCTGGTATCTGTTTGATAACGGCGGGTGGATGGTTTGACTGGACATGTACATAGAGAGGTACATTACCTGGTTTCATGTATGGCTTGTACCCTCCCGTTTGCAGGTCTAATGTGACGTCAAGGAAGTTTACTGTTGCCTTGTTGGCTTCGATCGTTACCTTTAAGTCATTTTCCCGGAATACTTGGCATATTTCCTTCTTGATGTTTTCTATTTTCTGGGGGGGGGGGGGTGTCTCTTTGAATACTGCCAGACCGTCGTCCCTGTATAGTCCCACTCTATTTCCGTACTTTGGTTTCAGGATCGACAGCATATATGCTACGACCAGCTCGCATGACTCCGCGCCGTCGAAACTGCCCATCGTGACATCGAATTTGCTGTCTGTATTACGCTTTTTCCACGGTACCTGGTCGTTGAATACCACTGTCTGTTTCGCGTGGATGATGATATCTTTCTCCTTGCTGCTAATGTTCTTGTAGTTTTCCGCGAACCCTAGGGCTTTCAGGAGAAGCTTTTCCGTTATTGAGGGGTAGAACTCCACAATGTCGAAATTTATGAAGCTCGATTCTTGCTTGCTTGGGATTTTTTTTATACCAGTCCAGTACGGCGTCCGTGCTTTTCCACAGGTTGAATCCCGTCACGCTTATGACTTTACCAACGATTCTGTCAAGGATCACTTTACTTATATGTCCTATCTCTGATTTTGGTTGGGCTAATCAGTCGACATGATGGTTTGTTACCGAAGTTGTCCTTGTGGTCCTTTAAAGTAATGAAGACTTCCCTCTCGGCCAGTTTATCTATGCGGTTGCCCAGTCCAAGACTTTTAGCAATTCTTTTCGCTTCGCGATTGATATCCACTACTTCCTTTTGCTCGGTTTTCTTGTATGTTTTGGTGACATTCGCCCTGACAAGATTTACATAGTCATCTTTTTCCATCTTGTAATAATTTGTAGTCTTATCAGCCTTGACGGTCAGCTTATCGTTACTAATCGTATTTATGTCTTCGTTCAATTTGCATTGGAACTGGCTAGTGGTCTTCTCAAATTCGACGTTTTGAATCAGACTCACCAAATTGTCTTCGAATTCTCTCAGTTCCGGGATGACTGGTGGTGTTTTCCGCGAGTTAAATCCGTACGTTTCCTCCTTCTCCGCCTTGTCTTTGTTCAGCTCCAGATTCAGAAAGAAGAATGATCTCCATCTAATCCTTTTGATGAACATTTCCGTTTTCTCGATCAGGCGCTTGAGGTATGTTGTTCTCGATGCTACCGGAATATTCTTCGTCGAATATTCAAAGTTCACTCTTTCCACTTTGAAGTGCGACGTCAGGAGAGTGCTCAACTATAAAAATAGGAGCTAGTATATCCAATGAAATCGTCTTCTATCACAATTCACAGTGCTTGATACATCTCTGTAGAGCTATAACCATGCAATAAATTCCGAATATGAGTTAAACAAACTTTGGCATATCTCTCTTCTGGACAGACTGTTTCGTACCATAAGGCACTCATCAGCAGAATGACAAAAAATAGAATACAAGTAGCAACTTACCTTATTTCGAATCAAGCGCACGCACGCGTTACGCGCGTTACGTCATTGAAGTTAGTACGCGTTTACGTCACTGAAGTAAGAACACATCTGTCTCATATATGGGACTTAAAGGACGAGGGAAAAAAATATGAAATCAAATGGGACATTGTTCAGAAAGCACTGCCATACTCTAACGTAAACAAGAGATGCAATTTGTGTATAACAGAGAAGTACATAATCATATGTAGGCCAGATCTAGGTACACTGAATAAGAGAAGCGAAATCGTCTCCAAGTGCAGGCATCGAGACATGTGTTCTTTACTTCAGTGACGTAAACACGTACTAACTTTAATGTCGTCGTAACGCGCGTAACGCGTGCGCGCGCTTGATTCGAAATAAGGTAAGATGCTACTTAGATTCTATTTTTCGTCATTCTGCTGATGAGAGCCTTATGGTACGAAACAGTCTGTCCAGAAGAGAGATATGCCAAAGTTTGTTTAACTCATATTCTGAATTTATTGCATATATATATATATGATAGAAGACGATTTCATTGGATATATATATATATATATATCCAATGAAATCGTCTTCTATCACAATTCACAGTGCTCGATACATCTCTGTAGAGCTATAAACATGCAATAAATTCAGAATATGAGTTAAACAAACTTTGGCATATCTCTCTTCTGAACAGACTGTTTCGTACCATAAGGCACTCATCATTCTGCTGATGAGTGCCTTATGGTACGAAACAGTCTGTTCAGAAGAGAGATATGCCAAAGTTTGTTTAACTCATATTCTGAATTTATTGCATATACATGTATATATATATATATATATATATGCAATAAATTCAGAATATGAGTTAAACAAACTTTGGCATATATCTCTTCTATGAGTTTGTTTAACTATATATATATGAGTTTGTTTAACTCATATTCTGAATTTATTGCATGTTATAGCTCTACAGAGATGTATCGAGCACTGTGAATTGTGATAGAAGACGATTTCATTGGATATATATATATATATATATATATGAGTTAATCCAACTTTGGCATATTTTTCTCTTCTGGACAGACTGTTTCGTACCGTAAGGCACTTATCAGCAGAATGACATAGAATATAGAATACAAGTAGCATCTTCCCTCATTACGTCATTGAAGTTAGTACACGTTTACGTCATTTCCATGCTTCATGAAGAAAAAAATATATATATCAAAATTTTAGAGAAAAGGGTTAAACAATAAAGTAGTAAATATCAAATTAATAGCAAAATAAAAGAAGCAAATAGAGCATGGGGCTGTTTTAATAAACAGAAGCTTGTGGAAAACAGCTGACAGAAACAACACGGGACAAACAAACAAACAAACCAAAAAAAAAACACCAAACAGACAAAGAAAGACATTACAATGGTAAGCAGACATGAGACAGGGAACATATACTGATGACAGAGGAAATACCATGAATAGATGGCAAAAGGCTGAAGTAAGAACACACCTGTCTTGATTCCTGCACTTGGAAACGATTTCACTTCTTTTATTTAGTGTACCTAGATCTTGCCTGCATATGATTATGAACTTTCCTGCTATGAATACACAAATTACAGCTCTTGTTTACGTTAGAGTATGGCAGTGCTTTCTGAACAATATCCTATTTGATGTCATAAGTCTTTCCTCTTGTCCTTTAAGCCCCATATATGTTTATTTATAATTAGCTCTGTTTGCGCCCTCTTGCTCTCGGATCTGAGTGACTGCTTGTGGTTCGCCAGTCTCGCCTTGAAGGTTGTAGATATAGATATTTAATTTAATTGCTGTTGTGTATTTGATGATGGAATTTGTATAGTTCAAACGTGTGTACATATTTGCACAAAATGAATTGAATGGTTAATTTCCTACGAAATCTTTGCTTTGTTCTAGTCTAGTTGCTAAATACCACACACGGTTTTTGGATGGTTTCCTGGCCTTTTAAGACCTGGATGATGCCACCTCAGGATCTTTGGGGAAATGGAGATATCCAAGGTGGCCACCAATATGGCTTTCATGTTTACATGTATAAATCATATATGTGTGCTCAATAATGGCCCTACAACAATTGTGATACACAATGTATTGCACAAATTTGAATGTTATTTCTTTACCCAGTTCAAAACTGGTATTCATTGGGGCCCTGCATACAATAAAAAAAATGACTACAAACATGTATACAAATACAACACGTTACAGATACAATACAATACAATGGGATAAATGCGTTATTGGATTTATGCATAATTGTTAAGCAAATATTATGAATAGTATATATTGCAAAATTATTATAACTACGTGTACAGTGTGAAACAACATTGCTAACAGGCTGTACTGTACGGTCAATTCAGTGAACACAAAGAATTTGGATCTAGTAACTTGTGACATCAAGAAAAACCCGCGAAAAACCCTTTTTGGGAGAAAAACACAGGGAAATTCCCATCCGGCTCCTTATTATTATGGAAACCAAGTTTGTTAACTCCATAGAACAGCACATATTTAGATTTGTATTATCAGAGAAGACAATACAAAAAATACTCACATAATTATTTACAGAAATGTTACTGACTGCACGTTTTACGTTTTACGTAGTTCAGATTTGAATGAGCAGGCGCGGATCCAGAGGGGGGGGGGGGGGGGGGGGAAACCCCTCCCCCCAGCTCTGTCAAAAAAAAAAAATCATACAAATTCCTAAAAAATAAGTCGACCCCCACCCCCCTGCTGTGACACCCCCAAAACAATTATACTGGTATAATGTCCGCCTGTTCAAAATACGGTACACCATTTTGTAATCTAGTGCTAATAATCGTCAAATTTGAACAGCGCCCCCTATTGAATATTGAAATATGGTACGACCCCCCCCCAGTTTTAACCACCCCCCCCCCCCCCCGCGAAAATTCCTGGATCCGCCCCTGATGAGGTTAGATTTGAATTAGGTTCTCAACTGTACATGCAAATTATTCCATATGATTGTACCAGTTACAGCTAAGCTTGAGGCATAGCATTGTTTTTTGCAAAAGGAATCCTCGGTGCCCGGATATCAGTGGATTGCCTCGTTTCACGAATCTGAATAAGTGGTGTAAACATATTTGTCATATACAAAGGAGTAATTTTGTTTATACATTTGTAATCAAGAATAGTCTTTTATACTCAACTCTTTCAGAAAATGACATCCAATTAAGACAAGCAAACATGTCAGCTGAAGGAGTTAAAAATGCACACTTTAGGATTATCCGAGCAGCTCTTTTCAGACATTTATTTAGAATATTGTCGTTAGATGTGTACCTTCCTCCCCATACAGTACAAAAGGACTTTATTCCCTTCTATAACAGTAATATACAACCCTGCCTAACTCAAAACTCTGCTTAGCTCAAATTGGAGCCCACTCTCTTGAAGTTTGAGTTATGGAGATTTATATCAAAACTTAAATGACTTTCAAAATCGAAAAAGGCTGTCATTTTAATGGCCAATGGGGTGGGGGGGGGGGTGGAGAGATAAGTAGGGTGGAGCAGTTTTTCACTTGTTGAGGTGTCCATAGGTCTTTGTGAGAGTTTGAAAAAATGTGCCATCAATCCATAAGGGCTCTCACAAGCTTCCTTTTGGAATACACGTATGCCCCCTTTTTATGAAAAAAGTGTGACACGCCCCCCAAATGGGAACCAAAGAATTTATGAGTTGACATGTAAACATGTTTTCCACACCAAATTATAAGGGATTGTAACAAATACACAAACAAAACAAAAAAGCTCAAGATTGCCTGTTACAGGTCGATTTTCTGTTAGCAACGTGTGCCCACATTTTTTTTTAAAAGGTTGCCCCACCCCCAAAAGAGGCACAATTGTGGATTTTTTTTCTTTTGATGTAGCACTTGAGTTAACTGTCCAAATGTGAAAAAGAAAATTAAGTTTTTTTAATAATTTTTTACGCGCGAAGCCCCCCACTATTTAAAATCATGGCCACGCCCACAAAAGGGTCAGAAAAAAATGGCATCAAGTGGTTTTGAACTTCTTGAGGTATCCTCTAGTGATCCTGAGAGTTTCAAAGAATGTACCCGAAATTGCATATGGGGGTCATTTTCGACCATAAGCCCACTGACTAATAGTCTCCTGTAATCTCAGGCAGTAAGCATTTTTCATCAAGTGATTCTGTAACAAAAGGATGGATATTGTTGTCCACTTCAAGTTCACATGGAGGGGCATTACTGGCCATACGTGTTCCGATTGTTGAACAATTTTCGTTAAAAGTATCAGCAATGTCGGTGAGATCATTAACAAATTCCCCATTCTTGGTAAAAAATAGAGTTTGGAATACTTTTCTGTTTGTTGGGGAGAACCTCTGTTAGTTTTTTTCCACAGAATGGAAGACTTGCCTTTATTTTCCTCGATGGTTGATTGAAAGTGTTCGCTTTTCTTGCTGCGGATTTTTTCAGTGCTCTTGTTTCGCACCTTTTTGTATGCCTCACAATCATGTGGTAAGCCTGAACGTCTAGCGAGTTTATTTGCACGATCTCACTGTCGCATAAGTTTTAGAATCCCCATCGAGCCAAGGCAACGATGCACCACAAATACGTTTTGATTTCATTGGTGCATGATGGTTAATAATACTCATAAACAGAGAGTGCCATGGGGACCATGCTTCATTAACATCATGACAATTAAGGACATGTTCCCATGGGGTATTAAGGAGGTCATCTTGAAAAGCGTCATTGCCAATATCTTTAAAAAAAAAACTGAAGTTCATTGAACGGCCTTCTTTTTTGGGGGGTTTCCATTTATGAAGACTGTAAACAAGATAATGATCACTAATCAGGACAGGTAGGACACCACTTTCACTTACAAGTTCAGGATGTGAGCTAAAAAATAGATCATTAATTGTTAGTAGTTGATGAATCAATTTTTATCTATTTCCCTCCCACTTCCACTTTCCTTTTTAAAATCCAATACGCTTCCAAATAGCCGCCTATATATAGGACGTGTGGTGCAAGCTACTTGTCCTGTGGCGGTGGCGTTTATGGCTTTGATACCTAGCTGCTAATTCCAAAACAACATTATGCCGCTTTGGCTCGGTCTATTAACAGCAGCCATTCCCCAACCCCGGTCATTATCACGCAGTGAAGACCGGGTCCTCACACTGTTATTCCCTAATTATATAAGACGGCTGCCAATATGGCTATCAGTATTGCCCAAATATTGGTCTGTGGTATGATTGCCTATTTGTTGATATGGGCAGGTCAGGTTTCGGTAGGATTGCTTTTCATGGTTCCAAGACGTCCTATCGGTGCGATGTTTCAGCGCACTCAGGTTTAATGGACTGTGCAGCGATTCACTGAAGCGGGCGCTCTTAACACACACGGCAACAGTCTGCACAGGACATTGTCTTGGGAATTTCGTATTTCTGCCCGAGAAATTCTGAGCAGTATTGTGTGTGAATTTACATGTGTGCGTGATGTAAGCATGTCTGGTTTATGCACGTAGGCTACAATACTGCATATTTCCAAGCCTCGGGTGTATACGGATTGCAAGTAACCCTGTAAGCTTTGCTGGATAAAAAACATGTCGACCATGTGGATGAGCAATCGATTTTGCAGCAAAGCTGATAAAAATCAATGTGCTCTTCATTGATTTGAACGTGGCAATGATTGGACCAAACTGTACACGCGGTCGACTGGTGTCGTGGTCATAGATGCACGTGTATGGTACGTCACTTGACTAACGGTTTTCGGAACAGCTATTTTGTTTCCACCGATGCGCATGTGTCACACAAAGTCTTTTTTTTTTGCGAGTAACTTTGATGTAACTTTTCAGTGGATAGATGACTTGTACATGTCTGGGTCTGTGTGCGTCGTTGGTCATAGTCACGTTGGTTGTTGGTCCAAGGTTGAGTGGTTTTGGTCACAAAGAAAGGTTAAAGGTACTGTCGTAGCGGGAAACTTTGGATAGGTTTTTTGGTCCTACGGACTTCTGGGAGCATTGTGGTGTTGTGATTTTTTTTTTTCTTTAGGTGCGGCAGAAAACTTGACAGCTCGAGCAGTGCTGGCGGCCTGCTAGCAATTATTGCCCCACAGCGATTCGACTTGTTGGATAGTGCAATTTTAATTTCGATTGCGATCCATTTTTGTGTGTGATTTCGAGAGATATTGGCTCTCCACTACACCTATTTGCTTGTGAGGGGCACATGGATTGAGACTACATTCCATGTTTTTTTTCAGAGAACAGAAGAGTCTCTTGTGACTGTGAGTATTCAGTTATTTTCTAATTTAAATGTCATGTATTTATATAAATTTATGTTAGTCTTTTTCCCAGAGAATGACATGTGTTTTGGATATGACTTAAATCCGATTAAAGAAAGTTTGAGAGTCTTTGATAAATATGTACCTTAAAGGAATATGTGTGTTCATATTTAACGTTACGAACTATCAAGATTTATTGTATAGTATGTGCCTTTAGGAGTGATTTTTCACCTCCTTTTTCTCTTTCTTGGTATTTAATTGATTGTTGAGAAAGCTTGCTACATTTCCCTTGGTATAGAAAGTCTATTGTTTGAGTTATCATGATAATTTTTAAGAATACTGCAACGTGACATCATATTTGGGTATTGATTGATGAGGCAGTAGCCAAGAATATGGTTATTTTAGTAGAGTAGATATTTAACTTAAGAAATGTTTTATTTAGATGGCCAATTATAACTAGTACGGAAGTACGTGAGGCACGTAACTCCCCACTGAGGCTATCACACCCAGGCCAGTACGAGTGCCACCAACCCTGTCGACTGCTCCGAGTGAGGCCCAGTACCAGCGCGGTGGACCGCAACGAACGGTGAAGTGAACACCGGCTTTCCTGCAAGTCCAGGAGTAAATGAACGTTCGCTGAGGTGGGCTCATTTTAAAACGAACGTATTCTGTAAACGGAACTGATTTACTGAGTCTGGCCGGACAAACTCTACAAAGAACAATATTTAGTGATAAATAGTTTTGTGTTTATAACTTGCAATTTCTTTTATCTCAAAACCTTGACGGGTTTAAGTAGAAGAGTTTTTTGGTACGAACATCATTCGCAGTCTTGTAGCCAGTGGGTTTTGAAAGTTTCCTTTTGAGTTTGGATTCTATCCACTGATTTATTAGTTAAGAATCTTTCCCCGAATTGTGGATCATTGATATTGTCTTTTGCATTGTGTATTTTATATATATATATATATATATATATATATATATATATATATATATATATATATATATATATATATATATATATTATATATATATATATATATATATATATATTATATATATATATTATATATATATATATATATATATATATATATATATATATATATATATATATATATATATATATATATATATATATATATATATATTCAGTGCGCACTGGAAGACTGGTTTAGCCTTTGACCGTGACCATTACTTGGATTTTATTAAATGTTTGTAGTGCAAGTCAGATTTTGTTTTGTCGTCCTTTTCTCAACTTCACTTGTGTTTTGTAAACCAAGTAAGCTTTCCCCCTTCCGTAAATTAATTCTTCTTGGGGTCATTCTGACAGCATGTGCCGTAATTTTGCAATATTATGTCACGCCCCATTGTAATGCGAAATTCCTAAGACTGTTTTGTGCGTTTTGTGGACCGAGTCGGGCAATTGTGAATTGGAAAATATATGCTGCTGCGCTGTACAAAAGCTAGTGGTCTGATCGCCCAACTGTTGTGTATTGGTATGGGAAGTTCAGGTGTCGGTATGCTTTGCCATATCGTATTGCCCCAATTGCCCTATTGGCCCGTGTACCCGTGTATGAACTGTTCCGATTGCTCGATTGGCCCGTGTACCAATACCTGGGTATGAACACCTCGTGAACACGAACAACTCGTGAACACACATCCATAGTTGTGGGGACTACACACGAGTTGTCCCATGGCACTATGGGGACCAAAGACACTGTGGGGGCAGCAGAAAGTCCCCATAACTCGGTCCTAATTTGCCTAACAATAAAAAACTTCATCATAACGCGGTGACGGCCTGCCCAAAAATGTCGACTGCGTGGATGAATCAATCAATTTTGCAGCAAAGTTGCTCAAAAGCAATGTGCTCTTCATCAATTTTAATGTGGCAGTGATTAGACTGAACCGTATGCGCGGCCGACTGGTGTCGTGGTCATAGATTGCACATGTGTGGTATGCCGCCTGACTAACAGTTTTCAGAACAGCTATTTTTTTTCCACTGATGCGCTAGCACCGTTATATTGCATATTAAGTCACGCCCAATTGCAATGCGAAATTCCCAACAACGTTTTGTGCGGTTCATGGACCGAGTCAGGTTTGTGAATGGAGAAAATGAATGCTGTTGCGCGGTACAAAAGCCAGTGGTCCGATCGTCCAACTGCCCGTGTATTGGTATGGGCAGTTCAGGTTTCAGTACGATTGGCCACGTATTGGTCCGATTGCCCTATTGGCCTATGTACCCGTGTGTGCAACATGTATTTTGTATGGGTGTGCCAACCTTGCAATCTTTGTGTGGACCTGAAAACAAAACAGGTCCAGCCAGGTCCACACAAGGTTTCCCCCTGTATGGGAAAAAGTTTTAGAGGCATTTTTGGATAAGGATTATCAGTAGCAAAAGAAGAGGAACATTCAAGGAAATCATGATAAAAACATTGGATTGAAAGAGTATTCAAAGTGCAAGTAAGATTATTTTTCCCCGGCTTTTCTTAACTACACGAAGACAAGGAATGTCCACATTAGGTATGTAAGGTTGGCCTGCGTGTGTGCAGGAGTTGTTCGTTTTCACACATTGTTGCACGTATGGGTCCTTTGGGGGAAGACCTATGTTTCCCTTCTTTTGTTATTCTTTGTTCGTATTGAAATATCAAACTCCATAGCGTTTCCCTTATGGGGCAGGTAGATTTCTAAAGACTTCTTTGTGGGGTCTATTGTTCCGTTGTGTCTTCTTCCTTCCTTCCTTCTGTCCCATAGCATTACGGCTGTAGGGGGGACGTTATGATGGCATTTGTCACACAGTTCCTCCATTTGTTTCGGTCTTCTGCTGTTCTGGAAAGTTGTGCCCAATTAAGACCAGTCCACTCCTTGATGTTGTCTACCCACATTTTCTGCTGTCTTCCCCTTTTGCGGCTACCATCTGTCCCACCCTCCAGGATTGTGTTTGCGAGACTCCCCTAGCTTCCATCTGACCATGTGTCCAACCAGTGCAGTTTTCTCTTTTTGACGATTGTGACTAATCTGTCTTGTTTAGCAATGTAGCTCTCCATTAGTTCACGCACAGCTTGGTTAGTGGTGTGGCTTGAGTAATGAACTTAGAGCGTTGTGTCTACTGCCCCATAATAGGAACCAACACACGATTGTTGATGTTTCCTATTGTTTCTCATCTATCTTTTGTTCATACACTAACTTTTATGCAACAGTTCCCACTGGTTTTGTACTTGTTTTCTAATCGAAAACGTCCTTGATTTGACTTCTGTCCTCAATTACATTTTTATTATTTCTTTGATCACAGGGTAGCAAAAGCTTGAGTATCCAATTAGGCTGCCCACCTGGTAAACATCTTGTTTTTGATGTCACTGCCACTTTACATCAAGTTGAGATGATGTATGGTGAGATATATGACTGTCCGATTCCAGATCCTGAGTATCCCTGCTTTTATTACAAACATGGTAAGTCTAGTATATCAAAGTCTTGTTTATTTGCTGCTGCAGTCATGACGTCATTCACAGGACAACTTGGTCCAACCATGGTTGCTAGTTCACGTGTACAGTCAAGTGAACACTGTGGTTTCGCTATGGCTGTAGTAAATCCAATTTATAATTGGCTTAAGTCTCCTCTTGGAAGCAAATATAAGTTCAACTGCGGTCATACCTGGTGTGGTGAAAATCTGCTGAAAGGCAGTTAACCATTTTTGGGTCACCGCTGTTTCCAACGCGAAATGCTGTTCTACGCGTGCGCGATATTTGCTTCGTGAAGCCTGCCCTCTGTTGGTGGAGAGGATATGGAATTATATATAATTTGGGAGGGGCTTCTTGAGAGAAATAAAAAGAATAATTATGGGAAAAATCATGAATATTCATGTCCTTACTGCACTGTAGTTGTGGGTTGTGATCTCGGCATTACATTCGTGGTTGAATCGGCCATTTTTGAGCTCGTGTTGTGCTAGCGGCAGTGCCGAAAGTCACCGTATATTTTGGGTTTTGGTACGCTTTATTTTCGACTTCGAGGGGATTTTTAGGGGCCTCAAACTAATAGCCTGCAAGTTAACCCACGGAAATGTCTAGTTTCAGGGTGAAGAATGGTCCTTTGTCTCTCCAATACCATTGAAGGTGAGTTAGCAAACCTAATTTTACTCTATTTCTGAGCAATATAAAACAGGCATGCACAATGCTCATGGCATAGGGCCGTGCATAGTCCTTAGCAATACCAAGGGGATTGAGTGTGGATGGGGGCCCTTAAGTACCCCCATAAACTTTTATGAACAAACAGTACTTGCTAAATTTCAGGACTATAAGTGGAAGTGTTCCAACCGGGATTTTGAACATGTCATAAGTCCAGAGAAAATGGAACTGTGGCTATGAAGCCACGTAAACTGGTCCATAACCATAGTAACTTATAGGACTGACATGTAAGAATGCCATTGTTTTCTGTGTTTGCCAAATTTCTAGACCGGGGGGTGGGAGGTGAATTAACTAAGAGATGATAATTTTTAATGGGATGCGTTCATCCCCATGCCCAGTTTTGTGCCGCTGATGAGGAACGCAAGTTGAGTCAGGCCATTTTGCTCGCAGTGACCTGAGTCAAGCAAGGGCGCATCCAGAACACAATTTTTTTTGGGGGGGGGGCCGAAAAAATTTGGGTCCCCCTAAAAGTAGGTCAAATTTTTTTTGGGATTCTAGATGCTCTGTGGTGCGATCTGAGGCAATTTCTGACCACTTTAACTAATGTTTTTTGAGGAAAAGATGGTGGTGTACTCATTGCCTGCCTTTACTGCGACGTCACATAAAAAAAAAAATGGTTTCGTTTTGGGGGGGCCATGGCCCCCTTTGGCCCCCCTGGATCCGCCCTTGGAGTTGAGTCTGTGCATTAGGACTCAAGTCGAGTTGAATCACCACTTATTTCAAATCATTGAATAATTGGGGAATAATGTATTTTTAAATTTAAATTCTAAGAATGTTTTAAAAATTTGTTGGATTTTCTTAAATTATAAAAATATGGTTCATTGTAAAATGGATTCTTGTGTTTCTGTACCACACAGACAGAACTATGTACATGTAGTGAAGTCTTCATGTGTTTTTCCACCTTTCATTCAAGAACTTTTTCATTCATTCCTAAGAAACAGACTATGCTCCACACATAGGCATACCCCCCTCCAAAAAATAAAAGAAAGGATGTATTTTTTTTCCAGGACAGCCTAAAAAAAAAAATAGCCACCACAAGATAAGAGCTGAAAGACTATCCAATAGTTTATATGATTGTTAGAAATTTTCTAATTTTTGTTTTTCCTTATTTGTTTATTTTTCCCTCAATGTTTGGCCTTCCGAACAATGTAGTTATCACCGCGCAACCCTTCATTTGGATCCGTAGTCTAGGACCACGTATGACCACATGTGTCCTTTAGCTACAGATTGGACTGATCAACTTGGGTACCCCACTAGACCGCGACGCACGTGGTGCGGAAAACCCAATTCAGCTTGAAAAAATAACTATTCAAACCTTTCTTTTGGAACACTTCTTTAGGGTTTGCTATTCCCAGAATACATTATTAAGAGAGATCACAACCTGTTCTTTTATACAGACCGATGTTTGAGTCTGGGAAAATTTGCTTTGACTGGCAATTTTGTCCTGAAATAACCCCTTTGCAGTGATTGTCAAAACAGAGTTTCTGTATTTGAGTTGGAATTTCAGGCTTGTCAAACTTTTTTCGATTTGTTTTGGGGGTCTAATGACATCATGAACATTCTTATGAATGACCTTCTATAAAACTAACCACCCAAAATGTGAATATTCATTACAAATACCCGGTTTCTGATGGCCCGTTTGTCGTGGGTGACAGCTCATGAATTATGCATTTTGCTTGACCTGGCTGTAAAAGTGGCACATGCGCACAACCGTTCTTCGCTTTTCTCAATGGCTGAAACAGCGGTGGGTTACTGATTTGTTAAAAAGTTCTATAAAAGTAGGCTTTACTCACACACATAGCCTATATAGTATTACTATACCTCATAAATATTCATCAGGCAACCACGGCATTTCATTGGTCCATTCCAGCAACCTAACTGTGGGAAAGTTTTTATAATTTCCCCGCGTCTTCGTATGCGCGTGTGATGCGCAAACACCAGGGAGGTACTACCACACACCTGTGTTGCATTTGTTCCAGTAGGCTTAGTGTGTTATTTCTTTACCAACAATGCATGCGCTTTACATGCGTACCGTGGAGATCACCATTTACCAGTGAGGACATTTGTGCCAGTATATTACGGCATACATCAAAATGGTGATCGGTGGTGCTCCCTTTGCGATTTTAACCGAGCTGGGAGGAACTGGGTGAAAGTTTACACAATAATAATAAATCCAGTGTTTTGTGTGAATGTTAAAGTTGCTGAATGACACAAAATTAACTTCTATTCCGTTTGCCTCCTTCAATCAAAATAATGTTTCATTTTATCCAAACACTGCACGATCAAAAACATGGTGGGATGGACCAATGAAATACCGCGGCTACCTGATGAATATTTATGAAGTATGGTAAAACAAATACAACATGTTTTTGCGGGGAAATAGTGAAAACAGATGATCCTTCGGTGTTGGATGAGTGGGACTATCTCCCTCGGCTTCGCCTCGGGTGATAGTCGCAATCATGCAACACCTCGGGGTCATTAGTTTTCATTATATAACTGACATACAAATCCTTGTCATTTGATTGGTGGAACTCTCATCATGTGACATTCGTTATTGCTCCTATAACCCGTGAGGTTATATAGACCAAGGAAGACAGTAAGAGACGAAGTTGTACTTGAGCTGATATGGTTTATTCGGTTGGCTGTGACGCTCTCTGTCTGATTTCTAGATACTACTGGGTTTTTATACAGTAAATGAACATTCCAATCTTACAGCTATCTTACAGGTTTCTTGCCTTATTAGGAATCGTTCACTAACTATTGAATATTAATATTACAGAATTGAAAGTGTTAGGTCAACTTGTATCTGGGGGCAGGGCTTAATATTGGCAAATTAATAGAACAATCGGATTTCCTTATAAGTCCGTGGGCTGAATCGCCATGGTACAGCCCAGCATCTACCCATGCGCGGACCTTGTGGCTAAACTGGCTATTCCTTAGATGTGTCTCATTACCAGGAAAGTGGTCCTGTTCCTAGAAGGTCAACTTATACAACTTACACAGTAAATATAAAACATGATATTTTATCATGGTGATACTCCCATTCACGCCGGGGCTCAAAAAGTCTCATTCGCCCATGGGGAATGGGAAATACCATTGAACAGTTAGGATCATTCTTGTTCCATGACGCGGTATTTGTGTGCAAATGCATGCTGGTGTAGCATGTATTGTTCCAAAGAGCCAGCGCTACAGCGTTGGGTTTAAACATTTTCGTGAAGGGATGGTTTGCAAGAGAGAAATACATTTCCCACCAATTTTGTATTGAAATAAAAGTTCAAATATCAAATGACAAGGATCTTTATGTCAGTTATATAAAACAGATATTGACTGGCTTTAAATTGTGAAATTGGAGGAATATTATCGCTTGGTAAAAATCTACTTTTCCAGTTCACTCGGCTTCATCTTGTGAAATGGAAAAGTCCCGATTTTACTTTGCGATAATATTCCTCCTGTTCCACACTGAGCCACTCAATACTTGTATACTATTTCCCAACAAACCATGTTGTAGTTGTATATTACCACCTGGTAATGCATGTTGTTGTGAACCTATAATGCTTGATTATGGAAATCTAGCGCCCTGTGGTTTCACTCTGTCCACGAAGTACCCAATCTTATTGTTGTCTTTTATAGTTCCTGTATTTTACCCGTTTATTGTAAATTGCCAACTTGCACATTTATTCCCAGGGTCCCTTACCGGTTACAGCCCGATAGTCTGAAGGGTCGATAGTCCGAAGGTTCGCTAGTCTGAAGGGCCCATTAGTCTGAAAATAGAATAAGGCTAATTAATCCGAAAGTTTGATAGTCCGAATAGACGATAGGGCTCGATAGTCTGAATAAACAATAAGGTTCGATAGTCCGAATAGATGATAATGTTCGATAGTCCGAATTGCCAATAAGGTTCAACAGTCCGAATTGAGAATAAGGTTCGATAGTCCGAATGGGCAAAACAGTTTGTCAGTCTGACTCTTCGGACTATTGGACTTTACTGTTGATTCGGACTATCGGACCTTATTGTCAATTTGGACTATCGGACCTTATAGTGTTTTCGGACTATCTAACCTTATTGTCAATTCAGAATAATGCATTTCTTTCCCCCGTGTGTTACCCATGAACACTAATGGGAGTTCTCGGTCCAGTTTTCCAGTCCTGTACTTAGCTCGGGGGAATGGAATGATGCCCTTACGTGGTTGCGTAGCTGGGTGTGGTACATACCGTTGTGTAAATAACCAGTGACACAGTAACCTTTTTAGCTTGTCACTCACTCCATCAAGGTTGCTCGAGATGTTGTGTAAACACTTTTGCACTCTGATCTAACTATTGCACATATCTCTCTCTGTATTTGCACACTTCTCTCTCCATGTTTTCCCTTAAGGGACACTGGGTCCTGGAACAGCCCAATTGGGCTGCAAAACGCACTTTGGATGAGATGATGTTAATCGGAAATAACATTTAAAAGTAGGATATAAACATCCACACAACTATCCTTTCAAAACTGGGCGTTTTTGTGTTATTCCTGTATTTTGCGTGCAAGAACAAATTTCGGGGTCCACTTTTGCGACCCCATAAATTCGAGCTGTTTTGATGCTAGTTGTGATTTCTTTGTAAAGTGTTCGCCTTTTGCGGATGTTGAAGAAACCACTTCTTTTGCATTGGTGATTGGTCATCGCTGTTCCCGAGACACACAACGTGTATATTACCGTACACTGAGAACGACACAAAACACGTATTCATACTCCGTCGTGTCTGATGTAAACAAGCCGGTTTTTTTCGTCTTCTCTTGGAAACGGTAAGACATTAGGTTGGTTTCCTTTCAACCATTTGTTTGAAATAGGCTAAGTAAACATTTTCTGGGATATCCGGACCTATAGTGCCCCTTAAAGTAAATGCACACGTTTCTACTTGCACTTGGCACTCTTAATCATGTGACTAGTCATGTGATCCTTCGACATGGAAGTTTTCCTAAATCATTGCTCATGTATTATTTAATCCATAGACTTCAACTGCCTATAAATACCGGAGTTCTTCCTCACTTTCGGCAGAGCGGTGAACCACGAAACCAATGTAGTGCGATCGAAGAACCCGAAAGGCAAAGTTATGCGGCGAACTTATATGTGGTGCGGTAACTTGTATGATGTGCTGCAATCTCGACTCTGACAGACCGATTGTTGAGCGACTCGTGTCACTACAAAGCACCCCTCCCTCGGTGGTTGAGGCGCGGTGAAGTAATAGTGCAATCACTAGTACTAGTGTTATTATGAAGCATCCTTCTCCTGGACCCTACATGGAGTGTGAGTAGATGGTGAAATAGTAATACACTAGTCCCAATGGTGCTGTGCAAGCCCGCGAGAACGGGGGGTGCTGCAGCACCCCCAGCTTTTTTGATGGGGGTGCGGGAATATGCTAAAGCACCCCCTACTTTTAGTAACCATGAGTGCACATCTTGTGATAACAATCATCTTTAGACCTTACCTAAGCGAAAACAAAATGAAAAGTAAAAAAGTTAAGTTTATTTCCCGCATGTCGGCACTGTCGAGGGAATGATTCAAGCTGCAGGCCCCCGCCCGCCCATACTGAATAAGCCTCAGTAGCCACTAAGCCACAGCGTCGGTTATATAGTCTGGTTACGGGCGCAGCCTATCTAGCCTTTACACAGTATCCATACAAGTATCAACCTCATGCCAAAAGCTGGCATGGTTACGCCCCCATCACCGCACTGTCCTTCACTACACTCGGTGCGGTAAATCGTGCATTCACGAGGAAAAAGGATTTATATGGTGTAGAAAACTATTGAAAAAAAAAAAATGTCACGCAGTGTGTACGGTACAGTTCATATACTACGTACTACGTACTACGTTGATCATTCAGTTGTGCTAGTTTCATGAGTTTTGTCATAGGCAACGGCGAAGAGTTTCTGCAAAGTATAATATTCATGAAAAGTGTGGATTCTAATCTCACTTTGGAACAGACCCCAGTCTTGCAGAGATTAAAGATAGGGCCAACAAAATATTTCTGCTTCCAGTTACCCAACCGACCCTAGTTTTTTAGGCCGTGAACCTAAAAATTGTATGTCAGTTTTAAGTTAAAAAAAATGAAAAAAAAAATGAATAAATACATTAAAAAAATCCTGATGCCTTTTCTGTCTTCACAAAACACCTCTCAACAATCATTTTGCGTCCAATATGCCTGTATTTATTTGTTTGCCTATACTTACATTTGCCTATACTTACTTACATTTTCTTTTTAGAAGAAACCTCCTTTGTTATTTAGTCCGCTTCGCGATAGCAAGTTCCGGGAATCTGATGTCGCAGTCACGGTGACGATATCGAAACACGTGCGTAATGTTCAATGTAGCGATTACTGGTTCCCGCCACTCTGCCAAAGGGCCAAAGAAGGCATGATTGAAATGCGGTAACCAGTAATCTATGCATGCCTAGCCGTGGGCACTGTTGCAGCATAGGTACAGTCGAATATGTATCATAAAAATGTCAAGAAAACTCCGATGGAGAAAGAATATTTTTTGCAAGTTTTGCAATTTAACCACAGGTAACTTGGCAAGGTTTCAAATTATAATGACGTCATCAGACCGGAAGTTACTTTAAGGAGAATTTGAAAACTATCATATTTTAAACTTAATTCTATCATTTGATCCCTCTCTTATATCTTTGTAGCCCAAATAATGATATCCATTGCAATGTTCACCTTTGGATCTCTAATGCTGTGACGTCATCAAACCGGAAGTTAGGTGTTATTAATATGTACTGTGGTGGGAACCCCCCCCCCCCAGGCCAAACCAAGTCTGTTAGGATAAGTCTGACTCCTGTTGGGGTGAAGACAATCTTCACAAACCAAGGCTCTTCCCTAGACGAGAGATCACTCAGAGCGACCCGGCTAAGGGTGCAGGTCCGTTTAGATGGAAATCTACCGCCGATTGTGAATAACTGTTAATTACCCTGTTAATTGCACAATAAACCTGTAACAAAGACACCTGAAACAGAATTGTCGGTAACCTCAAGCAACAATGATCATAATTTATTCAACAATAATCAATAAATGTACAGTAATTGGAATTAATAGGCGTAGTTGTTTTATTAACTGAGTCCTTTAACTATTGGAGAGATGAGCCAAGCCTACTGCACGCAGCAGCAATGCGCAACAGCATCCGAAATGCACAACAATGTCAGCAATGCACCGCAATGTCTACAATGCGCCCAAGCAATGTACAACCACACAGGCAATGTACAACAGCATAAACAATGTACAACAGCGCAAGCAATGCACAGTAGTACAGCCTTGTACCCGCTACGCATCGACCATGCAAGCCAGTCAGCAACGTACAGCTATACAGCCTTGTACTTGCTACACATCAGCTCTACATGCCAGCGTAACCCCAGCACAGCTCATACGACTACATTGTATATGTACAATTCTCGCATAAGCATTTCCCAAAACGCAGAGCAGAAGTAATGCAGCCATTGCTGAAGGCAACCGACATCAGTTTTGTTGCATGTGTAATAGAGTTAATAGGGAAATAAATGCTGCTAAACAATCTTACTATGCTGGTAGAATTCGTAAATTACAAAAGTTGGACCCGGGGAGGCGGCACAAGGAAGTACGTAATCTGGCTAACATCAGGAAAAACGATCTTACCATTCACATACCAGACTTGGACTCATCTGAACATGAGTCAATTGCCAACACAGTTAATAATCCTTTGGCTAGTTTCTCACAATCCCAAAATCCTCTGAATTTTCATGAACTACCAGCTTACTTACTGTCGCTTGAGCCTCCACCCCGGGTTGAACCCTGGGAAGTCTACAACAAGCTTAAAATCATCTCTGTCACTAAATCTGGTGGTCCTGATAATTTACCGGCTAGAATTATTAAGGAATTCGCGTATGAGCTGAGTATCCCTGTTACTGATATTATTAATTCTTCGTTCTCCCAGGGCATTGTTCCAGTTCAGTGGAAACAAGCGAACATTGTTCCCATTCCAAAGCAATCTCCGCCCACATTGGATAAACTTAGGCCCATCTCTTTAACCCCATTGTTAGCCAAAGTAGCTAAAGGATTTATTTGTAAATGGGTTATGAAGACAATTCAACCTAAGGTAGATAAAAGACAATTTGGTAACCAGAAAGGATTATCCATCACTCATTGCCTTGTGCCATGGATGTTTACCATCATTTAGTCACTGGTGCTAGTACTCCAAATAATATTGGTTCCCTTGTGTTAACAGATTTCACTAAAGCCTTTGACACGGTCAATCATATAATAGCTATCAAAAATCTTCTGAGTTTAGATGTGTCCCCAGCCGGCTATTGTACATTGGATTGCTAATTTTCTATGTAATCGGCAACAAAGGGTCAAGTATAAACAAACCTTCTCTGACTGGCAAACTCTCTCAAATGGTGTCCCACAGGGAACGAAATTAGGGCCGGTGATTTTTCTGACTTGTATTAATAGCGCTGCTGACCCTGTTTACAGTAAATGCTGGAAATATGTGGACGATCTTACACTTAACGAAAATAGGAATATCAATGTTACTAACAAGATGCAGGATGATTTAAACAGTTTGTGTGATTGGGCTGTAAATAATAAACTTTCCTTGAACCCTTCGAAATGTCAAGTCATGCAAATCTACTCTGGCAGGAAAGAACCCCCTGTTGCTCAGTTTTCTATTCTAGATGTTCAACTCCAACAGGTTCATAGTGCTAAATTATTAGGAGTTATTTTCCAGCATAATTGAAATGGGACATGCATATTGCTAACATAGTCAAAAAAGCCTCCAGGAAACTCTTCATGTTGAGGAAACTAAAAAAGAATGGTCTTACTAATGATGAACTAGTCACTGTGTATAGAGGTTAATCAGACACATTGAGGAATATGCAGCCCCATTATGGCATTCCGGGATTTCCCTCACTCTTTCGGATCAATTAGAAACCATCCAAAAAAGAGCATCTCGCATTATTTTAGGCCACAAATATAATCATTATGATCAAGCATTAACCACTCTGGGTCTGGAACCTTTATACATTAGAAGAACCACGCTTTGTACCAATTTTGCATTAAAATCATACAACTCAAATAATTTTAATGAATGGTTTGTCAAATCAAAAAGCTCCCATTCTATGAATCTTAGGTCCAAAAGAAGTCTTCATGAAGTAACATGTAAAACTACTCTTCTCAAAAACAGTCCAGTTCCATATTTCAACAGACTTGTCCATGATGCTCTCAGTGCATTCCCATCGTCCTCATAATTTAATATATTTATTTGTTTTAGAATTTGTAACTGGATTAGTGTGGTTTTTGCTGTGCAATATTTTTGCCTTGTAGATATGACAATACCTTGCTGATTTTTTTAAGGCTGTTTTATTTATACATAGATGTTTTATGTGGTTCATACTGTTTATTCTTAACCCGTATTTATTTGTGTATATTTTTAATGTAAACTGTCTTGTAATTCAGCCGACAGGCTGCAATGAGCAGATTTTTTAATAAACCATAATAATAATAAAAATTGCTCGCTTGCTGTCCGCAACACCAACTCCTATGGCGCTTGGCTAACCCAATTGCATACATGCAGCAACTCACGGAGCTCCTAAGCTCCGCCCAGTCACTAACACACAGTGGATTAAGCCTTAGTGCTATGTGTATGACGTCATAAATAAACTGGCTCTACACTCACACTTTCCGTCACAATACACTTATATTTTCCATATTTTCAAACGTTATTTCAACTTCACAATGAACATTTATCCTCTCCGAACTAAATCAGTATTCACTTCACGTTTGTGACTGATGAGGTCATCAAACCAGAAATAACTTGCACGTGTACATAAAATGTTTAATGAAATTTATTACGCCATTTAAGATGAATTTTTTTAACAAAATAATTGATTGTACTGGGAAGGATTAAATTTCGTGATTTTTTTTTTATGATATAAACATATTCATAACTTAACTGGCCAGTGTTTAATGAAATAGTTGTCTGCCCGACCGCTCTGCGTTTGTAACTAAACAAGCGCAAACCTCTAGTTATTAGATGGTGTTCAAATATCAGTGACTCAAATTGACTCAAGCATAAATTTGACTTGGCTCAACTCGACTTGACCACACACTGTGACTCGACTTGACTCAACTCGACCTTCTTGATCTGAACTGACTTGACTCAAGTCACTTCCTTAAAATGATTCAACTCGAGTCCCACAAATTTGGCGACTCGTTACACTCGCTCTTTACTGCCATCAATTGTTGTTCAGTCTCCTGTTTTCTTGTTCCTTTTTCATCCCTTTTTTGTACTCTCAATTGTGTTGTTTCAGCTTTTAATCCTGTTTTCCGTGTACTGGATGTTATGACTGGCAAATCTAGTCTGTTTACTGGTCAGTACAATATGAAAGTGATTGGTGGAAGTGCTGAGGGTCCAGGCAGCATTGAATATTTCAATGGTGAACAGCTTCAACAGTTTAACCTGCAAAATGGGTAAATCAAGAGTCACAATTTTGCTGCCCCTCACCCAAACAAGTGCAGGGAGCAAGTTGTTCTCTGTGCAATACCTAAATGTAGCCGATACCTAAATGTAGCCCGGACCTAAATATAGTCCCAACCCCGCACATCAGCCTGAGCCCTAAATGTATGTAGCCCCGACCTTAATGTAGCCAGTTCATTCATGTGCATATGCGTGCATTCATTCATTCAAGCAATCTATAGTATAAATGGCTGGCGCCCTTGGGGGACTTATGCGTACTAGCTAGCAGAATCAACCCATTTTTCTGTGAGGGGAATTTTCAAGTTATAGCTGTTAACATATTTACATTTTACTTTCCAACTATTATCCAACTGCTATTTAATGATGAATGCATGTATTTTTGATCCCAAAAATTTTGTGGCAATTATTGTTATTGGAAAATAAATGAGCGTGGAATTCATATTTAAATGGTGCTGGTTGTTGCACTCAACATTGTTTGCTACTGAAGCATATTGGAGATAATTATAACAGGCACATTTATCCCCCAGGTAACGTCTATCTTCAAACCCTGTAAATATGTTCAAATTTGCTGTTATCTTCATTTAACATGTCACATATATTCTCAGTTGACAATTGCCTCATTTCAGTTTTAATAAATATTGAATATGTCTTTTGCAGATTGGGTCCAACAATTTGGAAGCCAGAGGATTCAAATGGTCATAGTAATGGATCAGTGCCAATTTTCCAACATGATTGCAGTGGGATAGTGTGGCGTTGTGAGCAGGGGTCACCCTGTGCCAGTGTACCCATGCACTTCCCTTGGCCACCGGAATATTACTTTGTCATAGAGGTCACAAACAGGTAGAGTTTATAATCATATATGACACAAACAAATCTAAGATTTCGAGAGACAATTTTGTTGACATTTACACCACACTCTGGTTATGGATGAGAAACAGACCATACAATTTATGCACAAACATGTTCAATGTTAAATATTTTTCTCATTATGCTTCAGAATTTATTGGTCATCATTTCAACACAGTTGAATTCATAAGTAATATTGTTATATCGTGTGCTTGGATACTGTAATTTCATTGGTCTAGAACGGCCACGTGTCTGATCTATAAGAACACATGTCACACACAGAGGGTGATATTGCACTGCATTTTTTATGCACCCATGTGGAACCTGCCGGCACGGTAGCTTTGCGCAATGAGAACTGCAACGTCAAATGCTTAGGACTTTACGGTCCGGCAGGACATCAAAACCTTCAGTTATCAAAGGTTACATCGCAGTGATTAAAAAATATTTTCAAACAGTAAGTTACAACCATTTGTCTTTTTATGGGCACGACAATTGTTGACTGCTGTAATGTGGAATATGTCGTTTTTAACCCCCACGGGGTAAATAGCACCCTCGGCGAAAATGCGCCCCTTGTTGTTCAAAATTGAAGTGACGTCATGATTACATCATCACATGACATGTGATGTTACATTAAAGGTGCATTTTTCTGCGGCGTACATCTACAGAACTATTGGTCCTGATCACTCTGCATTTTTCCACTGCACATGTATGTATGTCCTATCAGTTTATAACATGACATAAAAATGCAATAACAAAATGCCGAAACAGCCTTGTGTTTGTCCACAAACATAAGTCTAATTAATTTAATTGAATTTATATGTATATGATTGCACCTCTGCATCCCCATGTGATCCAAGATATTGCCTGCTGCACCTATCAAGGCCTGCCCTCCCAGTTTTGTTTTTCATTTGCCTGGTTACCTTTTGCCCTTTAAGTTTTTGCTATGCTGTCTTTTCGGTTGTTTTGTTACTCTCAGGTCTGACGAAGGGAAGTATTACTCCTCAAAACACAGCAGTACACAATGTTCTCATTATGGTGTCCTTCCCTTTTATGCTATGTATATGTATCCAATGAAATCGTCTTCTATCACAATTCACAGTGCTCGATACATCTCTGTAGAGCTATAATCATGCAGTAAATTCAGAATATGAGCTAATCGAACTTTGGCATATTTCTCTTCTGGACAGACTATTTCGTACCATAAGGCATTCATCAGCAGAATGACAAAATATAGAATACAAGTAGCATCTTACCTTTTTTCGAACCAAGTGCGCGCATGTGTTGCGCGCGTTACGTCATTATAGTTAGTACGTGTTTACGTCACTGAAGTAAGAACACACCTGTCTCGATGCCTGCACTTGGAGACGATTTCGCTTCTCTTATTTAGTGTACCTAGATCTGGCCTACATATGATTATGTACTTCTCTGCTATAGAGAAATAGTACAGTTCATGAAATGTACAGGCCTACATGTAGATGTTCAACATTTGATTATATTACAAAGTTCTGTTTTCTTTACAGACAGGTAGACTTGTACTCAACATATTGCGAATTTTCTACAGAGTTCACAATCAAAGTCCATGGACTGGAGCTCAGTAAATATGATCTTATGGCCATTGTAGGGGTAAGCTATCAAATCAGACTATAAAGGGAAGCATCATAAATTGCGACTCGCTTTCATGAAAAGAGCAAGATCATATTACTCCATTCTGGTCAGGGCAACTATGGTATCCAATACAACCAACCTGCTAATTCATATGCCACTAGTTCTTCCCCCTCGTTTGACATGCTGTTTCCAACCTGGCTTGAACTTCATTCATCTGGTACTGATGGGTTTTTGTTTTGGGAAAATAGAATGGTCCGTGGATATCCGCGGTCAGCTAGTTTCACTACACAACTTACAGCAGTCAATATTTTCACTATACACCATGTACTTCTGTATTGTGCTATATTCACATTATTGAATGTATTTGTGGTATTTAAATGTTGTGTGATATCTAAAAGGCCTTTGATAATGTGGAAATAGCACATTAAAAAACTTGTCTTCATCACTGTTGTTGCCAGTTATCTCCATTGACTAGCTGTGATTTATGGTTGAATCGGTCCAAAATCGCCTATGCCGGCCAAATCACGATTTGCATGCCCTCAAATTTGTTGTTATTTGAGCATATTGTGGGCCATGAACTTGAGGGTTTGTAAAAAATATGGGTGGAGCCGTGCACAGGACTGTGAGCTTGTAGTTCTGTGCAATTTGGATGAAATTGAGCCCTAAAAGCGCTCTATTTAGCAATGGAGTGTAGGCGTCGTTTTTCAAAATGGCGATGGGCTTCAGAACCGTTTTAAGGGGTGATCATCTTCGGATGGAAATTTATCCTAAAAATCAGTTAACCCCCCAAAAATTGAAAAGAAAATGAAAGATGACAAAATTAGCTTTAATTTGATGTGTGTCTCGAATACCTTGGAGAGTTGTGAGTATTTTTCCTGAATTTTTGAAGTGGGGGCATTTATCATTGGGGTCTATGACAGTTTATTTACTGGTCTGCAACCATATACTTGAGTTGACTCATGGCCTACATGTATGTCATGATGTGAAACAGTGTTACTGGAAAGTGACAACATGAAATTAAAAACAGCAAGTGCATGTGTGACACATGCCTTTATCGTCAAGCAAACTTGAATCCTCAATCCTGATTGGTCGATCAATGGCAACAACAGTGTGGTTTTATCCCGTGTGTCACGTCCATATCAAAATCCGCGAATCTAAGATGCCTGTGCTATTCCTACTGCACGCACATGTAATAGGATGAATGAAGAAATTTTGTGAACAGCGTGCATTTTCCATTCAAGTTGGCTTCAAGATAAATTTGTTTCCAATGCTTGTGGAACACGGAAAATGCATTGCATTTGGAACACGTACTGTCAAGTACTACATTTAACAAGTGTTATCTTTGTGATGTGGGATATGGCGTTTTTAACAGATTGTGCGCATAGCACCCAAGGCTTTGCCTGGGGTATTACTACTTCAGAATGTCCAATTGCCAGATCACGGGTGCATTGGTTATTAAAGGCTTATTCACTCTTCATTTCACGTCAGGAGGCAATAACACCAGCCATTGTCTCAGGACTTTTGAACTACTTTCCCCTCAAACTAGTTGTAGTGTTACTCCTTCCTTGCTGCTGCTGCCCTTTTTTTTGCATTGTCAGTCATCTTAATATTGACCCTGAACCCTACAAGAAATGGTAGTTTACAAAATATTGAGTGCTTTGAGTGGTGTAGTAAAAGTAGCATCCTGAGGTAAATATAGAGTTTCTCTGTAGATCACTCTGTGGTGACTGCTTTTATTGGTACCATGTACAGCCAATCTTTTTAAAGAGATCATTGATTAATTAAACTTAAATTCAATACAAACATACTTCTGTTTCAATTTGAAATTACTTATTGTACCTTTCCAAACTGCCCCTTAATGAAATTAAGCACACAATTCCTTATGCATGTGTTTATGAGGACCACAAATAGTTCCTTGGTTGCTATGCGCATAATACTTTTTACAATAAGGCTGTCGTGGTATAGGCTTTTTGATCATTCTTATTGAAAAAGTGAAAGTAACGAATGCAACGTAATGCACTATGGGGCAGTCAAGAGACAGAATCTGTGGGCGAGGTGTTGTAATATTTGCTATTTGCTCCTGATTGTTCTAACAGTGGTCTTTGGTGTTCTCATTGGTCTTCATCACTATTTTTGTCACCTGCCATCAACACAAGAGTGGAGATACCAAGACCCATCGACAAAAGAGGAAGACAAGCCGTGTTGTTCCCATGCCAACTATCACGGAAGTAGACATTTCAGGTATGGGCAAGCCATCAATTCAGTCTTCAACCTCTGCTATTCATCACTATTTTACAAGATTATACATGTTATTTAACTTTCAAATATTTATCAACTTTTAGGACATGATTTGATAGGAGTAACATGTTCAAAATCTTGGTCATTTTTGTTCTTCAAACAAACTACAGAGGGAATTTTCAATAACCCACAAAAGAAACTGTTCTATTTGTTTGCATAAACAAATGTTGTTTTCAATTTGTTTGCACTGACACTAAGTAACGGCTATATATGGGCAACCAAGCTGCTGCGCAGATTTTATGCAGAATGCAGATGGCTCTATCCGGTTCGTTAGTAGAACGTCATACACGCTTGCGTACCACTGATTGCTAGCGTCCAATGGATAAACGCTCGAGTTGTGTTAATTTCCAATTCTATTCATGCTGTACACCTTGTGAAGCACTCATGGATGAAAAAAAAACCTATGTCTGGGCTAACCGTCTCTTTTGTCGCTCCTCTACCAGACTGGGCGAGCAGCAGTCCAGCCGGTACTGTATGGGGTGGTCCGTTAGGAGACCATATATCGCCGTGCTTAACAACCACACCGGGGCAAATGGTTAGGGACGACAAATTGATACCAACTCACAAAAGGGAGAAGGACACCAAGTTACTTCTACAGTGTTGGGTCACACAACGACCCCTTTTATTTCCCACACTGACACCTTGTGGGAGAGTTATCCTAAGGGATGGTAACCGTGACTTCTTCAGTTAGAGGGGAATCCAAAATCACTAAGGGGTTCCTTAAGGCAAGTTCTTAGGCTCACTTAAGGTAGGTTCCAGGCGAGGCAAGGGGAATCCTTAAGGGAATCCTGAGCAACCAAATTAGATTATAAGTTTATTATCACAATTTAGGCAGTGATCCCAAAGACTAAATGTTTTCAAGTGCTCTAAATTCCTATCGACAGTTCTTAAATCCTAACTTCCCAGAACTTGCGTCTAGAGAATTTATTACCCCCAAATGTTCCAATTAACCAACAGACCCAAACTTTGGGCCCCGATTATTACCACGAGAATCTCCTCACAACGCTACTGCATGTGAACGGCACAGCACGCTACGCAAAGCTAACACGATGCTAACTCTCCGGCTCGCTGGCGGCAACTGGCCAAAATTAAATGCGCCTAGCGCACAAGCACGCCCTCTCTCAATCCAACATGCACGCAAAAGTATGGAGGGCAAAACGTACAAAAAATAACAGAGCACCAAACTGCATTTTGCTACACAGCCCTCTCTTACATTCAGGCCAACAATAAAGAATGCAGGTTTAGATAGAAATGAATCTTAATTGCCTTAAAATAACTCAAGATTAAGTGATTATCCTCAATTATTCAAGGTTCAGCCTTAAGGGCAAACATCAAGATATTTACACAATTAGATCTTACATTTATTATAACATATTTCTTTCCATGATTAAAACGTTTATACAGGAAAAAAGGTAACTTATGTAACCGGTGAAATATTGAAGCATATTTCAACCATATATTTGTTGGCACCTTTACTTTTCCTATCTCTTTTGAAAGTTTTATTAATGTTTTGTATCCCATTAGTCGGTATGTGGAATTGCTTTTTTCACAAGTTTGGGATTGTTTTCATGTTTCCTTATCACCTCTTTAGCAATGAATGTTTATTCATAATCCCTATGTGGTCTGCCCAGTAGTGTGAGGCACTGGCCAACATCCTGTGGTCTAGATAAGCTTTGTTCAGTTTGTGTGTTAGCCACCCACAAGAGCACACACATGTTGTAAAGTCTTTTGATTTAGAGAAAGTTTTACAGCGCTGGCTGCGCTTTGCTGCCATGGGGCCACTGACGAGGAATAAAAACAGTATATTTTCCGTCTAAACTTGAAGATCCTGTGTTCCCCCAGTCACACTTACAATAACGCTGTTCTATATTTGAATAACAGAATTTACTTGCTTCTTAATCTTTGGAGTCTACCTTCAAGACAACTTAAAGCAAACGCATTACACTTAAGGAAAACAAAACTATAAACAATCTTCCTATAGACAAACACACTGGTACTGTAGTAAACTTTGCTAAGCCACTGTTCAAGTAAAGAACTGTAACAATATAAAACAAGCAGTCTTTGGAAGTGCCATGGTACATCCTTCAAGTAGGAATCTGCTCAACAACCTCCTCGGAGACCTTTACACTGTTCTGGAAATAGCTCTTGGTGTGTTTCTCGGTTACGCGCCAAAGTTTATCTTCCGCATGAGCTGCTCTATATTGCTGACATTGGCGGGTACTGCACACCATATGTCTTGGTCACGTTGACACAGCCTGAACACTCTAGCTCTTTGGGGTGGATTAGCAGCAGTCGACGCGGGGTAAGTATAGGTACTACTCTGCTTGTGCGTTGCACTTTACTTGATGGTACTTCCCTTGAGGGCTTTTCCCAGGTTCACTTGCAATGAGGGGGTTTCATCAGATGGTCCCCTTGAGTGTGCTACCTGGACATCGGCTTCTCCCTCTAGGCTTTCATCTTCACTCGCCTGTTGGGGATCAATGGTCATCGCCGCAGCATTTTCACTGGTTAACCTCTGGGTCGCGGTTCCAAGGTGCAGCTGACTCACTAAGGCACTGCTTGACCAGTGTAATAGAGCCAGGAGAGAGTGATAGCACAGGCGCATCCTCTGACATGTCCCGTCCAAAAGTACGAGGGGTTGTTATCCCCTGAGGTTCCTCGTCTAAGGGGGGGGGGGGGGGATCTCCACGTCTTCCTTCTCCTTCGTCTCCTTCGCCTTCGACTTCTTCCCTTGGGGGGCTTGCTTCTCTGTGCTTCAGACAGCGGACGCTTTACAGGACCCTCCTGTGGACAGTCGATATCCATCGGCTATCTTTGTCTTCCTGCTCTTGAACTTCTTGTGACGCTTGTGCTCCTCCTCAGTTTCTGGGAAGATTCCCGCCATGTCATCTGGGGACTTAGGATAGTGGCTGATGTAGTGGACTCTCAAGTTGTCTTTCCTGGTGTAATTTCTGTCACACTGCATGCAAAAGAACAAAATCTGCTTCGTGCCATGGCTCCCTTGCTGTTTCCTCTTGTTCAGGAATGTGTCATCACACTCGGTGCATATATATACCTTCACTGTGTCCCAATCCTTGGGTCAGTTCCAAGATTTTCCTCTTCGCCCTTCCATATTGGTGTCCTCCAGATCCTTAATCCTGGAGAAGAAAAAGAGTAAAAGAAAAAAAAAACAAGGCAAATCGTAGGTCCATCTTCTTCAGTTTCCGCAATCAATTCCCTTACCCATATAGCTTACAGGTACTGCTGAGGCCGTCGTCACCGGCGCAAAGGATTTCTCCTCTGGAGTTTGGGGTCAGGTAAGTTATGTTCAGGTCCAGGGTCAGGTAAGTGGTATTCAGGAGCTGAATCATTTGGTTGGTCAAGCTGAGACATTCCTCGGGTCACTGCATGTTCACTTCCCACATCACTTCCCTGCAGATCATCGTCATTCGTGCAGTGACGACCTCCGGTTTCCACCCCAGCTTCGACCGGTGGTAAGTCAGTTTCCAGCCGGTCGTCTGCTCCCATGGTCCATGATGCAAGTGGATGTCCCTCATAGGGTTTAAGGCAACCGCAGTGAACGATTTTCAGTTAACTGCATGGTTTCCATTGTATTCTATATGTTACGTCCGACAACTTGGTCACTATAAGGAAAGGTCCTTCACATCGGCATGTCAACTTTGGTGATTTTCCCTTCTTCCTCGATGGGTTGTGCAACCACTTTCTGTTTTTGTCTCCTGGCACTCTTACTCAAGTGTCTTCTGGCCCTCTCGTGTGAGGCTCTAATCCTTTCCCTTACTGCCTGGGCATAGTCTTGTTCCTTTTCTGTATCATCTGAAGATGGTTGCCCCATGAAAGTCAATTGGTATGGATACCTCTCGGCCCATCAACAACAGGTTTGGAGTCTCACCTGTAGACTCCTGGGGAGTACTGCGATATGCGGCTGTCGCCAATGGTAACTCCTTGTCCCAGTCCTTAGGTTTCTCCTCGCTCCTTCACAAGGATTGCAACCATGCTTGTCAAACTCCGGTTAAAACGTTTGACTAGTCCGTCCGACCTGGATTGTAGGGCGTTGTTCTTGTTTTGGCTTTCCCTAGGACTCTACATACTTGTGCCATCAAGAGCAACTCCCCTGTGCCATCAAGAGTTTCTCCCCTGATCTGTGTGCAGGGTCCTTGGGGCCCCCAATCTGCACACAGAGTCTTGCACAAATCTCCTAGCTACAGTTTCTGCCTTCTCATCTGGCAGGTGGTATGCCTTCTCATCTGGCAGGTGGTAATCTCAGATGACCAAGACGTAGCGGTTGCCATTTCATGTTGTGGAAAACGGACCCATGATGTCCATTGCCACCCGTTCCGGGGGTTCGCCCACCAACTGTTGCTGCAAGGGTGCTCGACGCGTTTTGGAAGGAGACTTTCTCTGTGCATAGAGATCACATTGCCTTACAAAAGACCAGACATCAGCTGCTAAACCCTGCCAATAAAACCTCTCCCCACCCTGACGGTTGTCTTTTTCATCACAAGTTGTGCACTGAGCCTCCCTTCCTGGATTTCCTTAATGATCTCCTGACGTAACTCTTTTTGAACTATGGTCTTCCATTGAATGGCATTGCTGCTATTCGACTCCCATCAATGTCTCACTGGAGCCAGTAGTATTTGTGGTCAGCCGCCATGGATGAAACATCTTCCCAAGCCAGACGGGCACATCCCTGCTCCTTCAGTTATATTATCCACCCCATGGAACTATCCTTGAGTTGGGCTCATCGCCAGTCATCCTCACTTGTGCTTGGACTTATATCTACAATCCGAATATCTGATTGCTTTCCCTGCTGTACCTCTTGACTTTCCTTTCTCTTGAGTTGCCGATGGCTCGTCTTCCTGTTCAGAGCGGCAACGGGGCCCATCAACAATAGTTGAAGACTCCTCTCCATCCGGTATACCCGGGCTAACCATGCCACACTGAGGACATGGCCTGCGAGACAAGCTGTCTGCATTCTGATGGGATTTTCCCGTGCGGTGGACGATCTCATAGTCACATTTGCTAAGGACCTTAAAGGCTGACCCTGGCAGACTTGCAGCTAAAAATACTACTGTCTGCTTATCCTGCCATCCGTTTACAGCACAGCATGGAGTGCTAGGAAACAAATCTGCCGAAATTGGCTCATCAACTATTCCATTGAAACTTTGTTTCTTTTCCAATTCGCGCGCCAGTGTTAACCTTTGAATTTCATCCTCCAAGCGCTTCCTTTTCTGGAGGGATTCCTGAAGCATGTTTTCTCCCTGAAAGGCCTCCATTCTCAGTATAGCCAGTTCCTCCTCCATGGGTTTTGCATCCCGTTTGTCCATGTCTAAACTAGTGCTGACACCCTAACTCTAACCAGATGATAAACGTTATGCCAAAAATCCCACTTCTGACACTACGTGTGGCGAAAAACCCCTAAGTCTGGGCTAACCGTCTCTTGGGTTGCTCCTCTATCAGACTGGGCGAGCAGCAGTCCAGCCGATACTGTATGGGTGGTCCGTTAGGAGACCATATATCGCCGCGCGTAACGACCACACCGGGGTAAATGGTTAGGGACGACAAATTTATACCAACTCACAAAAGGGAGAAGGACACCAAGTTACTTCTACAGTGTTGGGTCACACAGTGACTCCTTTTATTTCCCACACTGACTCCTTGTGGGAGAGTTATCCTAAGGGATGGCAACTTCTTCAGGGGGTTCCTTAAGGCAAGTTCTTAGGCTCACTTAAGGTAGGTTCCAGGCAAGGCAAGGGGAATCCTTAAGGGAATCCTGAGCAACCAAATTAGACGATAAGTTTATCACAATTGAGGCAGTGATCCCAAAGACTTAACTGTTGCCTAAGTGCTCTGAATTCCTATCAACAATTCTTAAATCCTAATTTCCCGAAACTTGCGTCTAGAGAATTTGTTACCCCCAAATGTTCCTGATTAACCAACAGACCCAAACTCTACGCCCCAATTTGTGGTAACCTCAGAACTTACCGCGCCAATCTTCCAGGCGCTACTGCTTGTGAACGGCATGGCACGCTACGCAAAGCTAACACGATGCTTACTCTCTGGCTCGCTGGCGGCAACTGGCCAAAATTAAACGCGACTAGCGTACAAGTGCGCCCTCTCTCAGCTCCAACATGCATGCAAAAGTATGGAGGGCAAAACGTACAAAAAAATATCAGAGCACCAAACTGCATTTCACTACAATGTAATGTCGAAATTTAATGTAATGTGACGTCATTATGGTGCCACTTCAATTGTTCATCTATAACAAATTCTGGTCTAGCTACATACCAAATAACAACTGTATCAGACCTATAGTTCTACAGATATAGGCCATAGAAAAATGAACCTTTAATGCAGAGATGCCAGCATTTTATATAATTTAGGCATAATTTATACAAAGTATTCGACCCAATTACGATCTTTATATGATTGTCTATGATTTTAACTGGAATTAAACGGCATGCTCTATAAGGTGCAATTCACGGAAATTGGAACGCGCACATTTTTCTGTGGCAATTGTATGAAGCCTTTTAAAAGAGACTAATAAGAAAAATGACACACAGATGAGAGAGCTTCTCGTTATTAGTCTCATAATCAGCAGTAGAAATTAATGGTCAAAATCAATGGTCAATGGTGGTGGGTTTCTTTAAATCGTAAAGTGGAACTGTTTATATGCGTGCGCAGCGCGAAGCCCTGAAGGCGTGGGGTTGTTAAGTGGGCCCAGGAAATTTTTTGATTCTTGATGCTCTGTGGTGCAATCTGAGGCATTTCCTGGCCACTTCCCCTGACTTTTTGAATGAAATGTGCTCGTGTTTAGGGAGATGGGGGTGGGTCATCAAAGTTGATGTATTACATCACAAACATCACATCACAACTGTAGCTTGACTCTGTTTCAAGATTTGCCCTATTTAGCTAGCCATGATTGTGAGTCGTCACTAAGAGAATCAGTTCAATTCGTAACTGCCTAGGACGAGCATGTACTTCTGTTTTGCACAGCTGTAGCTGCCATCCGCTGTATATGAAGAGACCTTGCGCGGCAGCTTGTGCCGCCATGACAGAATGTACAATCTTTTGCCATGAGTTGCAGTACCGGATTTTAGCTTAGCGGGGTTTTGAGCAGTGGTGTTTATTATTTACATTCTCCATTTTTCTTCTTCCCTCTTCCTTTCCTCTTCCTTCTCCATTCTTCATTTTCTATTTTGCTGACAGCAGCATGATTTTGCCAACCTTTTTTGTGGGGGGGGGGGGGGGGGGGGGGGGGGGGGGGGTTTGACCACCCCCAACATAGCAATACCTGTGAGGCTAGTTGCTTTACTGCTTAAAAGCCCCCAAAAAATTCTCTCTTGTTTTCTTCTACTTCTATCCCAAATCTCGTAGGTAGGCCAAAAGGTTTAGTTATAACCTGGAAATTGCTCAAAAGCTGAATTTTTCAGTATAGGTCTAGGAATATGTGTAGAATAACACTTAAAGTCCCCAGAAATCCCCTTGGAGCTCTTTCCAAAATCCAAGATGGTGTCTAAAATGGCCACCATTCTCAATTTGTATCATAACATTTTAGAATAACACTTAAAGTCCCCAGAAATCCCCTTGGAGCTCTTTCCAAAATCCAAGATGGTGTCTAAAATGGCCACCATTCTCAATTTGTATCATAACATTGCAACCAGACAAGTTAGAAATACATATTGCATTTGTCTAAACATATGTTTTAATGCACAAAGAAGCTAATAAAATCATTATTCTGGAGTGTTCAAAATTCAAGGGCAGCAAGTACCAAGATGGCTTAAAGCTTTGTTCACCATGTATGCCGTATTGTGGCGGTTTAATCTCTTGATTCTGCTACCCAGTCGGGCCGGCCCATGTCAGCGAGCGGTCTAGTGTTTGAAGGCAGGCGAAGCTGATCTGTTTTGGCGGCAGGTTACCGCCTGGCCCGCAGCACACCACGTGGTTCAACCACACCCAAAGTACCAGTTCAGCGATAACGCTTCTCGACGGAGGGGATAATGACGGCAAAAAAGGGGACGGACACAAATCATACAGAGTCAGTATGCTTCCTTTAATTTATTCTTTTTACACCCCACTTGCCTTCCCAAAGGCGCTTCACCTACATGACCAAGTCGAACTCTCACAGTTCACGTTTAACTACAGTGAATGGGGATTACTGATTCATTCAAGATTCATGAATTGACAACCGCTAGATTAACTAATTTCTAGTGTGGTTCTGCAATTAATGATTTTACTGTGATTGGGGTCTCGATTATTTGAGTGAATCAAACTCACTGGTCTTTAACTTATTCCCTAATCTGGACGTCTGCTCAGGACGATTGCCAAAGGGGAAGAAAGGACGAATAACTTTCGTGCTTGTTTTTATACCAACTAAGCTGGTATCCTCCGACTGTGTGAAGTGCACATAAGACAGCTAGAAACCAACCAAGGCATAGCCTAGCAACCTAAAAACTCGGTCCCCGCATTAATCAATTCTGCATTGTGCTACATTGGCGCCTTCTAGGTTTGGTCAGTCCCTGACCTATAAACCGATACAAGCATAAAAGCAATGCACCTACTTTATGAAACTGTAAATCTCTAAACTTTATAAAATATAAACTCTTACTTTAAGAAGTAAACTGTAACAATAAACTTTATAGAAACACTTGAGAAAACAATAAACATAATAGAAACACTTTTGAGGTAACAATAAAATTCATAGAAACACTTTGAGGTAACAACCAACTTTATAGAAACACTTTGAGGTAACAATACTTTCAGGTTACACTTAGACTCTAGGTGCGACAGCTCATAAACTAAATGGCAAGTGTCTGACGATCAGGAGTTCAACAAAATGCATCACTGTTCGCCTTCTAGCGGGTTCCGGCCACAAAGTTAGTCTGAAAGACTCGTTGGGTGTGGTCCTCCGTGATGAACATTCCCTTGTGGAATACACTACGCGTCACCACCTCTGTGATCTTCTTCACGTTGGCGATTTTCTCCAACTCTTCGTTTACGCTCACAATACCATCCTCTTTTTGCACCAACCTGCAGATCCGAATGGGTTGTTTGGGTGCAGTATCCTCTATAGCAGGCGGGGCTTTTAGGAAAACTACATCGTAATGCCGTGCACGATGCTCATGTATGGTCTGTGTCAGGCGCGGTTCTAGAACCAATATTTTGGGGGGCTAGCAGGGTGGATCCAGACTTTTTTTTCAGGGAGGTGTGCTGAAATGTAGACCGGTTATTTTTTCCAGACACTTAGGCCTCCGAAAATCAATAAGGGGGGGGGGGGGGGGGGGGGGGGCTCATGCCATATTTTCAGTGGGGAGCGCCAATAAAATCCTAAAATCATTCACACTATATTAACTAATGCACCCTTGTCACGACTATTTCTTTAGGGGGACACCATTCGCATGTACATCACAATCCTTCTTTTTGCTAATGCAATTTTTTTTAAAGGAATTTATTTTGGGGGGCTAGACAAAATTTTGGGGGGGGGGGCTAAAGCCCCCCTAGCCCCCCTGTAGAACTGCGCCTGGTCTGTGTTGCACCACTGACTACAGTTGTGGAACCTTCCTCTGTGATTCTCACGACCGTACCAGAAAGCAAGTATAGGCACCTTCTTCTCTTCATCCAGGGGGAGGGACTTGTCTGTCAACTCTCCCGCTGCCCATCAGCTCCTTGTTGATGACTCGGATGCGTCATCCCAATCGGGGGTTTCCATTCAGGCTTTGGAATAGGCTCCTTGTCAGTCTCCCCATGAGACATTGACATAGGCGACAAAGCGATCTCACATTATCACTGACATTGTAGCTGGATAGCCCAACCTCATCCACCGGCTCAGGATGGCATGTAAACATCTCTGACTGTGCACATAAGACGGCTAGAAACCAACCAAGGCATAGCCTAGCACCCAAAAAAATTGGTTGTCGCATTAATCGATTCTGCATTGCGCTACATTGGCGCCTTCTAGGTTTGGTCAGTCCCTGACCTATAAACCGATACAAGCATAATAGCAATGCACCTACTTTACGAAACTGTAAAGCTCTAAACTCTGTAAAATATAAACTCGTACTTTAAGGAGTAAACTGTAACAATAAACTTGACAGAAACACTTTGAGAAAACAATATACATGTTTCTGCTTCCTATCTGGAGAGACCGTCACCTTTCCTACTCTCTTTTCTCAACCTTTAGGCATCTCCTTACACCTACACTTGCCTCCATCATGGCTGTTATGTGTCTCTTCTCTCCTACTGTCACTCTCCTCTCTGCCGCACCTAGGCGTCTTTGATTGCTCTCACTCATCTTCCGTCTGGTGTTTCTCACGCACATTATCATCTTACAATGTAACTTGGATAGTCTCAACCTCATCCACCTGCTCAGGGTAGCATGTGAACATCTCCCACAGAAGTACAGGATTTTGGGGTTGGTCAAGGCTTCTCATGTGCAATGATATCTTGCACTTTGGGCACTGACTTCTCTCTCCTCTGACGTCCCGGGACTCCTCCTCCTTTCGATCTTTCCCCATTCATGCCTGTAGCTTGTCTGGCCAGCAGAATACGCACAAAGAGAAGAGCTGGTCACTGTTACGTGTCATTATGTGGATACATGGGTGGGTGAGTGTGATTATAAACCAAGTAGTGTTGTTTTCTTTTCCCTCTTTACAAATATCTACTAGGCCTCCTGTGCTGCCTTGGTGGTGGTGCTGTGGGCCTGCTGCTAAACTGTCGCGACGCAATGGTCTGTTGAGAACCCGTGCTCCCTTTCGGCTCCACCTTCCACGCACCTTGTGTCTTTATTGGCTCCAAAAGTTGTACTGACGCATCCAGAGAGATTTCCTGGGGCATCACGGTATCAGAAATGTCAAGTTCACTCTAAACATGTAATTAATCATTGTCGTCTGGAGGTGAACTCGTTGTACTCTGCGGTAATTCCTGTCGAACATTTTGCACAGCGGTTGCTTCATCACTCTGTTGGCTAGACGGTTTGTCAGTTTCACTTTCTGTCCATGCTATGATTGGCTCTCCTCCATAAACTTTCAATCTGTTTCAATGAACTACCATTTTCTTCCCTCGTGGATTCTTTTGGATTCGATAGATGACATCTGATCTGTGTTGTTATGTAAGGGCCCTCCCATCTGCACTGTAGCTTTGGCGACAATCCCTTTCGTTTTGCAGGATTATATGCAGCCATGCAAAGTTACTTGCCTGCAGTTTTTCTTGAACAGGTCGTTGATCTTAGTGTGCCTTTTGTCGCCTAGCACTCTGCTTTAGGCATTCTTGCGCCCTCCCATGAGCTGTCCTCGACCTCTGCCGCACATCCTACGCTTTTTCTCACTCCACAGCAACTATTTCCTCTTCCTTGTCACCAGGTACTCTGGTGGTCAGGTCAATGGATAGGCGCAGTTCACATTTCAAGCATTAACATATTGGGTGACTCGCCTGTCGACTCTTGGGGTGTTGCTCAGTTAGCAAACGTAGCCAGTGAAAGTTTCTCATCCCAATCACGATGTCATTCACTTGGCTCGATCATCATTGCCACCATTGTAATGAGGGTGCGATTGGAACTTTCAATCAAGCTGTCGGATTTGAGGTTGTAGGGACAGGTACGTGTCTTCTCAATTCCGAGGATACCACAAATTCCCGCAAAAACTCTTGATTCAAAGTTGCGCCCTTGGTCAGAATAAAGCACCTTGAGAACAAAACGACACACGCCCAAAGCGACACTGCGAACACACAGCCATAAAAACCTGTAGCATCTTCCACATCTCATCATTCAACCTCCTGAGGACTGACAGAGCACACTGTGTGAAACGTTGAGTTCTACACTCAACCAACCGGTTCATTTCACAACCACACTTCTTCCAAAAAAGATATTTCTTTCTGCATGGACGGTATTACCTGCAAACTTTATAATTTATCTCATCCGCCATGCAAAGCTTAAGTCATATGTTCATGCACATAGACTCACTAAAAACTAGAAATGTGTTTGTGGACAAACGTAACACAAGCTGTTTCGGATATTTGAAACACTCTGTGCACGTGTTGAGCAATTATTGATGTCACTACAAATGTCTTATAACAGCACGTTATACATACACGTTTCAACCAAATCAAACATTATAGTTCTGTACATATAGGCCTTATATATGAATAAAATGCCCCTTTAAGGGACGTCACATGACATTTGATGATGACGCCACTTCCATTTCCATCTATAACACATCCCTGTGGATGTGCATACCAAGTTTTAACCCAATCGGACTTGTACTTCCGACGTGATACAGCGATTTGAAAAAATGCACATTTAATGTCAGGTCATGTGACACATGATGACATCATCGTTACGAATTCATTGGGGACCATTTTCGACTGCTGGTCTTAGTGTCTGACAAGCGTAAAGTCAATCAGACTTATAGAATTAAGTCAAGTACGTGGTACCAGCTCCCCCCCCCCCAACCCCCATTTGGTTTTACGGAGGCCAAGTGTCCGAAGAAAAAAATCTGTGTCTACATTTCAGCATGGATGTACAAGTGCCTTTTTCAAGAATTTTTTTACCCTACCCCCCCCCCCCAATAAAAAACGACCTTGCTACGCCCCTGCTGTAATCGCTGTCACCTTGTGCAAAAGTTAAATCGCATAAAATACAAGGACTTTAATGCACTTTTTGTTTTAGGAAAATGATCGCATACTCCAAGATCTAGAGCAATAAGTACGCGACTATGACAGAAAGTGGACTAGAAAACCAACATGTGCATGCTCAGATTGTGTTGGCGTGATGCTTGTGCAATCTATACAGAACAACTATATTTTCTGAAAGATGACATTCAAGATGCAAGAGATGTGGTCAGTGCATGATAGCTTGCCATTGATCATGCCCAGAAATTTAATTTTAGTTTGAGGACGTCATCAGTTTAATGTGCAAAATGAATACTCTGTAGGTTACTGCAACAAATTTAACTCTAAGCGGGCTGTATATTAACTTTGCAGGCACATGGTGGATATAGTGGCAAACAATAAAATTGTCCCCGTTTATTTCAATGATCTGCAGACTGCATGTTCAGCTCGCTTTTAAAGTACTCCAATGATCTGCCTCTAACATTTGTTGAAAGAAGGTTCCATTCGTCAAAAGTCCTTGGCAGGAATGAATACAGTTCTTTGCAGTTTGGTAATTGAATGAGACGGAAGATATTGTCTGGTTTTGATGCCCCCACATTTAACTGGTCTGGTACTTGTTATGTAATGACTTGTACAATAGCATGAGTCTGAATATTGCCGTTCGTTCTTCCAATGATTTCCACCTGAGTTTTGCTATCACCGAGGAGACACTGCTTTTGCATCTGAAATCTTTGCAAACAAATCTTGCCCCCTAAGTTGAAAGTTTCCATTTTGTTTTTATAATCTTAATGGGGTTTGTTTGCAAAACTTGCTGGTATTATAACACATGAGTAGTGTTAGGCTGCATCTGAAATTGTACGTCTATTACCTTGAGTGCTTTAAGCCTTGTTCAGGGCAAATATGCATATTAAAAAAAAAGCTCTAGACATCAGGTGAAAGTGGAAATATAAGTTTGGTTATTGTTATCTCGTCTTTTTGAAAGTTAAAGGGGTATATGGTCCTGAAAATCAGTAGATTGTTTACCTATTCTAATGTAGCGCATTGCATTTTATAGAGGGCGCACTTTAGTTCTTTACTGGTAGCCAGCAGGCATCGCGTGCATTCACCCATGTTGTTGGGCCACCAGCCAATAGCGCCAGTGTATATAAGTGGTCACGCACTCAGCTTTGCTCTCTTTCTGCTGTGGCCGTAACCCAAGCGTGGTCTCATGAAGTGTTCTCACACTGCTCTAATCTCCCATAATAACCAATCACCTATAGTCGCAGTGGAGGAAGCCTCATACTACGTGTGAGTGTAATTGACAAATGATTCATGTATCATAATCCAGATAATTAAGTCATCTCTGAGTTTATAAGGGAAATAATGCCTGTCAGCCCAGTGAGTGGAGTGAGTGCGTGATTGGTTGTTGTTTTGGTAGTCTGCTGCGGGCCTGGTGGTAAACTTCCACCGAAACGGATCTGCGTACCCGACCGTAGAGGCTAGGTGGTTCGCCGCTATTGGCCGGGGCAGTCGTCCAAGGCAGTACCGCTACACTATTTTTAAAGGCCTGATTGACAGGAAGTCAAAGTATGTGGATATTTATATTCTACTTTTAATATGAAAAACACATTTTGTAGCCCAATTGGGAGCTTTGCAGGACACAGCGTCCCTTTAATGACTTAATGCCTGGTACATGTTTGTTGACGACAGATGACAGTGAAACTGAGGAAGTGATAAACATAGTAGAAGGACAAGGCTTTGAAGCACTTCCCTCTGAAGATACCATCAACAGATCAAGTAAGTCTTTATCCCACAATTCCTTTGCTACATTAACCTGCATTTTTAAAGTTAGGTTGTATAATGTCAGTTTACAGTATGATCACTTTTGTCGTCATAAAGGGATACTTGAACAAAGTGATAATCCCTTAATTTTCCGGGTCAAATGGCCTGGGAAAAGTGACTCAGAGAAGTGTCATTTTGACCACTAAAAGTGTCAGGTTAACTTTGACCTGCCCAGCCGTATCAAATTTGACTTGTGACTTGTAACAGTGTACGTTGTCTATATTTTCTTAAAATGTTTAGTATCCTCTGGGCTTAAAGTTCAACAGGTTATGCACCCTACCTAACATTGTGAGCAATATTCTTTTTGTTTAAAAAGAAAAAAAAAAATGCACAAAAAGCAAATGATTTTGTATAGCTTTAAACACAATGTTTGGTTGCATGTCACATTCCTGACCTTCACAATCTCTGCAGAATTCCTTTCGTGATATCACTTAATGACCATCTTAAAAAAACGTTCATCTGGAAATTGAATACTTCATTAAATCATATAGTAATACGGTATTATTGTTTTCATAGTCAAATGAAGTTACTTATGATTTTTCTCATATTGCTGTTATTGACAGGGATTTCCACAAGATGAGCTCCTCAACTTAGCAGTAATGTTGGTACCATGCCAAAACTCAACATTGGTTTCCCCGAAAGCTTTGTCTGCTCATGGTAGTTTCCGTAATGGTTTCAAAACCATTAACTGCTCTTCTTACCACATGCTCCACATCAACTTATCTCTTATGCTCCAGATAGAGGCCTTTCAGCAAAATCGTTGATATCATCCTCCTTTACACTGAGTCAGTGGGCGTATGGTAAAAAAAAAATCATCTTTGATACAATCTTTGAAAATTTCAGGGATTGTTAATGAAACACTAAAGAGCCCAAGTCCCCTTGATGCCATTTTTGTCAATTTCTTCCTGGATTTGGCGGAAGTAAGCGGTACGTCAAAATACATTAATTCAGAATTGTATTTTAGCTTTGATGCGGTGAAACTACAGTTTTGTATAAAAGAGAATGATAAAAGCATTGGAATTTTCTTGTTAAAAGTCATTTTATTTTACAAAACTAAGGAAAAGAGGTGTATTCAAAGTAAATGTAGCATAATTGTTTATCAATGGAAAGTTTAGGGCGGATTAAAATAATATTGAAGTGAATGGGCATGAAAAAGAGAAAATGGATAAATTGGATGAAACAATTCAGGTGTATTGTAGCATCAATGTTTTCAGACCAAAATTGACAAATTTGGCCTTTTATGAAAAGTCACTCCTTTTGTCCCACTTTTTGAAAATGCTGTTGTGATGAATGAAATAAATCACATGAGATTGTGCTCACCAGCCAGCATTCTCATCAGTATAAAGTATAAAGTCAATGTTCATTATCAACAAAAGGTGGGAAACCACAAATACAGGAAAGGGAGGGCACATGATCTCTTCTGTATTTGAGTAGTGCAAGTAGTGTTTGTGCGTTTTGGACGAACACACGACGGACGTTAATTCCTTGGCCAATAGAAAATCTTAACTTTGCAGACTCCACCCCAAGCTCCACCCACTACGACTGTCTAATTCACCAATGGCTTGAGTTGGTATTGTTGCATTCTATTCATAGAAGCACTTGATAGCGTGTAGCAAATAAGGTTGGCTCGAATAAGAAAATCCCACTCTGTAACCATGGTAGGAGCAAGAAAGATTCTCCAACTGTGCTTACGGAGCCTGATATCTGAAGGTTGTGTAATGCTTTATTTCGAATGAAACAACATGCACACAGACATGTTGATGTTCGCGGTCGAAATCTTTGCAAATCAATTTCTCCCGTTTGGAAGACCGTATCTTCATGCAACTATCAGGGTTTGTTTCCCTTATAATGATCCAACTATGTGATAAAAATCACTTTGATATGTTCAGTATTTTTCGTTGAAATAGGAAAAATAGGCTTGGGTACGTCCATTTTTCAAAGTTGTAATACTGGTGTTTGCAATATATGTCAATCTTTTCAAGCCTCACAAATATTAATAAGGGGTCTATCCATTATGGTGTGCAGTAAAAATGTGCACTATCGCCTCCTTCACGAGTTATTAATTAATACACTATCACTCTTTTTCCCCAGCTTTTATTGGTCGATAAGGTGACCAAATGAAGTCACGCCGGCACGCTAATGAATATGCTAATAATGCACCTCGTCATTGTTGTGGCAAAATCGGCCAACCTGAAACCCATGTGTTCTTTCGGTTGGCAAAATCCTAGAGCTGAAATTCAGAAAATACTTTGATTATAATAGTGTTCAACTACTCATGAAATAAAAACTTGTGAGGATTCCTAGAAATTGAGATAAGTAAAAAGATTTGGGGAGCTTTTCGAACGATTTCTCCACGACTTTTAGGTCAGCTTTACCAGTGACCAGTATTGATGTTACGGCATCAATAACGGCGATTTTTTTCACTAACATGATGTGTAAAATTTCTTCTTCAAAATCTGTTATAATTTAACATTACAATCATACTGAAAAACAGAACCTTACAAAAGCCAAGTTTTTTGGGGTGCATTGATTTCACTGCTCTGTTTCAGCGTCACTGTACGTAATTGGATTAAATTTGCTTAACAAAGCTAGACGCAAAGCCTTCGCAATTAACCACAAGGCTGTGTAGGCCTGGCGGTAGGTTTGTTAGATTTCATAGATATTTAAAGGTGATGCTGTTTTGGGGTATACAAGCTAATATTCCTCATACACTCTCTGCAAATCTTTGTTAAAAAGAAAAGCAATATCTCTTGGTATAAACAAAGTGGTGTAAATCCCTAAAATTGGTGATGGCTGTAGTAGTGGAATGATCCAAACTAATCAGAAACTTGGTAGGTGATGCTGTTCAAAAGGCTAAGTCATATAGCATGCTGTTTTTCAATCTTCTATTGCTAACTACATGTAATGGTTTTTTTTTTGTAAAACAGGAAATGGGGTAAAATACGAACTAGTCTCCTCCACATACAAACAGTAGGCCTATTGGAAGTTATTTCTTCTTGCCGTATTATTTTGCTGTAAGTTTCTGAGTCTTTGAGTCTTGAGTCCTTTTTTCGATTGTAGTTGTTATTTTTTGGGGTCTCAGTGTACTGGCTGTTGGCTTACTTAAAGGGAATGTACATCATTGGCTTTCGCTGTAATTTCAGAAATGAACTAGTTGAGGGGTAGTATAATGGAACAAAATATTGTTACACTGACATGTTTGAAGTTTTGTGTCCGAAAATGCTTGAAAAACCAAGAAAAACAAAAACGTTCCAGTAGTCTGGATCCCTGACTCCACTCAAAATGAAATGGATCAATTTATAGATGCCAGAAAATTGTAAGGTAAGGGAACAAGTCTAGCTGGCCTGCACCCGTTCATGAACATGTAACCAATAGCAAACAAAATTTGGACTGAATTAATGGTAAATTTGGAGCAGTAGTTGAAAAATAGTTAGGTTTTTCCAACGGTGGTCGACCGACCACCGCTGGAAATTTTTACAAATTCTCCATGGGAGAGCAAAAAATGTCCAAAATAAATATTTACATATTAAACCTTTTTTGTACTTTTTCCAGACCTCAATTAAATGGGGAATTCAGTTCAAAAACGAAATTGAAAAAAAAATACATATTTCTGGTAAAAACAGTGATTTTTGCAATTTATGATAAAAAAACGTTCAGATTTGGTAAAAAAATAAAATTTCGTGTATGTATTACTTTCTGAATTATAGGGAAAAGATTTGATTTATTTTATGATGTTACAAGTTACAAACATTACTCTGGGTCATTAAAAAAAAATCTAAAAATATAAATATATATATATAGTGTAGGCCTTCATTTAAAAATGTCAAAATTAGCACGTAATTCCGTTACCGAAAAAATGGCAAAAGTTACTTATTTTACAAATTTTCTTGTTTTTTTTCTTCAAATCATGTGTGTTGAGAAAAGACCCTACTATAAACGTTAATGAAAAATAAAAACTTTAAAATAGTAATTTCTTGGCATTTTTCCAAGTGGTAACGGAATTACGAAACGGTAACGGAATTACGGTAACGGAATTACGCATGCACAAAGTATGCACATTTCCTCCATGACATATTAAATAGGAGATTTGCATGTAACCTTGGACAATAACTTTAAATACTAAATTACTTGTTAAATCATTTCCCTCTTTAATTTGCTATTATACAATTAAAAATAATCAGGTGTTCCATTGATATTTTTTACTTTTACTTTTTCTTTTTTACTATTTAAAAAATGCTAATAGTTGTTTGGATGCTTAAAGGGAATATACAACATTTGCAAGCATCAGAAAATAAAACTACCAAGTTTTTACGAAATACCTTACTAGGATGTTGGTAAATGACAGTCTAAAGCATCCTGTAAAATTATGGCACCTGGTGTGAAGTAATTTTCAAGAAAATGATATGTTTGTATACATTTCCAACGGTGGTTGGCCGACCACCGTTGGAAAAACCTAACTATTTTTCAACTACTGCTCCAACTTTACACTCTTTCCAGTCCAAATTTTGTTTGCTACCGGGTATTTGTTACATGTTCATGAACGGGTGCAGGCCAGCTAGTCTGGTTCCCTTACCCTCCAATTTTCCGGCATCTATAAATTGATCCATTTTACCTTTAGTGGAGTCAAGGAGCCAGAGTACTTGAACAGCTTTGTTTTTCTTGGTTTTTCCAGCATTTTCAAACACAAAACTTCAAACATGTCAGTGTAACAATATTTGATCTATTATACTAACCCCTCAAATAGTTCATTTCTGAAAATTACAGCAAAAGCCAATGATGTACATTCCCTTTAAATATGTGTTGCCAAAGCCGTTGTCACGTACCCACAGAAAATATATTCCACAACAAGTATATGAAAGTTAGTACCAGACTGTACTTGTACTTCTACTTGGCATAACTTAACATCTTCCCTTGCTCAGAGATGCCAACCAGTGCAGTTTTATTGTATTTTCCACGATAAACTAGTGAAATACGATAATACAATTGTTCATAGTAAAATTCGATTTTCAGTAAAAACAAATATACATTGCTAACAGGCAATGCAGCCATCACCAGACTGCTTTCATTTGACCTTGACCTTTGACCTAAAAAATGAAGCCCAGACATGTTTAGGCCTACATTTACATTTTGATCTGCTAATTTTCACTTAGCTTTCCCCTTGTGGCATTTTATAAACTTCTAAAATTTGTATTGTGATGAGTTTATGTTGAATTCAATGTTATTGTATTGCATTTACCTGTAACATGTAAACCTATGGCGTAATTCCGTTACCGCCCAGGCGTAATTCCGTTACCGTGATTAAAATGCAAATTATGAAAAGAGTGATTATTTTTTCAACTTTGTTCTGCATTGTAGTTAACAACACCCCTGAACTCTACAAATAACAGGTAGTGTCCAATTTTAAAATTTCAAAACTTCAGAGAGTTTTATTAATTTATGCGAGAACTCAAATATGCTTGTCCTCCGTCCGTAATTCCATTACCGATATTAAGCTCCGCCCCTTAAAGGGTAATCTTGTGGGATTTTTGTTTTTTTAGCGGTCAATCAATTCTATTGGGTCTTGGCTCCCTTTCCATGTTTAGATTAGTTGCCTAGCATAGAACATATTTTCTTGGGAAAGAATAATCCTCGACAAAGTGACAAATGGGCGTAATTCCGTTACCAAAGAATTGCCCAAATATCATTTTCTTGAAAATGACTTCACACCGGGTGCCATAATTTTAGACTGTCATTTACCAACATCCTATTAAGGTATTTCGCTAAAACTTGGTAGTTTTATTTTTCGATGTTTGCAAATGTTGTATATTCCCTTTAAACAGCCTCATGCTCTTTCTTTTCTCTTGTTCATAGATCATAATTCTTCTGTTGTTTTTAGTTCCACGCGTAACATTATTTTAGTTTATTATATGTTTGATATATAGTGATTTTGTTACTTTCCTATGTACTAATTTTCTTTAATTATCAATGTATTTTCCAAAAGGAGTATGGAATAAATGTCTTCTCTATTTCTCCCAATACCTCCAACATTTGCGCAAATGAAAATCCCAAAATGTGGCTCAAAATCCATGTCCACAATTATTTTTTTGCAACTGTCTTGGACATGTTGCTTTACAGACATTATTCATATTAGCTCTGAGAAATTAATGGCATTTGATTTTTATCAAACATTTTTTTAATTTTTCATTTCTCATTAAAAAAATTATTTGTTTTATGTTTATTTAATATTCACAAGGCATGGGAAGCTAGTAGGCCTACGGTTATATTTTTAAATGCTTCCCTAAATTATATTTTATGAAGGTGTGTCTGTGTCTGAGGGTGTGCTGGGTGTACGCTGGGTTTAAAAAAAAATATAACGTTCTCATTCGCAACACTACAAAGATCTGTAGGTCTAAGATGCTGGGTTCTTTAAAATCCTACGTTCTCATTCACAAAACAACAAAGACATTTTGGTCTGATACGCTTGGTTCTTTTAAATCTTACGTTCGCATTCACAAAACTACAAGGACATTGAGGTCCAAGACGCTGGGTTCTTTCAAATGTTACGTTCTCATTCACAAACTACAAAGATCTGCAGGTCAAATACGTAGGCGCGGATCCAAGGGGGGGGGGGTTGGTAAAAAAACAACCCAGCTCTGTCAAACAGTGTTTTTTTTCATAGCATTCCTAAAAAAATAATGATTTCTTTTTGCGTGAAGAGCACTATTATTGTTGAGGGGCCAGTTTTCCATCTTTAATTGTGCTAGCGGGGCACTATTGTGCTTTCGAGGGACAGTTTCCCATCTGGAGAAGTTATTGCGAGAGGAGCACTGTTGTTTTTGATGGCCAATTTTCCATCTCGATAGGGGCACAATTTTATTATGGCGAGAGTTTTTTTGTGTGCTTTCGAGAGGTAGTTTTCCATCTCGAGAAGGTGCACAATCTTGTTAATGCGAGAGGGGTAAATGTGAGAGGGGTGTTTTTGAGGGGTGTTTTGAGGGGTGGTTTGGCATTACAAGAGAGGAGACAATCTTATTTGTAGCGTGATCATATCCTTCATATACGTGTGCATTTGAGGGGCAGTTTTGTTTTGTTTTCATCTCGAGGGGTCACATTAATGACTTTTGTGGGCCTGGTTGCCCTTCCTCGACCTGCAGAAGTCCTACACATGGATTTACACCAGTGTTTCCTATGAATACAAATAGAATGCAACCATACTAACTCAAGCTATTGTTGGGGTGGAGTCTGCAAAGTTAAGATTTTCTATTGGACGAGGACTTTACATGCGTCGAACGTTTGTCCAAAACCCACAAACACTAATAAAAATTACATGAGAGCATCCGTTTGATCTCTCAATGGGTTGTGTGGTTCTGAGAAGAACCAGTTGGTTTAACTTGATGTTTTGAACAGTATGCTCTGCTTGTCATCGGGGACTGCTGGACTCGGACCATGCTGTCCAAATGTCGAGTTAAACCAAGTGGTTCTTCTTAGAACCACACAACTCACTAAGAGATATCTTTCATTCACATGGTGTTAAAACAAAACCTCCTATTCATTGATCATGTCCACCATGCAAACCCTTAAGTCTTACATCACGTAATACTCGTGGCTGCCTTGTTGTCAATCACCACTGCCCCAGCTCATGAGTATGTCTCTGGTGATGCCCAGATCCAATGATGTATGTAGCCTGACAAGTTGGTGGCCAATGTAATGCAATTTACATTATTAAAAGTGATCAGCTGGACAGACTTTTTTGATAGTTCAGAGCAAATCCTCTATTTTCAGCGATAATTGATCTGGTTGAAATGATAAAAATTTGTTTTACCAGCAGAGAAGACAGCAGTATGCCAGATGTGTTTACATTGTAAAGTTCTGCTGTACAATTTCTCAGAATGCCAGACAAATGCACTGACCAGGCGCGGATCCAGAGGGTTTTTTTGGGGGGTCAACCCCCCCCCAGCTGTCCAAAAAAAAAATGCTCATACAAATTCCTAAAAAATAAGTCGAAACCCCCCCCCCCTGCTGTGACACCCCCCCCCCAAAAAAATTATACTGGTCTAATGTACGCCTGTTCAAAATACGGTACACCATTCTGTAATGAGTGTTAATAATTGTCGAATTTGAAGAGCGCCCCCTATTGAAATTGGTACCAGCAGTCCCAAGTCAAAGTGCTTTCCAAGGATATTTACCGGTATTTATTTTATTTCAAATCTTTAGACAGTTCAAATATACAATCTAAAATGTAAGCAGGGGCTGTCACGGAATGAACAAAAGTATAAAAACTGTCATCAAATGATGTGCTCATCCATACCCCTGATTACAATTAAGGTAAAATTACAAAGGTTCAGATAAAAATATATTGATACCTGAAATGAAAAAAAAAAAAAAACCCAAAACAGGAAAATATCGAGAAGACCCCCTCCACACCAAAAAAGAAAAAACACACCAAAACAATGGCCACCCACAGAACTGTATAAACAGGACTAAAGACAATTGGAATTCCCATCCTAGTAAAGAGATTCAAAAAAAAAAGGGCTGATAAAAAAAGGGCAAAAAAAAAGAACTGCTGCACAGCTGACAACCAGACATTGAAAGTTTAGGTCATTTAATAAAAATGATTTCTACAGTGTATTTCAGAACCCTTGGATTCCTCAGACTAAAACAAAAACACAACAAGCATTCAAGTGGCTGAGAAGAGGTTCAATTTTCATGAATTTCTATGGCAAAAAATGAAATTTGACGGAGCTGGGGGGGGGGGGCATCTGGATCCGCGCCTGACACATGTATCCTGTGTTGGACAAACACCTATAATCTTTTAGGGTACGGGTGTTCTGCATATGACCATGTGTGATATTGTTTAAAAGTGTAGTAGAATATTCACTCTCTTGAACAAAAGGTTAATTTTAAACCAAGCTTATCAGTGGTCCCAACTATCATGCAGTCTCTAAAATAAACTGGCTGTATTGGGACTCATACAGAAGATACTAGCTGCTCGAACATAGTCAGTATGAGATGTAAACACAGTAATGTCATGTCTTGTAGCCTCCAGCATAGCTTTAACCCACTCATTTTGGCAAAGCTTTAAACCGATAAAATGAGTAACACCACAAATATCAAATTTATGCAAAGATGAGTAACACACACTTGTACTGAGGAGTGGATCTAGTTTTAGGAAATGGGTATTGATACGAAGGGGGACAGAGTAAAGTGAAAACTTGCCCTGCTGGGGAGTGCCGAACATTTTAAAATCTATGCTGCTGTCATATATCTGCATTCTAGGGCAATTTGAGAATAAATATAGTAACTTTAGCATTTCATTTATCCTTTTTGGCCTCAATTCACTAGTATAACATTCGTCTACGACTTAAAGGGGTCCATCTGCCACTGCTTCTAGTTGATTTTTGTTGGAAAAAAATCAATGATTTTTGTTTTACTGAACTACAGGAGATATAAATTACCACAACTCATGGTCAGTGTTGGTCAATTCAAAAACTATAACAATTATAGAAATAATAAAAAAGATGACGTTCTACCTGTTAGCAACAATATGTAACCTACTGAGGCAAAATGAGGAATGTCCCCCAAACCTTGTTTTAAGTAATCGATGCCTGAAGTCGGATATATCTGAAGGGCCTAACCCCTGCCCCCTGCACACATTCCTGAATCCTGTTTTCCATGAAATGAGTTTGCATCAATTGTTTTAATGTGCAATATTTTGTTAAGACCAAGATCAGCTTCATTCTGAATCTAGACTTAGCAGCATTGACTTCAAATTCAACAATTTTCTTCCCACCCTCCCTCCCTTTAGTTTATGAATTTTATCCACAAATTTGTTACAGTTTTGGCTTTTCCATTTTTGTTTTTAATGTTTTAACGTGTTTATGAGGATTCTCCTGTGTTTCTTTGTTACTTATATATCGTAGTGTATCTGGTTTGGCCTTGGAGAATTTCTTAATTCAATTTGGTCCAGCCTAGTAGCCCTTTTAGAATAAATGTTTCCATATTATGTACCCCAAAACAGCTTGGCCATTTGTCTCCTAAATTTGTTTGCGTGTTTCATAAAATTATTGAACTACCACTTTTAGGCAACACTCAGGGCATATTATTTTAAAACATTTATCATTCCCTTTCACGGTAATCAACATCCAAAGCAAGTTTAGTAGATGCTGTAGTTTGGAGGCACCTCACATGACCAAAAACGTCATGTCCCACCTCTGGGCATATGCAAAATTAGCCTTGGTCAATGCTCTCGTCGTTATTCGTCCCGTACGCAGTCAATCGTCGGCATATATCCTCATGCGCTAGCACATGCATGTAAAAATACAGCGCGAACAGCGACCTCACGCGGCCACTATTTTTATGCAAATCAGTTGGAGACGATGTCGAGCCTTGGTTCAATCGTCCATGTGAATTTTTGGGGGTGGTGCTCATTATGTTAATAGCCTTAGCTGACCTTAAATGTCGTTTTCTTATTGGTCGATCGTTGCGTGGAAACTTGCATAGTGAAACGTGGCACCGTACATAATCCATACACGAACACATTGTGTGTCTCTGCACACGGCACCAATGCACAAAAACTGTGGTTCCTGTCACGTCCGCAAAAGGCGGAATAGCTGCAAATAATTTGATGACGTCCGGATTTACCAAGGTGTGATTGGACACTCCACATATTAGCCCTGCCTACATTATCTGTATTCGCATACGAGGTCGTGCGCTGGAAATCTAGCGCAAAGTTAAGAAAAACATAAGCTTTGGCCGACGATTGAACCAAGGCTCGACATCGTCTCCAACTGATTTGCATAAAAAATAGTGGCCGCGTGAGGTCGCTGTTCGCGCTGTATTTTTACATGCATGTGCATAGCGCGTGAGGATATATGCCGACGATTGACCGCGTACGGGACGAATAACGACGAGAGCATTGACCAAGGCTAATGCAAAATGCGACAAATGTGATGAATGAAGCTATGAACTCATTGAACATTATTATCGTTTTATCATAAACTAGGGGCAGTATGCTTTCCCTTGATCTCTTGGAAGCATTTCTCTGGTCATGCATCACTGAGTTCCATTGGTTTGAAAATGGCATGTCCAAATTCTCTAGGGATAGTCTGGGGTAATACATGTACAGTGTGAACAAAACCAGACATAAGACAAGTACATGTTGCTTCAAGTGATATTCAACTTTGTGTTGAAAGGGCAGGTGTGTGTGTGCTAGGTGATATGTGCAAGGTATTATGTTCATGTTTTCATGAAGTCCTCAGCAGTGGTGCATATACATGTCCCATCTCAACATTGCAGTTTGGATCGCATGCTAGCATGCAGACCTGCAAATCCTGAAGATTGGGAGGTGGACTGCTGAAAATGTTGTTCTTTATATAAATACCCCTCCATCAAAAAACAAACAAACACTCCAACAAACAAACAAACAAACTAGAAAGTCAAATCCAGTGACCTGGGAGGTCATTTGTTCCACAGCATGATTCAGTGTCACCCTGTTCCAAAAAAGTCATGAAAGTAATTTCTGACAGCACTGTGTCTGTGGGCTAGGCACTGTTTTAATCCCGCCCATTTCCTCAATGTTTGAAATGCAACTCGCGCTGCGGCACAAGATTTTTAGTAATTGTGCAAAGTAATTGTGGAAATCCTGTTCATGTTTTCCTGACTATATCCCTATATCTCACCAGCATTTAGCTCTATATTCTAGTCATGGACTCTTTATGTTTTTATCAAAGAAATTTCCAGTGTGAAAGTTTTAATATGCATAACTGATTGGAACTTGATGTCAACATTTTCATTTATTATAGTAATCAAATTGCAATGTTTTCAAAAGTTTTTTTTTGGCCTGTTTTTTTTTGGCTTCAAATGTCGGCTGATGACTGCAAATGGTGCCCGACTAAACTTAGTGCAAATATATGGGAGTCCAGAGAGGCCACATAAAGCTTATTCTCGATCATAACCCCATCTAAAAACACGTTAAAATTGGGCAGCAGCAGGATTCCAGTCAAACCAGTGAGTTTGGCGGTTTTGAGACATCTTTTATTGAAAAAAAAACTTTTTCATTTTGCCGACGCGCATGGCTACGGCGATGGGCGCGCAAACCAGAAACGGAGACTTTTTTTTTTGGCCTAATAGGTTCTTACTAGCTGGGGGTAAATCAACACCACCACTACTACCACAATGCCAAGGGTCATACATGAATGACCCTTGAATGAATCGTTGTGATGGGTTCACACAAGGGCTTTAGCAAATCTCACTTGCGAAAACTCGATGTTGACATTGGCGGCTGGCTGGATGATGTGCCGACACATCACAACGACAACCACCGATTTCTGTCCATGTTTCAGACTGATGGTGGCCCAATCTACATTGTAACCAACGTTCTCATACTGAGAAGTTGTGCAAGGATCCCCCCCATCAGCACTGTGTCTTGCTAGCACTTTCTCAACCTTAACCACAAGTCTTTATTGGCATTATTCAACTCATTAGGCCAATTGAAGTCCTGTTCATTGGGCCTAGGTTTAATGGACCTTTCCCTACCCCACTATGAGCCTATGCTGTACAAACTTTCATAAGCCTATGTGTCCAAATAGTTGCATGCATCCAAATTGTTACTTCTGCCTTGACGTTTCACCAGGTATGTAGGGACAGCTCTGGCAGCTCCAGTTGAACTTCTTGCATTTAGACCTGCAGTTGTCACATCCATGACGCGTTCAGGACTTGTATATTACCAAATTAGCCTTTGTCGATTTCTTCATGCCTCGTAGGTCCGACGCCTCATAGCTCTGATGCCTAGTAGGTCTGACAATTAAATTAACTTTTATTTCAGTCCATAAGTCCAATGCCTCATAAGTCCGGCTGACGCCTCATAAGTCCAACAGCCATGATTAATACAAACATTGCGTAAAATGTCAGAATGTTAGCGCCTCTAATTGTTAAGAGATAGCGATAACACATTGACATAAGGGATGCACAAGGCCCCCCCCCCCCATTTACGCCTGTAGCATCAACCTTGCAACGAAATTAAAACATCACTTTTTAAAAAAATATCGTTCTTGCCTTGACGGACAAATGAACCTTTTCTGGTGGTAACGGTCCATAGCTCCGACGCCTCAAAGGTCTGACGCCTCATAGGTCCGACGTCAGATGTATGAGGCGTTGGACCTATGAGGCAGACGCGTCCCACCTGGCTCTCATAGGAAAGCACACATGTAAACAAAGTATGACGTCATTACATCTTAGATCTATTTTGTCTTCCCACTCAAGGGGTTGAGCACTGCATCCAACTTTCATCATAATCCATGAAGGTATGAAGAAGATATATATTTTTAAAAACATACAGACAGGTGTCAGGTTACCTGACATTCCAACTGATGGGATTCCTGGGGTACTTGCATTGTTGTCTTTTTATCCCTTTTACTAAAGATTTCACTTGTGGGGTGCTGTTTCCTTTGTACGAGTACCCCACAAGTGCTTCTGGTATGTGTGGACATACATGTACACCCTTACGGACAACGGTCCTTCGCCACATACAGAATTTAGGACTGGTTAAGTGTCTCCGGAAACAATCGTTTGGACGACACAAAAAAGGGAGCTTGCTTGAAAAAATAGGGCAATTTCTACAAATATTGGGGGGGGGGGGGGGGGAGGGTGTGTTAAATAATAGAAAAGGGCCGTCTTTATCAAATATTGAGAGGGCAAATCCCAATCCCGCCACAGAATTGTCAAAAAAGTCATGTAATTATCATGTCATACAAAAAGTGATAAGAATGTCATATTAAAAGAATAAGATGTCATATTGTAATTGAGCTTTGTTTGAACATGAAATTCATCATTTACATGACTGCACATGGACGAAAGAAGTGTGAACTCATGAAAGAAAATGGTTTTGCAGAAAGCCCTCCATTCAGACATAGACCTCAAATTTTCAATTGACTTGGCTTTTCTTTATTAAATAAAATGCTCTTTATCTAATGGGCATTAACTTCATTATTATACATACTTTTTAAATATAAATGCTGTTTGTGTACTCGGTTTTGAAACACAAGACATGGTCATCGATATAAAGGATGCAAGTTTTTATCCAGATATTTAACAAAATGTTGATTTGGGATATTCATAGAGACAAAGTAATTGACAATTTCACAACTACTTGTACACATTACACTTATCCTTGAGTCAGTATTGACAATTGATAGTTTGTCCCTTGATCCTTCCAGTTTACTCTTTGGTGTTTCATATCAACCCTGCATGCTTGCGTGTCCCCTACATGTTTGTTTCTTGTACCACTGTCATTTGCCTCCGAGGATCTTGCTAAGACCAACACCTCATGCCCTCCTAAAATGTTTGTATTCAATATTTTTCTGCTTAAATAGTATACTCCATTTCCAAGGACACAATGCATGGCATTTAAACCACATAATGTCCTCCTTTCTGCCCTGACTTAACGTGTTCATAACAGTTAAACGATAAATTGCTTCATATGTTCATTTTCAATATGGAAAAGTTGTAAATGTATCTGACAGCCTGTATAAGAAGTTTTGGAAGTAAAAAAAAAAAGTACAATCACGCAAAATAGAAAATAAAAATGAATGCAAGTAAAATGGAATTGAGCACCATATTTAATGAAATTACCTGTTGACCTGTTGACAATAAATCACTTACGAAAAGCAACACAAAGCATAGAAATATATATCTCATGCAAACAATAACCGATCACATGTTTGAGAAATAATGAGATGAGTTTGTAAGTAGACAGCTTTACTGTAAACCAAAGTACTGATTGTCAAATGATTTGCATTTAGTGTGTGTTTTTTTTTTAACAATGTGGAACTACAAAGTATCACTTTGCATCCCTTCTTTTAGATACTTAAGTAATTCTTGGTGTGGCTATGATTTTAGCATGTTCATGATTTGTGTGTCACTACATTTTCTGTCTGATTGGCACGTATGTTTTTTTTGTCAACAACTGAATTATTTTCAGCTCTAAAAACATTCAGCACCTTCTTAAAATGCTCAAGGATTACCAGCCATGTTTTCAAGCCACAGTGAGTCAGGTTCATGTTTAGCACATTTTAATGGCTGAGATTGCAAGTGATTGATTATTGCAAATGATTATATGCAATGTGTTAGCCTCTTTGCAAATGATGAGTACATCTGAGTGAGAGCACGCAGCAGAAATAGCCCTAAAGGGTCAATATATGAAAACAATTTATAAAAGAACGAGTCCGTACCACTTTCCTGAAATATTTCGAATAAAAAAAAATATCATACTCCAGAGCAACTGTGCCGCAGAATTACCCACTTGGGCAGAATTAGAAAGCAGAGGGTATGCAACCAAAGTTCCAACGTGGGCATTCATATGCAGAACTTACAAATGCAAAAAAGGAGCACCTGTAGATATCCAACCTTGATGTACGGACGTCCTACCATCAGGAATATTACTATTAAAGTCCATATTAAACTTCCCCCAGATTTCCTGTAAACAGGTTAAAAAAAGCAACAATCACCACCACCACACTTTTGTTGTGTGCAGGAATTTCATAACCTTTCATATTCAACAGCAAGAACTCAACTAGTTCAAGAAGAATGATTCACAACGACTGCTCTAAACATTTGATCAGCTGCTCAATGCTCCTAGCCAACACATCTACACAATGTTGTTGTCTTGCAGATGAGGATAATGATGAACCCCTTTTCAGTGTTCTAGACAGACTGCTTACAGTACTGCTGGGTGATACGTCATCATGTAAAGGTTGACAGGTTGGGGGGTTGGCTTTAGGCAGGATTGATGATTCTGCCATCTCTGTAGTTTTACTACCAGACTCTGATGAGTCCCCACCACATTTGTCTTCTTCAGTATCAGACGATGGCAATGTGTTCTCTAGTGTTGCATCTCTTACTATATCTGCTGGTACGTCCGCATGATAAATAGAATCCATTGTGATTACTTCCTGTTTGTTTTGAGTGATCTTTGGGAATTGTGCTTTGGGTTCTACAGTTTGTTGGTCTTTGGTTGTGGTTGGAGGAGGTGGAGGAGGTGGAGGTGGTGGTGAGGAATTGCCCTCAGTGCTTTCCTTGATATCTGGGCTTGATCTCCTCTTCTTTTTGGGAACTGCTTCAGTATCTGAAGGGCAAAAGAAATAAGATTACTTTTTATAATCGGTTGAAATGAATATGTGACTGAAAATTAGAACATTAAAAGATAACAAATTAAAATTCATTACGTGCATACATACATGAACTAACTATAGAGTTCAGCAAAGAAATTGACAGAAGCGGCACTCTACCAACTCAGCTCTCCAACCCAAATGGGTGGTTCCCAACACATGTGCGTCAAATTCTTTGTTCAACATCATTACATTAAAAAAATGCATATTTTTGAATCATCCCCAATGTATTTTTCATGTTATACACTAATTAAAGGGAATATACAACATTTGCAAACATCGAAAAATAAAACTACCAAGTTTTTACGAATTACTTTACTAGGATGTTGGTAAATGACAGTCTCAAGCATCTTGGAAAATTATGGCACCTGGTGTGAAGTCATTTTCAAGAAAATGGTATTTTTGTACACATTTCCAACGGTGGTCGGCCGACCAGCGTTGGAAAAACACAACCATTTTTCAACTACTGCTCCAAATTTACCATTTTTTTCAGTCCAAATTTTGTTTGCTATTGGTTACATGTTCATGAACGGGTGCAGGCCAGCTAGACTGGTTCCCTTGCCTTACAATTTTCCATCATCTATAAATTGATCCATTTTATCTTTTGTGGAGTCAGGGAACCAGACTACTTAAAATCTTGTGTTTTTCTTGGTTTTTCCAACCTTTTCGAACTCAAAACTTCAAAAATGTCAGTGTAACAATATTTGATCTATAATACTAACCCCCTCAAATAGTTCATTTCTGAAAATTACAGCAAAAGCCAATGATGTACATTCCCTTTAAGTTGTCACTGTTGTCAAATATGGTTTCAGATGAATAACGATGCTTGATCACTACATTTCTATAATAAGCTCTCTTTCCTTCATAATTCAAATTGTGTAATTGATGCTTGTTTATAAACTGACCAGTCAGTTATAAAATATAAAAAAAAAACATATCAACATCCTTGACTGAAGGAATGATATAACGAAATGAAAGGAACTGCCGGTTACATCATACTCAACATGAGTGACAGCCAGAGAGAGAGAAACTTACCAGTCAGTTATAAAATATAAAAAACACATATCAACATCCTTGACTGAAGGAATGATATAATGAAATATGAAAGACTGCATGACAAGTTAGCATAGAGCTCTGTAAACAATTGTTTAACATTTGTGTTTATTTCCATAGTCTTTTTAATATGATTATAGTGCTGTGAATTCCCAGAAAAATGACAAACCCGTGATTTCAAATTATGCATTAAATTGAATCAATTCATCAATGCTTCACTGAATCAGTAAAGTGAACGTGACCTATCCCAACGTGAATGTGATTTACCATCCGCACTTATCTTTGGACCTAAGGAAAAATTCTAGGTCATGCTGTATTCAAACCCCAAATCATTCATGTACATCTTTGAAACTTTCAGATATGAAACGAGCATGTTGATGTACACACAAATTTTCTCATCTATAATAAAAGGTCAAATTTGTGTTTGAACGAACCTATCTTAAACGAACCTACCGGTACCTCATTTGTCCAACATGAGATTTAATGAACAAGCTGGATAAAGAAACACCAATGTTACATAAGCTCACATCCATCTCTACAGCTGTTACATTTACCTTGCTCACTCTGGTCAACACAGCGTCTCTTATCAATCTCTTTGTCTGCAACTTCTGCTGACTGACCTCTCAAGACCACAGTCATTCTGGCCTCTCGGTCATTCTTACATGTAGTAAGAATATGGTGTAGGGCTGGCAAAAAATTGGGGTTGATTGCCCTGGGTGGCACCACAGAGAACATCAGAAGGAGAGTACGAATATCCTGGTAAGAGAAGACACATCATTTTATTGTTTGTTTACAAATCAACAACTAACTTTTACTCTGCCCTGTACAGAGGACCAAAACTGGACAACCCATTTTCTCAAAATCTTCAAGAACAAAAACAGAATTATGGTTGAAATGGAATACTCTCTCTGAATTTTAATTTTTCTATTATAAAAAATAAATAAATTCTCTTTTAGGGCTTATTTTTAGCTACATTTTGACCATGCTCTACTTTTTAAAATTATTTTATCATCGCATTGGTGATATCACAGGGAGAAAGTGTTGCCTAAATGTTAATATCATAAGTGTGAGTCAATGTCAAATGGATAAACAGCATTACTGATTGTCAATATAAAGTGCAAATTCCGAAGATGGAACAAGCACGACTCCAACTGGAGAACACTTCCTGTAAACTTTTGGCAAAAATCGGATGTGCTGCAAAAATCAATTGATGATAACTTGAAAGCAGATAACAACTACAGAGGACTTGGTGTACCTGAATGGCTTAGAACAACTTCAAAATGGGAGCAAAATAGGCTGGAACGGTATTTCGGTATTACCGGATAGTCACGGTTATTTTCTAAAACCGATTATCACCAACTAATGATTCATGAATACCGAAACACCGGTGAACTCGGTATGGAATTTCAATACCGCGGTACTCTTCCTTTAGTGTTCAGAATCTTCGCAAAAGTAATTTAAACAGAAAGTTTGATTCCATTCTTTGTGGTTCCAGGCATCCAGTTTCATGTCTGCATTGTCAATTACCGTTGACAGTATACAAATAAACATGGTTTGAGGGTGGACAGTCGATATTGGCTCCCCGAGGTATTGGAAGTTGACGCCGAGGGAACTAGTTTGTCAACTTCCAATACCGAGGGGAGCTAATATCGACTGTCCACCCGAAATAAACCATGTTATATTTGTTTTACTATACCTCATTCATATACTGTTGCCGAGTTTTGTTTTATTATTATGCACCAAAAACAGAAGTCGGTTAAACTTGTACAGCTCACTAAAAGAATATTGTTGCTCAACTTCAATTACTAGTTCGGTTCGTTTGCAATATAATACAGTTACTACAGTTGTAAATACAGTACTTGTTTGCAATGTGTACACCTTTCTTTTGTACAGGAGACATCTTTACACGGTCTATAAATTTTCTCCAGTACAGCATCATTGAGCTCTGGAAATTAACATTTACGCGAACCGTGCAACCATGCATCTCTCCTGGGCGATCTTCGCGCGTGCGTACTGCACCCGTGCGACAGTTCCTTGATTGCTCTGTAAAGCGCATGCGTAGTAGACTGTCGCACGGGTAACCCATGCGACCTTCTACTACGCATGCGTATTTACAATGTGCGTGAATCCTCGCGCGCGCATTTGGTAAACAGCAAGAATAACATCTGGCAGGTGATGGTGAATTGACCAGTGAAAGTTCGGCTCTCGATCATGAATATGTATGAGGTATAGTAAATAAAACCCAATTGTCAAGCTTGACTAGAAAACCTGATACTTCAGCTGGAATACCACAAAGGCCTTTGAAGTTCTGCTAACGCCGCTGTTTTCTTTGTGTGTATTGTGTCTGGACGGAAAGTTCGAACATAGTTTTACACAGGGAATGTTTTGACGGTCGTGACAAAACCTGATTGTGTTAGTTTCTTCGTGGTTGTTTTGGAGATTCGAATTCTACATCATCATGTGTAATTTTGAAGGCAAAACATAGTTCCTAAAGAATATTTAAGCAACAAGAAAAAAAGTTTCAATCTTGGTTATGACCCCCAAAACTTACAGGCTTCAGTCATGGAGCAAGATTCCGTGTTTTGCGTGCAAGGTGCATGTGCAAAGGGAAGGGACTCGCCTTGATTCATATGCAATGCTGAGCCGTCCGATCCGGGGAAATTGAGAAAAAAATATTTCAAAGAAAGCGCAATATCAAAGCCATCATGATGTCTCATCATGGGCCTTGGGAATAAATGTACAATCAAGCAGTGTCAGCACCGACGCGCAAAAGAAAAAAATCTGGACTCGCCTGAAATCGTATATACGATGCAGCGAGTGTGAACCGTCCGGGAAAATTAGGAAAAGAAAATATTCCAACGAAAGTGCAGTATAAAAGCCATAATTTCTCATCGTGGGTAAAAACTCTTGTACGATCTGTAAGCGTAAACTTTAGTGTTTACGAAAGTCCCCGATACGCATGTACACGCTGTCCCACACTGGTTCCGCGATCCGCACAGAGAGAGTCGAAACACATGCTTTTCCCCACCCACTGCATTCATCGATCTAAAAGAATCTGATTGGCCATCTAAATCTACACACGGAACATTTTTTTTCCATTCATGTACGATTGGTGCGTTATTCATCGGTACCGATGTTCAATGGGAAGGGACTCGCCTGTAAATCATACGATGTCGAGCCGTCCAGATAAAAATCAAGAAAAGAAAATATTCAAAAAGAAAGCGTAATACAAGAGCCATGATTTCTCATCGTGAAAAAACCCCTCGTATGATCACACGTTACCCCAAAAAACCTACGCCCGTCCTGCTGGGTCCACCAAGCACAATGACACGTGCTTTTTCCCACGCACTGCGTAGATCAAGCTGATTGGCCATCTAACGGCGCTCGAAACATTTTCCATTCATGTTTTGGTACGATTGGTCTGTTCGTTATGAAGGTTGCTGCACCGACAACTTCATATTACAGCATCCACAATTGCGCATGCCAACATTGTGATGATTACCAGAATCGATCACGGACTGATCATGTGAGAAGGAGTACGATTATTTTTTATAGAAGTCTGATTTTTACATGACACCGGCGAAGCACGTAAGGAATCGCTGGTGGCCGACATAAATTACATGAGCCTATTGAATCACTCACAATGGATACCAACTGAAAAGCATACGTTCGCTAGGATATGGGGATCGTCGCATGGTCGGCCTCTGGCATCGGTCGACGATCTGCATTATTTTTTAGTGGACCTTGTCATGTCAATGACTTACAAATTCAAACAATACAATACCACAAAAAGTAAGCTTTCCATGTTTTAATATTCTGTTACAATGATATATTGTTTTTACAAACAAATGGACTGATAATGAAACCAGGACACTTTTAGTGTAGGAGATTTGCAGCGTGAAGCATTTGCGTGATTTATGCTGCGCCAGTGGCTTATCAACTCGGCACGTGGTGCTTATTTTTTCCCCTGATAATGATGTAATACCCCACTTAACATAATACTGCGGTTTTAGTAAATACCGTGTCTTTTTTGTCACTGGATACCGCGGTATAGTAAATGCAATACTGTCCCAAGCCTAGAGCAAAATCTTCAACAAAAGCATGAATACAGAGGACTTGTCTTGGCGGCAGGCAACAAGGTACTCTGGGAAATGAATCTTAGCAAATGCCTTAGACCTCTGGGGAATACTGCATATGTAGCAATTTTCTACAGGTAAGATGACTACACCAGAAGAAATTACTTTGTATGGATAAAAAACAAAACAAACAAACAAACTCTCTGAAAACGGCTGCTATTATTGGTTGCTTTTGTACCTATACAGGTAGCATCCAAAAAGATAACTCTGAATTATTGTTGGACCATGAACATTTGAAAAGTAATTATTCCATATTTGGATATGAGTATAATTTTTTCATCTGATATCCCATTAAATGTATTGAATTTCTAGAGGGAAACTTCAATATTCAAATATTTAAAAAGACTACGTCCACTGTCTGTGCTTGCATTGAAATAATACATCTTTATAGTAAAAACTGACACTCAAAGACAGCTTTCCTCAAACAGAGATGCCACAGGGTCTGCTTGAAAAAAAAAACACACCAGAACTAGGTCTGCTTGAAAAAACCGGAACAGCTGCTTGAAAAAAAAAGGGACTTTTTGTGTGTGAAAAAGCCACTCCGAGTCTGACACAAATTCCCCGTTATCATCTTTATCTTGTAGCCAAGCCCACTTTTTTTTTTTTTTTTATAATTTTGCTTCTATGGCCTTTAAGCTGTCAGTTCGTTTAATCACTTTGACTTTTTCCATAATCCCAATATTTATTCTGCCTACCCGAATTTCCAACGTAATATTCGACACAAAACATGCATGATTCCACAACACGGCTGTCAGTGTACATGTCGGGAAACATGGTTGGTACCCGGCATATTTTTGTATTCACATAAATCACTGCAATCGGAAACCACCGATAACTGAAATGATAGACTTGATTTCCAGGCTGAATGCTATGTGTGCTTAGCGCACAACACCACCGCACGCGGTGAAGCACGCGTGAGGCACCATTGTATACTACGTGCAAATACGTTTGCAGCCTGTATCGCATGCAGGCTCGGCAACAACAAAGACTGTTTTTAAGACTACTTCAACGAACGTTGTTAAGTGCGTGCGCCTAAATCAAGAGCGCTAACAAGGTAAAAATTAATGCATTTCCACAGTATTTCTTCTCTTTTTCCGGTTTTTTTTGACAGCCGGAAAAACCAGAATTTTGTGAGATTTAAAAAAACCCCGCAGAATTCCGTTTAAAACCGGAAAAGTGTCATCTCTGTTCAAAACGTTTCTTAAAATTGATGGATGATTGTTGGGAAAAAAAAAAGTTTGAACCTACCCCATTCACTTTATAGGCAGTGCGTTTGAGTTCATCCTGTCTGAAATGCTCCAGATTATCTGTGTCTCCAAGGATGCCGCATATGAATGAATCCACCACTGACTCCCAGTTATTGCACAGAATGTGCTTGTACACCTGCAATATTCAACAAAACAGCAAATGTTTGAAAACAAAAATTAGTTATTCAAAAACTGGTCAGAAAGAAATTGGAACTTTACAGTGCTGTGCTGTCCATATCCCAGGTCATTTCTTCTTGTGGATGTGCTGTTGTTTGCTCTTTGGAAAATTAGACTGAGATAACTCATTACAAATCTTGCATAATAAATCTGATCTGTTATGATGTGGGAACACATACTTTACTGAGTGGAATAACCTCTCTGCATGTATTTTAAGTTTTTCACTATTTTACCAGGTATAGTTTTTGAGCTATAATGAAGAATGTGCAATTGAATACCCATTTTCCTTGGCCTTTTTGTGGGCGGGGCACCCATTTAGAAAAGTTGGCAAAACAAACTGAAAAGGAGAGTCAGTTATCAAGAATTTGGGCAGCAGATGAAGAATTTTAGTTTAGAATAGTGAGAGCATAGAATTTAGAAATGTGAGTGCATATGGCTCCACAAGCCCACTGACTAGTATGTCTTTTCCATTTTCACGTATTTATAGTCCAAGAGCCAGGGGTCACAGTCCTTCATTTTTAAGGAGCACAATCGCGCAGGCGCTCCTACTGCGCTCCTCGACTGTCTCGAAGGAGCGCAAAAAATAGCGCTCCTCAAAAATCCAAAAGAGGGCTCATCAAACACGGGAAGTTTAAAAAATAAGAAGTGATAAAAACAGCAAGGATTAAAAGTCTTTAGCTACACGCATTATTCGTTTGTATTAATGCCCAAACTCACGTTTATTCCGTCGGATTTTGCTTTTTTTGAACGAACACCGAGCTCGTACCGTCAAAGATCATGCGTGCACAGCGGCTGTATACGTGTGCATATCGCTGCATAGAGCTGTATCGATGTACCGGTATGAAAACATGTGGGCCCGTACGTGCTAGTGCAGCAGTGACTGGTTCCCGCTGCGCCGCGCACCAAGGGCCAAAGAAGGCATGATGGAAATGCGGTAACCAGTCAATGCAATAGTCACGCGCGCGGTGCGTGCACTGTAGTACATTGTTTTGCATGCAGGCCGGTCGGAATAAAGATTGTAAAAATGCCAAGAAAACATCGATGGAGAAAGACGATCTTTGCAAGCTTATTTACAGAACATGAAATTTCTTGTCTGTGTATGTATTTCCTGTGTTCATGAATTTATTTCGAGGAAGTACTACTGGTATATGAAGTGAAATGATGCAGCATGTTTCACCGAAATCTCTATACCGTAAAACGAGGCTCATTGCCGGCCCACCACATACAGTGCATAACGCTCGCTCCTACCAAGCGAAGTTCAGACATTGTTAGCCAGTTTCTCGTCGTGACTAGCATTGTGCATATGGTATACTTGACCTGCATTTTCCATTATTTTTAAGATTATCGACGGCAAATATTTTCGATAATACTTAAGGCAAGTTTTTGTCATTTTTGAGGCTCTTTTTGTATAGCTTTCGTTGTGCAATGGAAAAAGTTCAGGCTGAAAATTTTCGTATAATTTTAACGAATCTGAAAACAAATATTCAGTTGCTTTATGTGCTGTTTACTAACTCCATTTTCTAAGAATAATTAAGTGATGAACCAACTGACAACTGTATTACAAAAAATGAAAGCGTAAGCAGTAGTGAAACCTTTTATTAGTCTCCATTTAGGCCTAGTTAGTTTTTTAAAATAATTTTTTACCTTGTCTTACAGTTACAGAAACAAAAGAAGTAACGGCACTTGAGCATATTATTATGCAAAAACTAATAATAATGCAGACCCTTGAATAAACCCCGATATTCAAAACAAAACAAAAACAACGTTAATCCGTTGTTTCACTGCTGTTTATCCATGGATTTTAAGGAGAGTGATTTGCTCTCCTCAAAGATTTGAGGAGAGCGATTTATAGCTCTCCTGGATTTTCTTTAAATGAAGGACTGGGGTCATTAATTTTTTTGGAAATGACCAAGTGTTTAGTGGGTATTTTTGGGGAATTCAAATTGGCTAGTCGTATGGTTCCTTGGCGGTGGACCTGGATACCAGGAGCAGATAAGTGACGTCACATAAGCAGTGTTTAGGACATGCAACAGCCGTCGGGTCAGTAATGGACCATGTACGCAGAACGTACGTGCTACTGACCCAGCGGCTATTGGATGTCATACTCAACGAAGCGCAGCACTGAGAAGAATACAGGCCATTATGTTTACCTTTTATTACCTTTTTAAATGATTTCATATCAATAGATGAGCATTTAGCGGAGATAATAATAATACTAATAATTTGGAAGGCTAATCATCCTTACTCGCAGCTGGTATGCGGCTACAACGTGGTCGGCCGCTGGCACGTAAAGGCGCCTATGGCTGCCGGCCACATCGACCCATATTATGACCACGGAGCACAGCCTGAGATCGAAAGTGTTTGATTTTTCCGGAGGGAGGAAAACCGGAGGGCCCGGAGAAAAACCCTCGTGGCACAGGAGAGAACCAACGCACAACTCTACTCACATGCGATCCGCGGCCAGGATTCGAACCGTGTTCACCTTGGTGAGAGGCGAGCGCTTTACGCACAAGCCACCCATATGTCTGAATACTGATGTCTGAATACTATGAACAGCATATTCAAACATTTGATCACGCTAATGTAGGTGTTGGTTGCCTTTTTTTAGACCACCGATAAATCATAGACACCAAAATGCTTCAATTTTAAGACACACTTAACTTGGTAATTTAATTTTCAACCTACAAACACAAAATGTCAAAAGTTTATTCGGTGACCAAATTGGGTTGGCTTTCACTTCGGAATCTTGTACACGCGGACTCATTGAACTTGCTTGATGGATCGAGTTCTGTAGAACTTGTTGGTTGTCTCTGTGATTTGGTAACATCCCCTCCAAGATGGTCTTCAATGTTACTTTAGAGGACCTGGGAAGTCACTGCACAGCCCTCCTCACCAGCTGATGGCAAAACTAGTGCCTGCTGAGCCTTCAACAAAGATGCTGGGGCACATGGAGGGACGGGGTGCAGAAACATCTCATGAATGTAGATGATAAAGAGACCAAAAACCTCCCTTGCGGAAGGGATGTCTTCATCTAGGAACAGAGATGGTTGAGATTCTGGCACTACACCAAAAATATCCTGCTTTGAGGACTATGTTATTTGTGTGTGTCTCTGGAGTCGCAGCTGCTTCAATCGCTGGGGTAGGAGAGGTCATCTATACTGTCATTTGCCCTCAGTTTGACATTGACTCAGAGTTGCTGGCGCACTCAAGGTCTGGGGCAAGATGCGAAAGTTACCGTACGTACGGAAGTCCAAATCCTGTCAATGCTTAAGTTCAATCATTGTGGCTGTATAGGATTTTGTGGAACATCCTAATAACTCCATCCCATGTGGGTTATACATGTATGGAGTGTTTCTTGTTTTGCCCTAGATTCTATATATGCCCAAAATATTACATACTTAAATGGAGCGAGTGTTCAACTGAGTTCAAGGTGGCCTCATTTTGTATCCAAGGGTGGATCCGAGGATACAAAATAATTTGGTTAATGTTGTCACAAAATTATTGTTTCAGATCGCACCACAGAACATCTAGAATCCACAGAAATTTTGGGCGGCCCTGAACCCCATTCCGTAATCTTTGGACCCCTTCTTTTGGGTGACCAAAATTATTTTGGGCCCCCCCCCTAATGTGTTCTGGATCCGCCCTCGTTTGTATCAAAGCGTACAACAAGTTGAACTCGGAACCAAAATACAGAACAGAGGATTGAGGAAACAATCTTTAAACTTCGGAGAAGCATACGTGGTATGTTGTTTACTCATGTCATGGGTCCTTTGCTAAGGACCTTTTGTTTTGCTTCCCTGACAAATTACTAGGCAGGTTTAGGATTATATAGCAAACCTAGTGCCATTATTGAAATAATTCTGTTTGACTTAGCTCGTGTAGATTCGTGTCAATTATTAAAGTTTAGGTTCTGAAGAGTTATGCTAAGGAATATGCGGCAGCCGCTGCTAGACAACATACAAATGAAATTAGCCTGATTATAATGATCCCGGAGGTGAGATATCCTATTCATATGACCCCAATAGCTTCTCTTTCTGTTCATCTATTGATTCTAAAAGAAAATAATTCTTAAACATGGCCCATATTCTTTTCAGTGCTGCTCATCGGCTGTATTTTTATCTCCTTATGTGACGTCACTTATCTGCTCCTGGTATCCAGGTCCACCGCCAGGGAACCATAAGACTAGCCAATTCAAATTCCCCAAGGTGTAATCTTTCTAAAAAATACCCACTAAACATTTGGTCATTTCTTTTGTAGATTCATTTCAAGTAAGTTAATCAGGTTGTGAAGAGTTGTTGCTAAGGATGATGCGATTGTTGGGCAACAAACATCTTAATTATAATGATCATGTGGTCCTGGAGGTGAGATATCTTATTACAATTATTACTCAGAGATCTCTTCTTGAAGTTCGTTTATTTATGTAAACTCAAATAAAAGGAAATAATCCTTAGGCCTTAACATTGGCAGTTTTTTTCAGTGCTGAAACATCGGCCATATTTTTCATTTTCTTGTGTGATGTCACATATTTGCTTCATGTATCAAGGCCCACCACCAGACTAGCCAATTTGAATAGACTAGTATGTAATACGCAGAGATGAAACTGGCATATGGCAAAAAAAATCAGAAAGTAGGCAGAACAAAAATACGTGTCAGAAATCTGGGCCGCGCTGCAGTTACACCCATGTACATGCATGTACAATACACTTCATGCCCAATTTCCGGACACCAACTCCTGCTTTATTTTCGATTCTAACAAAATTTTACGATGAAAAAAAATGGTCAGTGTTTTCATTGCATAAAACACCTGAATTACGGTTAGAGTAACGGAGTCATCAACAAAGAAGTTCACTTCTTACTTGAGAAAGTCGAGGGAAAAGTCCGAAAGACAAGGGCACCGTTTATGGTGCTTCAATCAAATATCATGTCCATGATTCAACCATACAACTCCACTACTCCACTTGCATTCGTACGTGGGGAAAAATCAAGCATTATCGTCTTTCTCTTCCAACAAATGCCAGTGAAATGTTTCGCTTATGCTCTCTTTGCTATCCTCGAGATAATCATCATGATTTTTAAAGCATTGCATTTTGTACAACTAAATCTGAAACCTCCGAAAATCGCACAACATAATGATTTTATCGACTGGATCGTTCACAAGGATACCCGTTCCCGACCGGCCATGTGCTGGCGGACGGTACAGTGCAGTACGTACGCTGGTACCATTGCATATCATCTTCGCACGTACGCATGTGCGACACAGTGATTTTTCCATGTCACCTGTCAATGTTTAACCTTTTGTCCAGCTGGAAAAGGCTCCGATCAGTGTTATGGCTTGTGTTTCTACCGTCAATGAAACACTCCAATAACGACTGGTGAAAGAGATTAAAACTACCTTCGCGATGATTTTAACATGCCATTTCCATCGACTTTTCATCGACTTTTCTTCGAAATTATGATTGAAATAAAATGACATTTTGTGAAAAAATCGTTACAAAATCAAATTTTGTGGGACACATGGTAAGAAAATCAGAAATTTCGTTAAAAAATTCAAAAAGTCGGATTTCTGATTAAAATCGGAAAAGTTTCATCTCTGAATACGTTCTGCGTACACAGTCCATTTCGGACCCGATGGCTGTTGCATGTCCTAATCACTCCTTATGTGACGTCACTTATCTGCTCCTGGTATCCAGGTCCACCGCCAGGTAACCATAAGACTGGCCAATTCGAATTCCCCAAGGTGTAAACTTTCAAAAATACCCACTAATCACTTGGTCATTTCAAAAAAATAATTAACCCCAACTCTTGGACTATTACTTACAAACGTGCACATATCGTATTTGAAACATTAAGTAATCTGAAGCAGAGCATTTTGCTCTTGGCCTTTATCAACATTATGAAATTCTCCGTTCTCCGAATCAATTCATACACGATTCACGGAGAGACGAGATGTATAAGATTTAGGTATAATACACACGCACACATTACATGTACTTCTGCATTGCACTGCGCGCAATCTCTTCAAAAGCTGTAGGTGCTCAGCTCAGCTTGGTTATACATGTATTGCTTTGGACCACATTGTTTTTGAGCGAAGGGTGTGAGTCCTCGGGATAGTTGAGTGGTGTTTGTGAGATTGAAATTGCAATCGTTGGGGTAAATACTTTCTCTTATAATACATTTTTGTTTTCAAAATTGTTTTTTAATATTTTCAAAAGAATTTCACATAACAAAAATAGCTTAAACTATGCTCTTGAGCCATACAAAAATGTCAAACCCAGAAAAATTTGAATTGTTCACACAACAATAATGTTGATGTCTTCAGACGCGGATAAGTGGACATTGCGATAAATATATGTAATATATATGTTGCGATATATATATTTCCTCATGCAGACACACACTGGGTAACTTTTTTCCCCCCAGATATATTCTCACCGATATCATATTGATATCGAGTAATTGTGAAATAATGATTAACCCTTAGAGATAGAACATCTATGGATGGAAAGTAGAAGACTGGAAAATAGGATACTGATAGAATGAGACTGATAGGCCAATAGTTGGAAGGACCAGATTTCTGGGGAAAAAAAACGACTTCATTGAAAATAACAGGAATCATATAATGGCTAAGATTACAGATTCTATTTGCAATTCTCCCAAACTCCCAAAGCCAAGGCATTAGGAAGAAACAGAGTCCTGAACTGATGAACCAAACATATTATACTGATAAAGTTAACATTACCTGAAAAAAACCTTAAAACTGAAGTTATGATAAACAAAAGAGAAGTATCAAGCAATTATGAAAACACATGTTCATGTATTTATATTAAGATAAAATTGTTTAAATCATGTAAATAATTGCAATTATATTTTACACTTCACTCACCTTCGGGAAGAATATACAGAAGAATGAGTTGATAGCTGGGTTGTTGAAGGAGGTACGTTCATCTAATATGATTCCTTCTACATAGTCATGGAATGTATGATGACTGCACAGCATCTGAACACCTGCCCTGTCACTACCCTGAAAACAAACAATCAAGAAGATGACATCAATAAGCAATTTTATATTTGAATAATATATCATAAAGTACAAACATGCATTCACACTGCTGTTTTCCAGTTTTATCCCCCAAAAGATTCCTTTTCTGAACTGCTATTTACAAAAGATATTAAGGAAACATCAACTGAAAGAAAATGTTGGTGCCAGACAAGAATTCCCATTCTCGCAGGTAGGCTGGTTTCCGCCCCACAATATATTTCAGCTGCTATTTTATTTAGCATTCATCAATACCTAACACATGGTTGCCACATTTTAAATGGAATAATGAAATGCAAAAGGAATATCCAAAATGAAACTTTTAACCTATTTAAGACAAATATGTTGAAAATCAACCATAACCCTCTAAGATTCCCCCCACCCCCTTTGTCAGCATATTTTGCATACCTTTGGCGCTGTTAGTGGCCCGCTGAGTGTGCAATGCATTAAAATCATTAATAACATTGCTTTTTCAATTGTGCAGAATGATAGGAATGTGAGTGCACTAATGTGGTAAGGAATGTGAGTGCACTAATGCAGTATGGGTAAATGTTTCTGTTGCTGACCCTACAGAAATGTAGTGTACCTCAGACTGGTACATGATCCTCCAGAGCTTGGCAAACCAGTCCAGTTGTAAAGGAACTCCCTCCAATGCAACTAATACACCTGAAACCGCACAAATAAAAAAGAAAGAAAATGTATTTTTGGAGCAAACCATTTATAATCAATAGTGGGAAATTCATGCAAAACATGAGTGGATTATCGTACTCAAAGATTTTACAAGAGGGATCCACAAATTTGCTCTGTAATGGGGAAATGCTTTGTAAAGGAATGATTATTGCTAGTGCTTTTGTTTCTTCTGCCATTTTTGGTGTGTGTTTGAGACTGATATGAAAGGTTGGGCGGGCCAGGAGGGTGCTACAACAGGGTCATAGGTGGTGTGTAGTCACAGAAATAGGAGACCTATTTGGACATATAGGTCCAACAAACTTCTTGTCATGGAGAATTAGGAGGCAACCTAATATCTTTTTTTAAAATTATTTTTAAAATATTTTTTTTATCCAATGATTCAAAAGTGCTTTGCAAGATGAAAACAAGTTATTTTGAAGTTGATTAAAAACCTTAAACTTAAAGGCAAGCATACAGCACATCAACATGAACAATGAGCTATATTTTACATAGACATGAATACAAAGCAATGGTAGTTACAGCTACTACTCACTAAGGTTGATGGTATCCTCAGTGAATAGGTTGATGTTCAACGCTGTATAACAGAGGGTCTCAACAAACTGATGATACGGAAGAAAGAATTCACGGAGCGCAGCATCATATACTGGATCAGAACCCTGCAATCAACATTAACGAGTTGAAAATCATGTACACAACGTATCAGTTAAGAAAAGAAATACTGCATGTAAGAAAGTGACTCTTAGAGACATAGAATCTCTTCCAATAATAGTCTGGCAAAGTTGCGTTGGTGTATGGCTCGCCACTTAAAATTGAAAATGCCACAGAAAACCACCAAACTCGTGACTTTTTTTGCGGTCAATCCCTATATGTTTTGTGTTCTTATTCTTGTAGAAGCTGTTCATTTTCAGTTGAAGAAATGATTGGCTCCTGGAATGTAGTCTATGAAGCCATAGCATTTTCACATTTTTTCCCATCATGAGTTATGACCTTAATCGACCCCTGCATGACCTTTGACATTACATTGTCAAAACAACACATCAGCAGCCCCAAACCTTTATTCTCAGCAATGTTAGCAAATACCCATTCATTTCAACCTAAAATATTCAAATTCTAAAACGACCTGAAAGGACCCCTAGATGACCTTCGACCTTCAATTTTTGATCACTCCATCCAAGTTGCATTAAACTCCATTAAATTCTGTAGACAAAGAAACATCTGAGGATATTTGAACAATGACCCCTACATGACCTTTGACGTCAGTAATCTGATGAATTTTGTGTCTTCCAATCCAAGGGTCACTGCATCTAAGATTTACCAAAATCATACATACAGGATACGGGTACAGAATTTAGGACTGGTTAAGTGTACCCTAAAACATTTGTTTAGGCGACACAAAAATGTTGCATGTACATTTATACATAATTCTAATAAATTATGAAAACATTTTCAAATTCAAGTATAGAATTGTAACCAAGAATTGGAAAAACTGTGATCGGTCAAAGCAAATGGCAAAGGTCCCTTTAGGCTCTATTGGGCTCTCCTATCATGGCTAGCATCAACTGACCTTGTTGGCACCTATCATTTGAAGGCTTGGCTCCTTACAATAGACCAAAGACATAATGATGTCAGGCTTTGTTTACATGCTTGGCAGATCTCGTCCCCACCTGGCTCCCAACTGACTCCAAAGGAAAGTGCAAATGTAACTATCTTAGGTCTGTTAATGGATGGGACACCCACAGGGAATGCTGCTGAAGTCAAGGACAGCCAACTTGACATGAGACTGCAGAGCTCCATAGCAAGGACACTGCAAGATATTCCACAATGGAAAGTAAGACACTGAGCTTGAGAAAAACTTCAAGGTCTTACATGTGACGTTTCAAGCTGGCTTGGATGAAGAAACATTTGTAGCTCTGGCCTAGGAGGTCGAATGCTGGCCTTGTTGGGGGCAGGCTTTGGCATACGTCTTGGAAAATATGGACCTGTGGCTACTGAAACAATGATAAGAACACTCAGATGGATGACCAGCAAATTATGAAAACATTTACAATTATATGAAAATGCCCAAATCACTGGGGAAAATAAATGAGATTACAGGCTTCAAATATACTAACATGTAAAGTTCATACCACTTTGTGAAGCTATGCTTTGTGAAGGTTGCACTTTTCAAGTAACAGGAACTGTTAGTCAAAAATCAGTTCTAAATAGTTCTGCTGTAAAGATACATAATTTCTGACATTCAGCAATGACAACTGTCATCAATTGACCAAAGATAAAAAGTTATGTATATGTAGGTTTAACAACAGATGATTCAATGTGTAGTTTATACTACAGTCAACTTCAAAATTCACAATCACAACATTGACTACGGTTGCAGGACTTTTTCTGAGAAAGTTGAGTTCATAGTGAACTTACTGTGTCATCAGAACAGTCTCTTTTTTTTGCTAAAATAGTTGCAATTGTTATAACTTTTTATTAAACAGTGCGGAAATAATGTCATGCTGAATGATAAAAATGGGATTAGGGGAAAGTGGACTATTATTCAGAGTTTCTGACATGTGCTTTTTATACTTGACCACAAACACACCACAAAATCTATACTCTTTTAGAATGCTAAGTGTATTGATGACAGGTGCAGGACACACAATTTCTGTGGAACCACATTGGAATACATTTGGAAACATGAATAATACCAAACAATGACACTCAATCTGAAACAACAGCTGTACTTACAAGGGATGTTGTTCTTTTGAAACTGATGATGTACATGGAGGATGATGGGCACCAGTCTCTGTACACACTCCCTTGGGTACAGGATTACCAACTCATTTAGAAGGGCTTAAAAAAAAAAAAAAAAAAAAACATGTTCTAGTAAAAGATGCACACAATACCAACTTAAAGGCTATTTTGGGGGCCAAAATTCCTGGTCATTGCCTAACCCGAGTCCCAGAATGACAATTTCTGAGACAGGAACCAACTGATGGGCAAAGTATATGTTGCTAAGCATGTTTCAACACAAAACACACATTCAACTATACATGCATTTAATGTCCATGAGGGTCCATCTATATATTGGGATAGCAGGTTGCATTATCAGGCAACTGATCTGCAATGCATGGATCAACCACATGCTTGCCAGCAACATGGAAGTCTTCATTGACTTTTTTTTTCCATCTTTTCAATTCTGACAGCAGGAAAGGAAGTTTCTTTGGTACAATCTGCTTTTTGTTGTAACTTTTAAGATTGTCAAACATTCTATTCAGTAGTAATCACAAGTATCACAATAAGCATTCAGAAAAAGCAGGTGTTTTTATTTCACAATGATATCACACATCTTTCTCTACTCAGTAAACATCATGATACCATGCCATTGATGTAAACATCATGATACCATGCCATTGATGTAAACATCATTGTACCATGCCATTGATGTAAACATCATTGTACCATGCCATTGATGTAAACATCATTGTACCATGCCATTGATGTAAACATCATTGTACCATGCCATTGATGTAAACATCATTGTACCATGCCATTGATGTAAACATCATTGTACCATGCCATTGATGTAAACATCATTGTACCATGCCATTGATGTAAACATCATTATACCATGCCATGGATGTTATTAAAAAGAATGTAGTATCTGACCTCATGGAACCTGATTAAATTGATCAGATTTATACAGTGGGGTGTAGATAAAACATGTACCATGTATTAAATCAGACATACCAAGGCTTTCCTTCCTAACATTGTCTGGTGTGTAACAGTTAAGCAATGTCAGCAATTTCTGTGCAAACTCCATACGCTCCTGCCACTGTAGTAAGGACTGCTTGACTTCTATAAGGGAATAAGAGCATATATTTCAACTCATGTCAGGTTTGAAAGTTCATCATGTGTAGAATTCAAATATCAGAATCAACTATATGCTTCAATGTCTGACAAGGGGGGGTCCTTTACTCAATAATCAACAACCCTGATCTCTTCGTCCCGCCAGTACAAAAACTGAATTACCATTTGATGTATATTTCACTCAAATAATGATTATAATATAGCACTTTATACCGTACTCTCAAAGCACTTCACAAACTAGACAATTCCTGATGAAATGCACTATTTAGTAGTAAGTCAAGAAACAAAAGCTCAACATTGCAAAGGATGTACCACTGACAGACTTCATAACTGTAACCTTGCTGAATCACGAGAATAAAAATGTGTTTGAAGCCTGCTTATTCCCATGAATTTCTAAACCTGATACGTATTGGAAGGTAAATCTAGTCTGGTTTCCTAACAATGTTTCATCTGATGATAAGTAATGAAAATCAGGCATCTTCTCTGATAAAAATGACAAAAAAACTTGGTGGTTCTCACGACTGTTTATACCAGTTAGTACCTTTTCTCTCTCTATATTTACTGGCACACTCCAATGTTAGCAGGGTGATTGATAACAGTTCTACCAGATCACCTGTGACATGGCATGCTGTTGCTTCGTGGTACATCATATGAAGTGTGTTGAACGCCTACAATCCAAAATCACAAGTATGCAGATTCATATCAAATGGCAGTGTAAATGTATGATCTGTATATAAACAATGAAACAAAGGTCCACTGATTTTCACTCCACCGGAAAGCAGAACCAAATTTCAATTTACCTCATGAACCAAAATTCAGCTACTAGAACAAATCTGAATGTGTATGCATATAACAGGATGCCATACATCGGAATTAAATCATTCCTGTAAAACTGTAATTTCACTTGTAATTTTAAGCACATAATGTAAGACTTTCGGCAATTTGTTTATTTCAATACTTCAGCAAACTTGAAGAAAGCTTTGTTTAGTTCTTTTTCAGAGTACATCTTCCAAACAATATAAATATAACAATATGAAGTATAAAACAGTTTAAGTTTTATCATTGAAGCAGAATTTATGAAAACAGATATTTTTGAATGGGAACATCATTGATCCTACTAGATCCTGTAAAATCTAATGCACTTCCCTAGAGCAAATGAATACTATGTATCTTCCAATTTCTACTTTTGTGAACTGTAAAAAAAAAAAAATATCTGGAAAATAATAGAAAAGTTATGATGGGAAGAAAATGCAGTGGAATTACATTGAAAACTTGTTAACATTAAAGGGAATATACAACATTTGCAAACATCGAAAAATAAAACTACCAAGTTTTTGCGAAATACCTTAACAGGATGTTGGTAAATGACAGTCTAAAGCATCCTGTAAAATTATGGCACCTGGTATACTGTCATTTTCAAGAAAAGTGGTATTTTTGTATCAATTTCCAACGCTGATCGGCCGATCAGCGTTGGAAACAACTGGCTTTTTTTCAAATACTGGCCCCAATTGACCATTGCACTTGTTTGCAATCGATTACAAACCTATGAACGGGTACGAGCAAGCTAGACTGGTTCCCTGACCTTACAATTCCCCAATGTATGTAAACTGCTCTGTTTCTTCTTATATGGAGTCAGGGAACCAGACTACAGGAAAATGATCGTTTTTCTTGGTTTTTATAGCATTTTCGAACCCAAAATCTCCAAAAAGTCAGTGTAGCTATATTTGCTTTATATTTCCAACCCCCCAATTCCATCCATTTCTGAAAATTACAGCAAAAACAAATGATGTATATTCCCTTTAATATGCTGAAAAATTGCAGCCTAGAAAAAAAATGTTAAAATACAAGTATAATGTCTCCCCTTTCTCCCTTGCTATTACTTACATCTGCTAGTCTACTGAGTCCATGGTAGGTAATGACTCCCAATCTATCTTCATCATTCTCCAGTAAGACACGAAAAGCGCTGCAAGATTCAAACAAATCAATCAAACTTAATCAGTGAAGCAGTTAAAAAGACTTGCAGTTTGAAACAAAAAAATGTATCAATTCAAAAACCGTCTGTCCCCTGAATTGTGCACTTTTAAAGCAAAAGTTATACCCCATCCAAGAATATACTTTGCAATCAGTGAACAATCTGATTGCTGTGAAATTTGTGCAGTCTGAAAGAACAGATAAGACTCAACAAATACCCCAATAGTGGTTGGGTCTTGAAGTGCTTAAGGATGATGTTCCATTCAGGTAAGTTCAGTGAGTGATTAGTGAGAACCAGTGGGATGTGGTTCTGATTTCTGTGTCGGGCACTGGACATCAATTTTTCCCCGAGAGGATACTTGATCAATACAGAGCTGACATATGGGAGATGTGTAGCGACGTTGGAGGAAAAATTATTGATAGCCAGTTGCATGTTGAGGAATAAAAGTGAAACCTCTGATATGTCTGAGGTTGGGTAGAAGCTGTCGGCAGGACTTCAACATCCTCCTTTGAGCCAGCAGTAGCAACAATGATGTCATCAAAATAGCACCTGTGCTAGGACCCATGCAGGTCTGAAGGTAATGCCTGTACTCGAAAGTAACATTGTCAAGGATGGGTACCAACTGTGTCAGCCTAAGAAGGATTATAGGTAGGGGGGGGGGGGGGTAGCAGTAAGAACCAAGTTCAGTGAGTCTAAGGGGTGTGAGGTTTACAGAGTCTTAACATCAATACTAAACAGGTAGATAGAAGAACCAGGGAACTCAATGGTGTCAAAAATACAGAGGGTGTCATTGGTCTCTGTCAGATCCAGTTAACCTTCCTCTTAAAATGTTCAAAGACAATGGCAAATAAAACAATGTCCACAAATTCTTCTGTTCTCTGAATTAGTTTATTAACTTAAAAATCACTCCTACTTACAACAATACCTCAAGCTTGAGTTAATTACTCTCAAATACACCACTTGTGAGTTGTAATCAAATATATAAATAGAAAATATTACAGCTGTGATGGACTATCACATCCAAAGTCCGAATGAATACGGGATTAATCACACTGGTCAAATATACAATAAAAATGTTGGACTATCACGGACGGTTGAATCTACCCAAGATTCACCACTGTCTGCAAACTATGAATTTAAACCTTCCCAAAATATATGAAAACAAAACTCCTTAAACTTCACTGTATAAGTGGAATTAAACTTCTCTCCGCAAGTATCACCAAATTACTAAGTTCTCTGTAACTCCACTCCCCGCAGGGTCCGTGTGAACAACGTCACCAATTTAAATTCAATAATTTATCCAACTTTTGGTGATGTTTCACGTCCTCACGTTACTACAAATTCAAAATACACTCTTCAGTAGCAGGTTCAGTAAGTTATCTAGCACATCAAAATTATTATTACAATACTACCAATGAACAATTACATAAATACGGCATAAAAACAACTGACTTCTTCCTGGTAGTTCTCCCCACCCACTCCACGGAGACACTGGAAATACTGTAAGCTTAAGCTGCCTTCAGTCCTTCTGCTGACTTCAGTGCCGGTGGCGTCACCTTTGTGCGTCCATCCTCGTCTGAGTTAGGATCAGAGTAGGCCGTCTGTAAATTTATAATTTTAATAAACTCTCACAATAATTTTGAGTCACTATACAAAATACAGGCCGAATCACCAATCAAATGTTCTTCAAAGCTAATCCTAAAAATGATATCAACTGTACTACTCTATACTTCGATCTCATGTCACTTGGACTTTTCTAATTCTTAAATTAACACAATTAAATCAACATCTGATATATACATCAGGTATGCAACAATCCTTATATAGCCAATCTACATTATCTCAAACGGTTCAAATTCTAGATTCAATCCTCAACCCCGGTGAATCTCACAACAATAAACAGTTAAATATAATGAATGGAAAACAATATCTTCTTCTCTTTTATTTAATCATGTAAATAATTAAAGCTTCAACTTACGGTTGCTGGTCGATGTTGCTGAACTGTCTCCCTCACGCCAAAGTTAAAAAAACATTCAAGCACAAATTTGCTTGAAAAGCACTCTGAAGATTTTAAAATGTTGGCTGCACTGCAATTTCACAAGCCAGATTGCTTGGAAAAGAAAATATCTCAGGGCCTGGATTGCCCCAAAGAATCAAAATATATCGCTAGCAGCAGAGCAGAGTGATGGCGCATATACATATACATGTACACAGCTCAGAATCCTGGAGACAACTCCCTCACTTTCCCTTCAAATTCCAGCAACCTTCCACCAATAACCATCTCAATAAGCCACTTGCGTGTAACCTATACCCTTTGGGATTTACATTTGAAAAACGTCTGGTACAATGACTTGCTCAGAATGCTTGGCACATTTTAACTGTGAATTCTCCAGACCAAAGACACTGTTGCTAATCACATGATTCGGGGCAAGCTCTTGCATAGTTACGTAAGAGACGCTCAGCACCAATACATCGTTCACAATGGGTGAGAATGGCACAAAGACACCAGACCATGCCGGGGCTGGGGGTTGCTAGCATAAGGCTTGCCCCGAATCACGTGATATAGTAACAGTCTCTTTGGTCGGGAGAATGCTAGGTTAAAACGTGCAAAGCATTGTATTAGGCAAAATAAAAAAAAACATGTTTAGCGTCCTGCCTCTTTGACAAAAAGGAAGGAGGAGGCCCTTTTTTTTTTTTTTTTTTTTTTTCAAAATGGCCGCCCGACACATTTTTCAAGACAACGCGGCCGGGCTATTTTTCAAAATGGCCGCCACCTGGACTCATTGACTATTTCCACAGCTTTATACACGATATAAAAGTCTAAAAATACGATTTCTTTCGTCAGAGATCGTTAAAATTTATCAATTTTTGTCTTAAAAAAAAAAAAAAAAAAAAAAAAAAAAAAGGAGGCGGCCTTTAAAAAGAAGCGGGCGGGGACGCTAAACATGTTTTTTTTTTTACTTCGCCTTAAGTCAGCGTTCCAGATTTTATTCAAATTTAACACGCAAGTGGCTTATTCCTCACACTCATTCAAACTTAACTTCATTCCCAATCTTATTTAAACCAAGCTCATGAATATGCAAAATATCTACCTTACCAGAGTGGAGATACCAGGGATGTGTATTGTGTGCATGTGGGTACATGGAAGATGCTCCTAGAGGTATTGTGTGTGGAATGTGTTCTTATTGTTATCTTGATCAGTCAACCACGGCTGGCTAGGTTTGGGCTCTGATCCACTCATGCATAGTTATACAAGGGTTAAAAAAAACCAGAATTATTCACACTACCTATTAAATAGTCACAGATACAAGAGAAGGGTGGTTTTATTGTGACAGTCTCTCCATGTGGGAGGGTAGCTATTGGATGTTTCTGACAGGAAAGAGTCCAAGTAATCAGAAATAAGTTCAGCAGGTCAACAAATACATAGAATTGGTTTTGACGAATTGCTCATGTAGGAAATGTAACAGCTAGCCTGAATAGGGACCTGGACAGAATGAGGATCTGGGCACACAAGTGCAAGGCCTTCACAGTTTCCACAAAGAGGAGCTCATAGAGGTTACCCCTCTTTTGGGGGAACACAAAACTAGCTGAGGAAGATGAGCTGGAAGTCTTGGGTAGCACATTTGAAAGGAAACTCACCTGAGCAAAGCACAAGATTTCAGCTAGAGCTAGACAGAAGCTAGGAGCTTTTAGGAGATTAGCTAACAAGCTGAATGTAGGAGGAAGAGCAACTGTCTATATAAGGTACAGGTTCGCAGTGTTATGGAGTGCACATCTCTATCTTGGATGAGTGCTTCGATCACCACATGTAGACTCCTTGGAAATATCCAGAGCAAAACTCTCCATATCATCGGTGTGGATAAACAGAAGGCAAGTGCAAATCCTAACATTCAATCTCTTCATAATAGATGTCAAGTGGCAGCTACAAGAATTCTCTACAAGATGCATAGCAGTATTTGTCCAATTTGAAGGCTGTGCTCCTGCAGCCAGACGAGATACGACGTGCAACGCGCTTGAGCTTGTCGATGCAGAGACACGCAATCGTTAAGCCAGTCTCTAGGACCTATTCCATTGGCAGAACTTTCATCCACATGGCAGTCCATGTCTGGAACAGACTCCCAGAATGTGTAGTTGGAGACATTAAAGACAACGGCGGTCTCTCCTTCAACAGTAGGGTGCAATCAACATCTTCAATGCCTTGATGTGTAGCAAACTCCTTACCACTCTAAGCTGCTGTGAACCACAACTTGGCCCACCGAGACTTCATTTATAGAGCTCTGTTGCCTATATCTGTGCATGACCATGGTCATACTCCAAACTGGAATGGTGTTGAAGCTCATATTGGACTGATAATGTAGCGATGAAAATTCATTGTAGCACCCTCATTATGTGAAACATTGATGGTATGAAGGTAGAGTTCTTCTCTTTCATTTCTGCCTGGATGAAGGTGCAGTTACACACGAAACATTGGCTATTTTAGTTGGACAATTCAGATGAATTTAAAAGGCAAAATATTGACAAAGTACAAGACTCCTTCATCATTTTGTTTTTCTCCTGTTATCTTCTGTTGTTTTGCTGTGATTCTTCAATGATTACTAGTCACTATTAATAAAGCTGGAGAAACATAATCCGTTGGCTACATTCAAATAGTCCTTGCCAAAAATGCATGAATACTGATTACTGTTTTCTGAGTTGTTCTTTAAAGGGAATATACAACATTTGCAAACATCGAAAAATAAAACTACCAAGTTTTTGCGAAATACCTTAATAGGATGTTGGTAAATGACAGTCTAAAGCATCCTGTAAAATTATGGCACCTGGTATACTGTCATTTTCAAGAAAAGTGGTATTTTTGTATCAATTTCCAACGCTGATCGGCCGATCAGCGTTGGAAACAACTGGCTTTTTTTTTCAAATGCTGGCCCCAATTGACCATTGCACTTGTTTGCAATCGATTACAAACCTATGAACGGGTACGAGCCAGCTAGACTGGTTCCCTGACCTTACAATTCCCCAATGTATGTAAACTGCTCTGTTTCTTCTTATATGGAGTCAGGGAACCAGACTACAGGAAAATGATCGTTTTTCTTGGTTTTTATAGCATTTTCGAACCCAAAACCTCCAAAAAGTCAGTGTAACTATATTTGCTTTATATTTCCAACCCCCCAATTCCATCCATTTCTGAAAATTACAGCAAAAGCAAATGATGTATATTCCCTTTAACATCAGTGAAGTAGTTCTTTTATGTCAGTTGGAATAGTGGCAGAGTCCTAGCTATGGGTTGTTACAAGTCTAAAGAACAATTGAGTGGTTAATGAATAAAAGCATTTGTAACAGTTTGATTCTTTCTGTCTCTCTTTCTGGTCAATTCAGAATCAGAGTGATCTAGAACAGCATCTTGATAGCCAATGGGCTATGCACACAAGTAACTCCCTTCGTGCTGCAGCTGAACCGCCAAACCGAACTAAAAATAGCCGAACTTGGCCTTCAGAACCTAACCCGAACCAATACGAACCCAAATGTCAGTTCGGAAAGTTTGGCAAGTATTTGTTGACAGCGCTAGGAATGCTAAAGCTTGCAATGAAAGGGCAAAATTAAAGCGCACGGATGATTGAATTTACCGTGTTGACAAGTCACTGCATTCATCTTCATTATTTGCGATGTTCTAGCAAGGCATACAATGGGATATCGGGCCAATAAGCATTGAAAACAATGTACGCACCTCAGCACCTACAATTCTCTCAATGAAAAGCGTGCTCTGTTTGGACCAAACCATTTGTGGTGAAAGGTGTACTTTCCTCTGCACAATTTTACCAGCATTTCCATATTTTCAAAATTACAATTAATACTTTTTATGGAGTCAGAAACCTCTCCCTAGTTCAGAATAAGTTCTTAATCATCGCAATATATATTTTTTTGGAAAATACTTCATACGAAAAACAATGTTATCTCCCAAAAGAGGGTGGAGCAACCCTTTAAAAAATTAATGGATCCGTCCACAGAATGAGAATTCGGTGAAAGTAGTCGCAAATCGAAAACTTGATTTTTTTTTTACGGTAGCTATTTATCAGCTTGTTGCTAAAAATAATTATGATTTCATAAGTTTAGTACAGTAAAAGGACCTGTTTGTTCTTATAACAAAACTACAGGGCGTCCTGAAAAAAAAAGTGCATGTAAACCCCTCCATTTTTGCTAAGTTACAACCAAAATTTTCTGCGGATGTTTACACCATCTTCAAGGTAATAGATTTAGCTTGAGAATACCGTTTGTTTCATTGAGATTGCTTTTGTAAATCCATAGATATGTTTGAATAACGGCAAAGCCAAGAAACCCATTTTGTGCCACTTTCTGTGAAGCAGTTAAAGTCAGTATAGTCCTAGTCTAAAACCAAATCACTTTACTGTTAGTGATTTTAATTTTTTTTCAAGCAGAGTGTGGAATATTTATTTATATTTAATTGAACTCTTTAATTGAAGTTTTAAAGAAGTGAACCTGTCTGTACTATTAAATTGTTTCAACATAAGAACAAAACCCTATATTGTCGTGTGAATGGAATGTTTGTCTTACACCCATAGGGATAATCTTATCAAAAGAGCCACACTGGCATTGTCTGATCTTTGAAGCACTCGCTTCTTAATAGCTCCTTCATACCAAAGTAGTTCTCAAAAGTCCTACCTCATCCTAAAAAAATCATGAAACGGGCTGTGTGGTCAGGGTTGAACGTATAACTTTGGCCAAATAATGTCTAAAATACGATACTAGTTCGTTCATAAACAGTCCTCAATACGTCCATCTCGTCTTTATCCCGTCTGCAGTCCGTTGGTATCAAGTTCAGATCGGGTAAAATTGCCCGTTCACCTCATGCGGAAAACGTTTCCAAGCAGTCCAAGCCCCTCCATAGTCAGTTTAAACCCGTTCTGAACTGGTTCTACCTTGTTCCCCAATAAGTCCAAACCCGTTCTAACTAGTTCTTAACTCGACCACCTCGTTCCCAGACAGTTCACCTTGTTCTCACCACCTCCTCATCTCGTCCCTATTGCGTGCGGAACGTAATTGCATTCACGTCCTAGCCCGACTGCTATAAACTGCCAGTCCTCATTCGAGTTCACCGCTTCAAGATGTAAACATGCACACGTACTGCAATTGATGCCCGACTGGACCACGTTGTAACACGTCCCTAGTAGGATCGAAGTACGGCAATTCCATTCCTAGTACGTCCATCTCGTTTTGAGTACGTTGTCACTCCGTCTAATTGCCGAACGGGATGGCCGCCAGAAAATTTTGAGCAGGCTTGAAGTTTTGGAGCACCCTTTCCGTCCGAGCCCGTCCATGAAGTTCGTAAAAAAAACGTAATAAGTTGCTACTACGTCCACTCGGTTTGCACACAGTTTGAGCCCGTTCGGCAACATTTTTAAGAACGTAGTGAGAACTAGTTTGGTGTGATGGGGGTATAAAAGTGGCACAGACTTTTTTTTGGCTTTGGGTTATTCAAACATATCTCTGGATTACAAAAGCAATCTTAATTAAACAAATGGTATTCTCAAGCTAAATCTGTATCCTTGAAGATCGTGTAAACATTTGCAGTAAATTCAAGCTGTAAATTGGTGAAAATGACGGGGCTTACATGCACTATTATTTTCAGGACACCCTGTAATCAGCAATTATTGCCACAAACCACGGTTTTAGTGCTCAGGGCATGCTCGGACCATGGAGCTATCTCGGACGGAACTCGTCGGGAAAACAAATTGAAATCAGCATGTGTGGGAATTGGGAAACTAATTTTGATCATAGTTCGCCGGGCCGGGCCGGGCTAGCCTGTGGGCCGCGATAGGTGCCGGTAACATGTAGCAATTTAAGCTGTTCATTTCTCAATGTCATAAACTCAAATTATTATTGTATTTTGTTTACACAACAAAAATGAGATTCCTTCTTCGACTTGGGTTGTATAGCTTGTGGAAATTGCGGTGCCTATTTCTGTCAGACGTGCGCGGTACACACGTGTTTGTTCAAACAGGGGAACGGCCTATATGCTTTTCATTGTAGCCCTATACATTGTACCCTGGACATGTACATTATGAATGGACTTTCGAAGTCGAACCGAACTGAAGTTCGGAGAAAAAAAATCGAACCGCAACTGAACCGAACTGAACTTTGAGGATCAACAGTGGGAATATAGACATGGGGGAGAACACTGGCCATTTGATAACACTGCTGACGACACCTGACATTTTGGGTTTGTGCACATTCAGAATATTAGTCGTGCATACTTCACACCAGTCTGTGCATGCCATGTGTTCCTTCTTCTCGGGCTTCTTTAAGTGGTTACAAAGTACTGACACCAACATTTTAGACTTTGAAAAACATCCAATAACAAATCACCGATCCAAATACACTGACAAAGTTTCTCCTGCTCTGAAACTCCAACTACTTTGTGCTAACCTGATGAGTGTAGTCCAGCAGGAGCTTCTTTCCAGGCATTCTAGGTAGCATCTGAGTGTCATGCGCTTGAACTCCTGTATCTGAGCTGATTCCTCTGTTCTCATGTCTGGTTGACGAGATACGAATAGCTTCATCATGCGGAATAACTCATCAACCACCTGTACGGTACAAGAACGTCAGTTGTTTCTGAACGAATATCAAAATGTCTCTGAATGATTTTTTTAACTTTTGCCTTTTTTTTCACTTCACTCTCTATTGGATCAAAACATCTAACCTTTCAACCTCATAAACTCAAACTGACTATGGCACCTAAAGTACAATTTTAAATTAAGATCCCTTTTCATATTCAGGAGGATAGGGGTAATCCCATGGTCGAGGAATTAAATAGAATTGGGTGACCCTATATTAACTCTAATGGGCTCCTGTGAAATAATTCTGGCTCACAATACTAACCAACTAGTAATGTGGTAATCTTAATGGAAGGGGAACAATACCTGAGAGCTTCAATGACTTCCTTGATTAATCCAGCATTACTTGTGTGTACCTGCTCAGGTTAAACTACCAGCATTGAGGTTTGTATTTGGGGTCCATTTTTTAAGATCAATGAAATCAATAAAACATTGATGTTAGACATGGATGAGTGAACACATGTCAGTGATGTTCTGGGTTGGTTGTTGAATAAACTGGTCCAATTTTTAACACAAATTTTGTTTAAAAAAAAGAGATTAAAACTACACTCGCAATAATTTTACGTGCCGTTTTCATAGACTTTTCGTCTTTTCTTATGTAAATAAAATCACATATTGTGGACAAAATTTTTCCTGTGCCACTGCCGGCCAATGCCTTCAAGGTCATTAATTCAAACTTAAGACCTCGTGACATGATAAAAAGGAGATTGTGATAGGGCCCTCTTTATTTTTGGTCAAGTACGTGTAGACAAAGTCAATTTTAATCATCCCAGAACAACTTCTACCACCAACACTTGACTTCTGTTAAATCTACCAACAATAATAAACATTTAAATAATATTTTTTGGTAGAAAATGTGATTTTCGTATGCATTTTACAGTTCATGCAATGTGAATCAAAACGGTTTTGTGCATTCACCGTGCATCAAAGTGTTCGGCATATTTATAGTGGTGTTGGCTCTTGTCGTCCTCATGATCGTTTGACCCCAACATATCCGAAACAAAATCAAAACTATTTGCTTTACCCACGACACTCTTCTTGGTTTCAATCTGCAACCCCTCCCTCCCCCCAAAAAGAAGCAAAACACCCCCCCCCCCCGGCATATTATACTTTAATTCACACTATTCTTAGAGATTATGTTTTGTTCCCTAAAAGTCTGAAATCCAAACATCTATGAAGAATTCTGATGCTTGCACAATTCACGTGATCACGTCCGATCAATCTTACCATAGGATACTGGCTTGCATATGGGGTTAGAAATCTAAACGCCCATTGCATATTCTGGTGGACTGCCAGTGCCCTTGAAAACTGTGGTGATTGTTGGCAGCACAGACGTAGTAGGCCATAGTAGGCTGGCAGCATGATACGATTAAACATCACTACCTCTTGATCATCATGGTCAGCTCTGAAGGTGAAGGCAAATATAACGGGTAAGCCACCCCAAAAATAACTAAATATATCAATAAATAAATAAAACAAAAATCTTTGCATTCGGAGTTGTAAACACAAGCTTTTGACAAAAAAATTCAGAAAGGAATAATTGCTACATGGTCATTGCTCAATCGTATGTTATTAAGCCTGTTGCGGGTACCTGGGTACCCGCCCGCGGAGGCCCAGAACCGGTTCCATTTTATCGGGTCGGGTACCCGTAACCGAATTTATAAATTTCGACGCAACGTCTGAGACCAAAAAAACCCACAAGTACATGCATTCAAATATCACTAACAGAAGATTTACAAAGTTCAGAGTGAGTTTACCGACAATTCCAAAACTCCATTTTGCGGTTTATATTTTGTTTTCAGTTTTACTTAGACTATCTTTGATGCGTCTCCAGAAGCCCGAAAGTGGCGAAACACGATAGTATCAACCCATTGTTTGTGTTTGTAATAAAGCTTCTTGTAGCCGCTAGCCAGGAAATCATCTTCTCTGATGCACCGCAGATGGCGGGTAGTACCCGTAACAAGTCCGTAACCTAAGATTTACAAAGTTCAAAGTAAATTACCAACCATTCTAAAAGCTCCATCTTGCGGTTTTTAGTTTGTATTCAGTTTTGTTGACTATCTTTGAAGTTTGAATTGATGCGTCTCCAGAAGCACGAAAGTTGACCCATTGTATGTGTTTTTAATAAGTTTCTCGTAGCGGGCCGCCAGGAAATGATCTTCTTTGATGCACCGCAGATGGCGGAATAAACAAACGATACTAAGTGATTGGCGTTTTAATTGCAGTCACGCACAACATCAAAAGATGACAAAATGTAAGCCCAAGTTACTTTGCTGTGTCTGTGTGATTATTTCTTGTCCCTGACATTCCCTGTCTCATAACCTTAATGTCCGGTGATCATCATGCCACGTTCAGGAAGTAGCCACAAACCATGTTCCATCTCCGGTTTTTTTTCACAAAATTAATGTTAGTTTGGAAAGGGATTTTAGGCCACTGGTAGTCTCTCAGCCATTCGCTGCTGAAGGAGCGTGAAAACGGTTTGATCTTCATACGCATTGTACGCGGCAGTTGTCTGCGTGCAGTCTCATCATGACGTATGACGCGCTACAAAAAAACGCGAAAATGAGACTCCACTACAGTTTGTTTTACCTTGGTTTTATCCGCCTATCGTGCGGCCATCGTAACCCGTGCATAAAGTCTAAGGAGGTGCGTGAAAATTGCCACGCCTTTTCAGTCGCACCACAAACCTGCGTATCTCGATTTTTTGCCAAATTGAGTTTTGTCATTAACGTTATTATTTCATCAAAGTGCTCATTATCAGAAACTTTTATTCCGATTGGAGTTCTATTTAACTAAGAACGCTAATTAGACTGTGCGGCGTATCTCCGTATCTGGCAAACGGCCACTATTAAGCGCGTTGTATGACATACGATAAACATGATAAAAATCTGTTTCATGAAGTGACGAATAACTTTGGAGCTGAATTTCTCAAAAACTTAACAACTCAGATGCACACGGATTGCATACAATAAAGTTTAATCTATAATTTCCTAGCAACAACTTGAATTCTTACACAGGGAATATATGGAATGAGCCTACAAAATAATGACCAACTTTAAATCCGTTTTTCTCGAAACACACAAAAAAATGCGAAACGTCGGTTCGTGGTGCAACCGACAGATTGTTCTTCCTCAAACTCAAAACGCGTGGCCCGTCAGATCACCGTCCGTTTTTCACCGATAGTATACATTTTAAAATATTTGCCGGGGGGGCGTGCGGCCCCTGCACCCCCCGCTGGATCCGCCAATGACTCTAACATTTGTGCCTGAAATTTGAGGGTTCCAAGGAAACGTATACAAGTACATGCATGATGCCAATATGTTATTGACAATTTGAAAATGAAGCCTGAAAACGGGCAATTGCAAGAGGACTTAAATCCCTGCCTAGTTCATAAAGTTACTCACAGGATATAGTTGTAAGGGATGTGCTTGACAACGGTAGGATTGCTGATGATGAGTTCAACATTCTCTGGAACATCCACACATGCATTATACCAGAACTGTAGCAAAGCCTAATCATACGTCCAAAAATACAGGAAAAGAACAGCACAAAATTGCAGATCATTGCATGTGAATTTTGAAATAGTTCCATACTCGATTATTCCAATTACCCAGAAACAAACTGGTCACTTCAATAAGAAAAAAACATACTCAAAGGAAAGATGGGGCAAATATCCTGTAAATTATCACGCAAAAAATGTTTTTGATTTAAAGGAAACAGTCATTGAAGATTTTTTTTTAAAAGTGTGCTTGTTATATTTTTGACATGCATTAGTAAGGGAATTCAGTATGAGACACGAAATGTGCATACGGTTTTCTTTGTCTTCTAAATATGTGTAATAGCCACCGAGGGTTATTTGTCATGAACCCAACTTAGGATTTTGAGAAATGCTGTTGAAATGAACTATAATGCACAATGATCCTATAGACCTACATAGGATGCTATTGTTGGCAATAGGTAGTCAATTCATACTGCATAGACACACTGTGTAGTTGTATGTAATGATCAAGAATGAGTAAGGCAAAATAAAAAAAAAACATGTTTAGCATCCTGCCTTTTTGAAAAAAGGAAGCAGGAGGCCCTTTTTCCCCCCCTCCAAAATGGCCGCCCGACATTTTTGGGGGATTCAAAAAAAAGAAGAAAAAAAAAGGAGGCGGCCTCCAAAAAGGAAGCAGGCGGGGACGCTGAACATGTATTTTTTATTTCACCTAATGCATTAATAGTGTGGAGCACAAATTTAACAATCTCGAGGATTAATAATTTTACGATAAATGTTACAACTACAAAAAGTAAAACTTAAGAAGAATTGATATTTAAGAACTGGTTATCTAAAAATGCTACAGTATATGCCTTTCATGTTTCATCCCACTACTTCTTTAATTTATATAAGTATTTGCATTCAAAACTATACAGTGGTGATGCCGTGGCCTACACCGTGTTATGGGCCAATAGTTAATTTTTTTTTCTCTAGCACCTTGCCTGTGAAATTGTTTGCATTTAAATACACTTAACACATACCAAACAATGTTAGGCACATGGGTACATACCTGTTTGTTGTGATTGCAAGCTAGTGGTGGTTCAGATAACTTTGGCTGGTACAAGTTCCACAGGTCCATGAAGAACTGTGAAAACTATGACAATGATAGCACAAACTTTTGAACAAAGATGTCAACATGTATTGGGAACTAGGGGCAGCACCATGGATAATAACTGTAAAGCAACAGCCTGGCCGCAACAATTGGACATAAATAAATCCGACAGGCCTGTCAACCCCCCCCCCCCCAAAAAAATACTGGATCCACCCCTATAAACACTCTGAAACCTTATGCCAAACAAAATAAATGGTGTGCTTATGGTAACGGCCTGAAAAAAATCCAGGGAGATAGTTAGGGAAATAATTTGTGGATGGTGACTTTCTTCGAAAGAAATCAATAAGTTGCTAACTTTTACATTTATATCTTAAGGGGTGCTTCAATCCATTTTGGAACTTTTACACCATTTCTCGAATAAATTCTTTACAAAAATTTTATGGTGACATTAACAAAACTTATTTTCAAAAAAAGGGCATTTTCGGATTCCATAAAAATTTTTAAGCAGTGGAAATGCTGGTTCTTACGAAAGAACATCCCTAGACCGTAAACAGTGTGGCCAACAGAGCTCTGTGCGTGACACTTTGGTGATTGCGCTGGCACTACACTTCACAAAGAGCATGTGCTTTTCGTAATGAATGCATCGTACATATGTACGTTTGTATGAGTGGTATCAGCCAAGCTGGGATGACCGTATATTTCAAGGCTTGTCTCTCCACCTGCTCTGTGTCATACCATGGAGGTAGCTGCGCAATATTCAAATTGAAGTCACTGATCGATGCAGTAGTGTAGCAGTGCACTTCAGATTTAAGTGTAGCGCTTATTTCCGGAATCAGAGAGGGTGCTAGTGCTATGTAATGCCTGGCTAGAAATTTTCAAGTATGGAAAATGGTTATGTTTGTTGCAAATAACTGTAAGTATGCCTTGTGCTCATTTAATATAATCAACTACATATAGCAAGATGACAGTAAAAAGTTTGAGGTCGGCAATTCCAGGTCAGTTGGGTTACCATAAACACACCATTATTTTTTGTTTGGCCTTCGGTATAAAAAACACTATATAAGCACCACATTCCTATTATCTTATTATATTTAGGGTCAATGGGGCACATATTCCAAAATTTCAAGGAATGACATTATCGATGAGATTTAAAGGTTTGCATGGTGGAAAGATACTATAACGAGATAAGTGTGCGGTAGCACCATGTGAATAAATCTCTTTTGTGAGTATGTGTGGTTCTACATTTCAAACAGTATGCTCTGCCCTGCAAATAACTGTAAATATGTGTGGTTCTGAAAAGAACCGGAGGGACTCAATGTTTCAAACAGTATGCTCTGCCCTGCAAATAACTGTAAATATGTGTGGTTCTGAAAAGAACCGGAGGGACTCAACGTTTCAAACAGTACGCTCTGCCCTGCAAATAACTGTAAATATGTGTGGCTCTGAAAAGAACCGGAGGGACTCAACGTTTCAAACAGTACGCTCTGCCCTGCAAATAACTGTAAATATGTGTGGCTCTGAAAAGAACCGGAGGGACTCAACGTTTCAAACAGTATGCTCTGCCCTGCAAATAACTGTAAATATGTGTGGTTCTGAAAAGAACTGGAGGGACTCAACGTTTCAAACAGTACGCTCTGCCCTGCAAATAACTGTAAATATGTGTGGTTCTGAAAAGAACTGGAGGGACTCAACGTTTCAAACAGTACGCTCTGCCCTGACGACGGGCAGAGCATACTTTTTGAAACGTTGAGTCCCTCCGGTTCTTTACAGAACCACACATACTTACAAAAGAGATTTATTCACATGGTGCTACCGCAAAACTTATCTGTCTTAAAGACATTATCAGAGCCAATATTCACAAGACATGCACATATTACACTGAATGCATGCAGACATTACATGTCATTATGTCAATCGCTCAAGACAAATACTTCTAGTCATCCTATTTGTTGAACACATTTTTGAGACCAAAATGTCACATTATGATTTACAAAATACATTTCTGGCCAAATCATCTATTAAATTTTTGATCTTAACTAGACATTAAAGAGTAGGAACTTTGGTAAAATCCAAAGCAGTTTTTACCAAACCAAATTCCAGATTACAGTGCAAAACAAATCTTATCATGGGCCTATGCTCCACACTGATCAAGATAGCACAGCTTCTTGTTTGCATGTTGTTTTCCCTCTAGCACCTTGCATTAGAAATAATTATACACAAAACTGCATAAAGAGTGGAATTCTTGCAGGTTCAAGATATTCCTGTTCATTATAAATTTAAGAAAAATGTTATTTCATCACTGTTTCCCAATTTTTTGGGTGAAGTGCGCATGCTCACTTTTAAATGTGCCAAAATACAACAATTATGACAGATATGAAGTCAAATATGTGAATGGAAAAAAGTTAAGAAAATCATTGAAGCTTTCCAAAATGTCCAGCGTAAATAATCTAGCACATGCCAAATTTGAGGCCTTGATGTGTGACATTTGTCCTATCCCTGTTACATTGGTACTTTGCCGTTCAAGTGTACTTAATGACTTCAGGTTTGTTTGTTGGGTAGGTAGTTTGCTATTCATAATCACTCTTGAAGGACTGCATTAAGGAGTGCAACAGAATGATAAAATCATAGATACTGGGATGGGGAGAAAAATTTGACCCATATACGTTATATTCCCCCCCCCCCCCCTCCCCAAAAAAGAGAACAAAATAAAAGCGTGTGTCGATTCGGTGTAAGCTCTATGATTCTACTAGCGAGTACTTACCCATAGAGCATTACTTACCCATAGAGCATTACTACATATGCAATATTCCCTGGAGGGCACTACCCATTTGCTAAGATTTATTACCAACAGTACCTTGCGGCCCGCCTGCCAATATGTCCTCTTTTCTCTAGCGTAAAGGCACACAATTCCCCCTTTTTCGAAACGGCTGCCACACCTACAAATGGGTGAGTTCTTGTTCTTCCAATTGAGTGCTAACTTCATAATTGAAGACAACAACACTTGTGGTGGGGTGTGATGCGAAGGGAGGCTTGATGTTTAGTCATAGCCCCTATTAGTAGAGTTTCTGATGGCTCATCTGAAAATAGTTGTCTCATGAATATTAATGTCTGTGTGAAGTTTCATGCTTTTATGAAAAATTGTTTCATACATCTGCTGGACTAATTGAGCACAAAATGTGCTCGTGTATGTATGTTCAGGCGAAATTGGCCGCGTCTTGCCTGTGAAGTTACCTACCATGCTAAGTGGGCAAGGTAAAGCCTTGTCTTTGAATAGTGAAGGTAATGCCATATATTCACACACAACCACAAAGGTCTTTTACCATTCTCTTTTCTATTTTGCTGATGATGCAGTGGCTGAGAACAGAGAAGTAGGCAACCAGCTTGGTAGTACCATGAATTGATGCATCTGTGGATCAAGAAAAGTACTTATTATCACTGCTTACTAACCCCAGTCCTGAGTTTTCTTAATTCTTAATAAGTACTGCTGTGCACATAATCTGCTACACTGAAAATGTATGAACATTGACTCTCAAGCATGTCTTACAACCATATGAACTGAATCCAACAAATCCCATACATTTGCTTAGTCAATATTGATGAAGTTAGTATTAATGATAGGTGTTGGTTGATTTTATGAAATTTGGTACAAGGGTCTTTGCTTACAACTAGGAAGAATGAAAGTGCACATGCATGCTCCAGCGAATTTCCATACTCATGAGCAAAAGTGTCATTTCAGGCAGAAACCTCAATGTTACAGCTATCTCATCACCAAAGGGTGCCAGAATTTTGGTTATTTTGCTGTCGTCATTTGTTTTTTCTTTGGTTATTCATTGTGTCAGTACATGGCAGTAAACCAATGAGAAAACTTTCTCACAAGTATTTTAAATAAGCATATTTCTTGGTTCACATTTTGAACAGAAACCTCTAAATTGAACAGAGTCTTTCTGAAATGATATCACAGCTAAAATGCCCTTTCAACTGTCATAGAAAAAAAAGGGAAAATTTTCAATGTTGAAAGAAGTGATCTGTTTAGGTAAAAAGAACCAAAATGGGAATACCAAATTTTTCGTACATTTAAAGGAGTGGAAAATTGCACAAAATACGTTCCTAAGAAAAATTCACTTGGGGGAGGGGCTTGTGCTAAAGATTTACCTTCCACTTTCAAACTGTTAAAACAAAATACAAAGCTATACGTAACTGTATCAAGCACACCTCAAGATCAGTGTTGAGGCATGTTTTAAGTTTAAAGTTCATGCTGTTTAGAGTTAAAAGAAACCCCCCCCCCCAAAAAAAAACTATTAAAGGAATTGTACAACAAATATATTTTGCATGTATATCAATGACAAATTTACTTGGTGCCACAAAAGTTTAAATGGGAAGTAGTCGAGATGAGAACGATAATGACCCTCTATCTTGCACTGACGTAGCAAAATGACAAATAGTATTCTGCTGAAAACAAGTAGGGACTAAGCTTGTATACAGTGCTATTGTTTTCTCACACCACATCATTGTGACATTGTCTGCGGAATTTCAAACCAAACTACAGAAGCTGTAGTACAAAGGCACTCACTGGGGCAGCCCAAGCAGTATTCACTTAATGACTCTGAATGACAAAAGCATGATGCAATTACAATGTATAACTTCATTGACAATCAAGCTCATTCAAGCATATGTAATTGGGTTCCTATGACTATTCGCTCTTTGTTATAGATTTTCTAACACCTTTGGACACAAAACATGCAACATGTCAGTGGAATATCATATGAATTACGTGCCACCAAATCTGTCAATGTCATAAAAATTAAAATTCCAAATGTTGTCCACTACCTAAAACTCGAAATTTAATACATTTTCGTAAAGTAATTTGCATATTGAAATACATACTGGTGTGTCAGTGAAGTGGATACACAACCGAAATTCACAATAAGTAAACAACAAACATTCACATGTATGCGGATAACTGTACTTCCGTGATACATATAAAATGTGTTATTCAACATTTCAATATGTTCTACAAACAGAATCAATTTAAAATGTCTGAACCCAGACATTCTTTACAATGGAACATAATGCACTATGGCACAAGGACTTAACACTCTTAACATTTACCTCAGCCATTGGGAACAGTCCCTTTCCAAGCAAACCTTTTTGAGCGTACATTTTTGAATGTACAATGCTACTTAATAGAGGGACAGACATGTATTTGGTTTTACACAAAACTACAAGACCTTCTATAAAGAGATATTTACATACCAACATAGTGTCTGGCTCTTGGCAATAATCGTAGAAGAATGGAGTATATCTGTTGCAGTATTATCACAGCCTCAGGGCTCAACTGAAAAACAATATAGTAAATGGAAACCTGCTAACATTGCCAGCATCTTAGTTGGGTGATTTTAATACAGATAAGATATGGTAAAATTAAAGCCACACAACATGTCTTAGGTTCAATTGAATGCCATTTGCTTTGTTTCTGGAAAATCTTTGACACAATACAATTTTTGCCATCCAAAACATGTTCTATATCCATGCAAGCATTACGTGGAGTGCAACTATAAAACAGATTTCATTGATTTTAATTACTGTTTGCAGTAAAAAAAGAAAAAAAGAACAGAAAACATGATTTTATCCACTTTGGATTTAGAATGGATATTAAGTTTTAATTAAAAGTATTATTTGATACCATGTAACCCTATAGGATGATGCTGATTCATATGCAGAGGAGGTTTTGAAGTGTCTCTTTAGGCATGGTTGAGGGGTTCTGAGAAGGCTGGTATGCTCTGCATGTCATCAGGAGACTGAGGGATCCACCTTATGAGGGTGGTTATGAACTCATGACACAGATTTCTTGTCATTTACTGCAAACGCAAACTCACTCTTGTAAATTGGCAAAATGTTGACCTTATTTCTCTGGTCTTTTGAACCCTAAATCAAGTAACAACTTGAATTTATTTAAGATCCACACTTCATGTAATTTTCATTTTAACAAATCAATTAGAATATTCTCACTGCATTGATCTGGCCTTTTATATAACTAAACACACAAACAATGAAATAAGTGACTATAATGTACCTGTATCTCCTTCTGAGGACTATGAACAGATCGAGCAGATCGGAAAGACTGTCTGAAGTGAGGGTCTGGTACCAGAGATATCAGCAGAAATGCTGCAGCTGCACACGTCAAAGGAAGGCTCAAATTAAGCAAACTAATCGGTATGAAACCAAACGTTTCAAGTTAGAGTGTAAGTTTGCATACTGAAGCCCGGTTCATACTTCACGCAAAAGCAAGTGCGAAGCGAAATTCATGTCGTCAATAATGGTGGACGACATGGTTCACTTTCGCTTTCGCGTATGAACCGGGCTTGACTGTGTATAATGCATGCTGACTGGAAAGTCAGATAAAGCCTGAAATCTTCTATCCTTTCACTGCAGCATATATACACAATCAGCCATGTGATTGCGAAGGCAGATTTCTAAAGGTTACGTAAAACGTTCTTTTGAATGAAACAACATGCACACAGACATGTTCACACAGACTTGTTTCACATACCTAGTGTGGACTTTCCTTTCTTTTCGTGTAGTTAAGGAACACCAGTGGAAAAACTCATTTTTCTCAAACTGTGAAAACTCTTACAACCCAATTTTTTTTCAATGATTCCCTTTAGTGTTTCTCTTCATTCTGCTACAGATAAACCTAACCCAAAAATGCCTCTAAACCTGTTTTCCAGAAATGGGGAAACACTGTGTGGACGTGGGCAAGTCCACACTTCGTCGCTGCTACCTACATTATGTGGACGTCTTTTGTTCGGAAGTCCACACTGCGTATGTAAGACAAGCTCACGTTTGCGGGCGAACTCTTTGAACATTAATTTCTCCCGTTTAAAAGATTTTGTCTTCATGCAAATTTCAGGGTTTGTTTCCCTTATAATGATCCAACTATGTGCTAAAAATAATTTTGATATGTTCAGTACTTTTCGTTGAAATTGGAAAAATAGGCCTGGCTCCGTGCATTTTTTGAAGTTGTAACACTGGTGTTTGCAATATCTGACAATCTTTTCAAGTGTCACGAATATAAATAAGGTTCCTATTCATTATGGCGTGCAGTACAAATTTGCAGAATAGCATCCTACACGAGTTATTAAATAATAAATATCACCCTTTTTGCCGCTTCCATTGGTCGATACCGAGACCCACGCAAAGTCACGCCGAGTCATGCTAATATGTGCCTCGTCATTATTGCCCCAAAATCGGCCAACCTGAAAACCATGCATGTGAGCTCATTTGGTCGAAAAAAAACTCGTCCAAATTTACCTTGGAGATAGTTCAAGGTGAAACACAAGCATTTGCAACAACAGATTAAGCTGAAATTTGGAATATACTTAGATGATATAAGTGTTCAACTAGTTGTAAAATAACAACATGAGGAGATTCCTCTAAATTGACATAAGTACATAGATTTGGGGACGTTTTCAAACGATTTCTCCTCGAGTTGAAGGTCAGCTTTACCAGTAACCAGTATTGACGTTTCGGCATCAATGACGGCGATTTTGTCACCGACTTGAAATTTAGAATTTCTTCTTCCGTTATAATTTAACATTTCAATCATACTGAGCATCTTTTCTGGGAAACACAAAAGGCCATGTTTTTTGGGGGTGCATGAATTTCACTGCTCTGTTATAGCGTCTAAGTACGAAATCAGATTAACTTGTTTAACAACGGCAACACTTAAGCCTTCACAACCACACAGCTGCAATGGTCTAACATTCATATGAATACAAGCAAGTTTGGTTTTATTTTTTTAAATAAGTTTCATGCTTTGATCCTTGAACTTACCATTCCTGACTCTGACATTGTTGTGTGCTAGTAGGAAATGTTCCACCCATGTCTTAATTCCCTGTAACACCCAATGGTGGGCCATTTTATTCCTTGGAGTCTGGGCAGCCAACCAGTCAAGAACCTGAATGGGGTTGAACTCTGAAACCTATCAAACAGAATAGTCAAGAAATTATTGCAACAAACTGCCCTTAAAAATATGCATACTTGGGGTATAGACACAAACACAGGGGTTATGCACCAACAAAGACAAATGACAATGACAATTTTATTTAAATTTGGTTGAGTAAGCATGGAATGACCCTAAAATAAACATCTCCATAAATCAAGATACATACTAAACTTTTAAATACTTTAGACTCCACTATTAGCATATATGTGCTAAAACTCCAGCTCAATCTTGTTTGGCTACATGGCAGTCATGCTTGGTATACTTATCTTGGATAATAAATAATAGTTATGATACCCGATTTAGAAAGTACCATTCCATCTAGATCATGGAATATAAAAACAAAAAATGATGAAATAAAAATAGGAAACGGTTAAAGTTTTAGCATCCTTTTGAAGACCTACCTCCCATATTCTCTGTAGTATGATAGGTGTGAATGGGGGAACACCTGGTAGTCCTCCAACGGTTTCAACCAGCATGGACAGAATCTTAAAAAAAGGCTGACCAGCCTAAAACAACACAAAGTTTTGATGATGAAGGCCAATTCAACTATTAACTGGAGAACTGACATTTCAATTGAGTAACTAATCCTTCTCCCATGCTGCCTTTCACTATTTATCAGGACATTCCTGTGTAGACCAGCAACCGGTTTCAAGAAACCTTATGCAATGGCGTAACTCCACTTTTATTGCATAGGTTGCGCAACATTTCACGCTGCAAAACATTTCATTTACGACTATTTCACAAATGTTTCATAAGTACGTATGTCCACGACTTACACAACAAATTATGGCGTAACTTACGAATCACTTTAGGTGGCGTAATTTGTTATGCCATGGCAACTGAATATCAACTATTTTACTGGCAAACTGTTATCGTCGTAGAGCCTGCTGTTGCTCAACTTATCAACGTTGACACAAGACACTCACAGCTAAGTATTTGAAGTACAGGTAAACTGCTGTTCAGTCAAATCTCAGGGGAATGGATAAAAAAACTGAGGTATCTGGAGTTCCGAGTTATTAAGCAAGGTCTCTGATTTTTCAACAGTTATGTCATCTACACGTACACATACATGTATATCATTTTTGTGTATACGTGAGTGGCTTCCAGGGTAATTCTCTATGAAATGGACACGTTATCCTAGACATTTTCCTTCCTCTTTTTCCATTCCAATGTTGATTTTTTCTTTCTTTCTTTTTTAGTCAGAAAGCATCCTAGTACTCAGATTTCTATTTTTCTCAGCTAAAATATGACAATAAGCCACTCAAAATGTGTAGCAAATCTGTATTTTGTGAAATTGATTGTAAAGATATTGCACAGCTGCACTTGTTGCACAAGTCCTATGCATGGCGTAATCGGCTGCAGAGACAACCATACATTAGATTTACAAGTCAGTTGATCTCAATGTTGCCAATCTAAAGATGTAGATCTTTGCTTCATACTATCATAGACCAAAAACACTGCATATTGGATGGGCAGCTAAAGTACTTTGCCAATGTATTCTCCATTCTAGAAATGTCTTCTTTTCCATTTTTGGGACAATAAAACTGTTTTGTTCTTGGTTCTTGGTTGGTTCTTCTCCTAAATACTCCACGTGGGAGTTTATACAGGAGGCCAGAAACACCGGGGCAAACCCCTTCTCTTAGCGATAAGTGTTTACTGGGTTCTTTTACGTGCATTTATACAACACACGGGACCTACGACTTAACGTCCCATCCGAAGGACGAAGCAATAATGGTTAAGTGCCTTGCTTAAGAGCACAAGTGTCCGCCGGCGGGCTCGAACCCACGTCACTGTTGCCTCTGAAACACCAGAACATGAGTCCGGTGTTCTTAACAGCTAGGCCATGACACTCCACTGTATGGTGAATGTTCATAGGATACGACTGGACAATGTTTCTTGTGAAACAATTTTGCTACAGAAGTTAAATTTAGGAAACTGCCTAAAGCTGATGTACATTACGCATGAAATTCCATTGACAGAAAATATTTTATTTTCGAATCTCTTTTGCGCAATCACTACAAAGTTTCACACACACACAAATTTAATTAAAAAAAGTGAATTTTGCTTTTCAGAAGTAAGTGGCAGTACTAGTACTCACAATGAGAATTTCAATATTTTAGACATACCTCTTGATTAAGTTTGGCGATGGCATTGAAGATCATAGCTACAATCTGTTCAGCCAATCGAGGCTGGAACCTGGTCAGGCTGATGATCAGATTACGTGTTTGCTGGAGGTTGATGCAGTCTCGAATTTGTTGGAACAGGAAGGGGAATCCCTAGAAAAGAAACAGAACATAGATGTCTTTTCCAATTTTCACAACATTTGAACATGTCCACACATGACTTCTTTTCTAAATTAGTGGATAGGCAACACAAACTGTTGGGTGTTTTTTGGGTTTAATTTTGATTGTTTGAAAGTTTTAGATTAAATGCCATACAAAGGAATTGAAACATTGTTTGAAGGCTTGAAGGAAAAAAAGAGAACTTGTATGTGAATGGGAGCTGACCTTGCCAGCAACAAGCACTGCGTAGTCTGTCTGAGATAGCATAAGTTGCCGGTCAGTCCTTGATGAGTCTACCAGGTAGGCAATAAGAGAGATCATCTTCTCTAGGGATGTAGGTTTGTACTTTTCCTCTGTCAAGGAGATAATGTCATCCTCATCTTCATCATCTTCATTATCGTCATCCGATACAACCTCCACCTGGATGAATTAGTGCAAGAAGTAAGGTCAGACTCAATTTAAAGAAAATACAGTTTCAGATTGAATTAATATACCACTGATATGAAGACTACCCCCACCAGGCTGGCATTGTGTAGACTTCAACCAAAGTGTTTTGTACAAACTTTCAATTGAGAGAATTCCTGCCAGTATGAACTATTGGAAATTCAAAAAGCTGTCAATTTGAAATAAATGTCAAAGCATGGTAATCTCACATAATCAGCTGCCTTGGTACCCAAGTAGAAGTTTGTCATGATTGAGATGGCTTCAACAGATGTCAGGAACTGAGCCTGCAAACAGAGGAAGTACAAAAAGAGTGGTTCTTGCTCCATCAGAAGGATGAAAACTGAAGCATATCTAACTTTAAGAGGAAATTGTGATACTTGTAAAAACATTCATCTGTTATCAGTGTAAATATGACTGTCATCAAGAAATAGATTTTGAAGAGATCAATTATACAAAGAGGCTTGAATGTTGCAGTAAATATCACTACATTCTTAGAAAGAAGAAACATTCTTAGAAAGAAGAAACATTCTTAGAAAGAAGAAACATTCTTAGAAAGAAGAAACATTCTTAGAAAGAAGAAACATTCTTAGAAAGAAGAAACATTCTTAGAAGGAATAAAGAGGAAAGTTTCTCACCTCATCCTCATCAATTTTTGCAAAGTCATACAGGACTGAAAAGTATTCTGTAAGGTGCTTGCACTGTGGACGTACCCCATGTTCGATCTAAATGGGCAAAATATGACATGTTACTACAATACTTCATCAGGTAAAATACATAAAGAAAAAATGGAATCTGAGGCAAAAATGGCTGCAAATACATTTTGCTCAGTAGTGTACGGTATATGTACGGTGTATGCATTTTTTGTTGTATGATGAAGTGAATCATGCAATGTACACTATGACTACAACTGTAAAATTTTGTACAATCATAATATCATGTGAACACAAATGGAGATCACCCAAAACTTAGTGATTTTGCTATATCTTTAACCTTCAGAGAACATTTTCAAAAGTCACTTTGTTTACATCTGACATGGAAGAGCTATGTTTTGCTTTGCCTATAGATGCATATTTACAGCAGTGATTAAAGCCTACACATTGAGAGCAAGACTGCCTGCTCAAACATTACAAATCCAAATTTTATGCTTGGAAAAATACATGTGAACAGAAAAAAACTACATACACACAAAAGAAAACTTCCAGTTTTGTGTCATTACTAGCTGAAATCTTCAGTTTTACATCATTTACAAACGTTTGCTTGACACGTTTCTAACTGTTGATACATGATTGCCAACTCAGCTGATTCCCAGTCCTTATACCATTCCAGTTTATCATCTATATTTGGCGGGAACTAGTCTGTGCTAAGCAAGACATCTTGGAGGCAGCTAAACATTTGGAGTTGGTTTGACAATGCTTCCTGTGTCTCAATCACCATCGATGTGAAAGAAGAAATGGGAAGTTTCATGGGAAAGGTTGCACAAAAGTCGCACAGGGCTCAAAAACGAACATCATGAAAGGGACAATTGATGATTTTTATCAGAGATTGGACCTTGAGATAATTAGAAATGTCTACTTTGGGTCTTTTGAAAAGGATGACAAAAAGTTGTTTAAATGTTGAATTTCATTCATAAAATTTGATCATTATGTTGCACAATAACTATAAGTAGTGCCCGGCGCAATCTTTAGTGGAGTTTTTCATCACTTTATAAACATTCAATTTTCAGTGTTGTAGCATAGGGAAAAATGCCATTATTATCCATATGTTTATTACCATTATTGATTAAAGAAAATGTCAAGAAATCATCTCCGTCATGGTAAAACGTGACGGAGCTGGCAAAAATAAAAATGAAACTCGTATAGCGCCATCTACAGTTTGTTTGAAACAGGAATACCACATGTACTTGGAAGTTTACACAATTCTGATTGTATTCATAAATACTTTTTGTACAATACAAATATAAATAAGACATGTTTTAAAGCGTTCGGAGATGATGCAGAATAAACCTATTCTCGTGATTACTTTAAAGAGTCCACAATTCTTCAGTTATTTTGAGTTACACTGTACTGGAATGGATTGTTTCTTACTGTAAATAATCTAAGGCACCCAATAGACTGATCCAAGTCTAACTTACATCATGTCTCTACCAGATGTGGTGCTCATAAATATTGTGACGGAGATAACCAAAAATGCAGGGACACTTTTTTTTGCCCTAAAAAGCTCATATTTTATGCAAATATGGTTTGATTGATGCAACTTTTAATTTCACAGTTGGAAAAGACTAATACTACCTGGCTTTTGGTGGTATAATTACCCCTTCAAATTGCTTACATTTATATAAATTATGGCTGCAGGTACAATTTGAGAAATACATTGGGACATGCATTTTGAGGGGGTTTTAAGGGGGTACTGTAAAGAATGAGCATCTTGCCCATTATTTTTAAGAGTTTTCAACACTGCATGTAATCAGAATCATGTTAAAAAATTAATTTTACCGCTTAAAAAAATATATCAAATTTTCATCCTATATTTTTTCTATTTATAGCTCCTTAAAGTGTCGGAAATGAAAATAGACATTTACTGAAGAATGACCTAGCTACACCATGTCCTAATATGTTTTAACAGACGCAATTATCCATGCAGACCATGAATTTAGCTGTTTAAATTAGGTATCTCAACTGATGGTTTAACAATTTAATATTACTAGTTTGCGCTACAAATGCTATAAGACATTTAGTCTTGCCTTAGGTTAATTACAGTAACATTGAAATCTTCAAAAATGGTGGCAAAATGATCCCCAAATCATAAAAAGCATTATAATAATTATTTTATGCTCATGCAATCAGTAACCATGAAACTTTCATTTCCATTTCTCAGAAGATACAAGGACAATTCATTACCTATACTGCTTGTTCATTTCCAGTCCAAAAAGTAAGTATGCAACTACTTTTGGAATTACATTAACATATATACATGTAACTGCTTTAAAGGAAAGGACAAGATGTTTAGCATGGGTGTATCCTTACTGAAATGACACTTATTTAAACAAGCTAGATAAATCCAGGTTTGCAGTACAAGCCAACAAAAAAGGAAAACATTCTAAACTGGTGCATTTGGAAATTGTTTTTTTGCTCTTAGAAACTAATGAACTTACTGAGTATCAAGTTCAAATATTTCAGTTTTGCAAACTCTATGTTTCTGACATTTAGACGAGTGTAAGAAATAAAGTACAATATGAGCTCACAATTGACAAAAGCTTCTTGATGAATCTGGTAACACATGAATAGTTGCCTATCTCCTCTGGGGGAATATCAACCTCGTCCTCTCTGGTAAAAACAAAAGATAAAATTGCATTTATTTTAACACATCCTCCAAAATATCAGCTTTGTGATAGAGGTGTCAAATCTCAAGTATGAATGTACCCGTAAACATTGAAATAATTGCCACGTTCGGGTTATTAATTGAAAGGGAAGCATCTTTCGTGAATAGGAAACTCAATATCAGAGATGTATAAATTTGCAAAAATCAGACAAGACGAAGTACTCAATGTACGGAGGTACTGGAAAATCTGTCGTATCTGTACTGCCACTAAGAGAAAAGAGGAAGCCAAGATGGCGTACATGCCGCAGGGCAGTATGGGTAACATTATAGGGGCACTGTTGTGAAAAGTCGTAGTGAATGAAACCTACTGGTATTAAAGGGGAACATGCAAATGTAGCGGCTCTACTCGTAAGATGAGTGAAGTAGACTCCAGTCTTAGCTGTTATGGGTTTGTGTTACTGAATACAAAGTGTCCATATATGATAGCATGCACAGTTAATGAATACAATTGCTGATCTGATTTCAACAAGGACGACAATCACCTAGCACTAAATCTCTGGCATGTGTAGATGCCAGACATGACTTTCTTACCCATCCACAATGGGGTGGAGGTACAATGGTGCATGCTTGTCTCTCAGCTGCCTAATCACATGAATGCACAGCCTCTGGAATAACTGATTGAAATAAACACAAGTTTACATTACTTTGGGCAGTTTGTTAACACAGAAATTCAAGTAAAACAAAACGCAACAAAGACAACAATACAAACAATTTATATTCATATTCATATTCATATTTATTTCCACTTAATCATTTTGAAGGGAAATGGTTTAAACAATAATTTAGATAACAGGATAAGATTAAGCGGTGGGCAATCAAAGAAGAATAAGAACCAGTCTTCAACACTGGATCACTGGTATGATTGATATGAATGCACTGTTTGCTAATAAACATCAATGATTTAAAATGATGATATCGTTGAGTTAATTCAAGCAAGTATTATGTTCTACCTTTGGTACATACATTTTTCTATTTTCTGGTATTTAGCTACAAAGTTTTAATGCTATTATTTGTAACACGTAAAGCATTGTGACTTTCAGAAAGGCTACCAATAGTGTGTGCAAATGGCATTGGCTCTCCAAGCACGTTGAAACTGCTGTACCCATCATGGTGGGTCATTTCTATTACATGCCTTTATATTGAGTCAGTTAATGAAATTCAATGAAACACCTTTTGATGACAAATTTGCTTGCATTATTTCCCTATTGAACGGAAAGGCAAGTACATGTACACATGTATGAACATCTTGTCAACTTTTGAGTGTCATGCAAGTGTCATATGAAAATCAGACTCATATGAAAATCAGACTCTTTTTCCCTTTTATTGGTTAAACCCTCTCACGTGACCGATCCCTCTCCTAATTATCTATGCATGAGCATGCGCAATACCACCAATGCTGAAATTGCTGTAACGAAGGACCCATATAACAAACTTTCTTTTGTGAAATGTGGACCCATCATGTTTGTCATCTACAATGATATTCTATTGTAGTGTGTTTTTACCAGTTTTTGTCTAATTAATGAAAAAAATTGTTTTTGATTGAATAAATGTATACTCTTACCTGTCGACATGTTTGTATGGGGCACTTGATCAGTATCTGCTGAGGCCACCAGTCATCATTAGCCATGTAATCAAGGAACCACTGCAAACAAACAATCACAAGTATCTGATGAATGCACATGTGATGTCAATCTAATGTGTCATAACCAGGCAGATCTGGTTCAATCTATAAATCAGAGCTCTACTTTATTCCTGTTTTATTACATGTACATCTGACATGTATGAATTTGAAATTTCTCCTTAACCCTCCTGTATGCAAACATACATTCTGTGCCAATACTTCCCAGCATAAATAAAGCAGGATTGACTGGCTGGGACTGTTTAAGTAACTTGATAAAGCTATGTTTTGACTCCGGTTGAGTGATAAAACAGCTGTGACCACAACTAGCATGCTTTGTCTGTTGACTGAGTTTGACTAGGCACAGTGCTTGCTTGATTATGATCTGACTGCTGGTGACCAGCCTTTGTTAAAAGTACATAGCAGGGGAGTGGAAATGAATTTTGACTGTCCTTGACTGTTTAAATAGCAGGAGGGTTAAACGTTTCAGAATATTGTACTGTGTTTGCTGCCCTCTTTTGACTCATGTTTGCTACAATTGTCTAGCTTTATAGACTGGCTACGCAATGGTGTCATTTGTTTATGTATCAGAACGTTACATTCTCATAGGTGAAGTGAGAAAGATGCCAGACCTCTGTTGTTTATTGTGCGTGCTTTGAGATTTTGTGTACACTTTTTGTCACCTCTTTTGCCCTAATTCCTGCCGAAATCTGTCCGGGGAAACTCATACTAAAAACTATGGATAACAAAGAACAACTCAAGAGGAACTTGGCTGACAAAGATGTTTGACATTTTCTCCATTTGGGCAACAACAATGACGAGAAAGGAGATAGCAAGACAGCGATGCAGATCTTCTGAACGACATGTACTTGTAATTTGTATACATGCACATGTACATTGTACACTGACATGTTCACAATATTTTCCCAGCATTTTTCATTGGCATAAAAGCCGTAATGATCATAATACTACTCAAATAATATACTTAATGCTATGTCAGTATATATGCAATATATTGAGCAATATTTAGCATTAAATTAACCCAGTGGAAGGCATACTATATTTCTATAAAAATATCATTTTCGGTCTCACGGAATAACTGATTGCATAGATTGCTTGAAAATGAAATATCTAGTAAGTTCCTCATAATCATACATTTTTGCATCAAACCTGCACTATTTGTGTTATTTTTGGTCGGTTACTGTGACAACCATGAATGCATACAATTCCTTTTTGAGGGGTTTTCTCATGAAATGAGAATTGCACTTTGTAGTAATGTATTAAAAAGTCTCCCAGCCAAAAAAGGATTAAAACAACCGGAACCCACAATTTGGGTTTTTAAAATGGCCATCATTGAGACAAGGGGTCTTATTTGGATTGTTTTTTTTTTCAAAACATTTTATTGCCCAACGCACAAGCTTTCAGATGGTATATAAATTACCCAGATATTTTAAAGAATACTACTGAAAAGAGTGCAAGAATTTAACTTAGTCAAAAAAACTCCAAATTAGGGCCAAGTTTAAAGGGTTAATACGTTATCTTCACGACTGATAATAGCTGGCCATCCAACATGGAAGTTTACACTTCGGACAGCATTTTTGGTAATAGCAGGAAACAAGAACAACCTTCAACTTGCAGTTCTCCCAATTTTAACTCCACATCATGCCTAATCTGAAAGTAGACATGTTAAACTTTCTAATGATGTATGATGTAGGTGTGTGTGGTGTTGGGCAATTGACAAATAACAAATATTTTACCTTAGTGTTGCTCTTAGAAACACATTTTGAGAAAAATGCACATTTTCACTCAATATTGCCTATAGTTACTGTACATTTTGTAATCTTAATATGGTAATTGTGAATTTATAGATCGTCAGTTTGGTCTAAACCTTGCCTCGATGGTTCAGGCTGGTCCCACAGATATCAAAATACCAAATTTTTAAAATCATATTTTTGACCAAAAATGTAGCCTTTAGTCCAAAATGAGCCCAAAAAACCCACATTTCTCCCAATTTCCAAGCTCCACATCATGCCTAATCTGAAAGTAGACATATTAAGTTTTCTAATGATGTATGGTGTAGGTGTGTGTACAGTGGGGCAATTAAACTCCTAAAATAAGCCTCTTTTCAAAGCTTCGCCGCTCGCCTAGAGGGTCAGGGACCTCACTGTCTGTACAGGAAGGAAAGGCAGGAAGTGGATGCCCCTCGTCGTTGACTGTAGAATTTTAGAAAAATTGTTGGCAAAAAGGTTTGTCTTATCTGAAGGAGAAGTAAGGACTCTGGTCCATGAAAGAAGAGGAGGAATGGAGCACTTGTTGCGGTTAAGTACACTGTTAGCAAGCCACCAAAAGTCTCTAGATCCGAGCCGCTGTGTTGCAATGAAACCAGCAACACAGTTTGCATTTTGCTGTTTAGCATCCTCTAAAACTCTCTTGCAATGATTATGAGCTTCATGGAAAATGCTTACTATCTAAAGTTCCTAAACGATGATATGGTCCCGATGTGCAATTGCTCCATCACATGCCGGGGTGTATCGAGATTGAGAATGGGCTTTGATCTGGTAGGTACGTGAGGGGATGTATATCTCCATACCAAGGCCAATCCATTGGGATAGCTCCTCTCCTGCTAAATCAGGACCAACAATTAGAACCGATGACCAAGGCACCTCAGCACAAAAAGATAAAAACATCCCAGTCAGGCTTTCCAAACTGAAAAACAGTACCCGTGGAAAGGCTGAAATGTAGTTGGGGAGGAACAACATGAAATGGAAACAGAAACAATTAAAGGATCAGAGTTACCAATTTGAGGTAAGACCTTGGCAACACAATAGTGCAGGTTAGATCATAAGAATAGGTCAAGCAGGAACCTAACATGCGAAAGCACAATCCAGAATATGGGTAGGGGATGAAACGATCTGAGTAAGATCTCGAGAAATAAAAAAATGCTATAATGCAGTACCAGCTTTGTCGATGTTGCAGGAATGAATCAACAACTCCTTGTGGAGGGGATTGAAGTTACTAAGTACCATGACTTGAGCAGCAGAATGGTGGGAAATAGCACAATCATGCCATCAGAGATGGCTTCTATCACTGCATAGGATGATGACGGTAAACGTGGTAGAATGGAGGAGCAAGAGGCAAAAGCACATGTACTCTTGATTGTCACATTCCAAAGTGCTTTCACGCGCTACAGGCAGGGTTTCTTTAACATACACACCAAGACCATGATGTCAAGACAATGAAAGATGTACCCAGGTAATTTAAAGGAATCAGAGGATTTATCGATGTTCAATCTGCTCTCAGACAGAGCTTACAAGTCAGATGAGTTGTTGTGGACAAAAGACTGAACAGAAGTGAAGTTGGAACAAAAACCCCTGATGTTGGAAAAAGCAATACCAAGGGGCTTAGAACGCCGCGTATGGGGAAGTAGGTTTGTGCGAGCAGGTAAGGTTACTATATTATTTGTTCCTGTAGTCATGTTGGCATTTTTTTTTTCAGAAACAAAGAAAGAAAGAGTCACTGTTTGTCCGAAGTTTGAAACTGGCGCAAGACATTCAGATAATCAAGGAACATTGTCAGCCAGATGGCCTCAGGAATGCCACCGAAAGTGCACAGACCACCAATCCACGCATGTCCATGGCAGTACAACCACCTCAATATTTTTCACATTCACCTGTTGATGGATCAGCCTCTCAGAGCATTACCAATGAGTTCCGGATCCTATACTACCAGGCGGCCAGGCCACCTACAACATGTTTATTTCTGGTACCTTCGGAGATGTAGAGTGCAAGGAATCCAGGGAGGGCCTCAAACAAGTATCATGTGTCAGTAGGATCAGAACTAACTGAGACGAGACAGAAGGAAATCAAAGGAAGGAGAGGAAGGAGGAGGGAAGGAAGAAGACAAGAGAAGAGAAGGGAAGACTGGCAGGCCTTTGCCTGGTCCACAAACAAGGTAGAACCTCTTTACTGGACCACTGCAAAGGATGGGGTAATGACGCCAGGCAGAACTCACCTACCCCATTTACTGCTTGTAAAATTGCACAGTCTGTCAGTCTAAGACATTTTCAGCCTCCTAATAAAGACAGAATCTCCTTCAGATTCAATACACAATCATTAACACTTTGCAAACTGATTTATTGCCCAAATACATGTATGACATCTGCTAGAGGCGACGAGATGATTTATTTGCGCATACATCACAGCTCATTGTTTCAATTTTGTCTCAACGAGTTCGTGGGTTTGTTCAACTGGAGGAAACTCATTCTTATAAACTCAGCCCAATAAACTGAACAGACAATTGACATATTGGCAGGCAATATATAGAACAAGAACTAACCTCACAAGCAGCTTGGCAGGTATGGAACTGTTTGGTCATAAGTTCCATCCACTGCAACATGGTTGGTTTTTCTCGGGCATGCAATAATGTCTCAAGGACAAAGGTCGTAGTCAACTGTGGAAGAACAAAAATCTGATCATTAATTGTTACACTTATACATACATATTCACAGCAATAAAACATCTCACAATATGGAGGGGTGGCAGTGGATAGAATGACTGGAATTAAGAAGCTGGGTGGAAACTATATTGCTTAAGATGAAGTGGACATCTATATCCTCAACAGCACAAGTTCAATCCTATCGCATGATTTGAATAAAATCAAGCTGTACTTAACCTACAATTTCAGAGTAAAGATCATGTGTCAAAATGAGATTTTGATATCTCTGATTTTGATATCCCTATATTATAAACAAGATATAGCAAATTCATGATGTTTTATAGTTTCCCTTGTTGATGTAACTATTCGAGGGACCACCAATAAGGAAATGTCAACACATCGATCTAATTTAACAATTTCACCGCACTGAATCTGTTTACAGTTTCTCTCATCCTTGTCTCCACGTAACAATAGCCAGAAACATGTTGAAATGCAGTGAAAATGAATTGGTAAGTTCGACTTTCAAATTATTTTTCAAAAATCTATGGATTATTACTATGGACAAAGTCTAATGATTTTAGTTTGTGTGTGTGTACAAGCAATGCAGTCACTATGTAGACCTGTGAATGAAAGAGGTCCACACGACGCAGGAGCTTAAGACGTTAAGTGGACTTACACAGGTCCTCACAATGTTTTCCACTTTCTGAAAAACAACACATACACATGTACATGCAAGAGGCTTTTTTGGGTAAAGGTTATCTGTGGCAAGATGAAATACAACATTCAAAGGAAATCGCGGTCAAAAATTCAGTTTCAAGAAAGGGTTGACAGTGCAAGTGGAAACGCTTTGAAACATGTTTTCTCTTAACTGCACAAGAACAAGGCAATGTCCACACGAGGGTACTATGTCAATTTGCTATATCTTGTTTATAATATAGGGATATCAAAATCAGAGATATCAAAATCTCATTTGGACACATGATATTTACTCTATTTAAGTTAAATTGCTGTTTGTTTGTTTTTTTTTGCTCGTTTTCTTCTGTAAATTTTGTGTTTCTCCACGGGCATTTCAATACAAGCCTCCTTTTGGCTTCTGAAAATGCCTCCATATATGGAATAAATGTCAAATTGAAATAAAATAAAAAATTAGTCTGTCTGTGTGTACACGTACGTGGTTCCTTACAGAGTGGAAAACATAATAGAGCAATATAAGAAAGTGTAAATTAGAAATCAATCTGCCCCATAGGGGAAATGCTATGGAAATTTCAATACGAACAAAGGACAACAAAAGAAGGGAAACAAAGGTCTTCCCCACAAGTACACCTATGTACGCCAATGTGGGCGTGTTCATCTATTCAAACCGTGGACGAAAAATTCCAGAGAACAAAAGACAACAATATCATCCACGATTCCCAGCATATGTCCACGAAACCTATGGGAGACTTCCTAAAAAGTACAAACAAAAGAGGGACAATAAGGGGTTCCACAATTGAAGGTGTTTACACACTTGTGTGTGTGTGTGTGTGTCTGACAACCATTTGCAAAGTACCCTTTTTCCAATGCCATACCTTGGATGCCATAAGTTGTACATGTGAAGGATCAGGTAGCGTTGATGGAAGGTAGCTACAGACTTGCCACATGAAGTTCATGTAGGAGTGATCAAAAATAGACCGGTCTCTCAAGTAGTTTTTGTTGTCTTGCCAGATCCACTGCAGGTGAGAGGAATCCACGCCACAAAAACACGTTTATAAAGAAACATTCTTACCTATTACATTTCAAAACTACCATTTTTCTTTTAAATATTTGCATCTTAAACTGGATGACCTTTATCTGGTTTAGTAACAATGATAGAGAAAGTTTCATGTTCCAAAAACGTTCTGAATAATAAGTTTCAAAGGGCATGCAAGTTGACCTCAAAACCTGCGAGATTTGACAGGATAATGTACATCCGAGTACCATGTATAGGATCTACAACATGTAAAACGTCCCCTTTTTTTCATTGTGTGTCCTGACTGGGCTTATCCAGTCAAAGGCAATAATTGGGCCTTGTGAAAGACAAGAAAGCATTACAGTTTACAACACTGAAAATATTGTGAATTGATGACTATAATTACATGAAAATGTTCGACCTCAACTTCTGTGTAATCGCTCAGATAACAATAAGGTAAATTCTAAGACGGAAATCTGTGACTAGGCTGGTCAGTGTTTGGTACCAAGACATTCACATGAAGAGTGTACGTGAACTGGCGAGACTTGCATGCTCCATTGCCACACCAGAAGAGTGGATTTCACAGGTTATTATAGTTGCTTGTTTTAATAAACAGGATTGAAGTTTTATAAAAGTATGAAATTGAGTAAGTCAATTGTTACACTTGTTAGTTCAAGAAAAACAAAAACAAGCCTATTGTAACTGCTGAGAAAACAAACTCAACCAACTGTTGTATTAACAAAGTTGGAATTCAGGAATACATTTAACAAAGAACAAGGAATTTAGGAATACATTAAACATTAACAAAGTTGGAATTCAGGAATACATTTAACAAAGAGCAAGGAATTTAGGAATACATTTAACAAAGAACAAGGAATTTAGGAATACATTAAACAAAGAACAAGGAAAATCAAAAATTAATCACAGCAATAGTGTTGTTTATTGGCCTCTGTACTTTTTAATCCGCGGCGGAGTGTCTGGCTGAATACGCGGCTAGCTTTACGCTGGTGGCACTGCCGCTAAAACAAACCAAAAGAATGCAGTATCCAGACGGCACTTCAGCGGTTGTGTACAAAGTCTATGGAGAATGCAGCACTGTGCATGCAATTGCCTGTCAACGTGTAGCGGTCGGCCGTGCGGGCATGGATGACATCGTTTTTGAATGCCACACAACATCCACAGTATCGTGCGTGGTAGTTTGAAACCTTCCGGGAATTCCTATGTTTTTATATTGTTTTTACGTGCATTTAAAAAATGATAAACTTGAAATAACTCGACAACCAAATAAGTCAGGAATATGAAATTTGAGAATTAGAGAAAAAATACACTGAACAGGGCTGCAAAAATTTAAGTTGTAAAACCGCTTTTTAATTCTTTTCATAAAATGACCCCTACTGACCAATAGGTGACCACTGGCCAAATTCTGTGAACAAATTTTGTGAGGCTTGGTCCAATGATATAACTGACCAAGTTTAACATTAATTGGGTCAAGACTGTGGGAGAAGAAGCATTTTGTAAATATTCATTAAATGACCACTACTGACCAGTAGATGACCATTGGCCGGATTTTATGAACATGGCTAGGTAGGGCATGGGTCAAGGTTTAATTTGACCAAGTTTGTTTGAAATCGGCTAACTAGTTTAGGAGTTATGGCCATTTTTTCATTGGTCATGTGACCGTTTGCCCGAAGAAAGAAAGAAAGAAAACAAGTCAGGTGTGTTTACAAACACAAATGCCCCGCAACCGTGACTGTTTCCATGACATAACACCACTCTAACATTAACTTACATGTACCTTGGTCACATGGAACGTTCATTGACAGCATTAGTGTCTTCTGTAGGTTTTATATGAATTAATCCCTAATCCCTATGATCTCAGAATAAATACAAGATTTCTATTGTTTTAGCCACTGTGACCTTGACCCTTGACCTTTCGACCCCCAATGCGATAGGCTTCTCTGGATTGCCAAGGACAATCCACAAACCAAATTTGAAGTTGATATGTAAAGTATATCTCAAGTTATCGCGCTGATAAAATTTCTTTTGTTTTTGCCACTGTGACCTTGACCCTTGACCTTTTGGCCCCAAATGCAAAAGGCTTCTTAGGATTGCCAAGGACAATACACAAACCAAATTTGAAGTTCATATGTAAAGTATTTCTCAAGTTATCGCGCTGACAAAATTTCTTTTGTTTTAGTCACTGTGACCTTGACCCTTGACCTTTTAGCCCCAAATGCGAAAGGCTTCTTAGAATTGCCAAGGACAATCCACAAACCAAATTTGAAGTTCATTTGTAAAGTATTTCTCAAGTTATCGCGCTGACAAAATTTCTTTTGTTTCAGCCACTGTGACCTTGACCCTTGACCTTTCGGCCCCAAATGCAAAAGGCTTCTTAGGATTACCAAGGACAATCCACAAAACAAATTTGAAGTTCATATGTTAAGTATTTCTCAAGTTATCGCGCTGACAAGATTTTTCCGGACACACACACCCACCCACCCACCCCGACTTGTTTCACATACCTAGTGTGGACTTTCCTTTCTTTTCGTGTAGTTAAGGAACACCAGTGGAAAAACTCATTTTTCTCAAACTGTGAAAACTCTTACAACCCAATTTTTTTTCAATGATTCCCTTTAGTGTTTCTCTTCATTCTGCTACAGATAAACCTAACCCAAAAATGCCTCTAAACCTGTTTTCCAGAAATGGGGAAACACTGTGTGGACGTGGGCAAGTCCACACTTCGTCGCTGCTACCTACATTATGTGGACGTCTTTTGTTCGGAAGTCCACACTGCGTATGTAAGACAAGCTCACCCACCCACACACCCACCCACCCACACACACACCCACACACCCACCCACCCACGGAAGGACAAGGTGGAAACAGTATGCCCCTTCGGCTTCGCCGCGGGGCATAAAAAGACAGAAAGAAAGAAAGAAAGAAAGAAATTGGACGATCACAGTATATCAGCGTGCTTCGCACGGCTGATATAATAAAGTGTCATTTCCATATATCATAATATTTATAGCAAAAATGAAATTGATGTTTCTGACTGACTACCTCAGCTATTTCTTTTGGAAGCATGATGGTAGGCTGACTAGCAGGCTCTTGTTGATCAACCCCTGGGGTACATCTCTCATAGAAAAGCATATAGGCACTGTGGGTCTGAAATCAAACATAACCACTAGTGATTCTAATGGAAATGGAAACAGAGACACAGCATTTTGTATTGAAGGAACGTCTGCCCATACATTTGCTACATTTTGTAAAAAGGTAAAATTTAACCTTGTTCCCAACATCCTCCAATGGTCTCATCTTTCATCCACCCTCATGGTTCATTTAACACATGGCAAAAAAACCAAGGCAACTGATCTGCAGCAGTCCTATAGGAGGAAAATTTCAACTTTTTTACACTTCCCAAACTTCATACTTTGTCAGGTTTACAGCTCTCTTATGCAAGTCCTACACATGCACCCAACATGCACGTGCAAGACAGTGTATACAAGGTTATTCATATGCAACACAGTGTATAACAAACAGTCCCTTTTATAGGTGGACACATGGCCATTCTAGACCAATGAAAATAGGTAATAACAGTATCCAAGACATGAACAAGTAGTAATGTCTTACAGTTTCCATCATGATATTCAAATTTGACAAGAAAACTTTGATTACCTTTTCAAATGAAAAATCCATGTACTTGTCTGTTACAGAATCATACGTCTTGGTCTGAAAAACAAACATTACATAAACCACAACGGGATTAATTGAGTAAAACTTCATTCAATATGAGATTAAGAAGAAATCAACTGGAGAGGGACCTGAGCCTGTGATGACCGCCTGAACTCTATACTGGTGGTCTACCATCTGAGCTCTCAGCCATATGTTGGCCTCTCCACGTTCGTCAATGTCTGTGTTCACTAGTTTAGAAGCCATAACCAGTATGTGCCACGTAGCCAGGGGTCATGCAAAATGGGGATGCTAGCAACTTTAGCAATGCTGCTAGCAAACCTGGGAAATGGAACTTCTTACAATCTCCAGAATAGAGTACTTGCCCTTCACTCAATAAACTGTGAAGTCGTAAGATAAGGTATGCTGAAAGGTCGCAGGTTCAAGGTCAGTTAACTGGGAATAAATGATCTAATATACCAAATCTCAGCTTTTCTGTTTGACTTAACCCTTACCGTCATTTCACCTCCAAAGCACTCCCCAGCCAGCTGTGTGGAGTCAAATGGTTTGACTTCGGCATCATTGAACATGTACCACCTATCATCAGAACTCAGCATTCGGTCTTTGATAAAGCTGTAGTAATGACCACCATCCGCCGTACCCGTGTGAACTGTCACACCAATTAGATCATATGTGTAAGAGGCATCTTCTGTTGGGTTGTCTGTTGGTAAAAATTCAAGGCAGCGTCAGTGTGTCACTCAAACACAATCATGATGGAAATGTGAATGAACTCAGTACTTTTAATTGATACCAATTTGTAATCACGCATGAAAGGAACACGACAGTTCAATTTTTAAAAACTCATAATACTGGATGATTTTTTTTGTTTGATGATTTGCTATATTTCAAATACTTTAAATAAATTAAAGACATCTTGTATCCAGTGTTCAATCTAGGATTTAAGGTGTCTATCCTTCCTCCACGTTGATAATTGAAAAACTAGGTGGGAGGGGGATGTTTGTTAAATCAGGCTGGGAGCAAGTCTATGCCGTAGTGGCCAATCTGCAGCGGGATCATTGCTGCTAGGCGGGGCTTCTGCCCATGCTTTCGCCGTCACGCTCACGATATAAAAGAGCAGTGTGTGGGGCAATATTTCAGTCTGAGTCAGTCCGTCGATCAGCTCGTTTAATAGTCCGTTGGAAGTCAGTTCAGAATCAGTTCATTTTCAGATTCATTTTGCAGTCAGTTCGTATGTGTGTCTTCAGTGTGTCTTCAGTGTGTCTTCAGTGTGTCTTCAGTTGTGTCCCATTTGGTGGTTCACTGTTAGTGTCCGGAGTCACTGTTCAGTTGACAGTTCTCCGTGATTAGCCAGCCCGGCTGCAGCAATTGGCCGCCGTAGTTTCTCCACTGACCCAGCCATAGCTCCGAACTTGAATTCGACTCAAGGAAATTGTCACCACAATATCTACCAAACTAAAGTATAAATGTGGACAGTGTAGACCACATTCAGGTATAGATACTAGGAAGCAAAAGGCTGGTTGCTCGCATTATGGTTACCTGCATTACATTTTGTCTGCCCATCTTGGTACAAATTAAAACATATGAGAAACTAACAATCAAACAAAAAACTCTTTTGGCATAAAAAACGAACCTTTAAAGATACATGTATCACATGAGCTTTATCTGTCTGAGATTGACTGTGATACCAATCGCACCATGAAGTGCAAGGGAATTCCCCAGAATGAGTAATGAACGTGCTTTGGAACCCCAAACTCCATGTCTTTGTGGCATTGATGGACCACAGATACTAGGGTATCAGCCATGTACATACCAGTGCATACAGTACGCTGGTACCCTTGCTGCCATGCATGCACATCAGGTTAAAGGATGCATATTGCTGACCATGTGTGCAAACATGCTTGGTCAATCCCAAAGTGATTTTTTTCTGGATAATAAGTGCCTGAAAGTTTACCCCTGGTGGCAACTTCCTGAACCCTTGAATACAAAAATTAACATGTAAAAATTATAAAATTTGCAGTTACTTTTGATACACATTGTTCATTGATTTCTAAAGAAAATCACCCTTGAAAAAAGGCCTTGTAAAATGTTACTAGCATCTCAATTTATGGAAACTGAAGAATTGCTTGACATGAAAGAGAAATATCGTGCCAAAAATTGACCTCTCACTAAAATGCATGTGGACTAGTGGAACTTGGTGTACTCATGCAAAAATTTATGAAATAATTTTGTGGCGGTCATTGGGTGAAAACTGAAACTTAAATAGGAGACTAAAATATTTTTTTTTTATATACAACTTTTGTGAACAAACTTGAAGGTAAATAGATTTGTCACTGATTGGATTCTTGCTTATGAAATTACATAGGTAATACTGGTACTGTGTCAGTAAATCAGCTGTATCCATTGAAATATAAGTTGGGGCAAATGTCTTTTGCATGAAGTACAAAGGACTAGACCATAAAACAAAACCCCCAAACTACAAACCTTATATTCAAGGTACAAAGAAACTGCTGACATGTATTTTAGGTTTACCTGGCCTGTTTCTGTCTGTGCCCATAAGGGCAGCCTCTGTGTAGCCAGCCATGTCCAACTTGAGTGGAAAGGAGAAGTGTGTATTGACCTTTTCTTTCATCATCGTCACCATGTTGAAGGTGTAGCGCATGGTATTGAATGAAAGAATTTTGGGTAAAGTCTTGAAGCAGGCCCTGTCCAAATCACAAAATATGTGCAGATGTCATTGTAAATATTGTAAATTAAATATTAATTTAACTGACACACAAGAAATGTTTGAAAAAAAATAGGGAAATCTACCATGCAAGATACATTTAGCAATAAAGTGGATAGGCAACAGCAATGCATTAAATTAATAAGGTCTTTTGAGTCTGTCCAAAACTACAGCTTCGAAGTTACTTGTAGGAGGTAGGATCCTGTGTGCATAATGTAGTGTATATAAAACTAACCTTTTCTCCGCTCTGACTTTTTTGCCACATTGCGAGCATGTGTACATGTTATCTCCTTCCAGAGTGTCTTTGACAGTTACTTCATCCAATGATTCCTGCAGATCAGCAGAATGAGCAGAATAACAATGACCTAGCGCCTTGAGCACCAATACTGGTCGATACATGTGCACTTTATAAATACATATTATCATCATTATTTATATTAAATACTGGTATGTAATGTTGGAAAAACAATTTGGCATTGTCATCCAGTTAATATGGACAAGGATTACACACAGCTCAACACACACCATGCTGATGTGGAATAACACACACAGCCATACATACAAACATTCATGTCCAGCTGTACAATGCAAGCCTAGTCGTTTATTTATTTTATCTTTTTTTTGTTGAGGGGTTTGGTGGTTACTTTATTGAAATAATTTTAAAAGGCTAATCACATAAGCCAGTCAAGTGTATTCTTTTTTATTCCACCCTATTCTGCTCATAGAAATGACGAACCAACCAGGGCCGTGCCACTACAAAAACATACTTTGATAGTGTTTTGTTTATCTCAGCATTTGAAATTGACAAGAACCTTTATTTCAAATAATTAGGACCCACTGCTTAGAAAAGACTTACATGCTATTCTCCAGACAACTACTTACATAGAGGTTCTTCATATCAGCAACCTGGCAACGGACTGTGCAGAATTCTTCAGTTGTGCTGCTAACATGCGGGCAGTCCTGAAACATCATCAAGGAATAAGGTTTGATGTCAATATCTACTATATGTTTCGACACTGGATGCACATCTTTTGGGACAAGTTCAGACTACTTGTCCAAGTCCAGGGCAACGGCAACAAAAAAAGTGTACTGAAGTCAATTTCACTTCCAAACTATAAAATGGGCAGACACACATCTAGAACTGATTGGAGCCCTGAGGCCAGCTTAGAATCACCCTGGACTCAATCATACATTTTTAGTGTTATAATGGTTTTGGTCTTGGTCTTGAAGCCTGCAAGTACACAGTTATCAAGTCCAGATGTGATGTAATAACCAGTAACAGCCAACCTACAGGCACATCTAACAATTGAACTGTCCCAGGCATTTATGAAATTCACGTAGGCACCAATTCATTGACAAGCATCAGTAGTATCTAGTCTCCTAGTGAACTACTTTTCTTTACTTTTTTTAAAACTTTAAAAACACAAATGCCCCGCAACCGTGACTGTTCCCATGACATAACAACACTCTTTTAACATCAACTTACATGTACCTTGGTCACATGGAACGTTCATTGACAGCATTAGTGTTTCTGTAGGTTTTATATGAATTAATTCCTATGATCTCAGAATAAATGCAAGATTTCTATTGTTTTAGCCACTGTGACCTTGACCCTTGACCTTTCGGCCCCAAATGCAATAGGCTTCTTAGGATTGCAAAGGACAATCCACAAACCAAATTTGAAGTTCATATGTAATGTATTTCTCAAGTTATCGCGCGGACAAAATTTCTATTGTTTTAGCCACTGTGACCTTGACCCTTGACCTTTCGGCCCCAAATACAATAGGCTTCTTAGGATTGCCAAGGACAATCCACAAACCAAATTTGAAGTTCACATGTGTAAATTATTTCTCAAGTTATCGCGCTGACAAAATTTCTATTGTTTTAGCCACTGTGACCATGACCCTTGACCTTTCGGCCCCAAATGCAATAGGCTTCTTAGGATTACCAAGAACAATACACAAATTTGAAGTTCATATTTCTCAAGTTATCGCGCTGACAAGATTTATCCGGACACACACACCCACCCACGGAAGGACAAGGTGGAAACAGTATGCCCCTTCGGCTTTGCCGCGGGGCATAAAAAGTTAAAACAAGTGAAATCAAAGAATGGACTTAACTCACCAGTGAAACAACATTATTTGTGAGCTCTCCCTTGAACAGGTCGCATACCAAGTCATTCTACAAAACAAATCATAGAGGAGCAAAACTGTGTGTTGCTCTTCAGCAAGAATTTCCTAAGCACAATGCTGTTCATGGGCTTGTGAGAAAAATTCACAAGCTCACTCAGGTGGGCCTCAAACCCAGGGGCGGATCCGGGGGGTGGGGGAGGGGGGCACATGCCCCCTCCTTTTTTCTTCAGAAAAAAAAAAAGTTACACACGCTATTCTTAATTTCACCTAGACATGCTAAAAATCATGACGGAAAAAGCCTGTATTTCTGATGCACGTGTCATCAAAATGCACATTCACGACATCAAAGCCATGCCGCTGTACGATGTTCAGTACGGCATGCGGCAGTGCAGTGCAGTGCCATCGTCATTCACTGGTTCCCATCGCGTTCCCAACAGAATCAAAGCTATGATGTAGGACCAGAACCAGTGACTACGGGCTACATATATACGTTGCGTGCGTTGAATTTGGATCATAGAAAATACATCGCGTTCCCAACAGAATCAAAGCTATGATGTAGGACCAGAACCAGTGACTACGGGCTACATATATACGTTGCGTGCGTTGAATTTGGATCATAGAAAATACATCGCGTTCCCAACAGAATCAAAGCTATGATGTAGGACCAGAACCAGTGACTACGGGCTACACATATACGTTGCGTGCGTTGAATTTGGATCATAGAAAATACCAAACGAACATGGATGGAGAAAGAGAACTTCTTCAAATTAATTCCCAGAACGTGATCTCTCTTTTCTGTGTACGTATTTTCCATTAAAACAAATATTTATAACAAGATTGTTCTGCTCGTACGTGATACACCGTATCGTGTTTCTGCAAACTTTTCGGCCACAGCACAATGGGTTCATTTCCGGGTCCCACACAATACACAGTGCTGTTATATGCACACCGATAGTGTGCCGTGTGCGCGACGCAATATACGGCCAGTGCTGTGGCTGGCGGCTGACAGTAACTAACATTGTCATTGTTTGAGCATAGTGGCGTGGACGACTTAAATTCTCCATCATTTTAAAGAATAACCCACCTTAAATATATTTTCATATATTATTAGGTAAGGCAAATTTTTATCAAAAAGTTTTGATGGACAGTCTCGATAACTTTCGTGGCGCGATAGGAATGTGATAGGAATCAGATTTTTTTGTTCTTTCTCAACTTGAAACTCACTTTTAATCCATATACTTTTCAGTTTAGGAAGTTGTAATGTTTGTGAAATGATTATTCAGTGTTTGTTTTTAAAAATATTATAAATCTCCTCTGAATTTTGAGGAAAAATCTGCTGCAGAGACCCCCAGATTTGCTCTAAAATGCACCAGAGAGCTTCTAAAGTTCAAAATTCTTTGGGGCCCTTAGGCGGGCCCCGAACCCCATGCAGTGGCTTCGCAAGTTGGTGTGTCACAACAAAACTTCCCGCACAGGTTTGAAAAATTTCACGCCCCCCCCTTTGGAAAATCTTGGATCCGCCCCTGAAAACCATGATCTCATGTTTACTAGTGCAGATGTCTTTACCACTTGACCACCAAGCTTGCCAGAGTCAGCTGGCTGGTTCAAATATGATTGCCTACCAATTGCTATGGACTCCAATCACAAACAGCCAATAGGGCCTTTTGACCACTTTCAACAGCCCCGTGGACAGAATGCAATGCGTGTGCGTATTAGTTTGTGTGCGTATGGCACATAATATGCACAACTAAATTTATCCTGAATGTGCATAACCCATAGTGTCTATGCGTGAGTGTCAGGCATCGTCGGCAACGAGTTTAAATGTCACACCCAGTGGTCTTCCCCAGCTTTTCTTTTGTAACCATTGAGGGGGTACAGAGTCCATATCAGATTCCAAATGTCCAGTGGACCCCCTCAAGCTTGCTGATTGAGTGGTAAGACGTCTGCAAGGGGTCTGGGTTTGGAGTCCTGTCATGAGCCCTTGGAAAGCACTGGGTAAACAGAAATACTGGAATTGTGTTGGTGAAGGGTAGAACCCAATATTGAATTGTACATCTCCCCAATGCAAAATTGCAACATACAGAGACAAATAGGGAATTCATTATTGGTGCTTCTCAAATGTACAGTTTCCAATAGTATATGTTTAAGCTTAATATCAAAAGGACAGAAACTGTGTAAATACTTCAAATGACACTACCAAAAAACCCTTGAAAGATGTCCGTTTTGAAAATGGTTGTCTTAGATTTTGTGGATGTAGTAGTGTAAAAAAAAAATCATGTAAATTGATTTAAAAACAAATCTATTTATTTTAATTAATCAAAAGTTTCTATTTCTGGCAACCTAGACACACATTTAAGTAATCTTTAGTTGCAATAGACATAGTAGAATCGCGTCAATGCAGCTTGTAAAACACTGTCCAGTTACATGTTATACAAACGCGCAAACTCTGAGACAAACAAAACTCAGCGTACACAATTTCATAGGGTTGTCTAAGGGGCGTGGCTAACTTGCAAATGGCGATAGGTCAATTGCTTCGCAAGGTACATCTTAAACTATCAGTATTAATTTGCAGAAGCACCATGTAACCACAGTCTTTAGTACATTTCAACAGGTGATCAACAGGTGCTGTCAAGAGAACAATAACAAAAGCACAAATGTATTAAATATAGCACCTTAGCATATATGAACAGGATTTATTCTTCCCAACCTACCAACTGGGGAGTCATTTCCTCCATCTTGCTGATGAGATCAGTGAAGAACTCAGTCATATCTTTCTGTTCACCAGTGTTGAGAGGCTGCTTGTCCATTGTGTAAACCTTACAGAAGCTGCGAGGATTGTAAGCTTTTCTCTCACTATCTTGTAGAAAAGCAAACATCCGCTGCAGTTCCGTCAGGATGCTGGCATGGTGGGTATCTTCAGTAAGCTGATATGAATATTCAGTCCAGAAAACAACACACATTGTCGGAGGAATTATGACTAATTTAAGTGTGGGCAGCGATAATGATTTTTGTAACAAAATAGAGTAAAACTCTGGTGAGAAGGCTTAATGAAATTTGAAGCATAAAAAACAGCTTCCATGCCTTTGACCTTTTCATAAAACAAGTAATCCACTAGAAAGCATCAAATAGATTAATGTCCACCATGAAAACTATGACATCACCCCACAACATTCTGTTTAGAACTGATTGAATCATCCCACAACATGGGTTCCATCATCAGGGTGGATGAATGGATGGACCGGGGTTATGGTTTCTAGAAAGCCTCAGCCAATGTAAACATTACTCTTTGGTACAAGCTCAATCGGATATAAGCTGTGGGACAACGAATGCGTTTTCATGCATGAGTCACGTGATTGTGCCATGTAATTTCTGGAAGGAGTGTTGTTTTGAGTAAAAAAATTCAGCTTTTTAACCCCAGTGACCCCATGATGACTTTAGACCCCAGTTTGGTCATGTGACAGGGCTGGGCTACTGATACTTTTGATAAAGTTTAGTTGAAATCAGTCAAAATATGTTTATATGTGAATCTTATTGAAAAAATCTAGGACCTGCCTTGATATGAATTAATACACAACTGGTAAACGCACAATGCAATACCCACATCAAACACGGACACATGAATTTTCCGCCTAATGCACAACAAAAAAGAGTGCAATCAACTGTAAGCATAGTGGTGGATTTTGGAGAATTCAGGAGGTTACAAAGAACAAAATCTGGATGCACTTGTGTTGTCCTGCATTTAATTGTCAAAAACTGTGACGTCTGTTTTATCTTTGTTGAGTCTTATCCTGTAGTTCTGGATTTTGTTTTGTTTTCAAGCATAGAGACAGATCTAAAGTTTACTTTTTTTGCAATCTCTCATGGGTGCCCCTTATTTTTGTCTGATTTAATGTTCTGTGTGAGTGTTGTAAAGGTGAATCTTTGCACAGATATATGTTGCATTTCTGTATAATGTATTTAATTTGAAATGTTTTCCCCCTAAAGAAATGAAGAAATGAAGTGTTTCCTGTGGGTTTCACCATGGTTATTTGAATTTAAATGGTTTATGGCCGAGATGACACAGATTGAAAGAATTATATCTCAAATTAATACACCTCATACATTGTACATATTCATGATCACGAGCCAAACTCTCACTGATTTTTGCTTATTTTTGCTGTTTGCTAAGCACGCACGCGAGGATTCATGCACAGGGTAAATAGGCATGCGTAGCAGACTGTTGCACGGGTTACCCGTGCAACAGTCTACCACGCATGCGCTTTACAAAGCAATTGTGGAACTGTCGCATGGGTGTAGTAGTACGCACGCACAAACATCGCCCAAGCGAGCTATGCACGGTACGCGTAAATGTTAATTTTCCCAAGCTCAATGATGCCAAACTGGACTATTAATGGACAATAAAGATGCCTCCTGTACAAAAGAAAGTTGTCCACAAACTACTGTATTAACAATCTCCAAAAAATCGGCAACTGAATATGAATGAGGTATAGTAAAACAAATATAACATGGTTTTATGTCGGGTGGACAGTCGATATTAGCTCCCCTCGGTATTGGAAGTTGACGAACTAGTTTCGCCTCGGGAACTAGTTTGTCAACTTCCAATACCTCGGGGAGCGAATATCGACTGTCCACCCTCAAACCATGTTATATTTGTATAATATTCACTTCCTTTTGAATATTTCAAGTTTTTTTTAATATACATCAGTATGGTTACAAACTGTTTTTAATGAGAATACACACCCTTGCACTGAGAATTGGAGCACGTGCTTCTGGCATCATGAACAACTGCTGCATGCATGAAGCCATGTAACAGGTAGCACCAAGGTTGGTCAGTCCCACATAACCACATGATGACCGACCATCATCTTGTGGCCAGTACAACCATGGATATGCTCCATGGGTGCCTGAGAAATAAAGACAACAAATGTCACACTGATAACTATATGATCAATAACCTATGAAATTTCTGACAATAACGATTTAGATTTAACATGATCGATTGAGGTTGCAAAAGTCATTTATGGACTTAAGCCTAAAGGGGCAGGGGGAAGGAGGGGCTTAACCCCTCTCTCCCCCCCCCCCACCAAAACAAAATCTGATATCTTGTCGTACAATGTTTTTCATGCAGAGTTATTGACTGATGTTATGCTATCACGAAAATCAGATTTAGCACTGTATGTATTATGCGTGAATACTTCTTCAAATTTGATAATTAGGCATTGATTTCCAAGATCAAAGGAGCTGGCTATTTGGGTTTGAGCGAAAGTGGTGTTTAAAAAGATGAAAGGAAAACTGAAATAAAAACAACAATTAAAATAAAAATAAAACAAGATGTCAAAGCCTGCTGTGCAAATTTGAGAAAAAACTCATGTTATCAACAAAATTCCACTACCTCCAGATAAAACAACTCGTAAAGAATTATGGTTGGGCAGTGGTCCTACCCTGGTTATTCCATGTCACATTGAAAGGTTCAGCTATTCCCTCACTTTCAAGAATTTTAAAGTAGTATTTTTATTTAAACGTTTTGTGTGTTTAGCTACATGTAGTTTTAGATTTTATTTGATCTTATTGATTTCCAAATACCTGCCCTTTCTTACTCCCAAAAGCTTACTTGTAGACACCTCCCCCATTCCCCTTTTATAATTTTGTTAGTTCCAATTTCTTGGTGCATTTTAGGTATTCATAAATTGGACTGATAAGGGCTTTTAAATTTTACTTTTGTGATTTCTGAAACTTTGTTTTAAAAAAATCAAGTGTTTTTGATATATATATAGTGATAACTTTTGTGAGATGGTGGTTATTCAGCCCTTGCTGGCTGCCATGTGTCATTTTAAACCATGAATAAAAATGATAATAATAAAAACAAAAACACACGCACACACAAAAATGAAATATTTAAATCAAAGGCATATAGTATCATTTGCATTTATCCCCAAAGTAACCTATTAAATTATTGTCAAAATCCTACTTGGATTAAAGATTGTACTTGTACTAAACACCTCGTGAAATTATTCCGTCTGGCTTGCTGTCATTTAGAAGAAATCAGGAAATGTAGGTGATTTCCAATAATCAGTCAATTGACTGATTTTTCGAATAAAGAGGGCTATTGACGGATTCGTGTTTCGTGATTAAACGGTTGTGCATGGTTTTTCACTGTTTTCTCAAAATGTAAAATCAACCAGGCTAAAAGTTCAACAGGTCGGTTATGAAAATTTCTGTGGATTTTGAGTGGTGTTATTATTGGAAATGAACAAAATCCATGATAAACTAATGATCCTATATGCCTTTAAAGTTACGTTCACAGTGCTATTTTCGAGTTTCATCCCTCAAATATTGATTACGTTCCTAAATTGCTATTTTTTCTAGCAATACAAAAGTTGTTCACTTTTGAATGAAATATCCAGCAAAATTCAGCCCATGTATATTTATTCAATTATTACTTTACAATTTTGAACTATTTGCTGCCAGACAATAATTCTGTTCTTGCGGGGTAGGTTGGTTGCAGCTCCAAAAAATGTATGGATAATGTACGGTCAGGGAGCCAGTCTGATTGCAAAGTGTATTGCTTTTTGCCCATAACAAAAACCCATTGTCAGAGGGTTGCAGATGTCCCAAAAATGGGAAAAAGGAGACTTTTTGTTGGAATAAAACACACAATTTGAAAAGTTATTATCTGAAAAAAGAAACGAATTTGTTTAAGAGCACATGGAACGCAACTTTAACATTAGGGGTCAAATGATAATCAGATAAAAGTATACTTCCTCCATAAAGTATAAACCTAAGTGGACATACCTGGGGAATGTTGTTCAAGCATAAGCCTATGCAAGCAGGAGTAATTGTCCTGACATCCTCTTGCTAGTTCAATAAGGAGATCAAATCCTGCAAGACGACTGCCTTTGGATTTACACTTGGGAAGATTGCGCTCTTCCATGTTTGGCACCGCGAAAAGACACTCAAAAACACTGCTAAGAAAAACCTATATGTGGATGTGAACATAGAGAGACTTTATACTGTAAAAAGACAAGGCAAGCCTAATAAAACTGGTCCCAGAGTGCACACAATACTATCAAATCACTCAGAATTACTAAAGTTTGTAGAATAAATTGGATCCCTCAAAATGAGTCTGACAGATGTGTATTCACAGTTTTTCATATATGCGTTAGGATAAGGCCAAAAAAAATAATACTTCTGCTTCCGGTTACCCGACTGACCCTAATTTTAGGCTGCGACCCTAAAAATTTTATCGGCAATTCCAAAAAAATAAATAAATAAATGATTGAATAAATAAAAATAAAAGCTTGTTGTCTTTTCCGTCTTCACAAAATACCTCTCAACAACCCATTTGCGTCAAAAAATGCTTGTATTTATTTGTTTTCTTACTTACAATCGCTATTTTTTTCAAAAGAAACCAAATTCGCTTCTCGTTCTGTCATCATACCTCGCAATTCGATGTCACGGTGACTATAATCACGTGCGTAAACCTTGCTCAATGCAGTGACGACTGGTTCCCGCCGCGCCGCGCAGGGGCCAATTTAGAAGACATGATGAAAGTGCGGTAACCAGTCTGTCATGGCTATGCGATCGCCAGCGCTAGCTATGCATTAGGCACGTGCACTGACAGTGTCAACTGGTCGGATTCGACATCATAAAAATGCCAAGAAAACACCGATGGAGAAACAACATTTTTGCAAGTTAATTCACAGAATTGATCTATCTTGTCTGTGTATGTATTTTCCGTGTTCAAGAGTTCATTTTGAGATCGCACTACTCGTATTTGGAGTGATACATGCAGCGTGTTTCCCGAAATTTTCGACCGTAAAACGAGGTCTGTCGGCCCTGGGCCACACATGCACAGTGCATCACACACTTCGGAGTTTTGGCCAGCTTCCTGTCTTGACTAGCGTTGTGCATATGATGTGAACGGCCTGAATTTTCCATTATTTTTTAAGAATTATCAAACGCAAATATATTGACAATAATTAAGGTAGGTTTTATTCACTTGTTGTGGCCATTTTGTGTATAGCTTTCGTAGTGCAATGGAAATAGTTCAGGCTAAAACTTCGCATATAATTGAATACCCCATTCAATCTGCATAAACAAAATTGGCAAAAAAAAAAAAATTCTGACCGACCGACCCTATTTTTGAAAGGCATGTAATCGGAAGCAGAACTATTTTTTTTTTCGGCCTCAGCATATTTTGCTTTTCATCACCGCTATACTATAAAAAAGAAAGGGTGTATGTGTTTGTACAAAAAATGTGTGCTCTAAGTAGGCTAATTAATGACTCGGGACACATTGACCCTATATCAGGTTTTGTTTGTCATGCACATATCAATGAAGATCAAGTTTCATGACTATATACCAAGTTGCACATCAGGCCCCCATATTCTGCAAGACGGAGAGGGCTAATACAACTAACTATGCTAACTCAGTGTCTTATCTATTTTTCAGCAAAATCAGCATAGCTGTTAAAAACAAATTCACAATAACAAACTGAACATTATGATATTAACATGTTTACTTAGATGCTCAAAGCAGAAGTTGCTATAATTCTCGAAGTAATTCCTTTTCAAACGTATTTAATGACCCCTGAAGAAAAGATAAACTTTGATAATGGTACATGATAACAGCCAAAATAAACAATGTACCGTTTCAATTTGTTTTGGGTTTCATCTTACCATCGATACCGTTTATGACCCTTTTTCACATTTCCCCCACAAAATGTAAAGCTGTAAGTAATCACTCCTAACCAAAGACAGACGGTTTCAATTGATAAAAAGTTACTACCTGTCCCTCTTTGCTGAATTTGAATGGTGGGTTGTGCTTCATAACAGCTGTGCATAGCTTGAGCATACCAGTGAGAGCCACATCCTCTATGGTGTTGTGTCTTTCCTCTAAAACAAGCCGACTAAGAAGGGAGAAGCAACAATTGGTTCACATTTATGTTGGACAAAGACACAATCATTTCCTCCAAGGAACTCCTATTTAACTCTTTTTGTCACAGAGTTTGTTGGAGACTTTACTATTGTGATTGTGATGGTAACCTTTGTTCACAGAGACTGTGTTAGTTTTATATTGAAAACAAGTCAGGTGTGTTTACAAACACAAATGCCCCGCAACCGTGACTGTTTCCATGACATAACACCACTCTAACATCAACTTACATGTACCTTGGTCAAATGGAACGTTCATTGACAGCATTAGTGTCTTCTGTAGGTTTTATATGAATTAATCCCTAATCCCTATGATCTCAGAATAAATACAAGATTTCTATTGTTTTAGCAACTGTGACCTTGACCCTTGACCTTTCGACCCCCAATGCGATAGGCTCCTTAGGATTGCCAAGGACAATCCACAAACCAAATTTGAAGTTCATTGATATGTAAAGTATATCTCAAGTTATCACGCTGACAAAATTTCTTTTGTTTTTGCCAGTGACCTTGACGCTTGACCTTTTGGCCCCAAATGCAAAAGGCTTCTTAGGATTGCCAAGGACAATCCACAAACCAAATTTGAAGTTCATATGTAAAGTATATCTCAAGTTATCGCGCTGACAAAATTTCTATTGTTTCAGCCACTGTAACCTTGACCCTTGACCTTTTGGCCCCAAATGCAATAGGCTTCTTAGGATTACCAAGAACAAAACACAAACCAAATTTGAAGTTCATATGTAAAGTATTTCTCAAGTTATCGCGCTGACAAAATTTCTTTTGTTTTAGTCACTGTGACCTTGACCTTAGACCTTTCGGCCCCAAATGCAAAAGGCTTCTTAGAATTGCCAAGGACAATCCACAAACCAAATTTGAAGTTCATATGTAAAGTATTTCGCAAGTTATCGTGCTGACAAAATTTCTATTGTTTCAGCCACTGTGACCTTGACCCTTGACCTTTCGGCCCCAATGCAAAAGGCTTCTTAGGATTACCAAGGACAATCCACAAACCAAATTTGAAGTTCATATGTTAAGTATTTCTCAAGTTATCGCGCTGACAAGATTCGTCCGGACACACACACCCACACACCCACCCACCCACACACACACCCACACACCCACCCACCCAAGGACAAGGCGGAAACAGTATGCCCCTTCGGCTTCGCCGCGGGGCATAAAAAGAATTATGAAATACACATGATTACAAAAAGAATTATAACAGAAATGATTTGAATGGCCATCTATCAACATTACTCCTAACCAAATACACTAGACTAGAGAAGATATAAATATTATATATTCAAAATTGTACACAGTGCAGGTAAAGTGGCCCGCTAATTCAGACCATTGAAGCCATTAATATTACAACCCTTGTCTTAGAGCACATTTTCATGAGTCTGTCAATATAACTCATGATAACATTTAGCAAGGTCTGAATCAAAAGCTTTATAAAAGGTTAACTTTAGGAGAATGCAAATAGAGAATGCTTTTATAATTTCAAGCTGCACATGCCTGACTCACATGCCTGGCTGTTCTCAAAACAACATACAACTAAAAACAATGGTTGGCATTAACCAACCCCTCACCTCACCCCCAAACAATCTCTCTGATTTCAACATTTCTAGGTAAAATGAAACAGTGTCTAACAGATGAAAGCCATACCTCTGTATTCCCTCGGCTAGATGTCTGGCAATAGTGTTAACATTGATGACTTTTTTCTCCTGATCTAGGGCTGGAGAGTTATCAACGTCACTTCCAGAAGACCATTCATGCTTTCTGTCAATGTTATCCATGATAGAACATAACAGCCAGAAATAATTCCGGCAGCCAGGACCATAGTCTTCAATGTTCTTGCTATAATCCTAAAGTGAGAGACAACAAGAATAACTTCCTGTCGCTTGGGTCTTTCATCACAATTATGTGAAGTTACACAAAACAATGTATAAAGTGAAATAATTTTCTTTTACACAATGCCTGAATACATCCCCGTCATCTGATTGGTCGGTCTTTGATCATGTGTCATTGAATTATTCGTCCCAACGCATGGCACTGCTGCACCCGAAAAAGAGAACTTCCATTCCACAGTCACACTATTGGTTGTACTTTCACATACTGTAGCTATGATGGCTCTGATACTGTACATGTACATTATACATGTTATATAATAGTATCAGTTTGCAAGTTACCAATCAGATGACAAGATTTACTCAGGCATTGTATAAAACAATAATGAATGTTTCAAATTTGTGCAATGGAAAGAATCGTTTCATTTGGTGACAGATGTAATGTTCCATTTCATGTCACCTCATGAAATTATTGTTACCATTGCACTCAAAAATATGTATTGTTTGTATAATGGTGTTTGAAAGCAAATCTTGTCTGATGTGTCGTTTTGTTGATGGTGGCTGGCTGAAGAACGAGACCTGGGACATTTTTTCTCTGCAGACCATTTTTAACCATAGTTACACCCTCATAAAATAGTGATTATTCTTGTTTTGAAACATAGATTGCACAGATAATATCTCTCTAACAACCCTTAATGACTCTGAACTCTTAATAATGAAAGGTTTGCAGAACACTCTTAATGACTTCCACTGCCAAAAGAAATTGTAATGTTGAGGAATGAGAATTTTGAAACTTCAAAAACTTCGCTGATGCAACTTAGACTGAGAAAATGGATACTGGATTATATTTTCAGGATCTATATTATTAACATTTTTAGGGTTTTCCCGGGATTTTTTTCAAAACCATGGGGGCTTGTTTTTGCTGCTCAATAACTTGTTCAGGCGCATTTAAGGGCCCTTAAAAAATTGTCTTGTAAATCAGAGGAAATGTATTCTTTGTAAGCTCTGGCAGGAGCTTCTACATGTCACTTGGTGGTCGGTCGGTCGGTCTGTCTGTCCCCGAAAATTGACCAACAATATTTGACCAAACATTGACCATATGCCATGCCATCGTCAGTCAATGCACTCTTGACGAAAGTTATTGGAAAACGGGCTTTGTCTCGATCGATGCGCATGCGCGTCTATTTTGCATATGTCTGTCCCCGAAAAATTGACCAAAACGAGCCCCCTAAGTTTCCCATAAAATATAAATACCAAATTTTAATTTAAAGAAAGCAAACAAAAGAAATGCAATACTTAAACAATTATTTTTAACAATGATTACCGGGAATGGGTCATTTGGGAGACATTCCCATAGACTTGTGCACAAAATTTTTCAAACATAAATGTGCCCTAACCCAATATTCCCTTGTCCTTTTCCACGAATTTCGGTATTTTTTACTAATTAGACCACGAGCAACAAATATATAACCTGATTGCGACAGTAAAATTTTGCCTCTAAAGGGGGGCTGTGGAATTAGGAGACATAAAATGTCTCCCTAATGACCAGTGTCTCCCTATTGTTGAAGAAATTACGATAACGTGTCTCCCTAATGGTACATTTGTGAGAATAATAGTAATAATAATAATAATAATAATAATAGTTTTTGTCAGATATGCTAGATGCATATCTGACAAAAACTAAAAACCCACTCCTCCAAATAGTGACACAACATGATAGAAAGAAAAAGCTCTACTCCATCAAAAAAGATGCGACAAAATTCAAGAAAGAACTTGACTGTCCTGAAATCCACCCATCAGACAATGAAGTATCTACGCTGTACGCCAGACGAGTTAAGCAGAAAGCAAAAACCAAGGGTCAAGAACAACTTCTGAAAACCTGGGAAGACAAGGTGATGCACGGAAAGTATCCCAAAAGGACGAGAGATGCAGATGTAGACCAACAGAGGACATTCCAGTGGCTCAGAAATACTGGACTGAAAGCAGAACGGAGGGCCTAATCATTGCCGCCCAAGATCAGAGTCTTGCCACAAGATCATTTTACCATCACATTATCAAGGATGGAGTGGACCTACAATGCAGGATATGTGGTAAATACAAAGAAACAGTTGATCACATTGTTTCTGGTTGTCCGGAACTAGCGAAGACAGAGTACATACATCGACATAATAAAGCAGCAGCATACCTTCACGGGAAGATATGCAGCAATTACAATATTAAGACGACAGGGGAGTGGTACAAACACCAGCCGACAACAGTTACTGAAAATGATGACGTCACCATCCTCTGGGACATGCCAATTCACACCGACAGGGAGGTGAAAGCCAACAGACCTGATATCATCATCAAGGATAAGAAAGAACAGAGGTGTATACTCATAGACGTCTCAATACCGTCTGAACGAAACACCTCCGTAAAAGTAACTGAAAAACTCTCCAAGTATAAAGACCTTGAGATCGAGATTAACAGGATGTGGGGGATGAAAACAGAAAACAATACCGGTGGTCGTTGGAGCTCTAGGACTAGTGAAGAAGGGTCTGGATAAATTCATCGACCGTATCCCAGGCAACATTAACATCAACCTAGGCAACATTAACATCAACCTAGTCCAGAAGATTGCACTCCTCGGAACAGCCCACATCCTACGTAGAATACTGTCCATTAAATAACATCTTAGTTCCCTCTAGCGCCTCAATCCATAGTCTGGATCCGGCTCTATAGGACGTACATTAGATTGCATAAAGAAAAATTCGTATAATAATAATATATATAATAATACTAATGTGGTGCTTATATAGCGCCCTATACCAAAGGTGTCAAAGCGCTTTACAATTATTACCCCTGTTCATCAGGCCATGAGACCCCTTTTACAGCAGCTCAATATCAGCGCATATGGCCCGTACCTTTGCAGGTACCCATTTACATCTGGGTGGAGAGTGTAGAGAAGCAATGCGTGACAATGTGCCTTGCCCAAGGGCACACGCACCATAACCCCAGGCTGGACTCGAACCCACAACCCGCAGCTTTACCTGCAGACCACGAATCCAATGCCCTTAACCAGGAGGCCACAGCACTCCACAAACAATTTAACGAAACAATTTTTGTCTTCTATGATATAGTACATGGGCTTTGATAAGCCCTCGAAGCAAATGGCACTTTTGGCTTCCCCTTGGGTGCCATTTGCACCCCTTGGGCATACAAAATGTCATGGCCGCTGACATCACATCAGACAACTGTAGAATGCTCTTGGGTCTTTATAATTTGTATATATCTCACCTTCTTTGGATGTATACTCTGTGCAAGTGACAGAAAGCTGAGCAAACTAGCAAGGAGGGCCCATGAGAAGTGCTGACACGGCCGACTACTGCCTTCACACAGTCTGTACAATGCATCACATACCTCACGCCTGACATAAACCTTTGGCAACAATTGACAAAAGAGACATATTTGTGTCTTATCATGGAATAAATAATATATTACAAGAAGAAAAATTATATATGAAAAGTAAACCATAATGAACTTAGATGAAAATAAATTTTGCTTGAAAAGGAAAGGTTATAGAATAGTATCTTCTTTGCAGTATGTTTATAAAGCTTGAATATTAAATTGTGGTTTCAAAATTACTTTTTCTTTTCTGTGCAAAAGTCATTAGCTTGTATCTGAGTATTTAAAGGAATCCATTCTAAGTTTACGATTATTTCCAGAAAAAAGGAGAAAAAGTTTATTAATACCAAACATGTGCCAGTATTTGCTGCGTGTGCACATGCCCTTACTGCCAGGGTAGGTCCAGGAAAAAAGTTATATTGACAAATTTTTAGAAATCCATATTCATGTAAACGCATCTGTCCCGCCATATTTTGAGGACATTTCTGTAGGAAATACAGAAACTCCATACTGGCTGGCAGGTCTGCAAATCACGTCTCATTACATGTACATTTTGTACATAATCACACATAATCCAATATGCTTACCTCACTGGTTTGAAGAACAAGTCTTTGAAGCCACTTGTCAAAGAGTTTGTTCTGGCAAAGTGCTACCCTGACTTCTGGGTCACTGTATGCCCAGGAAACTAGCAGCTTCAATGCACAGTGAATGACTGTATAAAAAGAAATAGTACGCAAAATGTATAAACTCAAAACAACAAAAACCATGAAACTTTTTTCTTAAAAATAGTTGAAACACAAATCGGAAAGATTGAATAAATCTTATTTTCTCTTGAAAATAACATGGACTTCTGCAGCTATGGAAACCCTGCAGATGTTAATCCTGCAGATGTTTGACTGCAGTGTAAGGTCAAACTTTCTTTTCTGCTATAGTTTTTACAACCTTTGATATTTAAATCCTGAAACCAATACTTCAATTTTCATTTTTTTTTACAAGGAATGCAAATCTGTATTTTTCTGACTTTGTGACCTTGACCTTACTGCTGCAGCAAAACATGGCACTTCCAAACCAAATCAACTCAAACGTAACCAACTTCAGTTGTTCAGTTTGGCATGTTTGGCAAAAGCTAAATTATAATGGAACGTAAATATCGTTTGCCTGATTTCAGTTCAGATACACAACGTATTGGGTGATTTGGATATCTGATCTCTCGTTTGTTTTATGGCGAGAATGACTGGCATGGATTGGTGACTGACAGTAGGATTTACTATTAGGTGCCATTTTGTTCAATAAATTATAACTGAATTTCCGTACATACTTAATGAAGACATGCAACACAATTCAGACAGGGTCAGCGGTATGAAAAGTTGGGTTTTTCTTGGGTCGGGAATGAGAGCCAAAGATAAAAGAGGGATGCCCTTACAAAGTGAAGTTTGTTTAATATTGTTCCTGCTTACCCCAGTAACCAGCTCGAACCTTGACTGTGTCTGATGGAACAGCTGCTTCATACAACACAGTGATTAGTCTGTCTAACACTCCCTCTCCAGACATCAACTCCAAGAGTTGCTATACAGAGAAATTCAACACACTGTATTTTTCAATTGCATAGTTAATATTGGACATATTTCTCAATACACAACCATAAAGCATAAAACAAATATTCACTGATCAGTCATAAGTTGAAGCCAAAGCTTAGTTACATATGACATGGCAACGATGTAACAATGCTTTTTACTAGACTGCAGAAAGTATAAGTAGTCAGCCAACAAATACTGAATTTCCCCACACTTCAAAATTACCAATTTTGAACAAAAAAAAGATGAAAGCAGAAATTGTTGTCCTGATTCAGAGACCACGTTTGCTACTGGCTGGATTTAAACACTTCTCAGAGTGGTTTATTTACCACCCACACAAAAGGCTTTCACAAATACGAACTGTAAAATGTCCCAGGTATTAGCAAATTGAATTTTTTTGGGGTAACAAACACTGAATTAAAAAAAAAATCACTAACTCATCTACCAATATATTTTTCAGATGACCACACTCTTGAAAACAACTTAAGCTGGATGGCTTAAAGTTATGTTCAAAACATGCAAAAATTAAAAAGTAGGTATGTGTCATAACAATTTGTATAGGTTATTCCAAATGCAAATCTGAATAGGCAATAAATAAGGGCACAGGATATATGACCAACTTACCTTGGATACTTTAGTTGTGATTCCTCCTACTTCAGTGCTGTTGTGTTTTGTTCTGCGAGGGCATTTGCTGGTTACCTCCTCACTGGAGGAATGAGCTTCAAACACATCATCTTGCCCTTGGTCTAAGGCAGCCTGCTCGATGGCAAACTCATTGATCAGCTTTAGGATGCACGCCAAGCAGTCTTGTTGCCACTGTTAAGAGACAAATTGAAATTAGTTAAAGGGACTGTCAACATACTTGTCCACCTTTTTAATGTATTACAGAGAGTAGCCCCTTTTTAGGGCCATGCTTTTCTAAATAATAATCATCATCTCATAGTCAGTTCAACCTTGTTTGCAAAATAACTTACATGTTGCAATGAGCAGTGCACAAGTTTATGGTCAGAAATGAGACATTTTCTGACTAGAGTCGTAGTCAAGTCCAAACAAGCCCATCAGAAGTTCTCAAGTCTAGTGTGCCAAGCCATTCATGTCAACTGACACAATGTCTTTCCTGTTACTTGTACATGAGATTTGAAGGTTTGAATGGTGAAAGGGTAGTAATGAGATAAGTTGTTCTGTGGTTCTGAAAAGAATCGGAGGGTACTCAATGTTTCGGACAGTATGCTCTGCCCGTCGTCAGGGGACTGAGGGATTCCAACGGTGACCTTGTAACCTTGCATGTGATTTGACCTGTGATGGACTTTTGTCAGCCGACACAGCTCTTGTTTTCATCGGTCTTATAAGACCGAACGAAAATATTGGAAAGCTCATAACTAATGTAATGCTAGAAAATTATCAATTCAATTTGAAAATCCATTTTTCAGGGTGCCACACCCAAAAAGCATGTATATATCAGCTTTAAAAACAAACTCAATTAATTTCATCTACATGTAGTCAACCTCATTGATACAAGGTACATAAATAGTGAAGACACTTTAAAGGTGCATGGCTTGGTTGATATGGTCGAGATACGTTGTGTGTGGATATGAATGAAAAACGAGTTAGTTATGGTATATGGAATACCAAAAACTAGTAGCGCAGTTCTCCCTGGGCATGCGTATTTCATAAAAAAGCTTTAAATTAAAAAAAGACAGCACTGATCTTTATGAAACTTATAGAAAGAATGTTTGATTGAAAGTCCTTCATACAAGGTGGAGAACATCTTAATCTAGATGTTTATGGAGAAAAGTTAGGTAATTATGCAAAATCTACATGTAAGTTAGTCAATGCTTATGAAGTGGGGGGTTTGAATGTGTTAACAACATCTTATAATTTATAATTAAGTAGAATCAGTTGATTTAAATTATTAAAATGACCCTCAATCAATTTCTTTTGCCACAATTAAGATTTTTACCAAAAAGAAGGTGATTTAAATCAATGATTAAAAACAAAATCAGTTGATTTAAATCGCGATTTAAATCAGTGATTTATCAGCCAACCCTGCGTCACATTAAAGGTGCGTCACATTAAAGGTGCATTTTTTTAAAGGCCTATATATGTATCTATATAAATATAGATCTTATTTAGTTGTAACTTGGTGTATATACCTAGACCGGGGTGTCTTATTATACATGAAATTTGAAATGATTTCATAGGATGTTCTATTTGGTTGTAATTTGGTAGGTACCTAGACCGGCATGCATTATGGATGAAAATTGAAGTGATGTTATGATAACTACATCACATGTCATGTGAGGCACAGTAAAGATGCAATTTTAAATGCATATATCTACAGAACTATGTCCAATTTGGTTGCAACTTGGTATGTACCCAGACAAGAATGCATTATATATATTTGGGGTAACGTCATCATGACTTCTTTATGGTTGTGCGATTCCAGCATTTTTTTAAATCAATTCAGATTCTGTCTAGGAATTGCGATTCCATTCGGAATTGATTTCACATTTTGCAAATGCATTGCATGGAGGACGGTAATTTAGATGTGACTCAAACAAGACTTAAAGTGGTTTGAAAAAAAATGTCGAAAACAGCTGTGCTTGTCCACAGGGCAAACACACTTCTAGTTTCAACATGAATTTGGGCTCAACAAATACATTGTTATTATTATTATTATATTATTTCCAATCAAAAACTATGTTCTAAAATGTAACTTTTATCAGCCTATATGTTTTCAAACAAGGTTGAACATTATCGCCATCTTTTTTTCATGTCTTGTCAATGTAGTCATCGTTTGACCCAAAATTTGCAGCTTAGAGAAACGAGACAGAACATGGCTCAGAGGCTGACAGACTACAGGGCACTGCTGAACAGAAACATGTTATTTATAAACAGCACCTGCGCAAGTCCAATCATATCTATCCCTCAGGATTACCTATAATCGACATCAATGTGAGAGAAACTTACTAGATTCCAGTGCTGACCACTCCTGGCTTCAAGGTTTCCAGACATGAAGATATTAAAAAGGTGTCTTAGTCCTCCACTCTCTACAAACTGTAATGAACACATGAAATGAAAAGTGAATGATATAGATGCGCTATCTACTTTCTGTCAATTTGCTGTCAACAAAAAGAGCACCTTGGCTACCTTGATTCATTGATTATACATTTTAATCTAAATTCATAAGATTCTATAAAAAATATATTAAAAAAATAAATGATCGGTAGGTCAGAACAAAACTGTTTCTCCAACTTTGCTTGTATTAATTAAAACAAACCATGATTGAATTTTATCATCTTGATTTCAATTTGACAGGCAAATTACGAGTGTGGCCAGTGTGCCAAAACAGTGAACATGCACACTGACTGAAAGACTGAAAGTATGGAGTGAAAACGCTGGCACAAAAAAAAAGAACACGCTTAAGAACCTAGATTAGTGAGTGATAGACACAACCCATACATGCTCACACATGACAAAAACAATGTATTCTTGGCATTTTAGACGCTTATGGTTCAAGAGATCACATGCTACATAAAACATGACATTCCCCCATAGGTTTCATAGGTTACTTCAACTATAACTAAATAACACATAGTTATTTATTTTATTATAAGGGAACAGTGTTCTAGCCAGGGTGAAATTATAGCATAGGGGTAATTTTGGTTCGGCGACAAATGCGAGCGCGGAGCGCAAAGCCCTTACGGCGTGGGGTCGGGGATTCTATATGCTCTGTGGTGCAATCTGAGGCGATTCCCTGCCACTTTCCCCTGATTTTTTTTTAACAGAAGTGTTTAAAATTATAAGAAATTTTGTTTTATTTGTTTCAATGATTGATACTCTTGCTCCTGTAAAGTTTCTTCTGTTTTCAAATTTAAGATTATGTTTTTTACAATGTATAAATTGTTCCAAGATCGATGCTTTTTGATGTTTAACCATTTTTAGTAGTCCCTCAATGTTTTATAAAAAATTGGGATTTACTTTGTCAATATTAAGTGTGAGAACAAATCGCATGAACATTTCATATTTCAAGAAGCCTTGTGTTGTGTAGCGCTGCCGTAGTAGCAGTAGTTCCGATTTTAAATTTGTAAATAAAACCATCCGATCATGCCGATCGGCAGGGAGAGAAATTGTAAAACCATGGAGGTCTCAGACAGAAAAAGTCGTCGGCGATTGCAATTTCAATATGCTACAACACAATGTGAAGGAGAAATCTCATTTTTGTTATGTTAAAAAATATAATTGTAGATAATGACGATGAGAAATAATCACCGGGAATTGCTTCCTATCCCGGCCGCGGCCGGCCCCGGCCGGCCCGGCGTGCGGGCGCGGCGCGGGCCAGCCCACGACGGCTACGCCGGCGAACTACGCGACCAAATTTTCCCTCAGCATTTGAGAAAGCAACGCATTCGTGGAGCGCTAAAAAACTTGCTTTGTTGCAATACTTGCTGATTGGTTTTGTCCTAAGAACAAACAGATCCGTTTTTACTACCAAACTTATTGAACTGTTATTATCAGCAACGAGTAGTGTAGTCAAAAATCCAAATTTTCGACAGCGACATTCTTCGAGAAGAATTCTTCACATGCGGCCATCTTTGTGGACGGATCCATTGACATCGTAGGGGTGCTTAACCTTTCTTTGGACATCGTTTCTCGAATAAATCCTTTACGAAAATTATGTTCTGACGTTGAAGAACTTATTTACAAACAGTAACATGTTTCGGACTTGATAAAAAGTATTATTTATAATTTTAAAACTGTTGAAATGCTTGTAAATATTGACCTTAGGAAAGCACACCCGATAGCGCAAAATGGTGTGGTCCACAGAGCGCTCTGTACGTGAGTCATGTTGGTGACACGTACGTCCGTACGGAGTGCTGTATCTACGCAGCACAAAACAGCACGTGCTTATTGCTATCATAGCAAATGCGTGTGGCGCAGCATCACGGTAGGGGTATCGTACGGGCTACGTGCGGTGGGATCGTTGTTTATTTTTCGCTGTGCCGTACAGCCAGTGCGCAATGCTCAAAGTCGCTGCGCTTGTATACGAACAAACGGCAGATATATTTTTTTCGCAACCAAAATTTATAGCGTAGCGGTAGCGTACCGGTGCGATTTAAGCGTAGCGCTAATTTCCGAAAGCGTAGCGGGTGCTAGCGCTATTTGATGCCTGGCTAGAACACTGTAAGGGAATATGATTTACCATAGTATTCCATGACTCTTTCCCGTCATCTAATCCAACAGTGGAAAGACCAGACTCACTTTGGCTTGGCTTGATTCCCTGGAATGATGTCATTTCAAAATAGTTTTACAAAAATTTGGAAGGAAGAATGCTGCTCATTTCAGCAGTATATTGCTATGAACATCAAAAGTTGGATTTGCAAAGATTAGAAATTGGGTGAGTGCAGAGGTCTTAGATTTTTACAAAGTAAAATTGCAATTCATGTGAACAATTTTATCCCAAGTTTTATAACAAAACTAGAACGGCGAAGCCGCCATGGCTCGCTGTCGAAGGCGGAAAGGGAGGCTGAAGGTAGGGTTGGGGATGAGCATGATGGGGATCAGGATTCTCGTTGATGTGCCAGGGTGTGGGGGTCAGTTTTTAAATGCCAACATAAAAAGTCAACAGATGACCTAATAAATACTGTAGGTTAGCTGTCACTGCGTTATGGGGAAGTTTTCCATTGTAAGGGTAATTAGGACCCAGTTGTGGAGCCTTTTTGCAGCCCCCCCAGTGTCCTCTGGTCCCCATACATGTATTACCATGGGAGAACTCTTGTGTAGTCCCCTCAAATGCAGAACAAGAATGGGTATACATGTAAATGTAGACACAGCACCATCACCACATGCCCCAAACCTTACCCCATACCCGCCCCACCCCAACCCACACCCATCCCATCCCCACCCCATCTCCTACACATCCCAACCCCACCCAAACTCTAATCCCTATCTCCTTCCCCCTCCCCTGACCCAACCCCCTACACCCACCTACCCTATCCTCCCCCTACCCACCCTCACACATCCCCACCCTAACCCCTACTCCAATCCCTATATCCCGCCCACCCCATCCCCCTACCCAACCCGACCCATACATCCCCACCCGACCCCAACCCCTATATCCTGCCCCCTCCCCCACCCTCCCCTTATCCAACACCTACACCCACCTACGCGTCCCCACCCACCCACATCCCCACCCCAACCCCTACTCAAATCCCTATATCCCGCCCCCTCCTAAACCAACCCCTACACCCACCTACCCCATCCCCCCACCTGTCCCCACCCCACCCCTACTCATTCCCTATCCCACACAAACTCAACACCTACACCCACCTACACGTCCCCACCCACCCACATCCCCACCCCAACCCCTACTCCCTATATCCCGCCCCCTCCCCCTCCTAAACCAACCCCTACACCCACCTACCCCATCCTCCCCCTACCTGTCCCCACCCCACCCCTACTCATTCCCTACCCCACACAAACCCCTGCCCATCAACCCAAATCCCAACTCCAACCCCTATCCCCCACCCCACCCATCCCTACTCCAACCCCATAAAAATAAAAGATCAAACCAGAAGTTCATGCACATCCCCAAAATGCATAGCATACATGTTATACCATTATACATACATGTACATGTTTTACCGGTATACATGTACATGTAACAATTAAAAACTTTAACATTTCCTTGAATTGAAATTCCTCAATAAAATCACAAAATTCACTGCAATGATGATAGAACCAAAAACTTCAACATTTTTATCTGAACGCGGACGGCCGGACAGACGGACATCCCAGCCAGATGGACTTGCGGGGTACCTCCATTGTTTTCCCATTGTCCCTATTTTTAAAGATTTCGTTGCGGGGTACCCTTTTTTCTAAAGATTTTATTTGCTGGGTACCTCGAACAAAGGATGGGTACCCCACATGTGATCCACGGACGGACAGACGCCGGACGTCCGCCCGTACAGACGGAAGGAAATTGGTATTACATAGGCTTGCATCTGCTTCGCAGCTCGCCAATAAATCACAACACAAGTTATCACGTTGAAACCATGTTGTGAAATTGTGAAACATAACTGGTTATACAGAAAAGTATGTAAAGTTTAAGTTATAAAACTTTTGCCAACATTTGGGATCTCTTCCAGAACGTTATTCTTGAAAATGTTAATTCCTTTCATATTAATATTTTATTTCTAGTAATAAAGCATTAAGACGGGATATGAGTGAACACTGAAAGGGCGATAAGGCAAAACAAAAAATAGTCCTGCTCCCAGTTTCCCTACCTACCCTATTCTGACAGCCCCTACCCTAATTTTTTTTATGAGCAAAATTAGAAAAAAAAACACCCAAACCATCAATTACTACCTTTTACCCTTGACTACACGCAAATGCCTCCATATGATCGTACACAAAAAATTAGCCCCCAAAAATTCCCTACCTACGTACCCTATTTTTAAATGCCATGTAATCGGAAGCATTACATTTTTTTTGCCTAGTATATATAATGTTCCATCTTATGTGCAAGCACTCACCTTAAGATCCATTGTGCCCAATTCTGATGAACTTGTCATAGGACTGTGATCTCCTCTATTGACACACGCCTGGGGGAAAATAAAATGTACAAATTGTTAACAAAAGGCAAGAAGCCATTTACACTACGTAGACTGAGATAAGCTTCCAAAGTTTGGTCCATGTCAAAAATGTATATTTTGAATGGTTTCATTTTGTTCTGTTTTACCCCTCATACATTTTTTTCTTTTTTTTTTACCCCAAATGTGCTTCTGTCATCAGTCAATGTTCTAACACATCCAAAAAGTCACCCAAAGACTGGAATTGACGCTTGTGGAACTGGAATCAGCTACTTTAAGGAATTAATTCCTCGAAAAAGTTGAATTGCGATTCCAATTCCAAGTTTACAATTGATTCTTATCGATTCCAGCATGGAATTGCCAAAGCATAATTTAAGAAATTGACTGAAACTGTACATGAATAATACAGTGACAAATATACACTCCAAATGGATACTCGTACTCACTAATTGATGAAATTAAGACATCATTTCGTGGTTCTTTGCCACAGCTTCAAGTATTAATTGCAAACTTATTTGCCAGATACCGAATTGGTTTGGGCAAGCTGGCATCAAGGACATCCGGCTAACAGGCACAAACATATCAACCACACAATCAATCAATTCCCAGGTCCAATGTACACGTGTACACATCAAGTACCATTTGGCACCCAGGCCAATCAATCATTAATGAATGGGCACCCAGGCCCAGGAGTAATCATGCCAGAACCAAATTATCTGGTCAACATTTTGGGGACAGCCATGGTTGTGCTATGGAAGATAAAGCACACCCAAACCCCATGGGTACATAAGAGAGAGTGGCTGACCCCTTACAAAGTTCACATCACAGTGTATTATAACACACATCAATATCAGTTACTATATCATGTATGTATTAGGAGTTGGCTGTCTTTGAATCCTGTTAAAGATTAAAGATGCCACTTCAGAAACCCGCAAGAGAACTAGGTAGGAGCTGGGTTGGTGGTGGGGAGACTTGTCCAGCTTGTTCAAACAAAAAGCTGTGACAGAATGAGATACACATGTACATTTTCCCACCTAAACTAACACAATGTTCAAAAAGCTGTGCCCTGATTGGTCCAAAGTTGCATTTGCATATAATTTAGTGCTTCATTTCTGCACCTGATTGGTTAAGACTCTTGGCTGTGATTGGTCCAAACCATGAAAATTAGGGCTAGAACCCTGCTCAGGATCCAAACTCAAGTTTGCATGTGTTTCAATGGCAACAGAGGGTACAATTTTAGTTTTCTAACAGAAACACTTACACCTCAAATTATGAAGCTCATGAGTCAATATAAATGGCCAAACAGGGCAGTGTAAATTGTAAAATAAACCAAATTAAAACCATGAGTAGCAGAGTCAAAATACATGCATTGTGACAAAATCTCTTTTTGAAGAAAAGATTTCATATTGATACTCAACTCACTATGCATTGGCTACTTTCACACTCTTTCCTTTATCTCAAACTACAATTATTCAAGTAAGAGTTCCTACCAGTGATTTTCCCCGTTTCTTCTTTGCTGGCTGGCCAAGTGATTCAACAATTTGAAGTGAGTACAGCAACTTGTGGGTGTTGCTTACATCTAGCAGCTCTGGCCAGTTGGCTGTAAAAGCTGTCTGAATACTACCAGGTTCGTCTTCAGCAGTTGATATTTTGTCAGTTTCAATATCTGTATGGTCATCTTCGGATGACATGGCTGAATCCTGTGGAATGAAACACACCAAACAGTGCTTCTTACTATTTTGAAATGTTCATTGCTATGTGAGCTAAGGCAATTAATGTAAGGTTTTGGGTTATAATGTGCTATGCTAATAGATGATACCAATATCAGGCTATAGTATTATTTGATTTCATCTGTGATTCAGAAAAACTATGAACCCGTAAATGAAGGAACATTTTGTTTTTCTCATAATTTGAAACTTTGTATAAGTATCAAAATGAATGAATCCTGCAACTCTCTCAGTATGGCAATTGAAGGGGTCATAAAGGTCCACTTTAATCATTCAAATTCAAATCCAAGCCTAAAATTGGTAACAGCTCATAGGACAGCACACATATGTCTGACAGCAAAAATCATTCAGAGGGTTTTAAAGGGAATATACAACATTTGCAAACATCGAAAAATAAAACTACCAAGTTTTTGCGAAATACCTTAATAGGATGTTGGTAAATGACAGTCTAAAGCATCCTGTAAAATTATGGCACCTGGTATACTGTCATTTTCAAGAAAAGTGGTATTTTTGTATCAATTTCCAACGCTGATCGGCCGATCAGCGTTGGAAACAACTGGCTTTTTTTCAAATACTGGCCCCAATTGACCATTGCACTTGTTTGCAATCGATTACAAACCCATGAACGGGTACGAGCCAGCTAGACTGGTTCCCTGACCTTACAATTCCCCAATGTATGTTAACTGCTCTGTTTCTTCTTATATGGAGTCAGGGAACCAGACTACAGGAAAATGATCGTTTTTCTTGGTTTTAGTAGCATTTTCAAACCCAAAACCTCCAAAAAGTCAGTGTAACTATATTTGCTTTATATTTCCAACCCCCCAATTCCATCCATATCTGAAAATTACAGCAAAAGCAAATGATGTATATTCCCTTTAAGTATATCTTTAGAGAAGGGTTGGGTATACAAGACTTTTAGGGCATTCTTCAAGCTGGTATTAAGACAATGGAAGCCTTTTCGTCAATGGGATAAGGCCATTTATTTGCAAAATGTATGATGAATCTAAACATAAGTTTCTGTTTTAGTATAACTTGCGACATCCGAAAATGGTTCTCTTAAGTGGCACAGCTGGTATTTGTGCCTTCCAGCTGAAAAACTGCACACTTTTTGAAGCTAATTTTGTAGAAAACCGATAAAATTATGTTTTGGGCCACTGCTGTCACAACAATGACTCAACCGTGATGTGCTTGAACTTTGCATAATCTTGATAGCATGGGTAAACAAGGAAAAACTTTGGTGGTCCCAATTTTATACGCATTCGTGGTCTCCGAGGGTAAATGTACATTGCTTTGAGGAAACCCCCAAAATCCAGTGACTTCACCCTATTTGGGGACACAAATGAGTTCAAAACTCCTTGTTATTTTTGAGATAATAGTTCCTTTTTAATTAAAAATACTGCATGGGACCACAAGCTTGGATTTGAGTGGTAGATGAGCTTTCTGTCTTGAAAATTTGGCGCTATAGCCGTTTTGCTAACCCTACCTCTAAATCACTCAAATCAGCTGTATGGGGGGGGGGGGGGCGGCATAGCAAACCTATTGTGCATTTTATGATAAAAGCGCCGAATTTGGCACAGATATATATAAACCAATATCATATAAACAAATGTGGATTTTGGGGCATCGCAGATATGGCCCTTGACGGAGTTGGGAGCCATCATTTAAAAAGTGTGAGTAATGCTGAGTCAGCACTATTTTATAATGTATTTTGTCTTACGGTATGCAGGACAAAAGATATGTTTCTGCCCCTTTGTACATGGTCAGATGCGAAAAAGTCATAAAAAACACATTTTCTTTCAATTACTCTTTGAAAAAAATCCTTTAAAATGCCTGCCAGCTGTAGGTAGGCTATACCTGTATCGCACTGTAGTGTAGAGTACAGATGTACATGTAGTAAATTTCGCTAATAAAGTTGAGAATTTAGGATCTGACTCACTGAAACCCCCCCCCCCCCCCCCCCCCCCACTGTTAACAAGAAATCACCATCGCTGTATTTTGACATACATGTCTATATATACACATATTTATGTTAAAGTTTACAAATATGACCTTGTAATCTTTCTTTGCCGAATCTGGCTACAGAAAGTGCATTTGAAAAGTGCAACTCAGCAATACTTGTGGCACAAATCAAATCAATATTTTGTTGGGCAAATCAATATTTATTTTGTCAAACCCTTGTCAAACCCTAGTGGAAGGTCTTAGACATTGCCAGGACGTCATTTTGGACAAGTCAGAACTTCAATTCCAAACTTTATTAGCGAAATTCACTTCATGTACCTGAATATACATGTACATGTATGTACTCTACAGTACAGTACAGCACTAACCAAACAACAGCTGGCAGGCATTTCTAAGAATTTTTTCAGAATTTGAAAGAAAATGCATTATATATGCCTTTATTGCATCCAAAGGACAATGAAAACGGCAGAAAAATATTTTGTCCTGCATACCGCAAGGGTACATGCATTACAAAAGAGTGATGACTCAGCATAACCCAGCACCATACATGTATATGATGGCTCCCATCGCCGTCAAGGGCTAGATCTGCGATGCCCCACAATCCACATATGTTTATATGATATTGATCTATCTGCGTGCCAAATTTGCTTTTATCATAAATGCACAATAGGTTTGCTATGCCGCCCCCATACAGCCGATTTGAGTGATTAAGGGGTAGGATTAGCAAAAACGGCAATAGCTAGTCAATCTTCCAGACAGAAAGCTCATCTGACACTCAAATCTAAGCTTATGGTCTCAGGCAGTTTTTTAATTACAAAGGAAGTGTGTATCTAAAAAATAAATATGACTTTTGAACTCATTTGTGTCCCCAAATAGGGTGAAGTCACAGGATTTGGGGGGTGTCCTCAAAGCAATACGCCCTCGAATACCACAAATGCCAATAAACTTGGGAACAACCTTTTTTTTTTTTTTTAATTCCCATTTTTTTCAGGCAGAGCCATTTTTGTGAGAGCAGTGGCCCAAAATGTGATTTTATCTTTTTTTCCACAAAATCAGTTTCAAAATTAAAGGTTTTTTTTTCCAGCTGGAAGGCGCAAACACCGGCTGTGCCACTTAACTCTTTCAGCGCCAAAGTCGTACATGTACGAGGTATATTTGTTAGTTCGAAATTGCCAACCTCGTACATGTACAAGGTAACGTTCGTACTTAAAATCGCCAAACCTCGTACAGGTAGAGTAAGCATGTTATCACAAGGGGGCGCTCTCGCTCTTTCTAATAATATCATTTTCATTCAGGTACGACCTGTATTTATTTGTTTCATTCGAGTTCTTGCGAGAGGGCGCAGCACTGACACTTGTATTTTCTGCAAAAAGTGCGAAATTCCCCTCTGTGCTGGACTGTGTTTCAGGGTGTATCACTATGTACGTGACTACTATTGACTTTCCAATGTACCAAGAATACCAGAGAGCAACAACAACAAATTTAGTGAGTAAAACTTATTTACTTTTTCTTTTACAGAATTTTGAACAATTAAAAAAAAACGTTCAAAGTTGGGCACTTTAGGGTTAAACTTTTCAAATTTCGCGGGCACTGAAGGAGTTAAGAGCACCATTTTCGGATGTCCCAAGTTATACTACAACAGAAAATAATATTAACATTAATAATAAAATTTTCCAAATAAGTGGCTTTATCCCAGGAACTATTTGGCAAGAGACATGTGCAAATGTATAGGTACAGCATGTATAAGAGAGTCACACTAGTGGACTTTGAATTCTGTTGGTGAACTTGATAAAAAACAAAAGCATGAATTGTGCACACACCCTGTTTCAGATTGGGGTTCCAGATTTGCACCAAACCAACTCATTCCTGAGATCTGATTGAAGTACATAAAGTGGAGTGCCGTGGCCTCGTGGTTAAGGGCATTGAATTCGTGGTCTGCGGGTAATTCTGCGGGTTGTGGGTTCGAGTCCAGCCAGGGGTTATGGTGCCTGTGCCGTTGGGCAAGGCACTTTGTCACTCATTGCTTCTCTCCACCCAGGAGTAAATGGGTACCTGTGAGGGCAGAGATGGTTATGTGATTGATTTAGCTTGCTTGCGCCTAACAGGCAGCATCGAGCTGTATACTCCCCAGGGAGCTGAGATGGTATTTGGAATGTTTAATTGGCCCAATGATCAGGGGTAATAATAATACTGTAAGCGCTGTTATTTAGTTTACTAATAAGGGCGTTCTTAAATGCCGATTATTATTTTTATTATTATTATAAAGTATTTGATATTTAGAAAAGATTTAAGTGACTGTTGAAAGATCAACTGTTGCAGTTATATACAGAGCATCATGATATCAGAGGAAAAGTCAATGCATAAGCTTTGCCTGTCTGAAACCAAAGTTTACTTGGTTTGACCTGAGTCGCTTCCAATAGTTTTGGGTGCAGCGTGACTCTGCGGGAATGCTAGGATGATATAGGTGTAACATAACTACTTGCTGGATATGTAAGATAACCGTTTTACTACAGTATGTCAGCAGAGAAGCAACGTACTTGGAGTGTACAGTTGTATTTTTGATATATAATACATATCCATACCATTGGTGCAGTTAGCACTTTGAATTTGTTTAGCATGTCTGGGCTGGTTGGAAGAAGCATAAGAAGATGCCAGACATTGCGAGATAACATCTGAGTCCTACCAAGCAGATCCTGGGCAGCCTCTCCAGCCTTCAAAGAAAGAAAGAAAACCTGCTTAAATTTGTATTGCTTTGGAGGTCATTTAATTTAAAACGAGTCAGTAAAGTATCTTACAGAGAACTGGATAAATATTTCTTTATTTTACGAGAAACACTTCCACAATTTCTAGTTTCCAAGATACAGCCCCATACGTTCACAACAAGGTGTCAATGTGTCCATGCAGCATGCATAAAATGCAAATCAAAATTAAACATCTCGTGCACATAAGGACACAAGAGGAGTCCAAAATGCCACCAATTTGCTGCTGTCAGTTTACATGTAAATATACACCACAAACAGACAAATCTTTGCCTTATTATTTGCAAGAAGTAATGATTGTAAATTCTGTATTTCTTTAATGTTAACTTACATAATTGTCTACCAGGAGTTCATTGAGTTGTTGTAGTAGGTGAAAGAGGCAGCTAAAGTGAGGCTCTTGCAGTAGTAACATCATGGGAAGCTTAGCCTGTGGTGGAGGGGGTAGGCAAGAGGCTGGCTGGTCCATACCATCTCGTTTCCTTTCCCGACGAATGGCACCAAAGGACACAAACACAAGCTAAAAGGGACCATGACAAAAGGCAAAAACAACATTTAAAAAGCACATTAACATATACCAGGGTTCGCCATTAACTTTTTTTTCACTAGCCAACCAGACTAGTGAACCAGACTCTTATCTTACCTTCAAGCCATTTCACTAGTCCGCAATACAATGTTTAGTTTTGTGCACCAGAATGTCATAAACAACAATGTGCATACATGTATAACTTTATCCTGAGGCAATCTTGTCAGTGTTTTCAACAAACATATCTAATAAAAGTGAATTAAAACAGACACAAACTGATTAACTTTATTAATAAATTAAATAAAAATATTTACTAGTAAATTAAATCAACCTTAAAAAAACAATTAATTATTTTTTCAGTTTTTTTTTTTTTTTTTTTTTTTGGTGATTAGAATAGATGTATTCACATCAAGTTTTCATTTTCGGTCCCATTTTCATTTGTGACACAAAAGCTATCAAAACTAGACCCTCAAAAAAAGTTTTTTCTGAATCGGGGAAAAAAATAACATTCAATGACCGTGGGGGACAGTACCGAGCGATGTCCGCGCGCATGAACCGCCATAAAAACCAGCACGGCCATGCATTATCGGCACAAAACCAGCGTTATGACCTCGAAATACATACAGAAAACAGAAAACGCAGACACAGAAAAGACGGATCAGTGTGAATTAGGTCGCATAAATCTTCTTTCTCCACTGATGTTTTCGTGACATTTCTACGATATAAAATTCAACGAGATTACATATGTAAGCCAGGGATTTTCAACGAGCGCCGTACATGCAGTACTGACTGTATCCCGACGCATTCATGCCTGGCTTACTGCCAGAGTAAATAGAGGGCGCTTTGGTGACATTCATAAATAGGTCAGATGGTATACTGGAGAATACGTACGGAGTCTGTGTCCTGTACTTTTTTTTATGCTTTTACGTATACAAAATGCAGTATCAGTCCATGTTCTTCTGCTAGTGATTTCGGCGCAAGATTTGGCAACGCAACAGCATGAAACAAGCTGAATGCGCGTAAGTGTCAGATTATTTTTATTTCTAAGACCGGCTTTCTAAAAAATGTGGAAATCCGCAGAAACGCGAAAAAGTTTCATGCCTTATCTCAATAATTTTCACTCGCCAGGCAGTTACTTGGAGAATGGTTTTGACTAGCCCGCCACTGTTTTTACTCGCATTTAGCGAGGCCGTACCCTGCATAAACACAAATACATCAAATGCTCCATTATTCAGTGAACAAAGTCTCAGATGGAAAGTCCAAAAGTGTCCCCAAAGTTTGCCTCAGGAAAATACAATGATCCTTGGATCAGCCAGGAGGCTATTTGATTGAATTATGAATGAAAGCAGTCAGTGGTACTATAGAGCAACATTCAATTAGAAAACATCTGGTGTAATTTCACGTTAAATTAATATTTAAAAAATCTTTAAGTTACACACATGAATCTGTTGACCATTGCTTGCAAATACGCAAGACAAGACGACAGTGCATTAATCATTTATTTTAAAAGTCACCAAAACTGAAAACATTGAACCCACGTTAATCTTAAAATTAAACTAGTAGTCCACTTTGTTTACCTGTAAATCTGAGAATGCCATTTCTTTAAGGCTTTTCTCATCAAGGTCAGGGGTCAATTCGTGACCTACAGATATCATACGAACAGGCCTCTGAGCCTGAATTGTTGACCCTGATAGGGCACCAGCCAAACCAGAGAATCCTGCAGTAGTAGCTGTATTGTCACTCTCCTCTTGTTGCTGTTGTTGCTGCTGCAACTGTTGTTGTTGGAACTGTTCACTGATGTGTGTGACTTCTGCCCTCAAATCAGCAACCAGGTCTGATGAACTGAGCTCTACCGTAAACTACAAGAGAATAACATATACTACAGCTACTCTTAATTTCAACATCACATCCACATTTGTGTTCATTTCTGTTCTATTTTTTGTACTTTAGAAACTTTTAAATGTAACCACAAATTTACAGAAGTTAAGTCTGAAATTTTGTTCTATATGACTTTTAGATATTCCATGCGTTCAAATCCATTTTTCTAGTTGTAAAATCTGACTGACCATATTATCCACTCCAAAAAATTTTGTTTTGGTTTTTAATAAATGCGTCATTTCTGCAGGGTAGTGTATAATGCTCTGCCACCTCATCCCTGTTGTTGTTATATACAGATCATTGATCTCTACAAGGAAAATGAATGTACCTTTTCTGTTCGGTTAGCCAACTGGCACACCACTCTCAGTGTTTGAGAGTGTCCTTCCAGTGGGTGCCTTTTGTGACTTGAGATACCTCGGCCTTGTAGCTGCCACTGACGAAGGTGATAGGCATACCTTTCAACAGCAAAATACATGTATGTACATAATATAAAGAGTTTCAGACTATGATCCAAGAACTTTACGATTCCTTCAGAACTTTTGTTACAGTGGTTTTGCTTTATGCAACTGGGCAGTAACCAAAAAGGAGCAAATTCCAAGGTTTACAAGACTTTATACAGTGTTTTTCAATTTTTAATGTCATAGGTGTGAAGTGAAAAACGAGGAAATCAGCTGATCCGAGGGCAAGTTGCTTGTTTAATGTGACAACTTTTGAACAAATATAGCTAAATGTCTTCATATTCTGGGCGTCTTTTTTCGTTATGACTTGGAACGACAATCTGATAGTCATGGCCTCCCTTATTAATTCTGTTGTTTTCATGTTTTTGAGTATACGATGATTGGCCAAGTTTTTAAGTAGGTGTACAAGTGCCTATAGGGTGTGTATGAAATATTTGCATAGTTGACCCCCGAGTCAGAAAAATCAGGAAAATAATGCACTCATTCTACATCTGACCATTATAGACTTTACATGTGAAGTTTTACTGTGTTCATGCTGGTGTGTACAACTTGGTTGCAAATCAAGGTAAATATGTGTGTGAAGTTACTAGCGTTTCATTGAGCATAACTGTGTAGCATGCATACTGCTATATTGTATTTTGTACGGTGATAGCTAACAAAGACTGCAGTTGTAAACTGGCTACTTCAGGTACAAAGTGGATATTATTTCCATGGCTTGTCTGTTCATTGCACAGAGTTGAATTTATTATTATTTTTAATTCATGTTTGACTAAGAGTTCCAGACAGGTATGGTGGAATACAATTTGTTTTGTAAATAAAACCACAGAAATGAAATAAGGAAGTCCTTAAATTAGAGAAATGGTGAAAACAAAACAATATTCACAACTTTCCAAAGCAGGTAAGGGACCATAAATTCCACCTCATTTTGTTGAAGTAGAATATGTTTAAGACCAATGTTTACATCTCAGTAGTTATCTTTCCATTAGAAGAATAATATGCAACCAATAACAGAAAATGAGTGCAATATAAAATGATATAAAAATACATTACCTTCATATTTTTGACTTCAATAATTTTTAAAAAATCATTCTAACATTCTTAAAATTCAACATTTTTGTTATTCAAGTTTCAAACATATCCACACTTGAGGTAACCCAAACATTTCTTTTGCAATAATGGTTTGTTCAAATTGCTCGCAATTTTTGTTTTTAAGTATCAATATAATTATGCATTTTGATCAGTAGTGATAAAATTGTCTGCAAGAACTACTATACCTTTTTCTGAAGGCTTCTAAGTGAGTCTTGAGAAGAGTGAGTCCCCTTTGAAGGACCAAGAGGCTCGAGTCTTGAGCACTGTCTAGTTTTGCTGAGGCTTGGGATAAACTCTCCATGCATCGCTTGATAAACTCCTCCTCCTTCTCTAGGGAACCATTTCCAGCTGCAGACCAGTCAGGTGCAGGAAATCAAGTAATTATTATGTGTTATGCATTGAAGCAACTCCTAAAGACCAAACACTTCAATCAATTTAGACAAAGTATCAGAGAAAAGAAGGCAGATCATAGCCATTCCTCGAAAAAACCATGACCACCTGACCTATGTGTCATTAAACCATTGCTATGACGTCACACTATTGTTAAAAGTGTGGATTCGGAACCACGAATCTGTTACGCTGGTCACAAAGTGTGGATTCGGAACGAAGAATCTTTAGTAAAGTGTGGATTCGGAATTATGAATCCACACTTTGAACACGTCAGACAATTGTTCTCTATAATGAGCATTAATAGGACCATCTGCGTGAAAATTTCCTTTCGATATTACCAATGCATCTTCCCTGTCAGATTCTCCGCCGTCACTGCAAAACCTACTTCGAGTCAGAAAGAAATCATCGTCTGAACTATCAATTTGTCAACGGAAGGAGCCGGGACAAATGTTGCAACCAGACGCCACTTTTTTTTCCATATACAGGCATGAGAATGGACTGAGAAAAAAAACCCTGAAAATATAATGTACCAATACGAAGCGCAGCGAGCGAAGCGTAGCTGTCGCAGCTCACGGCCGGGGGTCCAGGGGCCCGCCTTAGGAAGCTCCTGGGTTTTAGCAATTGGAAGGGCAATTGGAAGCCATTCTGGAGTACCAATTTTTATAGAAACTAAAAATGTAAGAATTTTTACTAATAAACTTCTATATTCAGTTTACTACTAGTACTAGGCCCTACATACATGTATTTCAATAGTACATGTACATGTATGCACTTTCAGCTTGAAAATGACAACCTCAACCAACTTCATGGCTCATACCAAGTTACAATATGTATTTGAATATACAAACATTTTGTTCTGTATCTCAATGATTCACCATCTCAATACATGAAATGCTGACTTTACAACCAGTTTGTGGTGGACAGCCATGTTTTATTTTCATTTCAAAAACAAAACCAGCCATCTCTCTTTCCTACCTTATCAGCTCTGCTTTTAACTCTCTGATTCCATTTCACTTGCAATTTGCCGTAAATATAACACTTAACATAATAGTACTGTAATTTTCGGAATATAAGCCGCGGCTTATATCCTCGACCCTTCATAATCTGCGCAGGTAACGCTTGCAACGCGCGCGCGTTGTCACACACAAATGGAATGCGAGTGCGGAGAAATAGGACCGCGTAGCTTTAGGCGGTCTGCCGATACGTTGATTTTGCCCATAAAAATGTTTTCTGCGGCTAGTTATACGCAGGGCGGCTTATACGCCGAGCCTTGAAGAATAAAAATAAGACATGTGTACTTAATGTACTGGTATAAGAAAAGAGGTGTTGCTGAAATGAATTATCAATTAAGAAAGTCATTAACACACCGGAACTCAAAAGGTATCAAGCGGTAAAATGTACGGTGAAAGCTGTCTTCGACGCTTGCCACTAATCGTACGTGATATGGAGGAATCCTCCATGGTGATAGTGCAGCTGCATGATGCATGTGCTTTCCCCAGCGGACCACACCATTTGTGGTAATGAAGGGGTGTACTTTCTTGGGAACAATAATTACCAATATTTCCGCTGTTAAAAAAAATTAAAAAGACGACTAATACTTTTTATGGTGTTCAAAACATTTCTTTATTAAGTAATCAGTTGTTCAACGTCACAATATATATTTTTTTTCTTGAAATGTATTCAAGAAACGATGTAAAACTTAAAACAGGGACTAAATCACCCCTTACAAAATTAATGGATTCGTCCCTATAAATGTCAACTTCGTTTCCTACGGCACTAGAGGTTCTTTGGTTTTGACTAATAATTTTTGAAGAAAGTTACGAAACTTGAATTTTTAACGTTAATACTCGCTAGAAATTACAAATATTTGATAGTTTTTGCATGGTTTTTGAGGTAAAAACAGACATGTTCATTCTTAAGACAAAACAAATCAGCATCTGTTGCCACGAAAGCAAAATTTGTAGCACTCCAGTCAGACAACCATAGCTGACTGATGATGTTGGGTGATCAAATACTTGGCTCTGATTGGTCAATACGCGCTATCTAACTGGATACGCTGAGCTAACTGGATCATCGGGGAACGCTCCCATGTCGTATTCATTTGTGAATGCAAATGAATAGAACATTGCAATGAAAGAGTCCCGGGCGCGATGAAAAAATATTTTTCTGACTTCTGAAGTTCCAAGCACTCGAAATAACTTCTAATTATGAGGAAAATTCCAGGTCCTGACTGGAAATACATGTGTGACCCCTCACCCCCCACCCAATTTTATTTCAAATTCACATTGAAATCGGAGACCACAAATTTTGATGAAAAAAAACGGAATTCCGTTTAAAAACGGAGAATTCTCATGCCTGCATATATCATCTCAATGAAGGGCATTTAATGCAAAAATGATGATAAGACATGAATCTGGGACTGAGAAATATTTCCAATTTTGTTAGGAAATGCTTTTTAAAAAATCTTGACTCTCCATAGACTTTGTACACAATCGCAGAAGTGGCGTCAGGTTGCAACATTTATCCCAAGTCTTTTCATCTCCACTCACTGTTAATGCCAATACTTCTTTTGACGCAATGGTTTAAGTCGAAGAATACACTCGCAAGTGTGGATTCTTAATTTACGAATTCACTCGGCGCTTCGCGCCTCGTGAATTCTTAAATTACGAATCCACACTTTCTCGTGTATTCTCCTTAACATAAATCTGTAACTACAGTGGAATAAACTAGTGCTTCAGACAACCACCGAAACCGAACCAAAATTCACCGATCATAGCACACTTCTGAACCAAACCGAACCAAACTGAATTGTTCACTTTGGATGTTTGGAAACATGGTTTTTAGTGCCACATATTCTTTATATGTGCAATCAACATAATCAAAATTTGCACCATAAAATCATCAAATTTTTCTACTAATCAGAAGAAAACAATATTTTAGGCTGTCAGTACGGACTTAAAATGAAAGGAAATTCATTGCAGTCATAAAGTGCATTGTACAATGGCCACATAATCCTTGTTCCGATCCATGCTGTGTCACCGTGTGGTGGATCATGGACTGAGCGGCCAGATGCACGCACTGCCAGCAATTTGGGAAATTAAGCTACAAATCCAAGTTTCAATACTTAGAATTAAATTATACGCACATAAAAAAGAAAACTTCCAGTTTTGTGAAATTACCAGTTGAAATCGTCAATGTCGTTGCCGAGTTAGCTGGTTCATGGTTGTTATACGATTTTTTTGCTGGGAACCAGTCTACAGGTATGTGCTAAGTAAGATTTTGGAGGCCAAACACTTGCAGTTGACGTCGCGTCGCAATAGAAATAAAATGGTTCGGAATGCTTCATGCGCCCTCACTCACCATCGATGTGAAAGATGAAATACGAAAGGGGCACTTTTTGATAGTTTTGGCGTCAAAATGTGTTGAGATTTCAAACTTTGCATTTCGAGCACATAAAAAATATTATTAAAATATTTTTATTTGCACTGTATAGCAGCGGCAGTTTGGCCTGGCCAGATTTATTTTGGCATGTTACTGCGTCCTACAAAGGGCTCCTAAAACAGGTATATTATTCATGAAGACGACTAATAGGTACTTGTATACTCCCACAGAAATTCGTTTCGACGTTTTAATTTGCTGCCAAACCCGAACTCGAACCCGAACCCAACCAATGTTCAAATGACCAGAACTGAACCGGAGAACTCACTTGCAGGACTAGAATCAACAAAGGATACTACAACATACCATTGATGTAGTAGGTGTTGATATACTTGATTGCAGACAGACTGACATCCGTGTTCTTGGCTCTTAATGCAATTTTCCAGAGATGATCGATGCCAGGCATCTACAAAAAAAAGAATCTTTTTTTTTAAGGAAAGGTAACATTTTATGTAAAGGGCCTGTCACACTGTCACGTTCTGGCATGAAGTTTGTACCGCGACCAAGAAAAATGACTAAAACGCGATGGGAACGCAGATGACGGTTTGGGGACTCATTGATACTATGTGAGGACTTCAGAGGAACTCCAAGGACTTCGCTCAACACCAAACTGCCACATTTGTTTTGAACATGCACAAAACAAACGCCGGGCCTTGGTGTTTTGACCAGAACACGGTAAGGACTCTGCGCAAACTCCATGCGAACGGCAGTGACGTACTGGCAACACGCAGGCCGATGGGAGTGACGTCGTGAGAACCCCACGGGCGTGCATGCATCATGACTGCACGTCTCCTCTGTCTCTCTTGCGTCTATGCCGTTCAAAATGTGAAGACCACTGGCTGCTGACGTCACATGTACGTTTTCAGGTCGCATCAAGCACGCGATAAGGACTCCACGAACGTCGTATGAACTTATTGGACGCCATGAGGACGCAGCGAGGACGCAGAGGACGCCGCGCAGACTTCTAATTGGTCTTCAATGGAACTAATAGAGAACGCCGCAAGGACGCTATAGAACGCCACACGGACGTCTTAGACTTTCGGTGGACTTCAAAAAGACGCATTGCAAGCCACTGGCGCCATGAATCCTGCGTCTTCATGGCGTTTTGTTACATTTTTAAGAATTTTAACAATGCAATATGAACACCATGCATGGACGTGACAGTGTGACAGGGCCTTAAACAAATTCAAAATTCGACAGCATGAAAATCTGCTTATGTTTCCCTATGCATATTTGGTATTTTTATAATCTTAAGAGTCAACATATTACAAGTCTGGCAGAGCTTAAAGCCCGAGTCCATCATTTGCAGCTATCCAAAAAAGTAACTGGCGTAATTATTGTTGAAAAACGTACTGGTTGAAAAATAGTAAGGGGACTAAACTCCCTGTGAAATTATCCTTTCTGGCAAGCTCTCATTTTGAAGAAATCAACGAAAGAAGGCATTTCCAACGGTGCGTCTTAAGAAGCACTGTAGGAAAATTTAAATTAGTAGTTCGTTTTGTTATTCGGCGCAGCGCGCACAAGCATTGGAACGACGCACAGGCGCGCGCGGTTGCTATAATTCGTCGGATCAGTGCGCGACATTGCGTAAAGCTGCAATTCAAAACAATTCGAAACATGATTTAGCAAATTTTGATTTGAAATTGAGATCCTAGAATGCTGTTTTTCTCGGAATATAAAGCTGAAGCTGAGCTGAAACTTCATCAAGTAAGTTGTTCGGTATCCTTCATTAGATTTTGAACACTTTTGTTGCTTCAAACGAACAAAATGCACTAATTACAAATGATGGACTATAGATTTAAATTGGGCACGTACTTCCACAATAGTTCTGGCTTAATACCAGATTACTGAACAACTGAAAATATTAAAAACTGCATGTATAATACAACAGAGAAAGTAGACCCATATACAATTCATATTCAGCCTACAGACTTAACAAAGAGCAGCCTGACAGAGGAATACACGTATACAAACAGTACCTCTACAGGTGGGCTATCATAGGATGATGAGCTGGCTAGTCTGGCTAAGCTACACAGCTGCTGGAACAGATTCAACCCTGTCATACTGATACTTTCTGGTTCTAGCTGAGGCATCTGTACAAAACATGATACAAACATGAAGTCTGATATTATGTAGGTATACTATTATAACTACATTTATTGAATGTTAACTATACCATCAGATACAACAATCTTGCTCATAAAATGTGTGTGAAGCATAAGGTTTCATACCACAACATGATCGTATCTTAGCGAAGGCAACCAAATGGATCATTTCAATAGTCCTCATTTCACCACTCAACCATACCTTGTTGAAGAATATATGTTTGAAGGTTTCCAAGCCCAATGCATGCTGGTCCTTGTTGCCGGCCTGGTTCAGAAACCAACTCAAAGCTTCATCACCACATTCTGTGTCCGTGGCCAGACATGTCCAGAGTGTGTCAACTTGGTCCAGCGTTAATCCTTTCAAGTAATATACATTCAGCATTAAATTTTTCATCTTAAACTTAACTGTATCTCACCCTTTGAAGTACACAAATTCAAAAATACATGATGTATCAAAAGCTGGTGATAGTACTTGCTGGATGAAACCTTTGGCTTCAAGACATTTGCATGTTGTGTGCTTAGAAATATTTGCACCTGCAACCTACCTACCTACCACAACACAAAAGTAGCAAAACTGCAAGGTAACAGATGCTAACTTTACTTGAGAAGGGTCATAAGTAAAATTCATTTTGACCCATCTCTAAGTGATTTCTCATCATTTTGTTCTTGAGGAATACCAAGATAAGATTCCAACATGAATGTTTCTTGGGGTGATTACGGTTAGAAATCATTGTCAAAAATTATAGCAAGACAAAAGCCAATCTAGTGTAAAATGCCAATAGGTTGGCCGAGCAAGGGGTCCAGAAGCTCGCAGCATGACCTTTTACTCTCAGGCTGTATTGTGGAGTGTGTGCATGAAGCGACATCACATCAAAGGGCCCTCATTTGTCAGGAACAGCATAGGACATCTCAAGTGTTGAAAACAATTGCACTTACCAAAATAATACACCAAAAACTTGGGGTCTTATTATTTTCATACAGTTCAGAGGAATGTATATTTGTACAAAATATGTGTCAGTGTGAAATTCATTTCATGGGCCTTTCAAAAGAAGGGATGCACTTTAATCTTGACACTATGCAATATAAACACAAATATCAGAAGTAGATTATTATCAAAGGAATATATTTAAGAACATTCACATTATGGAAAATTTTGCACAGAGTGCAATTTTGACACAACTATGATAGCCTGGTGAGGAGAAAATGAAGTCGAGGGAATATCAAGCTGAATCATTTATATCTCCAAGCCAAACAGCCTGACAAGCATGTAACACAATAGAAATCAATGTATCACCGGAAACTACAGCTTAAAGATTGAATCAAAGTTGCACTTTAACAGACTACAACATTCTTGGCATATTTGTTAATAAAGTTGGTCACTTACTGAAATGATCTGGTGAGCCCAAAGTTGTAAATACACAAGTCAGGAATTGCAGTCTTGCCTGAACCTCTGCTGTATGAGTATACCTAGTGAATAAGTAACATTCCTAACCAATAAGACATTTGATTTTGGTAGTTTGAATGTGTGAAAGTTTGACATTAATTAAATCACTTTCTAAATATAGAGAATACACACAGTGTGTCTTTTTTTTTTTATTCTAACTAGGACTGTGGTTTTCTACCAATAAACAGTTGAATAAATAAAAAGAAAAAATTACACTGATATTCAACAGTTGTAAATTAGTCCTATATATTTCTTTGTCACAAGGATGACTCTTGTCATTACAGTTAAAGCTAGTAGTGGGGCAGATAGGGGAGATATTTGGGGGAATTGTGCCTTTGATGATACAATCATGGAATTTTGCACACAGTCTTAGTTTGTCTTAAATCCAGAGTCCATCATTTGCAGCCATCCAAAAAGTAACTTGCGTAATTATTGTCGAAAAATGCAGCTGAAGCTGAGCTGAAACTTTATCAGATTGGTTGTTCAGCATCCTTCTTCAGATATTGAGCACTTTTGTTGCTTTAAACGAACAAAATGCACAAATTACAAATGATGGACTATACCTTTAAGAAAGATATTTGGCTATAGGGCCATCACACATTTCTCCTTTGAAAAACTATAGGTAGAATAACAGGAAATTTTCAAAATGGTTACCATTGCTTGTTATTCTACCTATATATTTTTCAAAAGACAAATCTGCGATGGCCCTACAGCCAAATATCTTTCTCATGACATACTCTGACTGTGTGCCAAAATGCCATGCTTGTCTCATCAAAGGCACAATCCCATCACCTATCTGCCATACTATAAGCTTTGCCACAGCTTCAGGCAATATTTCCAGTAAGTATTCATTACTATGTCAAAAACTTATTGATGAAATACAGAAATAGATATTTAAGAGCAATTTTCATACACACACAAAAGCAGCATTCTGTTGGATAATACTCACAGAGTTCTTTCCTGTTGAACACAGCTCCTAACCTGACTGGTGTAATGGACGAGATTATTAAAAAACAGGTCCATCATATGAAGCTCTTCCTCTGCCCACCTACAACGTTCAAAACAAGACCATGCTTACTCAAACATACCAATTCTGTGGCACACATCAAATATTTAACTAGAAAGCACTCAGAGAGCACAAACCTCCGCCAAGGCTAAATAATTCAATGCCATATTGTCAGTACACCAAAATATTATACTTGCATAAATGGTGAAGAATCCTTTAAAAAAAATCCTGGATCCAGACCCAGATCCAGATAACTTCCAAAATCTAATCGATTTGTACTTGTACCAAGGACCATCCCCTAAAAAAAATTTCATGCAAATCCGTTCATAACTTTTTGAGTTATCTTGGTAACAGAAAACCAATGCCGATGAAAATATAACCTCCTTGGTGGAGGTAATAATCATGTTAACAAAAAGGACCTAAGGCCAAACAAAAAAAATGGTGTGTTTACGGTAACGGCCTGAAAAAAAATCCAGGTAGGTAGATAGGGAAACAATTTTATTTTGTAATTTTTTTTTCCATTTCAGTTCTGCATGCCCATGCGTGTTCTTTCGCAAAAAAATTGTATAAAACCACTATTCAAGCATTGAAGATATTCAATCAGTACATTTCAATCCAAATTAATTTGTATCGTCGGCCAGGGTTCTCCCCAGGATTTTTTCAAACATGTGGGGGAAGATTTGGTGTGATTCAACAACCCGAAAATGTTTGAACTTTAGAAGCTCTCTGGTGCATTTTAGAGCAAATCTGGGGGTCTTTATCTTAAGATTTGTCCTTGAAATTCAGAGGAGATCTTGTAGGTCACTAATATTTTTGTAATTAAAGAAAAAAAAATCAAAATTATTAATTTAAAAAAATTAACATTTCACAACCTGTGTTTCATTGCTTCCTAAATTAAGGTGGAGAAAAAAACAACTTTTGCTTCCGATTACATGCCTTTCAAAATAGCGTCAGTAGGTCGAAAAATTATTTCGCCAATTTTTTGAGGGTGCTGATTAATGGAGCATCATTCGTACTAATCATAGAGCAAGGAATCATGTTTATTTTGTGCCTGGACTATTTTCATTTGTGCCACGAAAGTTATCAAGACTGGCTATCAAAAGTGATTAAAACTTGCCTCACCTAATTAAAAATATATTTGAGGTCGGTGATTCCACTTTATGCTTAACATACATCACGGCAGCTGGCACCACCAACATTCCGCCTGGCTGGCCGAACATTGCGCAGTGCTCACGGCCCACGTGGCCGAAAATCTTGCACTACTGCAGAAACACGCTACAATGTTTCGCCACAAGTTCGAGCTTTGCAATCTCGTCATTTTAATGGAAAACACATACACAGAAAGTAAAGATCACGTTCTGTGAATTAATTCGCAGAAATTCTCTTTCTCCAGCAATGTTTGTTTGGTAATATTTTTACGATCCAACTTCGGCCCACTACATTATCATGCTGTATGATACGAAGTATGGACCGGAGAGAGGCAGTAGTCACTGGTTCCGGTCCTTCATCATAGCATTGATTCCGTTAGCTGGCGAAGGGAACCAGTGTACCATGCTGTATGTTAGCTGGGTGCTGCTGGTGGTCGGCAGAACACATCATCGTGTGCATTTTGATCACACATGCATCGGAAAAACAGGATTTTGGTCAAGATTTTGAAATAATGGCGTATGTAACGATCAAATTGTGCATTTTAATGGCGTGTATGATCATTATATTGTGCGTATCAGGGGCTAAAAAATGTGATCGGCATTTTTTTGTCGGCGTATCGGGCCGGCCGCAATTCCAGCGTATCGGGCCGATACGCAGTACGCACGTTTGTACGTGGGGAGAACCATGCCGTCTGTCGGCCAGCCAATAGTACCCCGATGCGTTTGTGCAAAAATAATCGTACTTCGTAGTTTGAGAATTCAAGTTTTGAGATCGTCGCGATTTTCGCACGTTTAACACAGGTATGTTTGTGTCAAATCATGGTCAGATTCAAGTGTGGAAAATGTTTTTTGTTCGTGGCAAATAATTAAAAGTACTTGAAATGTTTGAAATTTGTCAATTATCAACCTTCAAAATGGCAATAAAAAGTTTGAGGTCGGCAATTTGGCCGAAAAAATTCCAGGTCGGTCGGGTTACTGTATTAACACACCATTTTTTTGTTTGGCCTAAGACGACAAAAAACCTGCAAACATCAGTAAGCACAGCAATAGAATTCCAAATGACATCCAACATCAAACGCAATTTTCAGGATCAGTTACACATTAAAATTTGTGTAATGTTAGGTACATTCTTATTATGTTTCAAAAATTTGGCCGACATAAGCCCAAAATTCTTTGCTTTCAAGAAATTTTACAGAAAATGGTTGTAAAGTTAACATTTTTCATCTACCATCATATTTTATCATGCTCTGAACATTTCTCTTATCATTGACTTTTCATTTTGAAAACCTGACCATCTGTATCTACAAGTTTACAAGAATTGTGTACGAAAGTCAAGTCCACTATGCAGGTTGTCCTTAAAAATTAAGTATGCAAAAGCATTAAATACATTCACCCTATTTTACCGTCATAAATACCAGTGCACACAATGTGACTTGGCACAACTTTAACTTTTACATGTGGACAACTACATGTCCGTGACACTGGAATTGTCCATGTGCCCTATGTGATGGCAACTCATGCCAATCCAAACCTATGTCAATTTGTAAGCTACACATACTTCACTTTGCACATCTGGTTTTTTTTTTAAGACAATGACAATTTCTCATTGAATTTTTACCACTTGTTAACACGCCATACACTTACATGGTTATCCAATGGGTATTGTAATTGTTGCGATATTGCTGAAAGGACCCAAACAGCTTTGGCAAGAGACGTAGAGAAACCACTTCAGACCTGGGCATATCACAGAAGAAAACATATCACAATTCAGAGAGGCAGTAACTTTTAAGCCAATAATTATTATGTTTTGAACCAGTGGCTCATATTTCTAGAGTTATTAGAGCAGTTGTGGCACCTTAGAAACAGCTACTTTTTATACTCTAAAGAACTGAACGTACCAACTTTCCTAAATCTAACATTATAGAACCCATCATTGTTGCATACCAAATCAACTACATGTATTAATGTTTTCTCCTACTCAGATTTACTGTAAAACAATGTTTTGGTCAGAGATCAATAATTATCCTTTAACTGAATTACCACAATTTGCTAGAACTCAGAATTATTCAAGAAACTGAAATCATTATAAATCAAGCATTTTCTCTCCCTACCGTACTTGTAGTATTAGCATGTTTGCCTACAGTTTAAGAGAGCCTGACAGACAGGCGAAAAATCACTTTCCATGGTTGACTGTGATTAGTACTCCCCTAAGCTAGCTCATTGCTTGAATGATGAGGACTTCTGTACAACTATGGAGTAAATCATTGCTTCAGTTCACACACATGTATACATGTACGACTTCATCCTCACTGGCTCTTTGGGAGGACTGATAATACACTTTTGAATACAATAAGAGATGTAAATCCACTTGTGTTTCCATCTTTAACCTGAATTTCAACAAAGACAGTCTTCAAGATCTGATTACCTGTTGTTTTTCAGGTTTTCTAAGCAGCCTTCCACGAATTTCATGCGAATTTCCCGTTCTGGAAACCAGCATACGAGAGAACAAAGAAGTTTTTCAGTTTCAGCTGCAAGTCCCTCGCTCAGATGGATCTGAAAAGCAGCAACACAATGCAGGAAATTACTTTCAAATTGTGTAAGAATTCAACCTGATGCAGTCAGGCTTATAGTCTCCATGGAAACTAATCATAATACACAGGTGTGCACAGTGTATTTGCTGTATATTTGCTGTACATTTAGCAACAAATCTCACTTTATCATAATATAAAATATCCCTTCCGCGGTGCGCCCGCACAAAGGACAGGTTCTGTCATTCAATACATTGACAGGTCTACTCATGCATATTACAGAAGAACAAAGTCCTGTTCTCAGATGTGACATCAGCAAGTGGTCTATTGAACATTTCATCAAGAAAAGTGCCGTAATTTGCGGAATATAAGCAGTGGCTTATAGGTTGATTTTGCCCATGAAAATGGTTTAATGCGGCTTATACACAGGGCGGCTTATACGCCGAGCCTTGAAGAATACAAATGAGATTCAAATGTGTATTTAATGTTCTGGTATGAGAAAAGATCTGTGCAGTACATGTACGGTAGCAAAAGTGCGGCCGGTGTAGCGTGAATATCCGACTCCATGAAATATGGACTCGCTGGTAGTATTGCGCATGCTTAAGTACGATAATATGCTATTTTTAAGATCATAATAGGAGAGTGACCTCACACAATTAACCAATAATGGGGAAAAGGAGTCGGATTTTCATAGGAGTCGGATTTTCATATGACACCGGCCGTGCTGGATTGTGAGTGAAAGCTGTCTTTGATGGTGACCAGACCATACCTTCACATTGATGTGACATTACTAGACAACTGTGCTGCATGCATGCCCTGCCCCATGCACCACACACACTTGTGGACCACACCATTTGTGGTAATAAAGGGGTGTACTTTCTTGGGAACATTAATTACCAATATTTCCGCTGTTTAAAAAATACAGACAACTAATACTTTTTATGAAGTCCGAAACATTTCTTTATTCGACCAGCAGTTGTTCAATGTCGCAATATAATTTTTTTCTGGAAATGTATTCAAGAAACGATGTAAAACTCAAAACAAGGGCTAAATCACCCCTTACGAAATTAATGGATTCGTCCATAAAAATGTCTGCATCGTGTTGACTGTTTTCGAAGAAAGTCACAATCTAAAACTTGAATTTTTGACTTAACTACTCGTTAGTAATCACAACAATTTGATAAGTTTTGTTGTAAAAAAGGACCTGTTTATTCTCAGGACAAAACCAATCAGCATCTATTGTCACAAAGCAAGATTTGTAGTGCTCCAGTCAGACGACACATGGTATGTTGCATACTCTCTCAAGTGCTGCGGGAAAATGTTGTCATTCGCCGGTGCAGGCTGCCGGGCCATGCGCTAATTTTAAAGGCCGGCCGTGCCAGCCGGCAGCAATTTCCGGTGTTTTATTTCTCATCGTCAATTTCCATATTTTTTTAAGAGTATCTACCATAAATGTTTTGCTATAAACTTTTGTGGCCCTTTTTATAGCTTTCATAGTGTAAATGGAACTGGTCCAGAGCTTTTTGACTTTAGAATTTGGAGGCCTTACAAAATTGAAACCGCTGCGGTCGGTGCGGCTTATACGCCGGTGCGGCTATTAATTACGCCGACTTCAAATCTTTATTTGCAGATTTTTGCATGCTGCGGCTTATACTCCGCGCGGCCTATATTCCAAAAATTACGGAATGACAAATCAAGGTTTTTTAAAAATAAAGTTAAATTTGCATACGCCCTCCCCTTAACCCTAACTCCCTGGGTCGATTTACTAGGAACCTTCCTCATCCTTGCAAATCCCAACACCATATGGTAAACTATGCACATAAACAGTTGGATTCTGTTTATTTGTGGTATGTCTAAATCCCACCTAAAGCAAAGTCAGTTTACTAGTGCAGTACTCATCCCAACACATTCCAACAAACCCTGCTGTCGGAGTTTGGCTGGTTGGGGATCGTTAGGGTTAAGGAAGGTTTTTTCATGTACATGTTCATGCACATTGCACACGATCACGAGCTACACATTCACAGCTCAACTTTGAAACTTTTGACAAAAATCCTTTTTGAGCGACGGCTTTACTTCCATCAGGACATTTACCTTATTTCTACATTTTCCAAATTGCATTTTTTTTTTAATGTTGGCATACATGTATAATGTTCATCTGGAATATGTTCATACCAGGCTGTTGAACAATAAAAGGTTTGTTCATACCAGGCTGTTCATACCAATATGTTCATACCAGGCTGTTGAACAATAAAAGGTTTAATGCACAGAAATAGATCGTCCACATACATGTACATGTAATCTACATTATGCAAGTTGTCGGACCACAGATATTTCCAATTAACATGTATATTGACGTTGCTATTTTATCAAAATGAGTGAATTCATACCTGCTTGGAACTTAAAGAAAACTGTTCTGTATTTTTGGCAGAAATAATCAGCCTTGGTCATGTTGTTTTCTGTTGCCCCTATTGTTTTAGTGGTCTGACCGTGCACAACAAAGTGGCAAAGATTTCTTTTCCATTTAATTTTTTTCATATCAAAAGTTTTAAGTTTTCAACATCATTATTAGATATGACATTGCCGATATCTATGTCACATTCACACATCAATTTATAAAGTAATATCGAAATAGAGACAGAGCCTACATTTATAAATGTTTAAGAGCAAATGTGAGCCTCCTTACAGCATTTTCATCCTGCACTTGGTCCCAAAGCAATGTGTGGCCTTTCTTGCATACATCATCAAAGTTGAAATCTACAAATGGGGTTGCAAGATCCTCTTTCTCAGCATGATGAGAGCATGTACCTGTTATATGGACAAAACAATCAAGACAGGTTATCATCTCCCCTGAAAAGGCATTGCAGCTGATCTTCCTGGAATGTTTTATGTGAAACAAAATGAAGTCTGACTAATTATCAAATGCTGCCAAATGTATTAACCCTAACCCCCTACTGTACTGGACCACGTCTGCCAGAAATCATCAATCACACTGCTTCCAATGCATGCTTTGCTTTAGGCCTCCAGGCCCAAGTCTATCATACTCCATCAATATTTAGTCAAACCAGGCCTGCAGGACCAAGTCCCCAAAATCCACCCAAATGGCGGGATGGATTTTGATGGAGTTGGGGAGGTTAGGGTTAATCAAGGTAACTTGTAAAATTATTCATCACAGAAAGACAATGTGACTTTAAAGGAAAAGAAAGTATGTTTCTGAACACAGGTGCTTACTAGAGAGACGACTGCGATAGACAGGGCTAATATCTGGCAATTGATGATGTCTATGGCGATGTGTATGTTGGTGATGGTGTATGGAGCTTAGATGAGCACTCAGCTGAACTAGTTCATCTTCACAGGCTGAATCCTCCTCTTCCTCTTCCCCATCAAAATCTGCCATGTTCTTGTCAGATTTGGCACTGGCCTGAGAGCTACTGCAGGAGCCTTCCTCCTCAGCACTAATCAGTTCATCCATGATATTGCTGTGGGATAACAACAAATCTCATCAAGAAGCAACTCATGCATTTAAATTCAAAATATTGAATTAAATTTGTGATGGAGATTACACTCATTCTGTTTTGTTTTCCGTTGACCATGTATAGCAAAACTTTAAATTTCAAAAGTCCAGAAGTATTTCACATCCAGAAATGATACCCAATGTCAATTTTTTGGCCCCAAACATTTTGTTCCATCAAAGTTATCAAAACTGGCCTAATATAATACCAAAAAAACTAAAAAAAAGAAAAAGTATTACAGGCTGATGATATGGGCTAAAAACGAAGACAAACTCAAGTCATGAACGTACATCATGACATGCATGACTTACAATGCAAGTCATGTAGGGAAAATGGCCAACACCATCAACAGTACACAATATCTGCATGCGTGACCTCACATGCATGTGGACCAGCCACCACATGCCTGTATGGGCGGCAGCCATGCAGAAAGAACACATCATTACAATAATAGAAGTGAGAGGGATTAACTTGCAGCAATATTAACTATAATAAATTTTTCCCACAATGTTTGCAAGACCTTTTTTTTTACGTTGTCCAATTGGACCATGTACATACATTTAGTATCAACCTCGTTGCCTTCATGGGGGGTCCATTGCTGTAGACTGGTTCCCAATACTTACATTATTTTTCTTAATATTTGGTTGGAACCATTCTACCAGCACTGTATGCCTCATGTGCTGTCACCATGGCTATCAAAGGAAAACAAGCTGACCACATTTGGAATAAAAACCAAGCAGGCCTTTTGGTAATGATCCCAATAAAGCATTTTGCTGCCATATTATGGAAAATGGGATATCTGGATTGAAATTTAAGAATACGAGATGACTCTAATGGCTCAATGTCTCACCTTTGCACAGTGTGTCTGTGTGGCAAGTACCTTCTGCAGTCATATACTTCAGTTTCAAGGCCTCTATTCCTCACATAATAATCCTCAGCTTCTCTGGCTTCTTGAGGAAGCTGTCTATGGTCTGATTTAGGAGACGGTGGGATCACTCCTTCATGATGAGTCTGAGTCCTTCCAAGCTCCTTAGCATCTTCTGTCTCTTTCTGACCTTGCACTTCCTCCTGTCCGTCATCCTGTACCTTCTCTTCCAGATTTCCCACCAGAAGCTGCTTCTTTATCCGTTGCTGCGGCCGCACTGTAGCTTGAAAAAAGTGTCTATGCTGGATTCCTTCACTCTCCTCTGATGATGCACTGTCACTAATGTCCCCACCCTGAAGGCACTGGCGTAACTGGCTCTGATGTTCAAGCAAGGTGGATCGGTGCCTATCAGAGCAGCAGGAATGCCTAATTCCTGACTTTTCCTCGTCTTCGTCCTCTTCACTCTGCATTTCTGCATTACTTTCCTCACTGACATCTTCATACTCACTTCCAAGTTGTGTACCATGCTCCTCACTCTCTTCAGTGACATCACTATCACTGTCTGAGTTCTCTGGACTTGTCACCATGGCCTCATTCTCTGAATCAATATTATCCGAGTCATGTTCTGTTACTGAACTTTCTGATCCATCTTCAGCTAGTCTTGGTTTCAGCAGCCTTTTGCGTCGATGAATGGCTACTGCATGGATTGTTTTCTGTGAATGGGTTCCAGATGTGGGTTCATCACTGATTTCTTGCCTTGGTTTCCCTTCATGTGTGTCTGATTCTTTCTTAGTCGTGCGATGAGGTTCAACCTTGTTGGCATCACCCTGAAAAATATAATTCATAAATACCTAAGGCAGTTTACCCATTCCTATTGGTCAAGAGCCCGTCACGTGGCTAGTTTACGGTTGATAAACACCAGCTGGCTGGCCTTAAACACTTTTCCAGAGTCACATGAAATTTTGGACTCCTATGAAATCCGGTGCCAATACCGTTTTATTGGTTGAACGTTCACAATCCTCACGTAGGCATGCGCAATACTACCTGTGAGTCAGTATTTCAAAGTCCTAAATTTGAACTGCACCAGCACAAATGCGTTCTGTGCCACATCATGTAGTACGCGCAACGTGTGCGCCAATCTCCATATAAGGAGTTGTTTACCTCTTGATTTTTGATTTTTTGACCGTAAAGGTATTTATGAATGGGAATAAATATGTCCTTGGTTCGTATTAAACACTATGTTTAAGACCGGTGGGAGTCTGGATGCTGGTAATTAATCACCACCCAGACTCCAACCGGTCTTAAACATAGTGTTTTAAACCGGCCAAGCACACATTTATTCCCTTATTTAAGACTCAAAATATATCAAGACCAGGCCAACAATAAATGTTGTTCATTCAAAAAAAATATTAGTGTGTGTATATGAAATGGGAGGTAAACTAGTCAAGACCTTTATCAAGGAACAACCAGAAGCTCAAGGCTGCCAGCCCAATTGGCAATCACATTCTTTGGACTGACATTACTCACATATTTGCCATTACTATTCATCCCTGTTGTTGTTGAAAAACTATCAGCGAGGTAAGGCCAAATAAAAAAACAAACATGTTTAGCGTCCTGCCATTTTTTCTTTTTCTTTTTCCCTCTCCAAAATGGCCACCCGACCGGGCTATTTTTCAAGATGGCTGCCAGCTTTTTTTTAAAATGGCCGCCACTTGGACTCAGGAATGACATACCAGCTTTATATGGGCTAGATGCAACAGACAAAGAGGCCAAAATGATGTCACTGTTTAAAATTTATCATTTTTTTCGTTTTTTTTAAAGGAGGCGGCTTCCAAAAGGAGGTGGGCGGGGACGCTAAACATGTTTGTTTTTTTATTTGGCCTAAAAAGAGCTGAAGTATAGATCACATTTGTAGTTACACTTTCAAAATCCCATATCGGATAATGATCTTCTGATGACTAGCACAAACAATTTCAATGTTTGTAAAATGTATTGATACTTCCCAGTATTAACATTTCTGCCAAGAACAGATCAACTACAATGTGAAACTGTGACAATTAAAGGCAAAGTATGCTGAATTTAAGTCTTCCGTATTATTGTTATTAAAGATAGTTTATCAGAAATTGTATTTTGGTCAGCATTGGGATCTAGCCTACCTCTTGATTACGACTGCAGTTTGATGGCTGATCTTCTGTTACACTTGGTGTAGTTTCCTCAGCGTCATCATTTTCTTCCTCAAGCTCATAGATCTCAACCATGCGGCTGTTATTACTATTCATTACACCAAGCTGACCTAGGGCAAAAACATTCCACTCAAAATTAACTCAATAATAGAAAATCAGGGTATAAAAAAAATGATTTTAATCCCTCTGTACATTAAAACTGCTTGCATAATTGTTTATCTTCCATACAAAAATACACAGTTGTGCCTTTCTTAATGTCATAAAAAGTTGTTAAGTTCATGACTATTTCAAAGTTCATGACTATTTCATTGATCTGACCTGACAATCATATTTAACTTCAAGGACGGAAATGCACTGCTTACTTAAAATGACTGACGAAATGGCCCATAAGCTTTATTGGTAAACACATAAACTGACCAATTGACTGAATGTTACCTTTATCTGGGCCCATTTCTAGACTGCTCCTCAATAGAGGAAACTCATGTTGGGAGTGTCTAACATCTGGCCTCAGAAGAGTAGTGGCACCCACTGCACTACTGGACAGTGCACTTGTCCATATACATTTGGTTATCACCTGAGACAAGTACAAGGTCTGGAAAAAAAAATCACATCTAACATTAATGTCCAGTGCATAAACCCTTCACAGTACTTCCACAAGATTATACTTGCACATCTCTTGGGGACACTACTGAGAGTATTTACATCTGTTACCAGCCACTTCCAGCTAGGATATATGAAATTAAATGCAGTAAATATGTGAAGTGAAACCCAGCCTTTTAATCCCTTATGGATGTCAGTTGGTTTCTGCTCCAGGGCCTGACAAATTTGACAAGTGAAAGACGGCCAAATGCACAAAACGATTGCAATAACACATTGCAATATTATACATGTGTACATATATTGTATGTCTACTTTGAACTTAAAATTCATACATTCGTGTATCAAGCTACATTTAGCATGGTGATTGCCCTGCAGCATTGCTTACACAAATTGCCTGTGAAGGGATGGAAAGCCTGAATTTGTTTCTCCAAAACATGAGAAAGCCTGAATTCAGGCTATAGCCTGAAAACTGGCATCCTTGCGGGGCCTTAACAATTAAGCAAGCCCATCCCACCTGTTCAGTGTGTTCTGAAGGGTGTAACCGTGACACCAGTTTCAGCAGATGGAAGAGTGGGCCAGCTTCAAGATGCTTGATCAGATGAGGGAAGAGATCATGAACATAGCGGCCAGTGTGCTTGAGTTGAGTAGCTGCCCAGATGACATCAATGTGTTTAGTAGTTAAGGCACCCTCAGCTGCCAGGAAGTTCAGTATGATCTGGCACTGCTTGATGATCTTTTTTAACATCAAAATATTGAAAGGTATTTATAAAAAGTATTACAATAAACATATTTTAATGTTCCATAATCCATTAAAGACAGCAAGACAGGAAATTCAGAGTTTCCATCACCCATTCAAATGTGAGGCAGCCCATTCAAATGTGAGGTGTTTACATAGATGATCTGATACACCGTACCCTCTGGAGACGTGTGTACAATAGGGAACAAAAGATTGTATACGTCTCCACAGGGCAATTTCTATAAATAAATATTTATCCACAAGGTTTTCACGAAATAGATATATGGATTTTTCTCAAAAACTAGGAATTTCCAAGCTATGTTGATCTGTCGCAAGTGGAAAAGTTTTAGAAAAGGGATATCAAGTTCAAATTTCAGCCACTTAAAGTACACTTTCAAACTCGAAAACTTTACCACACGAGAACAAAGGAGGACACACACATGCAACATCATCGGTGAATCGAGGACAGAAACCGAATCGAGGACTCCTCGGTTGGAAAACGTGTACAAAACCAATGAGAGCTGTTGCGAAAAAATTGACCCCCCATTGTCCCTTATCCTCATTCCTTTGTTTGTACTTTAACTTTTTAGCAATAGCTCTCATTGGTTTTGTACACAAATTTTAATCTTGGACGTTCGGTCAATCGTGGACGTATTGTGAAGGATAACAAGATCATTGTGGGATGCAAGCACATGGAGTAACAATAGGGATGATAGCCCCTAAGTGTTTAAAAATCAATCTGCCCCATAAGGAAAATGCTATGGAGGTTGAGATTTCAATAGAAATAGAGAGGAACAAAAGAAGGGAACAATGATCTTCCCAAACAAGTCAGTCATTGTCTAAATGTACCCAACAAACAAAAGAAATTCTACAGAAGAGGGATAAAAGGGGCCAAGCAGGCATCTCGCCCAGCAAATCTGAAATGCCTTGTATTTCAAAAGAGGGAAATGTATGCATTTTTCAATAAATGCAAATACATTTTCAGGTGAAAAATAAATCTCTGATCGAACTAACCAGCTTTCAATGTGGCTTATTTGATGGTTATAAATAAAAAAAGCCATCAAATATTCCTTTTTATGATTTAAAAAAAAAATTTTTTAATTTGTTTTGCCATTTGAATTATTCATCGACATCATTGTTTCTTAGTGTTTTCTTGCTTACTTTAAATAAAAATGAAGTACATGTATTCATGAATGCATAACACACTGCAAAAATATAACCTTGTGTGTGTCTTACAGCTACAGCCGAGATGAAAAAACTGCACACATTTCTTATGGCCTTCTATTATTAAAATCAAGAGGATTATCCGAAAGGCAGACAGGTTTCATATATTGGCTTTACCTCAAGATGCATGTTTGGTCCAAATAGATGCTCTACTACTTCTTTCTCCAGCAGCCAGGCAGTAAGTTGGGATCCAACACTGCAATAAATGATGTGTTTAATAATATGATGGACTTGAAACACATGGACTAGTACAAAAAGTCTGACGTAGAAATTTGTAATAAAACAGGAACTTAATATCAACGCAAACTGCATTCCATGTTGATTGCTTACAAGCAAAGCACCCTTTTATTTCTGAACATTTGCTTCCACGCTGCTCTTTACTTTACATCACTTATTTGCCAGATGGTACAGATCAGCAACTAGCTTGTGAATGTCAATGGGTACCATGATGTAGGTCACACAGATGCTACAATGGTATTGTGTAGTCTGTTTTGTGGGCCGTGTGGAAAGAAGGGTTAGTCTTACACATAAGTGGTACTCCTCCCAACCCTCATCTCCTTCAAATCTAACCTTCAACCCCCCCCCCAAAAAAAGGGGGAGGGATCAGAAAATGTCTTACTTACTTGTCTATGTCTGCCACTGATTCGTTATTGCAAACTTCATTGAACATGTGAATCTGGCTCTGAGAAAAGGATGACGATTAAAGCAGATGTTATTCATAGAGCTGTTTCTTCCTGATGTTTGTGTGAAATTAAAGATTTGTATCGTGTAAACTCCTACAAACAATGCGTTAGTTATTACACTGATGTTTTAAATTGTAATTTACAGCTTCGTTATAATGTACAAGGATAAAATAAAAGTAATGGAGATGCAACTCAATGTTGTCAATGACTTTAATATACAAATACAGGGCGAGTCAAAAAACTGCAATGATGCAAAGGAGCCATCTCTTTTTTTCAAAACCGAGTTGAAGTTTTGAACATTTTAAACGTTGTAAGAATGTCATTTTCATTAGTAACCTTGTGTGAAAAAAATGAAGTTAATGTCAATTACTGTTTGCCTTTTGTGAACCTTTTTACTGCGGTACCCAAGGTACGTTTTTGTCCATGAAGCATCAGAATTTGGCATAAGAGCGGTCACAGAAAAGACATTATAGACAACACAGATTTAAAACTGACTGAACCTTAGCTCAAGCTTTATTTATCTGTTTCACTTCTTTATGTTTATGCAAAGTTTCTCTGGGCTATACTATAGTTACTGTGTCCTTGGCAATCCCGCAAGGCAATGCATGTCTCAGCTGTATAACCTCATGGAAAGAATGGCTCTGGAGGACACATTTTGTGGTTTTATGCAAGTTTTAGATACCTCGTGGACTAAAATGTAAATCGGGCACCGCAGTAAAAAGGTTCACAAAAGACCAACGGTAAATGCAATTAACTTCATTTTTCCCCCACAAAGTTACTAATGAATATGTCATTTAAAAAGTTCAACACCTCAACTTGGTTTTGAAAAAAGGATGGCTCCTTTGCATCATTGCAGTTTTTTTTACTCACCCTGTACAACCTAGATACATAATAAAAATGTACCTAAGACTTTTCCCATGTTGTATGTGTACTCTAATCAGACTAAATTACCGTGATTTGACTCAGTCCAGCTAGCCTCATGGTCAATGTAGATGACATGAAGTACTTGAGAGCTAACTCTAGACTGTCCCTATCAAAGGATAACGGTGCTTCCATGGGCTCTTTGATAGCACTCCACATCATATCAGCCATGCTGCGAGCACTGGCACGTCGTAATTCCTTGTCTGGCAGCCGGCACAGGTATCTGTTGTGGACATACCAAGAATGCATGAGAACTAAGGATACTCTTCATTAGGCCAAAGAAAAATTAAACTTTGTCTTTTGGGCTAAATAAAGTATAAACATGCGCCAACTGAGATTTTTCTTGTTTGTTTAAAGGGGAAAAAAGAAATGGTTGTTAACAATGTTATTCTTTTTAATTAATTACACTACACATAAATAGTTTGAAAGGAGAACAAAAAGTGCTGTAGGTGAACCATCAAACCAAACTAAAATATACAGAACATGGGACTTCCAAGCCGAGCCAAACCAAACCAAATTCAGTTGTTCAGTTTAGCATGTTCAGCACACGCTGACTTATTGCTCTTAATACATTTGATGACACTATAATACAATGTTTGGGGCAAGATGGTTACCTGTTCCCTTATCTTTTGATGTCCGGGGGAAAAAATGGGGCTTCTGTTAGTGCACATATTAGGTATAGTGACAGTATAATTCATTACTACTGGTAATTGTCATTTCTTCACTAAATAGTGCAGATTTTTCAGGTTTCATTATACCAAGTACATCTGTATCAAATAAGGGCTCACAAACCATTGAGTTTGTGACAGATCAACCCATCTGAACAGTGCAAGATGTTTTGCAGATATGTACAAAAACCAGACAGGAAAAATCCATCAAGGAAAACTATCATGCGCTGTATGACAAACGTTTAACCAATCCAAGACAACACCGAAGGAATTGCACAGATTTCACATTCAGATCAAGAACAATCACAAATGTGTGTTTGGCCCAAAACAAATTCAGCTTGCTGTAAATATTTCAGCATCTGGACAAGGGCTTCAAAGATAGAATGCACATTCAAAGAGAACAATCCTTGTGAAAGCTTGCAGCCTAGTAGCAGTCTGGGTCAGCATCTACAGACAGAGGGTCTACAACTGGGTAATGCTTACTAACCAATAACAGGTTAGAAAGAAGTTGTATTCCTATAGTAATTGCTTTGATGTTCCAAAAACAAATGTCCAAACATGGCAAACCCTAACCAACCTAAAGGCCTAAGGATAGCGCTGAAAGCAAACCCTCTCACTTAAATGTAACCTGACCGTTAGATTTCGAAATTCATATCTGATACTGGTGATCCAAAAAAGAAAATCAGACTTAGTACATTTTGCCTTTATATTCCACGCATAAAGTTTCCTGACAGCAAAATAATATGCAGCATTCTTAATCAGTAGCATTCAACAAATTAGCAAATATGGAGGAATACTAATCGACAAAGAAAATTTTGTAGTATACAAAAAATTGTCATTTAGTCATCAAATATTAAAGCCTTCCATACAGGTACAGGCATGGCATTGTTAATGAATGGTTCAATTTAACATATAGGCCTACATATGTACACGTTAAATGAAAATCAATTCAGTCAAGGGATTCCAAAGAACTGAAATTGATTTCTTGTCAGTTTGAACTCCCCAAATGATATTTTATAAATGAGTTTGATGGTTTAAGTGAGTCAGCAAACACATGTGCATGTGTTGCTTAATCAAGTCTCAAAATTCCACCCATTTATTATCTGAAGTTAACACTACTGAATGAACAAAACAGGATGAGCAAGCTGAGACAGCCTACCTTATAACATGTGTTCTCAATGGGGCAACAAACTGCATGACAGCATGGAGATGTAACCACAGGCGAAGCTGTTAAAAAAATTTGGTATTATTGACACACATGTATTTATTCCAGGTTAGGGATAATATACCAAATAGACCATATATCTGGTTATCAAAGCCATAAATTATGCATTCTGATATATCATACAATAAATTGTGAACTAACTTACATTTGCCACAATGGCAATGATTGCATGGGCAAGAGAGAACGGTAGAGAGTCAGGGGTTGCTGCCTCAAAGCACTGACGAATGACTGCCAGACCATTACTATCACAGAAAAAGCAGACATTTCGCAGTAGGTGGATAGGTACGTCAAGATCCTGAATTGAGTCAATAAAAAGAGAATGTCCAATTTAAAAATGTATTTTGTATCACATTTGTACATCACAAAAATACTCTACATCACAATTTTGACCCATGAGTGTTGTATTATAAAGGAAAAAGAGGCAAGCTGCCCCACACTTTACTGCCCCACAATATACTGACTGTGCTCTTCAACCAATTCTATTTTTGCTCTAAATGAATCTCGACCTTATACATGGTTTATTGTTACACAAAAACTTTTTGGGGGGTTCTTTTTTGTTCTTTTGGGGTTTCTGCAACCCTCTGAAAACACCTTTAAGTTTTGCTTACTGTATCGCACAACCATATCGGCCCTGTGAGTAGATATTTGTACCTGTCCCCACACTATCCATTCTAAGAGGAGGGTTTGAACCAGTCTACCCTGTGAAACACTATTTTTGTCAAATTTGCCAGAATGCATACAACTCAAAATTTGTGAGGCAATTATACTTATATATGCACTTCATAACTAAATGGAAGCCATAACTTTTGTATTGGTAAAAAAATACCAATTTAGAAACATTATCTATTCTGGGGGTGAAATAGCACAGAAACTGCATTTGAGATTAACCCTAACCCTCCTCCAACCTCCAAAATCCTCCAGATGGTTTTGGAGGATTTTGATGGATTGAGGCTGAATGGCAAGAAAGTGTCGGTTGATTTGGGCAATGCGTTGTGTCAAGTTCGTAAGCTGTACCCAGCAGTTTATGTTCAGTTATGCATAATAGAGACCTGTAAATATTATGCTCAATATCATCCGCACTGCTTCTGAATGTTGTCAGCATTACCTCAACCTATTAACAGTGACTGTTAATTGGGAATTGGTCACCCCTCCACTAAACAACTTCAAGAAATAACTGATGATCTTGGAGGATTGAGGCTGAATCCAATTGTTACAAATGTGCAAGGTGGCAATTGGAGGATTTTGCAGGATTGAGGAAAGCCTTTCGCCAAGTCCACCGTGGCTTAACTTGCTGGCATTAGACAAGCGATTGGAGCGCAAGACCAAACACGCGCAGCTGTAAGCCACGATTGCTTTGGCGAAAGGCTAGATTAAGGATGGTTCCTAGCCACAAACGCCTAGGGGGTTAGGGTTAAGAGTAAGACATTAGATTGGAAGGTTTGCAACAAATTCTATTTGAAAATATAAGAACATCCAACAAAATTCCTTAATTAATGGGCATGTTATTTTACATATATAACATGTCATTTTGTTAAATGTCTTGACACTGAATTGCAAAAACGGATGTCAAACATGTTTGTTGAATATCTGGGTTTGATCGGGCAATTATATTTGTGCACTGCAACGTGGTACCTTTTTTAAAAGGCAAAAAACGGTATCAGTGAAAAGCCATTTAATTATGCTTCTGGGGTTTTTAATTCAATTAGAAAATAATGCAGTTTGAAATTTTATATTGAAGAAGCTACATGTAGGCTTAGCACAAATCCTGCAATGTTTTGAATGGTGGTTTAAAAACATTCATTTCACAGGCTATCAACCAATACGAATAGTTAAACAGTCTAAGGTATTTTGAATGCCGTGTTAAAGTAAGTTATGCTATTTGTTAACTTACGTTCATGTCACAGTAATTGCCTAAGGCCTCTGCCTCCTGACAAGATGTTTCCTGCTGAGGAAAAAAACAACAGGAAAAGAGAAGTTAAAGTACATCCTACATGTAAATGCCCTGCCTGCTCTCAAAATTTAGTCAACTATTATGATGTAACGAAGGACATTGAGATGATGCAGATGAAAGAGCAAGAGGAAACAAACAATGTCTTTGGATAAAGATAATCTTTAGAAGCTTACATGGTACATGTATTACATGGTATCAAATTTAATACACATGTATGCATACATGCATGAACAAGCAACTGTTGTAGGCAAAACACTACATGTACATAACAGTATTCAGAAGGAATCGCCTGATTATACCACAAGAAGACTTTCTACATTTCTCTGATTATGAAACAAAATATGAATGAGACAGAGATACATGTACATATACATGGGAGGAATCTTACCTCTGCTAAGCTATGATAATACTGCTTGTGTGCTGCATACATGGGGAAATTCATTTGGAACACTTTGGCCACAAACTGAAGTAACTTTTCTTCCTCCTCTAAATTCCAGACCTCGGCACATGTCTCCTTGTTTTCAACGTTTCCTTTTTCCTCCTCTTCTTCCTTCTTTGTTGGGTTTGCCTCGTCATCGAAGATCTGGTCTTGTTTGTTTATTCTTGAAGCACTTTCGTTGTTTGTACTACTGTTTGCATCTGTTGACACTACAGAATGGTCTTGAGTCACTTTCTGATGCTCCGGTGATGGGTTCCTTGATTCCACTTCTGCTTTCTGTCTAGTGACTTCTTCTGTAAGTTTAGCCTCTTTTGGTTTCTCCTCAGACTCTTGAACAGACACTTCCTTATCTGGTATCTCGCTGTCACCAACATCACCAAGTGGATGTGTAGGGTTAGCAATGATGTTGATTGCAAAACGCAAAATCAGCTGAACAAGATTATTGAGCCTCTCAAAATTCTTGTAGTCCTTGAAGAGACAACTACACTGCCTATGGACAAAATGACAACATGAAACAAATTATGCAAATCTTTCTTCATATTAACATTTATGTTTTACTGACCTTGACTTTTCAACCCAACCAATGCAGGTTGGGTCAATTATCCAAAATAAATCACAGGCAATCTGGCAATGCTATCCTTATGTAGATACTGCATGGTTTTGAAGATGTAAGTACTGGGATGTAAATGGGTTCCGATTGGGAAGGAAGCAATGGGCGGCACAGCCTCCCGTCCCCCAAGATTTTTTTTTTTTTCAGTCCGAAAAAATAATCACAGTGCTCAGCAACATGAGAAACATTTCACATTTACAAATCAACAAAACATGGGCCTAAAGGTATTGAGAAATCGCAATGAGCTTCCCACGTGAGTTGGCAAGTCAGCCATGTCCAGAAAATGGGTCGCCAAACAACAGCGGACCACAAACGTCCGATAAAGATAATCTTAATCAAAATGACAGCAGCAACATAAAAAAACATTTCACATTTACCAATCAGTAAAACATGGGCGTTAAAGAATTGAAGGAAACAATCAAAAAGATCTCCCCTGGGCCCCAGAGGGACAGGGACACCTCGTGTCGATGTCTTGCACGCGTATGTACAGGGCCAGAACGTGTATGGCATCCTGATTGGCCAATGAATGCACTATTATGGAGTGAAATAAAAACCCACTAACTAATAGCAACTAATAGCTTCCAAAAGTTATCGCGAAAGACTGCATTATTCTGGTCTGGACCGTATGACACCAATATTATATGTGATATTAGAAAAGTCTGAAATCTTGTTATTGCTTGACAATGTTTTGGTGGAAAGCATGTGTATAATCATACACCAGCTTCCTCCCTGTACATAAGAACAGACTTAATCCACAACCCAACAACCAAGACTCTCTGAGTAGTAAATGTTTCTATAGGCATTTACTACAGCACAGACATTTACTATTCAGATCATTATGTGGTTTGTAGTGTACATGTAGTGAGACATGATCACTGATGTGAATTACTCTACATAGTGTGGCTTCCTAAATCCACAATACTTGCACTTCAATCCACTTGAATTAACACTGCATCAACAATCCAGTATATACCCGAGTGTTACCACACAGAATGACGATGCATGAAGATATATTGTACTTACCTCTGACCCCATATTTGTGAGAACTCCAGCAGGATCCAAACATCTTTTTTCCTGACATCAAATTTTTCACCAGCCCCACATGTTTCAATATCTGAAATCAAGCAGTAAAACTTATGGAACACCAACAAATGTTTTTTCCATAAACAAATGTCGACTAAAAACGATGTTAAAACATTGTGCGGTTATAGTCAATCCACAGTAAATGCTTACTTCAAAGTTTTGTCATGATGACATCATTATGTTCATTTTTGTGGAAATTTCCCAATTCTTTTCCAAGAGCTGCCATTCGTTTGTAGACACATTAATTCCTGATTATTTTTTATGGAAAAGGAATGAATGACGTCATGCAGAGTGAGCCAATGCTGATGTGATCCTGAAGGACAAGTCTGTGAAGTGATGAGTCTTTCAAGTTGGAGTGAGGTGAAATCATTTCCACACTTGTGCATATCGATCATATCTACCCTTCATGATTGGTCAGAATACATGCAGGTGACTTCTCTACTGTTGTTTCGAATGCAGAATTGTATTTACAGGCAGGAGCCAATCTACATAATCGATATTCACACACGTGGCAACGGTTTTGCACTCGATCTCAAAAGATGGTGTCCGCGACCAATGACCATTGTTAATACTTGTTCTTCGGGACATCAGTACTGGGCACATTCCACATTACGTCACTGCTTTAACCATTCAAACAAATCTGGAATTAACGTGTCTACTAGCAAACGGCAGCTTAGGAAAACAACGGGAAAGATTCCAGTCCTCTCACCTCGCTGTGCTACGAGATTAATTAATTATGTGAGACTCAAAGAGGAAAATGAGACGTACGTAATTAATTAATCTCGTAGCGAGGCACGGTGAGAGGACTGGAAACTTGTCTAAAACGTTGTCAATTTGGCTGCGACATGAAACAGCCGTCGATCAATCAGGCGAAACAAGAACCATCTAATCGTATGCGGGCATGTGTTCTACAGCGTTCTGCAGAGCTAACATGTACACGGCGGGCTCCTATCATTTTGCGCGTACAGGATTCGGGGTACCAGAGACCCGTGTGATAAGATCAAAAGTTGTAAATGTTCGGATCGGCTCCATAATTCTCTCTCCAAAAAGTCACATTTATTTGGAATGCCGACTTTTACGCCGATTGGAATATTCACTGTATTATTGACGTGTATAGTACTTAGAAAATGTAGAAAATTTGGAACACGTTGAATTTTTTTATAATTACACACATACGCATGGCGTTGTTATTGACGCCACGTTCACAGGTCTAATGCTGGCCTAACGTTAGGCCTAATTTCGCTCGCGCATGCGACAACTCGGCGGCCGCCTTGACGACCAGGATAAGCAAACCTGTCTGCCTGATAACAATGCACGTAACTGCGAATGGTTTTTCCCACTAAGCTTGGAATTCTTCAAATTTTATGGTGTAAATTGGCAATTTTTTGGATATAAATGATTGATAGGGAAATGATACACTATTGAACTATATTCTGGAATCCTATAAAAAAAATAACACACGTTGTTAAAATGTTGTTAGCATATATTGAAATGAACGCATGGTGACTTGCAAGCATAAAAGTTTTCGATTATCATGCATGCTCAGCAACATGTGTTCTTTTTGCCCCGTGAACAAGATGGCGCATATTACCGTGAAAGTGCTTATTCATTGTGCGCCCCAGACTTCGATAAGGTCAAGGTCAACGATAAGGCTTATTAAGTTATTTGAAGCGATCCGGAATTAGGAAAAAAATCTGGAACTAGGAAAACGACTGTCAGACTGTAGCCTGTAGGTCTACTTAGTCTAGCCCTAGTCTATGGCCCTCACTGGAGTAGACTCTGCATGCTGGGCCATACGTACATTGCTTCCCAAGGTTGAAGATTTGAAAATTTCACCTTCAATTCGGGAAACATCCTCGTCGCACGCGCCGTGTTTGAGGCTGCCATTTTGAATTCAGGAAAAATTGACTTGGGCATGGCTCCTGGCTACACTGTTTCCTGGCTAGCATCAGATGGACCAATCACAGGGCACTTTGATTGGTCAACGAGGAGACGCTCAATCGAGACGCCATGTGATTGGCCCATTGAGGCGACCAATCGAGGCGACCAATCGAAGCGCCCTGTGATTGCTCTGTCTGATGCTAGCCATGAGCTAGTCTGGTTCCCTATTGTTGCCACTGTCCTTCTGACTCAAATATTTTTAGGGGGCCCGGGAAACAGTCTAGCCAGGCAGGAGCCATGCACTTAAGTCATTTTTCCTGAATTCAAAATGGCAGCCTCAAACACGGCGCGTGCGACGAGGATGTTTCTCGAATTGAAGGTGAAATTTCTCTTTTCTTCCCAAAGATAGGCCTATGTGAACCTAACCACCACCATTTGTATTTTCAATTCCCACTGAAGCCTACAGGGGTGCATCAGGTTGAACTGAGGGCGCCCTGAGTGGTCAGACGTGTATTCGAGATCGTCTTAGATTCGTACCAGAAAATTCAAGATTTGAGGAGAGAAGAGGACCAAAAAGGTTGGTGTAGTGTACTATTAGTGCTTTACCTAGACCCCATATTTTAACAATGGTTCGTACATCGCGGATAGCCTCTGGAACTGCTGAAAATGCTGAAAAATCAGGTGGCCATCATGGCCATGGCAAGACCAAAGTCAAGAAATCCAAGATGGCGGCCGATGTAAACAATGCTACCGCCAGTACCGGTGGGAGTCCCGAGGGCCACACATTTAAGACTGATAGTGAGTCTGATCCTCAAAATAAACCAAAGACCACCCAGGCAGAAGGTAACATAGCAAGTTGTCTACATATTGCATGTCAAAAAGAGATTGTTGAAGATGAAAATGCCATACAGTGTAACAAGTGTGGAAGATGGATTCATCAAGTTTGTTCAGGCTTCAACATGACAGAGTTCAAGACATTGACAAAAAAGAACAAGGACAACCTCCTATGGATCTGTGACGCGTGCCTCCCTGTGGTCACATGTTTCCTACAAGATAGATCACCTTTGATGTCACCAAGATCAAGACAAAGCAGTATGGACATGAATCAAAAGTTGGACCCAGTGATTGAGGGTTTCATGCGACTTGAGAAAGCCATGGTCACCGAAGAAAACAGAATGGAAGACCTGATTGAAGAGAAAGTATTTGAACGAACAAAAACAGAGGGAAGATAGACAGAGTAATCTAATATTCCATAACATTCCAGAGTCCGAAAGTGATGACATAGATGACAAGAAAGTCACATGATGTGGATCAAGTTAAAAATATCTTGGGTGACCTTGAGCTAGATTACACCGAGGTATTGCAACCAACCCGGCTAGGCAAGAGAGTGACTACCGCAGAAGGACGAGGAAAACCTAGATTGCTGAGAGTTACAGTCAGTAATGGAAAAGTGAAGAAACTAGCACTAACCAAGGCCAGAAAACTGAAGACAAGTGATAATAAGTCATGGAACAAAGTATTCATTACTCCAGATTTGACCTACAAAGAGAGGGAGGAGAACAGGAAATTACGTGCAGAGTTGGCTGCCAGAAGAGAAAGGGGAGAGAATGACATCGTCATCCGCAATGGAAGAATTGTGAGGAGTGACCAATCCTTTCGTGGGCAGCCATCTGAAAGACGGAGAGACATCACACCGTCTACAGAAAATTAATCAGCAATCAAGTCATCATGAGGAATGTACATACAAAAAGAGCACCATTGCACCTATTGCACGGACCTGCACTACAGAACCTAAAAGCCATAGGTCTGATTCAATTGCTGATGCAAAGAAGCACAGCAATAACAAAGAGCACACAACACAGTCCAATAGAAATAGACCCAAGGATGCTACCAGGAGTAGACCAATCCCAGATGTCACATCAAGCAGAGGTGACAGGTCTAAAGGCCTTCGAGAAAAGACAGCCCACAGCACATTCCATATCAACGTAAGAAATGCACATAGCACCGTGCACGATGCACTTGATGAGGCAACGCAGCCTGAAAGTACAGGTACCAAAGAGCCTGAAAGCACAGGGGGTAAGGAGGATATACAAAACATTGTATGTGGCATAAGATGTTATTACACAAATGCCAATAGTGTAATAAACAAAAGACATGAACTAGAAGCAAATATTGAGATTTATAACACCTCACCCGCAGATTCTGTGTCTTGATTGGCCGAGAGCGAGTCACATGACACTTTCTATTTTTGCTATCTTTCTGTGCACGGCCAAAAGTACTATACCCGTAGCAACGAAAGTACTATAACATTAGCAACCAAAGTACTATTTCCACGGCGCAGTATTTGTGTGCAAAATAATGCATGCTGGTGTGCGCGTTGCGCGTAGCACGTAGCGCGTTCCAAAGAGAGCGCGCCACAGAGTTGGGTTCAAACATTTCGCAAAGGGGTAGTTTGGAAGAGAGAAATACATTTTCCACCAATTTTGTATTGAAATTGAAGTTTATTTCAACTGTGTTCAGATTTAAATAATTTAATATATTAAAACCAAGCAGAATCTGTGGGTGAAGTGTTATAAAACAAATATTGAATGCTTTATCTCGTGGTGAAGTAAAACTAGCCTCCCTCGGTGATCCATGGAGCATTCTATTTTCCCTCGGCTTTGCCTCGGGAAAATAGAATGTCCATGGATCACCTTGGGAGGCTAGTTTTACTACACCACTCGAAGCATTCAATATTTGTATACTACCAACCAAAGGTCATGGGAATTGTAGAGTCGTGGTGCAATAGCAGCATACTAGATAGTGAAATAACACTTGAAGGATACAATCTGTTCAGGAAAGATAAAGAAGGAGGAAATGGAGTAGGAGGTGGAGTCTTGTTGTGCATTCACAAATCCCTTGATGCGGCACAGTGTTACAAATTGGAAGAGATTGAGATGGAAACATCGATATGGTGCAAGGTAAAGCTCAGTGAGAAGGAGAATCTGCTAGTGGTGTTAGTGTACAGAAGCCCAAACAGTACCAACCAAAACAATGAAGCATTGAGGCAACAGCTACTGGTGATGGAATCCATTCCTCATATTACTCACAAGCTAGTCTTTGGAGACTTTAACTATCCAGGAATAAACTGGACCACTAACACCGTCAATGCCGGGATTAACTCCGAACCACAGCTATTCATGGACACAACACAAGATCTGTTGCTGGTTCAACATGTAGAAGATGCCACAAGAAGCTGAGTAGGTCAAAAATCGTCACTACTGGACCTTGTATTCAGCAATGACGAAAACTCCATCGATAGTGTTACACATGCAGCAGCAGTGGGCAGAAGTGACCATGACAGCTTACTTTGGACATATATTTGCCACTCTGACACAATCTGCTCAAGTAGAGAAAGACTGAACTATGCCAAAGGTGATTACAGGGCTTGAATTGAACGACGGCCACGACGGCCAGTGCCGTCGTTGCCTTCTTACTGGCCGAGGTGCCCCACAAAAAATCCCTGTCTTCACGGCCAGTTTTGCCTTGCCCCATAATTACCTTGGCCGTCGTGCCCTTTTTGCAAAAACATATATCAGCCTATTAAAACCACTACAATCCTTGATTCCAGTTGTTTTTCCACACATTGACAATGTATTTCGATGCCATGCCAGCCCGATCAGTTGTCTTAATATCTCGCTGAATCAATCACACGCGCGCAGTACGGCCGTGGCCGGCCGGCCAAACACCGGCAATTCCCCACTGTACATGATGTACACACACGTACAATGTACACTGACAACTGAATCTCCAGTTCCTGTATGTGCCGATACTTCAAGTAGCGACACCCCCGCCGCAAAAATATATGTCTGTATTCGTACACACACATACCAGCAGGAGTAAGTACGGCAGATCTTACGTGCAGTCAACAGACTTTCTTTTTCTCAGTGCTTGCATGCGCGGTACATACAGAACACATTGCTGTTCGTGTACGAGGCAAGCGAGCTCGGGGCATAGTCAAAACACGCGTGCACATGGCGTTCCGAATTCCGATTGTCAAAAGCGGACATTTAAATGGTAATCGTGTATTAATTATGGGCCCGATTCCCCAAGAGAACAAAATCAACTTTTAAGCCACATTAAGAACATGCAGGTAGGTTATAGATAGAGAGAAGGGTTTCGATTTTTTAAGGGGAATTTGGAGGGAAAACGACAACGAAAAAACGCAACACGAAAATAGAGATGGCGATCGCACGTCACCAACCATAAAACCGCTTACAAAAAACGTAATTTCTATCCCCAAAAAGTGTTCAAAATTACAAAACAGGTGCCATATAAGCTGAGAGAAGTCTGCTTTAGGTTGAAAAGGTAATTTTTTGAATGATAAAAACACCTGTTACTCAAATTTGATCGAAACTAAAGAGGTGCCATAAACTACATGATCGCCGATATAAATTCGCATTTCTTTTTAGCCGGCCTCTGTGCCCCTTCTGCAGATATTAGTTTGGCCTTGGTGCCCTCCCAACTGGCCTTGGTGCCCTCTATAATTTTGCTTCATTCAAGGCCAAAGTGGCCTTGCCCTAAAAATTCCCAAATTCAAGGCCTGTGATTATATAACAATCAAGAGAAATTTTGCCAATATAGACTGGGATTCCAAGCTAGAAGCATCAGATTGCGAAGAAGCATGGCATATTTTTAAGGAGTATCATAGCACAGTCAAGAAATGTGTCCCAACAAGAAAGCCTAGGAATAGAAACAAGCCACTATGGATGAAAGCAAATGTGAAGAAATCGGTAAAGAAGAAACACAAGATATACATGACGTTTAGGAAGACTCAACGGTACAAAGACTACAAAGATGCTAAGCAGAGGAATGAAACAAAGAAGATAGTGGAAAAAGCCCACGCTGCCTATGAAGGAAAGCTAATGAAAGAATTCAAGGAGGAGCAGAAGCAACTGTTCAACTATGTAAGAGCTAAACAAAAAGTTAAAGTTGGAATTTCCAGACTGGAAGGAGTCAAGGAGAGGACGGAGAATTAACGGAGACAGAGGAAGAGGCAGCGAATGTCTTGAATAGGTTCTTTGAATCTGTATTTACCCATGAACCAGATGGAGATGTTCCAGAGCTAGAACCAAGGAATGAGTTTACCATCGATGACGTCAAGGAACAGATGAAAAGGCTGAAGCATGACAAATCACCTGGCCTAGACGGTATCCATCCTTGCGTCTTGAATCTGTGTGCCGAAGAGATGGCCAAACCCCTGTTCATCATATACCGAAAGTCCCTAGATGAAGGAAGATTACCTAAGGAGTGGAAGACAGCCAGGGTGGTCCCCATCTTTAAGAAAGGATCTAAAAAGTCACCGGGGAACTACAAGCCTATTTGTCTAACGTCTATCCCATGCAAAATAATGGAAGCAATTGTCCGAAAAGCAATCTTGAAGCATGTTGAGGAGCTTGATCTGCTGTCCAAAGACCAACATGGATTCATGAAGGGCCGATCTTGCCTAACTAACTTGCTGGAGACCCTTGAGGAAGTGACAAGCATGATAGATGAAGGAGGTGGCGTCGACATGGTGTACCTTGATTACTCCAAGGCATTTGACTCGGTCCCACATAGGAGGTTGCTGTCCAAAGTAAGATCATATGGAGTGGAGAAGAAAATATGGCGATGGATAGAGGACTTCCTCATTGGAAGAAATCAGATGGTCACAGTAGGGGATGCGGAGTCTGACTGGACAGCAGTGGCTAGTGGAGTACCACAGGGCTCGATATTAGGCCCCATCCTGTTCGTCCTGTATATCAACGACTTGCCTGAGAATGTTAAGTCCAAGGTGAAAATGTTTGCTGACGATACCAAGTTGTACAGACACATTGAAAAGGAAGAAGACAGGACCATACTCCAAAACGACCTCAATGCACTGCAAACGTGGTCAGAAACTTGGCTGTTGAGGTTCAACACAAGCAAATGTAAAAGAATGCACATGGGTCACTCAAACGATGGGGAAGAATACCAACTTAGAGGGGAAATAATACCGCATGACACAGAAGAGAAGGACTTGGGTGTCATAATAACAGAAGACTGCAAAACCAGCAGGCAGTGTGCAGTGGCCACAAACAAGGCTATGGCTAAGCTAAGGATAATTAAAAGAACCTTCAAGCACTTTGACGTGAAATGTTTTGCTGTGTTATATAAGACCTACATACGACCTCACTAGAGTACTGCATCCAAGCATGGAGACCTAGTTTAAAGAAGGATATTGAAATGTTAGAGAAGGTTCAACGCAGAGCAACCAAGATAATTCCTTGTTTGAAGTCCAAACCCTACTCCCAGAGACTGGCCGAGTTAAAACTAACCACTCTGGAGAGAAGGAGAATAAGAGGAGACCTGATAGAGGCATTCAAAATCCTCAATGGATTGGAAGGTATTGAAGAAGGCAAGCTATTCAGTAGGAATTCAAATCAGCTCAGGGGTCACAGTCACAAATTGTTCAAGCCAGCACTAAAGAAGGGACTGAACTGCATGAAGAATTTTTTCTCTCTCCGAATAGTCAACGAGTGGAACAGTCTCCCAGCACATGTAGTGGATGCCAAGTCAATCAACCTATTCAAGAATAAGCTAGATTCCTACTGGAGCCCAAAAGGATATGAAGTCTTAAAGGCATTAAGCCTATTCTTTTCCCATCATACCTTAACCCTAACCCCCTAGGCCCTTGTTGCTTACAACCATCTTCAATCCTCCAAAATCCTCCGAAATTTTTGCAACTCCGCCTAAATTTTTCAAAATTATCAGACAGTCCTGCCTCAAAATGCATTCATCCTCAATCCTCCAAAATCCTCCTCATCCCAAAAGTTTGCACTTGTGTTTACATGAAGGATAACCAACGCCAAATCCTTCAAAATCATCAGACAGTCCTGCCTCAAAATGCATTCATCCTCAATCCTCCAAAATCCTCTTGTGCTTCAATCACCATTCATCCTCAATCCTCCAAAATCCTCATGTGCTTCAATTACCATTCATCCTCAATCCTCCAGAATCCTCATTTGATTCAATCACCATTCATCCTCAATCCTCTAGAATCCTCCAAAACTGCCAGGAGGATTTTGGAGGAGTGAGGTGGGTTAGGGTTAAGTGTAAGTGTAAGTAAGTGTAAGTGAACATCTCTGGTTTTATTCATCATTCAAGTACTGGAAAAAGTTTAGCAACTATTATTATCCAGGTTTTAAGACAGTTCTCACCGTTTTGAGGATTATATTGCAAATGACATGGTTCTGAAAGAGATTAGTCCGAGTAACTTGGACCCAACTTATCGCCTTTTTAACATTCGGACATGGTCTGGCGATAGTGGGGTCCAAGCTAATCATTATATGCATTATATGTCATTGACCCCAAAACCCAACATTGCCCAATAAAAACATTAGATTTCACCCTCAAAACGGCCTCCAAATTACTAGATACGCCACCTGAGGTACAAGTAGACATCGATAATGGCCTAGGTGTGATGGCCTAGCGGTTAAGAACACCAGACTCACGTTCTGGTGTTTCAGAGGCAACAGTGACGTGGGTTCGAGCCCGCCGGCGGACACTTGTGCTCTTAAGCAAGGCACTTAACCATTGTTGCTTCGTCCTTCGGATGGGACGTTAAGCCGTAGGTCCCGTGTCTTATATAAATGCACGTAAAAGAACCCAGTAAACACTTATCGCTAAGAGAAGGGGTTTGCCCCGGTGTTTCTGGCCTCCTGTATAAACTCCAACGTGGAGTATTTAGGAGAAGAACCAACCAAGAACCAAGAACCAAGATAATTAAGATGGTTGTACTGAAGTTTACTTATGATCCTGATGAAAAGTGAAATTTCCCATTCAATCCCGAGAACTCCCCTCGCGATCGTGAACACGTTAAATTTCCGTTGCGTGTTTGAATTGCAATGTGGTCTTCATGCCCAGCGTTCACTCGATGGTCCCCGTATTCCGAGTGCGATTCCGTTACCGAGCGCGCGCGATGCATCAATTATGATAATGATAGACTGGAGCACGTTTGTAAACATAAGTGCATTTTGAACGATAATAGGGAGTCGGGAACTAGCTTGAACTGGTTTCCGTCCATAAAATCTGCCCTATATGGCTATGATCTAGTCCCACTAACTGGGGCGCTAGAACTCCTTTTTTGACATTTGGGATGACGTTGGTCTGTCGTACTAGCGTCCCACTACGGAAGTATTGTCAATGTTACAATTTCAAAGTTCACCACAAAAATCACGCAAAATACTTGACAAAAATACCTTTGAAAGCACCTACTGGCATTTCCACATGTCAAAGATGAAGAAACGGGGCTTCAATGATACTCAAAAAAAAATTGGGGTTGAAAATCCGTGAAATTCAACCACTATTGCACAGACATCATACAGCGATCATTCAAAAACGTTATGGCTTTATCTACTAACGCATTGTCTAGATGGTAGTATGGGCGTACATCATGTACACATACAAACACGTACTTGAAGCAGGGGCCGGGACACGACCGCGACGAGTGCCGAAAAACAAACTCCGCATGTAGATCGGGGGATGCGCTTACGACTGTAGTCTGTGCATGTGCAGTCTGTGCAATAGTGGTTGAATTTCACGGATTTCAACCCAAAAAAATATTTGTGAGTATCATTGAAGTCCCATTACTTTGTCTTTGACATGCGGAAATGCCAGTAGGTGCTTTCAAAGGTATTTTTGTCAAGTATTTTGCTTGATTTTTGTGGTGAACTTTGAAATTGTAATTGACAATACTTCCGTAGTGGGACGCTAGTAGTAGTACAACAGACCAACATCCCAAATGTCAAAAAAGGAGTTCGAGCGCCCCAGTTACTAGTTAGTGGGACTAGCTATGATCATGATTCTCGGACCCTACTCTCGACCATGTCCATGATGTCCAAATGTTAAAAGAGGCGATTCATAGACATGATAGAGTCCTAGTTACTCGGACTACGATAATAATACTATAAACGACTAGGCCTATAGCCTACAGGAAAATCAGGTAAGAAAGCCGATTTTTCTGTCATTTTACTGTTCTAAATTTAAAAAAAAAATAGGGTCAGTATAATTACATGAATTAAGAGAACGTTTCCTGATGTAGCCCCATAAATGTGGCCTATTTACTGGAATGCCTCCGTAAACATAGGCCACACATCCACATGTACAAAAACGTGTCGACTTTGCCAAATTTTGATTTTCACATTTAGGCTTACTTTGTAGTTTTTTTTGCTTTAGAAGCATTCTCACCCTCTATATAGGCTAATCAGAAAGTGCTGCCTTTTTCAGATGTCCATTTTTCGTGAAATTTCCAGATACTTTTGGATTTGCACACGTTTGCGTATCAAAATTTCAACATGAAATTTCACAAAAATTAGACATCTGAAAAAGGCAGCACTTTCTGATTAGCCTGTATAGAGGGTGAGAATGCTTCTATTTTTCTAAAGCAAAAAAAACCTACAAAGTAAGCCTAAATGTGAAAATCAAAATTTGGCAAAGTCGACACGTTTTTGTACATGATGTGGATGTGTGGCCTATGTTTACGGAGGCAGTCCAGTAAATAGGTCACATTTATGGGGCTATTCCTGAGGTTGCAGACTTTGGGGGAGAGACAAAACTTTTTTAAGAATAACAAAAAACGGAAGTGTCCTCAACTACACAAACCCCCGTTAGGCCGAGTCAATATTCATGGTCATGATTTATCACGACTCACGTTGAACATGTTGAATGATGGTCTGTTTGGTCAACTTACATGATGACACAAGACGAAATACTTCACGACAAGTATCACAGCCTTCCATTTTCCGTCTAGGCCTACTTCGTATTGTACAGACTATTGAAGTTCACTGCCTTTCTTTAAGCACACAATTAAAATCTTAATTTACAATTATTACGAAAGTTCTTTGACTTTTCAATTCCATTCAGCTTTATGTACCGCCTTGGACACAAGTTCCCCCCGCCATTTTGCTTCAATTGAATTCTGGGATCGTGTTAACGCGTGCCGCGGTGCCCGTCGTGCGTACACGTAGGGGTTTTCCAAACCTCGGGTTGGTTCCAACTGTGCCTTCAACACGTAGGGTTTTTTTTTCAAACCTCGGGTTCGTTTCAAATTTGCCTTCCAAACAAATTTTAGGGACCGCACTAGTCTGATTGGGGACACCGTCTCACGGTCTACTTCAGAAAAGAAACCTTGAACCATATGGCCAACTTTTCTTTTGGATTAGACATTACAGGCTTCCAAATAATTCCTGAGTCAGGCAGTAGATTCGTAGACTGATGGTGGTAAGTAGACAAATCTGTTAATAATCGATTTATCAGCGTACAGTACCTCTCATCATCAAACAAAACTATGCAAGGAAAACTTACTATCGGTTTTCCCGGCTATTATGAAACGTTTATCATTCGACTTCACCGTTACTAATATTCAAATTCGTCCATCAACATCAGTGGCGCACCCAGGATTTGGCGGGGGGGGGGGGGGCTCACTTTTTTTTTTTTAGAAATTTGATTTTTTTTTTTATGTTGCACAACATTTTTGGCCGCAGAAAAATACATTGAGGGGGGAGGGGATTATTTTGACGTTGGTGGCGCCATTTACACCCCTATACTCGAAAATAGGCTACACACATATCAACACGGTCAAATCGTGGGACTAAAAACAAATAAATAACCCCCCGAGGGCCGCCCCCTCCCTTGGGTGCGCCACGGGTCAACATCGAGTTAGTGCACTTCCAATGTTTCATTTCGTCTTTTGTCTGGCAATTTCAAATTCAGTTCAAGCAAATTCAAACAATGTGCACACGTTTTCGCCCCGCCTTCTCGTCTACGCCAAAACCTTGTTATTCAGATATTAAATTCGTGTAACTGATTTATGTAAGACGAATTCGATCTCTGAATGCTGCCATTCGGCAACAGACAATTTAATCTGTAGTGACGAACATTCTCGACTCGGTGAGTAAAGAGGGTGACCATACTTTAAATTGAATGGTAAATGACTAAATTGGTTTTCAAGTTAAAAGTAAAAGCGTGTGAATTTTTTTTCGGACGAAATTGAATGTTGGAGTTGGTGAATTTGGATGAAAAATGTTTAAAAATAGCCGGGAAAACCGAATAAGCAAAACATTTCTCACAACACACATATCGTATGCTTGCCCCCCCCCCCCCCCAGATTTACCGAAGTGCCCCTTTTGCGGACATAAATGTGCCCCCTCGAGCATAAATGTGCCCCCTAAAATTTCGGATAATTTGTATTCGGTAACCATTTCGCAAAATGGTATAGAAAGTTATGATGAACGAGGAATATGAAAACCAAGCCCCAAAACCCTTACAATGCGCCCTGGAAATGGCCGATTTGGAAGATGTTAACCGGCCAGCCGTTCAATTTTATGAAGATACAAGGAAAGAAATAATTGGAGAATTCTTTTATTAACGGAATTTATACTTTGAACTGAAGATATCACAATGAAGCATGACGAAATTGAACAAAATTATCATTAAATTGTGTGGCATTAGACGAATTTGATTTCTGAATAACAAAGTTTGGCGCAGACGAGCCGAAATCGAATACACCGGGGCGAAAACGTGTGCTCATTGTTTGAACTAAATTTGAAATTGTCTGACAAAAGTGCACTAAATCGATGTTGATGGACGAATTTGAATATTAAAATCGGCGAATTTGAATGATAAACGTTTTAAATTGGCCAGGAGAACCTAAATGACTTGTATAACACTCAGAGTTTGAAATAGATTGACTCTAAAGTTTAGAGTACAAAAAAAGAAAAACTCACGCAGATAAAAGATCCTATATCCTTCGATGACTTCTAATTTGATTGCACCAATTGGAAAAAAAGACAGTAGAAATTAAACTTAAGAATGGTGTTAATGTAGTCTTGAATGCCTATAAACGAAATAGTAATGACTAAAACGAACCTGATTGGGAAACCAAAATCATGTGTGCACGAAAACGAAACTGAATGCGATAATAGTGAAAAAGAAACCCCAGTATGAACAAAATCGAAAATTCTGCACGAATCTGATGAACGGTTTGTTTTCTTCTGAAATTAATTGGCCGGGAAAACCTATAGGCCTATTAAGGTTGAAATACTGAATATTGTGGGTTTTTTTTCATACTATGTTTCTTGGGGTGATTACGGTTAGAAATCATTCTGTCAACAATTATAGCAAGAGAAAGGGCAAACACTAAGAAGCCATTTTTGAACGTTTCCATGCGAACTATGTAAAAGTTCCTGCCCAATTTCGCAACTTAGTTCATTCAATCGGAAAGAATGTTCATTCCATTTCGTGAGGTTTAAGTGAGTTGGTATGAATATCGGTTTCTAAATTGCAGTTAGAGCATTCGATTTCGTTTCAGAGCCTATTCGTGCAAGAAAATTCTACACTATATTCAATGATTTTTTATTTCAATTTGACGGTATTGCGCCGATGCCAGCTTGTTATGGGTTTGTAATGCAGGCAATACCGTACAATATAAACGGTACAAAACCAGAAGCAAGCCAATACCGTCTTGATTGCGGCACTGGCCGGTTCGTGTCCTATTCAGGAACTTAAAACAACGAGAAGAGCCTAAACCGGACCAATGCTTGTCTTTTTAAGACCAATCATAGCTTTACAGAGCCCAAATCGGACCAATACCGTACCGGCCCTTTTGTGGCAAACCACTACCGGCAAAGCGGTACCTGGCCAGTGCTGATGGTTCTTTTCAGGCAAACCACCACAAAAAGACGGTACAGAGCCTGAACTGGGCCAGTGCCCGCCCCTTCAGGGTAAACCATACCGGCAAGACGGTACAGAGCCTGCATCGGACGATTTAATCCCGGGACATACCGTTATTTCGTTTTACCGTTTTGCATTTCCTCAAAAACAAAAACAGTAAACGCACCGTTGACCGTTTTTTCGTTTTACAGTCTTGTAAAACGGTCAAACGGTCAAACGGTCATTAGGTCACACAAAAACTGTGACCTTTTTGTTGTTTTTCTTGATTGTTGAAAGCGATAAACGGTTAGTTGCTTCATTTCAGAGTGTTGTTTTACAAGAACATGACAATGAAAAACGGTCAATAGTCCTGTCGACCATTTTTTGATTTAGGTTCGGCAATTAAGCAATTCACCTAGGAATGTTAATGCGTCCTCATGGGATCGAGTCATTGCCTGGGACCCAAATTACCCTCCTCACATTTCGTTCTCACGACATAGTGTTCGAACTGGCTATTGAAGAGCCGCGCCGAACTCCAATTTCCTTCAAATATCTGCAACTTCTTCAAACGTATTACCATCCTGTATCCATTGTAAAAAGTAACGTCCCCCCTTGAAGTTTTCCAGCGCCATTTTTGCTTGCAACTCTTACTAAAAGCCCCACCAACTGAATCGCGCGTGAGAAGGGGGTCAGGGTCACGCCAGGAATCACACCACGCATTATGCCGAGGTAACACTTTTTCATGTAAAGCATGGTCCCCCTCCACCCCCCTTGCCCAGCACCACAAAATGCACCACGGACTGCTCACTATTGACACTGAAACAAAAAAAACAGTCTGTATTCAATACTGACCGTTTTGCTGGTTTTCAAAGTTATTTGTGTAAAACTGTAAAACAAAAATCATTGATCGTTATGCTGTAATGAATTTTATTAAACTTATAAAACAGAGAAACCGTATTTATCTTAATACCGTTTGACCGTTTTACAAAACTGTAAAACGACAAAACGGTCAATGGTTTGTTTACTGTCTTTGTTTTGAGGAAATGCAAAACGGTAAAACGAAATAACGGTATGTCCCGGGATTAACCAGTGCTGCAGCTGGTCCTTTTGGGGCAAACCATATACATGTACCGGCAAGACGATACCAAAGCCTGAATCGAGCCAGTGCTGGTCTTTGTAAGGCAAACCATAACTTTACAGAGACCAAATCGGACCAGTGCCGGCCCTATTACGGCAAGCCACTGAAGCCAGCACAAATTGAATCGGGACAATACTGTCCCTTTTTAAGGCAAATCACATCAGGCCCAAAAAAAAGTCTCCGGTTTCTGGTATGGAGCTTGCCAAAAAAAGTGGTGCGGCGACGCGGCTTTTTTTTTTTTTACCTGTTTTTTTTTGCTTCAAATGTAGGCTGATGACTGCAAATGGTGCCCGACTAAACCAAGTGCCAATATTATGGGAGACCAGAGTGGCCACATAAAGCTTATTCTCGATCATAACCCCATCTAAAAACACGTTGAAATTATGCAGCAGCAGGATTCCAGTCAAACAAGTGAGTTTGGCGGTTATGAGACATCATCTTTTATTGGAAAAAAACCCACATTTTTTTATTTTGCCGACGCGCATGGTTACGGCGACGCGCGCGCATACCAGAAACTGGAGACTTTTTGGGGGGGGGGGGGGGGGGGGCTAAAGGCAAGACGGTACAGAACCTGACCCGGGCCAGTTGTGAGACTATAGGCAGGAGGTTGTGGGTTCGAGTCCATCCACAAATATAGACGCTTGTGATTTCCCCCCTCGCAAACCTTCGGACAGCACTGACATAGAATAGATGTACATGTACAATACTTACGAAATTCCGCCAGTACGGTGAAAGGCACCGTCCAATAGATCGTTTGCACTGCAGCCATCTTTGAGGTGTGTGCGCTATGGTGCTAGCGTTTAGGGATACGAGTGCGCATGAGTAGACCTCTCGTACATTCATTGTTAATGTCATTACAAATCACACCTCAATGGAATCGATCTATATTGACGCTCACTGTTCTTGCTGACTTTAATACCAGTGACGGTGTTAGCACCGCCTACCAAACCTGGAATGTCATCAGCCTACTTTTTGGTGTCCACTATACTAATCCTCAAAGAGCTTAATGACAAGAACATCAACTCCACATCCGCTTTCAAGTTTTTATCGAACTAAAATTGACGTCGTTCGACCAACAATTCCCAAACATCGGATTGGTTCAATGAGAATGACAAGGAGATGCCAGCCATACGAGATACACCATCCACATGTATACAGTCCTGTTTGCAGGGCGGGAGTACGAGCGAATAAGTTGTGGCACCTACGCCGAAGGCCAAGGGGGGCGTGCCCCCACGCCCCCCCCCCCTCATCCGCCCCTGACGAATATATGTTTGACGAATCTCGATCATATATAAAAACCTATAACCGTAAATCAGCAGTTTCAATTTCTATCATTACTGCTTTATTCAATGAATGGTACGTATGCCTCAAGAGTTGTTTACTTCACTTGATTGGATTTTTTTTTTAAATATTACACAGACATAAATTATAATTAAAAATATTCTCTGTAACACAAGACATTACTTTGACACAAAGTAGTATTTCATCATACAAGCCAGGTAAAGGTTAGATATTTATGCAAAATACTTAACTATAGTTCTGCTATATGAACTATAGTTAAATAACTTTGACATAGGCCTACGTGTAAATTTAATCTACACCATTTATTCAAGTTTGAATGTATTGTAAATAATGTCTAGAAATTCCTCAAATAATCAATTGCTCATTATCTTAAAGGTAGAGTCCATCATTTGTAATTTGTGCATTTTGTTCGTTTGAAGCAACAAAAAAGTTCAAAATCTAATGAAGGATACTGAGCAACTAACCTGATGAAGTTTCAGCTAAGCTTCAGCTGTACATTCTGAGAAAAACAGCATTCTAAGATCTCAATTTCAAATCAAAAGTTGCTGAATCATGTTTTTGAATTGTTTTGAATTGCAACTATACGCGACGTCGCGCACTGATCCGACGAATTATAACAACCTCACGCGCGTGTGCGTCGTTCGAATACTTGTGCGCGCTGCGCTGAATAACAAAACGAACTACTAATTTAAATTTTCCTACGGTGCTTCTTAAGAATCACCGTTGGAAATGCCTTCTTTCGTTGATTACTTCAAAATGACAGCTTCCCAGAAAGAATAATTTCACAGGGAGTTTAGTCTCCTTACTATCTTTCAACCAAGTTAGTTTTTCAACAATAATTACGCCAGTTACTTTTCGAATGGCTGCAAATGATAGACTCTACCTTTAACACTTGAGGCAACTACACAAATTGTGAAATTTACAGTTTGACCCTAAAACCACACCCATCTCTCGCATTTTCAGAGAGTTCATACCTTCTTAAAGGTAAGTAAGTTCGTCGCTTTTTGTACATTATTTCCCTGTCATTTGAAAAGTGCATAATAAACCTGTGGAGGTTATATTAGTGGCTAATATACATCTTGATAACACACGTAACAAAGTATGCCCCTCCCCGTGGGCATTTTTTTAAAACCACCTTTAATTGTTGTTTTCTTCCGAACGACACATTTCGAGAGGCATAATTTCATGGGATATTTGGTACCATACCAATCTTCACTTTTAATAAGCAAGGTGTTTCTCATTAAAGTGGTAGGTCAGTTTTGGGGTAATTACCAATATGTCCTTAAAGGAGCACTGGGACTATCAATGTGTTCTTGCATGATGTTTACATATGAAAACGTCATAAGTGTCAGTGCCACCAAGTGCGAGTCCTGTACTGTGTAAATCAATGAACCAAACTACCAATAAATGTAATATTTTTCTTAACATTGTGACCCTGACCTTTGATATTTTTGACCCAACAACTAACACAAGCTTTCCTTTTCTTGAGGGTTTCCAACACAGTTTTATTTCGAGTATAACTTGGGCAAGTTATCCTCGCCTCCATCTATGAAGTTTTGACACCAAGTCAAGTTACATGTACACTTTTAGAGTCTGCTCTTCACACAAATCCTTAAAAAGATACAAGTTACTTGAAACCGAATTCCCTTTTTATCATGGTGACCCTGACATTTGAGTCTTTGAACTTTGACACCAAACAAATCTTCAGGGCAATGCTGACCCAATTCCTTGAAAGCAACTGCTCCTTTCAGCAGTGTGAAAAACAAGGAGGTTCGGTCATGCATTTCAATATCCATTTGTGTGTGTTTATCTACAAAAATGTACATGTTATATTTATTAATAAATGTTGACAAGGGAATAAATATGTGCTTGGCCGGTATTAAACAAGTATGTTTAAAACGGGCTTGGGGCCTGGACTTTGACTCTGGCCATTATCGGCAACCAGGGCCCAAGCCGGTTTTAAATGTACTTGTTTAATACCGGCAAAGCACGTATATATTTCCATTCATAAATACCTTTAGGTTAAACAAAGTAAAAAGAAAAGTCAATAATGTAAAATTTCCAACAAATTTGCTCAACAATTTTACTTCATGTTTTTAAACACCCCTCTAGCTATGTTATGGTGTGTGCCTCTCGCGAGTAGTACTAAAAATCTCCTTATATGGAGATTGGCGCGTGTGTGGCGCAATGTGGTGCAGAACACAGCGGTGCTGGTGTAGTTTGAATTTGGGACTTTATGAAATACGGACACATTGGTAGTATTGAGTATGCCTAAGTGAAGATTGAGAATGTTCAACCAATAAAAGTGTCAAAGGGACCAGATTTCATAGGAGTCCAAATTTCATGTGACACCGGAAAAGTGTTTAAAACCAGCCAGCCAGTGTTTTTATCAACTGTTTAAAACCACCCATGGGACGGGCTCTCGACCAATAGGAATGGGTAAACTGTCTTAGGTATTTATGGATCTTATTTAACATACATTTGATTATAACGGTTAATACTTAAATCATCTGTCTGGAGGATGAATGTCTATATACACTGTACATTATTGTAAAATCTCACTAACAGATTCTGTCTCTTGCTTGGTCCAGATCACCTCACATTGTATTCCCCATTTTTACTATTTTGCTGTGAATGATGAAAGAGACTAGAACGGCAGCTCTGCTCTGAAAAAGTACTATATGCATAGCAACCCACATAGCAACCAGACATCCATGTGTGCATGCATACTTAAATCACAATTGAAGTACAACTGTACCTGATTTTGATTCAATTAATCAGATATAATAATTATGTAGAATCTGTGGGTGAGGTGTTACAAAACAACTATTGCCTGCTTTAATCTATGATTCATGGAACATGTCATTTTCCTTTAGCTTCATCTTGGGAAAAAAGGTACACTCTATTGATCACCTCGGGAGGCTAGTTTTACCACATCACTCGAAGCAGTCAATATTTGTATAATATACAAACCACGTCATAATAATTAAATGACTATGAAGTAGCATGCATTTTATTATCAAAAGAAATAAGAGTGTGAAGAATTGCTTCATATATTTACATTTAAATTTTGATAGTTGAATTATGGTTACTACCTGTTACTCTAAAACCTGGGTTAAATTTTCTTTACGGGTTGAATCTTGAACATAGCAAGGACAGTACATCTTTAAAAGGTTTCTGTATCAACAACAATCTAAAGCTTACTTCCTTCCAGACACAAACTTGAATCGTGACTGTACACTTATGAAATTGCACATCCCGTGGTGTTGCCAGGATGCTTGTCTGTTTCTTCTACAGGAATTTCCTTCACAGACTTCACAGTATCTTCTTTGTCATTTGCTTTCTGAAATGTACACAAAATTGCCATCAACAAAATATAGGTCAGGCATTCATAATCAAGACATTAACTTTTCACAAATACCATCTTAATGCTGCCAACTGTATTTTGCATTACTCCAATTTGTAACATATAAAAAAAACATCAAAAAAAGATAAATTCCATTGAATTGGTCTTAAAGAAGTAATTTTGTAGTATGGGCTTTGCTTTGACAAATATACTTGAGCCCATCTCTCCTGGCTTGTACTTTGCCCACTAAAAGAAGACAAATCAATAACCAAAAAGGGAAAGGAAAAAACCTGCATGTTTGGAATGACTACAAAGGTAGCATGGATGACTGAGGAAGGTACATTTGTGGACATTTGGACAAAAACATATTAATGTCTATTAACAATCATTCAAATAGTTGACATGGACTTATTAAAACAGCACTAAACATCCTACCAGAATTGTGACGTTCTACATTTACCTAAAACAACATTGGTTTTATATTTGGCCTAGGATAGCGTAATGTCACTGATCTGGAATAGTGACTTGTCTATTTTATAAAAACGAATGTGACATCATTTTTATCACTTATACTGTCAGTACATGGTGCAAAACGCCAGCACACGCCTTGTGCATATCATGTCCAGCAAGAAAGCTGACAGTAATCAAAGATTGAATTCATTTATTGTACAGTAAGCCACAACTGATGAGCACCATGATACGACAGAACATCCATCTGGAAGGTGCTATTTTGGTTCTAAAATTAATTTCCCAGGAAATTGTAATAGTTGGGAAAAATTATGAAAAAGAAGAATACAATAGTCCACAGAGTATACCTTGAAATCTGTGACTTTTATGTCATTATTGCACTAAAGGAGTTTGGGGTATAATAATTTGGTCCTGAAAAATCGAGGTGATAGTTTTGATTCCAATTACTCATGTTTCTTTAAAAAGTTGCTTCAGACACACCTCCCCTCAAAGATTTTACTTACTTGCTATGCACTGCATTGGGCGCTAGTTTGATGCCGATAGCTGTAGCTAATAATGCAATGGCTATGCACTGCTGTGAATACGTACAGGCAATAAAAAAAGTGATGCCTCAGATGTAACCAAACAAGCTTTTTCAATATTTCTCCATCAATGGAAGACATTAAGTGAATTTCTTGTGACCCAGACCTTTGAAATATGGTTGGTAATTCATTAATTACCTCATTTGTAGGAGAAGTGACAAAGCCATTGTAGACAACAGCAGACCACTCAGGGGTCCTTACAGGTACTTCATACTCCACTGGGTTGGCTAACCCAAACTTCATTTTTGAGTCTATTTCAGGAAGCTCTTCTGGAACTTTCTCATGATATCTACACAAAATGTGTTAAAAGCAAACTATGATATTAGCTTGATTCCTGCTGATCATAGAACAGGACTCCCTGAGGGGAAAACCAAAAGGTTCAGTTTGCACTTACTACTCAAGTGAGAACATGATCTTTGTTTCCTTGAACTGATTTAAATATATGTATGTTAACTCTTCAACCATTAACATCCTTATTGGAAACCAAGAATTTCTGGATAGAGCAGAATCTTTTATTATCATTAGGCTAGTTGGAATCTGGGTGACACTCATTAAAAGTAACTTTTTTTGGAGGAGTATAAAAATGAAGCTTTTGGGAGTGATTCACTCATCAATTAGTAGCTTCTCTCAGGTTTGATGACACAAGGGCACTGTATATGGAAGCCAGTATATGGAAGGCCTATGGATCAAATCTTAACATTTGGAGATTGCACGCTACAATCCCGGTCAAAATGGTTGGGATACATGACAACAAGCATACCGTCCCCGGTCCAGCCTGTACCACAGACCGCGCAATGAGAGACAACATTGACCGGGGGCCGGGGAAGGGTGGGCCAGCGAGATGTGGCCGGGATTGTAGCCTGAAGTCAATGACTTCTGAGGACATTCATTCAACATTCTGTGTGCTGACTGCTGACCTCAAGGGCAGCTAATTCACTCATCCTCAAAACTCAGATTTATTTCAGGTTTTTGGTTGCTGCAGAATGAGGCCTTTCCACCTGAGCAAATGGATCTTGTGGCCCTGATGTATGGAGGCCATCCACAACTATAATGTACATGTTCCTTGCAATTTATAGCTATTGTGAATCAAATCAAGTGTAAATAAAAAAAGCTTTAGAAAACTGAAAATATATACTTACATCATGCCATTTTCTCTCTCTGTTTTCTCCAGAATTCTATGTACGATGGGTCCCAAACGCAAGAAAAAGGGATGTTGCTGCGGTTTGGCTACTACACCAGGACCTTTGGTTTTTGCATACTCCTTGGCCAAACTATCTGCCTTCTGAAACACTATCATATATTTAGCAAACAAAGAAATACAGGTACATTAGAAAAATTGAATTTATTAGTATTTCACAGAACTGAAAACAAGTGTGAATGAAAAAAACAGCAACGATGTCCGATGAGTAATAAAACACCAACTGATTTTCATCTGGAAGCAGCATCATATTGCAATGCAATATTCACACCTACCAGTATATATTTGTCCTGAATTGCTTAAGATGGATCAGGTTTCATTAAAATCAACTGTAATTGTTCTTTACTTACATGCCATGCTTTCTTTTAATGATCTGACAGCCTCTCCTCCCTTATCTTTGGCCAGTAATGCATTGCCATTGTAGCAGTGTGCCTAAACAATTGATTGAAAACACACAAGTCCACTATGGATTAAATATGGATTTCCTATGTGTAAAATTAATATTTTGTTGTCAGTTTTTAAAATTCTTGCTTTTGTCCTTTTATGTCCGATTAAAGGGTTTTTAAACATACTTCAAATAAATTATTTGTGATATGTAACAACATAATGAGACTGGCAAGAACCCAACACTGAATTTACATGTCACCCTGGCGCAAATTCCATCTTATGAATAATGAGACTGCTTACGTTTGTTCCATATCGGTGTTTATTGAAGAAGAATTTGGCTGGGCGGCAGCACAGCTGGGTTCATGATTGGGGTTAAAGGCAATCTACCTTGAGTTGTCATGTTGAAGAACTGGGTCAAATATTTGGGCTCACTAACCTGGACATGTCTTTATTCAACATGTTCCAGAAGCTAATATTAAATGTTCCAGAACACCAGAAATATGCTGATTACAGTATTATATGGTCTACTGATGTTCAAATTAAGAACTACAGATAATTTCAGATTTCTGCATTGGACATGCTGTTAATTTGTATTCTGAGATTACAGCACATCAAGAATAAACAAGTAATTGTTCTAAACACAACCATGACAGACCCCAAAACCTTCAATATAAGTGAAGTAAATACCCACATATGACTGGTAGAAGACACTTTTGAATTGAAAGTATTTCCTCCACTTCATAACCAGCTTTTCATCCAGGGATTTGATTGCATCATCAGCAGTCGTGAATAATCTACTTGTCTCAAGGGATAAGGCTGCAATGAGGCTGGTGGTGTGCTTCAACTCAATAGCCCTTGCAAGAGTCACTGGAAATTGAATAGTACCATTTATTTATTTCACAACTTCGCCTGTAAGGTACAATTATCAAGTTATGGTGGCAAATTTACTGATTACTTTGAGAATAAATGGTAAAATCTGTGTTCATCAGTGAAGCATAAAAGTGTCCAGGATCTCATTTAAGAAATACTGAACATTACCTGATGAGCCAGTGATTTAAAAGAAGCTGGCCTAAGTACTTTGTACAATGAAGTTCCCATGCCAAAGTTAAAGGACACAAACCTTCTTGTGCTTCAGCTTTACACTGTATCTCATATGCAGACAGGATTCTCTGATCTAGATCGCAACCATCGCCAGGTGTTTCATACAACTTGTTCAGCATATTATCCTGCAAGAAAAATACCAATCACAATTAAAATTCATATTGAAGAGTGCCAATAAATCCAGAGGGACCAACAAAATAGCTTGGTTACACTCACAGGCAGTGGTAATATCATGCTAAACCCTCAAAGAACATTGTATAAAGAAACAAATTTCCTGCAGGAGTTAATTTATTTATGGGGAACTCTACATGGAGTGGAGTCTCGGTCAGCATAGCAATATCCACATCATTGTTCAATGTAAATTAGACACCATGGTGGCCTAATGAAAACTGAACGGCATTCAGAAGGAAGATGTTAATAGGGGGTGGTGTCGGGGTAGGATTTGGTGTTGGTCAAGGAAGGGGGGGGTGGTTTGACCTTTCCACTCTGACATTCTTGACAGGCATCGTTGTTTTTTTAAGCAATATATTTTCCAGCAATATGGCTGCAGGTAGGCATGGTGTTGCCCTCGTGGTTACAAGGTGAAAAGTGCAAGAGACTTCTATGACGGACTTGAATTTCACTCAATAAGAACCTTTTCATTCGGAACATTTTCCAACATGTACCGGATTGTACTGAAATGGCAAATTATGCTTTTTGCATGCACTCATTCTGTTTTTATTTTTGTATGGTTATATTGAAAACGCTTTTATAGATGTTGTTAATTGAACAAGATGGTGAAGTCATTTCTACAATCATGTTTGTGACATGATCCTTCAAATGGACAAAACGTGACCATGAGTCATCACATAGTCATACATGTCGTCATCATCATCATCATGGCCTGCAAATCGTAGTCGATGATAGTAGCACATAACGCCACAGGAGAACTGCAAAATGAAGTCTAAATGGCTTGTACTCGAAGATTTCTGATGTCTCCACTCCCTTCTCTTGACACAAAAATTGATATACTTCTCGGCAGATACATGCGAGCCATTGCAAAGTCTATCGTGCTACAGCAAGCGTTCTTGTGTCATTTCTTCCCATGATGAAAGAAGGATGTAGAACACAGTGAGGTCGCGTTTGATTACGTCCTTATACCGTAGCCTTGGGTTACCAGGGGGACAGGGGGAATCTGCTAGCTCGCTGTGGATGATGTTTTTCGGGAGCCTATCTACAAACATGGCCAGTCCAACGGAGGCAACGAGCTCTAAGCATGGTATACATATCAGAAGACCATATCATTTCCAAGATCTTGTCATACATGTACAAGCACATTAACTCCACCTTCTACATGTAAATACCCAAATTCTTCCTCCCTCATGAATTGGTTTACCTCAATATGCTTGAAAATACCAGCTGCCTCACGCAAACTTCTGTGGACTTCTTTGGCATCATCTTCAGATATTCTAATATGTGCAGGGAGATAACGAGTACATATTAGCTACCTTATACATATAATGTACTTCATTTAATGGCATGTACAAGCATGTTTTTTAAACGGTTTATTTACAGGAGGAAATTCATACACATTTTATTTGTGTTTTTAATCCATCATCCATGTTCCATGAATTTTCATGAAAAGCTTTGGCTACAGATTCCTTATTCCAGAAGGTTTCACTCAAGGATTAATCACACTACTCCAGAGAAGCACAATAAATACCAGTGGACCAAATGAAAACAATTCAGTTTTTTGTTCTAGGAAATTGGTGACACTTTTTAAAAAAGATAGTTGCTGTACAATTACTGGTGTTCCCAAGAGGATAAGTTCAAGTTGACTGTGCATGTCCAATATACATGTACATCTATACAATTTACAGTGTACATTTTCTACTATGGATACACACAGCGAACATGCCAAACCTGAACCCCATTACAAATACATCTACATGTAACTGCATTGTTGTAGAAGAATCTAGAAGAACATAAAAATGAATTTTGTTGTCACCAAGAAACTGACAGTATAGGATGAAAATGTTATTCCAGAATTGCAGGGTGTTAAGACTTTGGACAATTGATAATGTGGTAAAACTGCAAGATGACTGAAGGGGAGACTACACACACATGTACCAAGTAACTCCTCAGCAACAGAAGCTAGAAATAGTGAAACCATCTTACTTAATTGTGGATATGTTAACACTTTGGTGAGCTTGTTCATTCTTCACTATTAACAGACAAACATTTTAAATAAAGAAAAAGCAGGAAACATTTTATGTTTTAAAATGAAGGAAAACTTACTCGTCACTGCTACTTGACAGCTTTGCTGCGTGCTTAGTCAACCACAGAGCAATGTTGAAAAGCATATTTATTTGCTCAAAGAGGAAGTCATTCTGGGATCTAGATGAAATAAATATATACCACTGTTCAATAGAAGGAAACCTTCAACTATATCCAATATATGTATCAATGCATACATTTTTCATAATTTTCATCAGAGTGTGATCTGTCTACAATTTGAAATTCTGACTGCTTACAAACCTGTAACAAATGAGGATTGATGTTTGTTTACCACACAATCATGTACACAGCTACATTTACTTTGTGACATATATGTACATGTACAGTACACCTGGGCTAAAGTAGGCTACTATGGAGTTTTAAGTAAAACCCTCTGCAGAAAAATGTCTATTACACAGTGTCTATTACAAAGTCTATGTAGTTACATGTAAGTTACATTTTATATGTTCCTGACATGAACACAATTCAGTGGTCAGTGTGTGATGGTGTCTGCCTACATGTACCTCTTCAAAGGATGGGTACTGGAGGCCCCCCCCCCCCTCTTGATGTCAAAAATGAAGACAATCATGTTCATAGCATTTTTCCCTCCATGATTGCCCAATTTGGAACGGTCCATTTACACATTGATTCTTTCATTGATCTTCACTTTCCTTGATTTTCTGTTCTGGGTGACATATTGCCAAGATTCAAAAAAGGAAATGTTTCTAAGGGCCTTTAAATATTCAATAACTCAGCAAGATTGAAAGAGTTTTAAAAAGTTCTCCTGAATGCAGGCACATTATGGGTTTATATGTTGCAACATCACCAGTCAGTTTTGGGCTCTTTCATAAGGAATCAATCAGTTTCAGGTTGTTTTGTTATTACTTAACTGGATGAAATTCTTACATTTCATGACAGTGTTACATTACCGGTTGATCACAGACAGGGATGAACATCACAGACAGGGATGTAGATCAGATATCATGGCTTTGGTGTATTCAAAATCTCGCTAGGAAGGGGTTACTGTTGAGCAGTCAAAATGAGGGGGTTAAAAGTTTAAAGGAAAATAAAGTTGAACCAAATTTTATACTCACATGTTTTTTCCTCCCAGTGAATTTGTCCATGTGATTTTGACAGCATTGCGAAGTTTACTCTGTCCAGTGTTTTTGCCTGCTCCATCACTGTTCGTTTCCTGTAGTGTCAGTTTACCCACATCTTCTCCTGTCTGCTGCTGGGGCTGATCAGTGCTTGTCTTGGAGTCCTCTACTGCTGTTATGAATCCTTCAAGGTAGCTCATATACCTCTCACTAGCCTTTTTCACTACTGACACATCGTGACCTGGATTCGGCAAGAGGTCTAGAAGTTGTGCACGTGCCACACGGATATCACTTCATAAAAAATAAAATAAATACAGGTGTACAAGCATTACATACACTGTGTAGACTTCCAAACAAAAGATGTCCACATAAACCAGGAAGCAGCGACATTGTGTGGACTTGCCCACGTCCACAAAAGGCTTTCCCCTCTCTGGAAAACAGGTTTAGAGGCATATTGGGGTTAGGTTTATCCGTGGCAAAATGAAGAGAAACACTAAGGCCCCCCAAAAAGTCTCCTGTTTCTGGTATGGAGCTTGCCCCAAAAGTGGTGCGGCGACGCGGCTTTTTTTCTTCTTCAAATGTCGGCTGATGACTGCAAATGGTGCCAGACTAAATTTAGTGCAAAATATATGGGAGTCCAGAGAGGCCTTAAAGCTTATACTTGATCGTAATTCCATCTAAAAACACGTTAAAATTGTGCAGCAGCAGGATTCCAGTCAAACCAGTGAGTTTGGCGGTTGTTGCGACATCATCTACATTGAAAAAAAACCTTTTTCATTTTGCCGACGCGCATTGCTACGGCGACACGCACATACCAGAAACCGGAGACTTTTTTTTGGCCTAAAGGGAATCATAGACAAAAATTTGGGTTGAAATAGTTTCCACAGTTTGAGAAAAATGAGGTTTTTTTCACTGGTTTTTCTTAAAGGTATAGTCCATCATTTGTAATTTGTGCATTTTGTTCGTTTGAAACAACAAAACTGCTCATAATCTAAAGAAGCTTACTGAACAACTAACCTGATTCAGCTTCAGCTGTATATTTCGAGAACAACATTCTAGGATCTCGATTTCAAATCAAAACTTGCTGAATCATGTTTTGAATTGGGCCTGAATTCATCGTCCGTGACCCGTTCTCACTGAGCCGATTGCAGCTACGCGATGTCGCGCAATGATCCGATGATTTTTAGCAACCATGCACACGTGTGTGTCGTGTCAACGCTTGCGCGTGATTCGCCGAATAATAAAAAACGAACTACTAATGGAAATTTCCAACAGTGCTTCTTGTTACGTTGACTGCCGCGCGTAATTTCACGGGGTGTGCCCATTTGCCAAGCGTTGTACGCTTGTGTGCATACTTAATAGGTCCTTATATGTTGTAGTGCATTCATTTCTAGTTACTCTTTGGGGAAAAAATATCTACGAGATAACTTGTAGGCTGGCAAATGCATAGAGTTGATTATTCCGGTTTGCCAGCTAAGAGTTATCTCGTTCCTCGTCACTACGAGATAACTCGTAGGTTGGCAATGGGGTAACAAACTTCTTTGCTTCTCCTTGACAGTTATGCAATATATATATATGGCATTCTGCGAAAATTTTCACTGTCGTTGCCATTGGATTGCATGTTACATGAACTGAGCCATCCTTGCCACATTCATTATTACAAAATGGCGCAGCTCAGTGCGGACAGAGTGGCATATCTCATGATGAATTCTGACAGCGCTAGCGATGATGATGATATGGATTCTGTTGACGAATCTGACGGAAATGAAACTTCAGAAATGCCCACGAATGACAGTGATTCGGATGAATCACAAACTGGTGAATGTAGTGATTCTTTGTCTGATGGAAGAAGCGATCCAGCGATTTAGACTCGAATGTTTCAAGTGGCATCAATACACTGCCAGTGGCACGTGGACGGGGGAGAGGTCGCAGGGTACGGACGAGAGGCCAACCACGTGGTCACGGGTTCGCACTAGAGGAGGACGTGGCCATGGAGCTGCTGCAGGCAGAGGAGCAGCTCCTGTTCAAGCAGCAGCTCCAACTTGAGCGGCAGCTCCAGCTCAAGCAGCACGCAGACCCGGCAGAGCAGTTGGAGAAGGAAATCGTGCGCCTGCTGCCTCGCCTAACTGGTCAAATGTAGTCCGAAAATTTGGGACTCTCAATACTGTGTATGAGAGTCCCAAAACTTAAGGTATCCATATTGTGCAAAAGTTTGTGCTGCATAATAAAACCAGTGTGAATCAAATGTGCAAGCTTCTTACTCACTACAGTTTCTTCAATAATCCCCGAAACTTCTGCCCTGCAAAGTTGCTGTTGTGAGCATTGCATCACCAAATGTTCAGCATTTTATTCTAATTTTGCAGGGAGTTATCGAAATCCAAAAGCGAAACATCACGTTGATGTGTACTGCAATGAATTGTGCAAAAAGACTCCTCAGCTAAAACATTTTCATCGTGTAGATAAAACAGCGCCCTCTTGTTGATCTGAGTGAATGCAGAATGTTTCATTTTTTAACAGAGGGCGCTATGTTCATTTGGCCATCGATTAAAAAACAAGTAAGCTGCAAGGCTCTTCCTACACCTACCCAGAATACCTTGGAAATCACACCACCATTTCTAAAGCATGGAGAATGACGTGGATGGTTTTTGAACTGTCAAAAACTTGCCTTAAAATTTGATTTAAGGTCTCAAATTTTGCAGGTGACATGCTTGCAACTATATCATTTTGATGTATGTGTTGTGTGGGCATTAATAAGCTGAATGGTGAGTAAAAAAACGTCAGTAGTAATTTTGCACGTTTTTATGCACTCACGGTCCCAGTCTGGGTCAAATGTTGCCCAAGATCCACCAGTTTTTATTTTCAGGGAAAAATCTGGTCTTCGCAATCCAGTGCAAGGTGCTTCACCTGGTGACTAGTTTGATTTGTTCGTGACACCAGAGTTACTGGATATCATGGTAACAGAGACGAACAGATATGCGGCAGCAGAAATAAACAAACAAAGGCCATTGCGACAAGCGTCCCGTTTTCATCAGTGGAAAGACACCGATACAGCAGAAATGAAACAATTTCTGGCACTTTTGATTCACATGGGTCCCAACAACTTACCTTCCTTAGAGCACTACTATATATCTATGACATACTTGTTTATTGAGAATGTCGCCAACTAGTTTGGTAGGTCCAATAATTTTAAAGTGGATTTTGTTTCCTTATACTAGGAACCGGGCCCTACACTACACAATCACCACTCAAGATAGTAGGCCCTAGTATAGACCCGTGAACGTGGCGTTGTATACAACGCCACGTTCTTGTTTCACTTCGAACCTGGCGAAATCGATCCGACACACATAATTCCGTATGGGTGTTGAGTACTCACCTAGAAATCTAAATTTGCCCGTCCGATTGTTTAGGCTGTGTAATTTCGACGAAATTTGCCCATCAGTAAAGACCCATACGAACGTGTAGAAATTAGATTTTAACCTGACCCTGACAAATAACCCCGGATGCGTCTGAGTCGCTTGGACAGATTGACGGCTGTTTCATGTCGCAACCCCGAAAAAAAACCTCGCAGACGATTGGCTGCTCGGCTCATCTCGTGTACAGTACGTGTGTGCACACACACGCGGGCGCACGTGCGACCGCGTGCGGTGCGGTGAGAGAGGAAAGGACTTGAAACTTGTCTAAAACGATGTCTGTTTTAGCTGCGACAGTAAACAGCCGTCGAATCATACGAAAATAAAACGCAATGCGCATGCGTCAGTTGGGAGAAAATGGCAGCTAGCAGTAGCGGACGGACTTCATGAACCGGGGCCAGAATTTTCCTCAATGTTCGTCAAATGCAAGTTTTGACGTACAAATAGAATTCAAGACAGCTTCATATGTGAGTACTTATTACATGGGCAAAATAACGTCCAGTGTGTGTAACGGAGGGAGTCAGAGGGACACGTTCGCCAGGTTCGAAAATAGACAACAGCGTGGCGTAGTTTACAAGCCACGTTCACGGGTCTAGCCCTAGTATAACATTTTTAACATCATTTTTTTTCGTTGCTTATAATGAACGCAGTGGCTATTGTTACGGCAGCCGTAACGCATTTCCCATTTTCTATCGTTACGGTAGACTGCAACCTGGCAACTTTTATAAAAAAACATGACAAGAAAATATAAAATTAGAAGGAAAAAAGTGAATTTGAACTTTATGAAATTCGGACTTTATTTCCCTTTTAAAAAAAATCCTCAAAAGCCTCAGGTTAGAAAAGGTAAAAAATTTGAGTGCAAAACTGAGATTCGAACCCGCAACCTCGCGGTGCAAAATCCTACCCTCTATCGGCTGAGCTGGCGCACTGCTTGATAAAACATGTGGAAACAAATAATTATATACCTGCGTGCGTATCAAAAAAATATCGTAGAGGGCGCTAAACAACGAGTGCCGTAACGATAGCCACTTCGTATAATGAATGGGGTCTTAAAAAGGAACTAATGCCCTGTATGAGGGCTTACCAAATTAAAAGCCAACCTGCTGGAATCCCGTGAGTATGACCTAACTATGGTATGACTCATCATCATACGGATACACACGAACATGTTGAACATCCACGACAACATGAAGAATAAGATCACAAGCATCACGACAATTAGCTCTCACGGCCATGATCGTTGTTCTTTCTTCCATCGGTTCCCAGCTGTCTTACTGTTTACATACCTACAAACTTTCCTTGCTGATGAAGTTGAAGCCTGACGTCCAAGATCAAAATTTAATGGTGCAGTTGCCTTCAGAGGATTTCTGTGGAACCAGTGCGCCATGTTGACATTCACTCATTCGTCATTAGCTGGCTAGCTAGCTGTGCATTATAGAGTGCAGCTAGACTTCGCCCAAGTCGACCGCGCGACTGGGTGCCGTGCTAAGCTTGAGACTTGAGTTTTTGGTTAACGCGCGCCCTCACGCGTCAGTTCCAGACCAAATGATCTTAAAATAAAAGAAATTATGCTGTATTGATCTTCATTTATACCGAGATCATTGGTAGAAGACACTTTTATATGTCACTTTTATCCGTTATTTTGGCTAAATAATCCTTTATTACTGATTATTTAATTTGATATTAAGCATTACTTACCAACGAAATTAGACGACCTAACGTTTCGATCCACTGTTCCTCCCTGAAGTTCACCCGGACTGATGTATGGGGGGAGGGGGGAGGAACGACCCCCCCCCCCCCATGAAAAAAAGTTGCTTCCATTTGAAATTTGGCAACTACAGAGAAAATCACAGTCCCTACAAGTTACCAAATTTAATAGGGGGGTTTTATAATAGAAAGTGCCCTTTTCTGCGATTTTGTGTTGGGTTTCACGGAAACCCCGGTTTTTTTTCGAGAACGGGGTTTTTATTTTAGCGTCCCGTGCAAAGCGAATAGCGCCACCTATTGTCTGGCATTGACAATTATGTTGGCTGTGAACACTGTACAGCGCCCACATAGGTGTTCGGCTCCAATTCGGCTCCAAGTTCCAATTCCAGTTGAATATCAGACCAGACGCATAATTGTTACAATTAATTCGTTATTACGGATAATTTCATCCATAATTACGATTTTTTTCAATTACGGATTAAATCATCCGTAATAATTATTAATCCGTATTTTGGATTAAATAACCCGCTACAACGAATTGTGGCACTAACGCATCTTTCATAATGTATAAAAGAGAATGCTGTAGCATGCTGCACAGTTTATGAACAGCGCCCCAAGCATGAAATCCCCCTCCCCATAGGATCTAACATCGTTTATAATAGGACAATGCACACATTACACAACCAACGTAACATTCCTACGAATTCCTAAACTAAATAGAATATAGCCCCAATGTGTATGAGATACAAGAGTGATTCATCATCTTCCAATTTCTGTCCTTGTGGGGATAATAATGATTAAGAAAAATTAATTGCAGAACTAATAGACTGCATGCAGCCAATTTAGTCAACAGGCAGCTTTTAAATTCGCGAGGCAGCTTCAAGTTTGTGCTCATTGAAGGGAAAAATACGCCTATTCATTTTCCTTTCATGCTATGCTTAAGGTTCCTTTAAACACTGAAGTGATCATGTTGGGCTTATACTTATAGTGCATATTGCCTATATATAAATAGTAGTGGTTCGATATTGCGATATGGCAGGATCTAGTCTTGGAGGTTTGTGGCATTATAGCTATTGATCGCTCTGGTTTTCAAAGAATAAGGACTTTTAGCTAGTTGTTTGTTGCCTTTGTACTGCTCAACAAAAAAGGAGAAACGTAAATCCCTTAATCGATTTGGCTTAGTTATTCAAGCTGGCATAACTTGCGTCACTGCCGAGCGAAAGCTTCAAGGTACAGAACTGCCTTGCCAACGCACAAACACAAGCAACTCTGATCGTACTATTAATCAGTAATTAATGAGGCGCGATCGAGTCAACAGCTCCACGGGTGCCAACAGCGAAGCAACAAAAACTTGCAACAGCAACATCTAACGAGTCGAAAGTAGAAGTTACTAAAGGTAGGCCTTTTGAATTTGTTTTAATTTCAAGAAGAGGCCCATTCACTGTTGTTTCCTGTTGATGATTTATGTTTAGATAATGGCAATATGCCTAAAGCAGTCGAGTTTCGTTTTGATGGAGGTTGTCGGGGCGGTTGCGTACACAGTGTTGCAGATGCGAGGAAACGAAAAGAGTTCCATGAGTGCATGGGTTATGAAGGGACAACATAATTATAGTGACCATATGCACAATATTACTACATTAACTTGTAGTTAGACTTCGAACTGAGTCTTGCTCCTTGTGGCAAATGCATATAAATTAAGTGAGAACGTATACTTGTAATACATGTATAGGCCAAGGGCGGATGGGGGGGGGGGGGGCAACTGGGGCCATGCCCCCCCCCAAAAAAAAGAACCCAATTTTTTTTTTCAAGTGACGTCGCAGTAAAGGCAGGCACTGTGTGCACCACCATCTGTTCCTTAAAAAAAAAATAGGTTAAAGTGGTCAGAAATTGCCTGAGATCGCACCACAGAGCATTTAGAATCCAAAAAATTGTCAGGGCTCTTAAGCGGGCCCCGAAACACCCCACCGTAATTTTCTGGACATACTTTTGGGACCAAAAATGTTTTGATCCACAAAATTAATGTTTTGGTCCCAAAATTGTGTTCTGGATCCGCCCTTGGTATAGGCATCAACAACGCTTTCAACTGCTGATCACATGTTCATTTTATGACTTTCTGGGTTTTTCACTCTCTCAATGATGCAGGAGTAGAGGAAGGGGATATAACTTCTCGAGAAATTGCAGCACAACTCAGACGATCTGATTAGGTACAGCTGAATCAAGATCTACGTCGCAACATGTAAAAGTTACACACAAATTTCACACCAGTTACAAACGCAGCAACTTTTTGAAAAAGCAGCAACTTTTTGAAAAAGCAGCAATGGCCAATGGTTCTTACCGATTGGACTTAAAGAGAGACGATGCACGGACACTGATGCTGAAAATGGACGCTCGTCTTACATACGCCGGTCGGGAGCGCAATGCGGCCTATCAACTCGAGGGAGAACGAGAGATAAAGCACATTGACTACGCTCGCCATCTGATCAACGCTGACTTCAATCGGGAGAAACGTCAGATTGAGCGACGTCTTGAGTACTTCCAGACTCTCCAGGAACATAACAATGACAGACGAAAAAAGAGGGACATTGCCTGGTGCGAAGAGGAGGAGAAAGACTGGGAACGGCAGGCAAGAGCAGCTAGACGACGAAGGACCCTCCCGAAGATTAGGGTCCACAAGAACCACAAAGCTGAGGTCGTGGGATCCATCCGAAGAGATCAGAAAAGGCAATTTGCAAACAAAATGTCGCATGAGATGCATCTAAACAGGTCTCTGAATGCGCTGAGTGATTCATACGCAAAACATCAAGCCATCACGAAACAAAACGAAGGAATCATTGAACAACGTAGTGAAAACAGTTTACCCGCTGGACAGAAAGCAGAAACTGGGCAACGTTTACCTTCCATCAAACCCACAGAGAGCCAAGGAGAGCCTCAGATATCCAAATCCAAGTACGGAATACCGACACAAACTATCAGTCTACCGGAGGTGCCAGTTTGCAAAGTGGGGCCACAGAAGAGTTCACTTAGTCAAATGATATCTTCAGGTGAGGTCTGTAAATTGCCGGACATGGTGCCAATCGAAAGGCATCCATCCAGTACAAGTGGCCCTCCTCCAAAATTAAACCTTGCACGGACTTTTTACATGAACACCAGTTCAAACTCACAAGGGACGAGCACAAATCAAGATATTACAGCCAAGTTCAACCGCAGTAGACGCCGGGTGTCTTTAGTGGACCCTTCGGCCGATGCGTCTAGCAGACCCACAGCCCACTCCCGCCGCAGAGTTTCAATTGTGGATCCATCTATTCAGAGTAAGAAGCGTTTGGCTCCAAATCTGGCCCTTGGTCCGCATCAGCAGTTGCCTCTCAGATTTTATGAGATAGAAAATAACCCGTTCCTGAATGAGAGCGACAATCCTGAGATCAACCGTTCGAATGACCTGATTCGCGCGGATAAAAGCGACGAAATGTACGTGTGGCTCGGGTTCGATTCAGAGGAAGAATTTGAGAGGTTGAAAAGAGGCGAGTTGGTGCTCGAGTTTGATGACGACGATGGATCAGACACGAGCAGCAATGCGGACCATCATCTGACTGGCGAACGCCTGCCAGAATTACACGAGAGTGTTGATGTAAGGCCTAGCAGAACCCCAGAGGACCTACCAAAACGGACAGAATCCAAACTGAGCGCCCCGAGAATACTGATAGCTTCGGCCGGGGCAATGGCTGGCATGAAACCGCTGCAGAAATTTGCATCTGCAGCCAAAATGGTGATGGTCGTCCGACAGTTTCAGACCAATGCCATAAAATAATGTACATGTATTTCTAAATGTTTAGGTTAACTGTTTCTTCACAAAACGTCCACCCGAAACATTGATTTGGGCTCTGATGCGTGAAGCAATCGTGTAGAAATTCTGTTTGTTGGCATGAGTAATGTGAAATAGCAATATATACTGTTTCATAATTAAACTACATGTATAAACAACATACATCTATTATTGTGTTTGAGAGGGGTGACGGGTAGACACAAAATAACCCAGGAACTTTCGGACAATAGGGATGATAGGCGCTCTTCAAGGCGGTACAATATTCGCGCGACGTAAACAAGGGCACTAGTGAATTAAAGGCGCTCGTGAAAATGGTACTCGTAAAAAAGGGCATTTCTTTGAAAATATTGCGTTGCAATATACAATTTCAGTCCGTTGACCCACTTCACCGTTCCGATTTTGCTTCTATCAGCGTCCCGATTGTCCGTTTAATATCTTCATCCCGTTCCAATCTGTCACTCTGCACCCCCTGGTTCCGCTTCTGTTCATTATGGACATTCCTATTGCAGGAAAACAAGACAAAGCATACAAAATTGGACCAGTGGGTGTTCCCGGCTGTAAACGTTTTACGAGTCAAACCTATTAATTCCAATTTTCAAGTTCGTCAAAGAATAATTTCACACGCATTTGGTAAAATTAAATTAGTTTTTTATCATTCAACTTCACAGCTTTGGCAATCTATTATAAGAACAAGGTCATAAAAAAGATAGTCCAAACCGTTGAACTCGTCTCCCCTGTTTCAAAATGCAAGCATTCGCAACCCGAATGCGTCTGGTAATCACTTTAATACCACTGTCAAGCAAGTTAGTGTTGTGAGCTTAAGAATATTCCTTGTACGTACTCCGCACAATTCGGCACATTCCTTCCATGATATCAGACCAAGGTGTATACTAAACGCAAAGAACATTACAGTTATTTAAAGAAAGTGAGCAAAAAATTGTTGGCCCATGTCAATACTATACATGGCACACGAAATAATATGCATGACGAAATTGAACAAAATTATGATTAAATGGTTAGGCTTAGACGAAACGAAAGGCCTACGTTTATAGCCGGGAAAACCTAAACACGAAGCATGCAAGTATCAAGTTCCATCTTTAAAACTTTGTTCGGATATTGGAAGAGTTGAATTGCACCACAATTTTCCCAGCGACTTAAGGGGTATAGTTGTTCGATCAGACGAGCGAGTAAACGCATCGTTAAGACAGTTGTTCATAATACATGTTTTCACGTCCAATTTTGCAACTTGTTCATGCAGTCCTACAAATTATGCATCCATTTCAGGATGTTTAGGGAGTCGGTATATATAACGAACAAAAGTTGGCGACATTTCTGCTAACTTGATCACAAGTGAAATCAGACTTGGATCTGGGAGTAACATCGGTCTTTTTAAACAGTGTGTTGTCGGCAAATGTCGGACATTTTCCTTTATCAGATTGACACTTTACATTTTTAAGATAGCTGTATGTTCAAGTGCATTTTTCATAATTCCTTTTCAATTATTCGTATTTCACCTGTAATATCTCTACATAATTCCTTTCTAAAAATTTCTCGAAAGTCATGTTTTGAAATCTATTGGTCTCAAGCTAGTTTTGATTAGAACGAGAATTAATATAGGACGTTACAATGACGACAATCTTGCTTGTTTAACTGCAAATTTCACTGAATTTGTTTGGTTAACATACCGGTAATGCATACATTCTCATGAAATGAAATGGAGAAGTAATTGCTGCCTATACTTTTAAGGCGTGAATGGAGATACCCTGAACTTATGCTAAATTGAGTTGAAAAAAACTCGTACATTTTAAATTTTACTGAGAAGTTTTGCATAACCGAGTGACCAAGTTGTAATATTGCATGGGAAATGGCAACTGGTATCATTTATGCCACTGTAAAATAATTTACTCTTTGCCATTGACGTTTTGTATTTCGGAATACAAAGAATTGTTTAATAAATTACCAACGTATAACAACTGAACCACGCCTCCATTATCAACTCAGCTTCTTGAAACACACTTTAGTTCTAGAATAAAAAAGAAAGAATGCGCGTTATTGGCCTAGAGAAGAATATACGTCTCTTTATGAGAACGAGTACAGACTTCCTACATGATGTCGGTGTCTATGAATCAGTCTCTGATTGTACTTGAACTTCAAATTTTGGTCCAATTAATGTACAATGTACAGTCGACTCTCATTAGTACAAACTCTGTTAATACAAAATTCTGGTTATAACAAACATAAAGCCTTGGTCCCGACTGTGCATTTATGTGCGCAATGAATGGGACTGATGTTCCTCTTAATACACAATTCTGATATAACAAACAACTTGGCTAGGTCCGAACGAGTTTGTTATAACAAGACTCGACTGCATACAGTCTCCGCCTGTAGCCACATTTCCCTATAGTATAGGTCCTATAAAGAGGCCCTATATCCGTCACTGTCACTTGAATAATTGAAGTTAGGCTTATATGTTGCAGAAAAAAGAGACTTGATTGGAACAATTGTTGTTCGAAGCATTTTTTTCCTGCAACAATCGACACTGTATTGAGTTAGTCTTAACAAAATCAAAGATATTGATTGGTCCACACGTAGAATGAATCCTTACAGACGGGGTTAAAGATGGACTATCCGTGGACTGTGGTGCTCATCAAATTCTATTTTTGTTCTGCTGACAAATTTAATTACAGCATATATGTTTCGTTTTAACAAGAATTTCCCCCCTTTTGGGGTCTGTTTTGGGCGTCTGCGACTCCTTGGAAGAAAAGTGTTTTTATTTCGGGTTGCTTTTGCGCACAATCAGATCTGCTCCTTGAATTGCCGCCACTGAGGAATTGTAGGGCCGCAAGTACATGTAATTCGAAATTGTCACGTTATTGTTCCATAACTAAATGCGGGCCGATTTTCCCCGCTCGACGTTTCATTATACAGTTAATAAATTATGCATTGTTAGAAAAATAGCAATTACATGTAATAACCCCCAAAAGTACCTTTTCAGGTTGAACTCCAAAATAGCACTGACAGTACATCTTAATGTTATCAATAATACCATGAGCTCGTTTGTTGCCGGGCCCGGTTAAAAGCAAAGCCAAAACAAGCAGCCTGACACAATACGCATGTTTATTGTTCCTTAAATCCAGCTGCCTTGGGGCACAATGTTGTGACGTTTGGCTTTTCAAACACTGTGAAATAAAAAAGTAAATGTATAGTCCACTACTTTTCAAGAACTTTCTCGCAGGTAATCCATCCTGTTCAAGTCTTAAAGGTACTTACGTAAGTCTAGTGTGCGTGGAGGTCCTAATTCCTTTGTAAATCTACATAGTCTATATCTACATGTATATAGACTCGACGGAGGGTCCTAAGCATGCCTCAGGGAGGCCCCTAGGAATTCTCGTGACTCGTACACCATCTAACAGTTCAATCACCTCAAAGATAATTCTTAAACTGGAGGTGATATCTTAGAGCCTAGATCCATCAATTGTCGCGTTTTAAACGAGAATATTAATAAAAAAAAATTACCCCCCAAAAAACGACACTGTAGGTGAAATTGCAGTCTGTTTAGCATTTGGCTGCGTAATTTCTACGGAGCTCAATTTTCAAGTTTTTGAAAGTTGAGCTTGAGTTTTCACACGGATACCTTCTGGAAACTTTTGATGGGGGAGCCATTCTACCAAACTCCTGGAAGATAATGACCAAAGAGACACTGACTGCATTCCCTAAAAGAATAGAGTACATGTATTTATTATGTATTTATTTATTTCTTGTTTATCCTGGAGAGACCTTTCAGTGAAACACTGTTTTTCAAAGGTGTCCAGCAGTTACAACAAACATAATACGATAGTATAAAAATAGAAAAACAAACAATAAAAACATTACAAAGATATAATTATGAAGATTAATAAACAGTAAAATGCGACAAGGTTAATCACGGTTGTTACATTGGCAGTAAAAAGACAAAAACAAGACATACATGTACCATGTAGAGACGCTTAAAACTGGCAAGAGTGGGAGGCAACGGATGTTTAAGTGTCGTAGAGAGGTCATTGAATAAATTGACTCCACGAGACGCAAATGTACGTTTCCCGAGTTAGATTTGGACAACGAAGGAACTAGATTACCTTGTGAAACAGACCTGGTATTGTATGAGTGGGTACTAGAAACAAAATGAAAAACAAAACAGTTACAAAGTTGAGGAGGCAATTTGGATGTTAAACTCTTATACTAGAGTAAAGTTAAGTATTTAGCACCCAAATGCCACCTATCGAAGCTTTAACGGAATAACAAAATGTCGAGGCCTTAATAAATATTCATATAATCTGGAGCACATGTTGATGGTTGTATGTGCTTCAATTAGCACCGAAATGTGCCAATTTTGTGAAGGGAATTTTCTTTAACATAAGCCGTTTAGATTTTTGTACTAAAAATTCATGACATAGTTTTACATTCCTATAGTAATATTTACCACCACATGATTGTAACATGGATACAATTTCTTTGGATTATACAGCAGACAACTGTGCGGTCATGACCCCTTCATTCATTCTGCGAGCTTTGACAGCTTCTGTGCAACGTGCAAACACAATTTACAATAGGAAATCCATTTGACATAGCCCCCCACAAAGCGACTATCAATTTTAATGATCATGGAACGCACTAAATCAAGTATATAATACTGAGCAAAGTTCCCATGTCTAGGATACGATTCGTATTCTGAATATTCAATACTAAAAAAAATGGTGTCAAAGTCTGAAAATATGTAATAAACTTTACTGACAGCAAACACCATACGACATAAATGTACTGTCCGACAGTAACAAGTGTTAGTTCGTGCAATATTATAAAAAAATACTAATGTGAATTGTTCATGCGAGGTAAATTCTTCATTTTAGAACTTATAGTTAATTATGGAGTAATACCCGTCTGCTCTGATGAATAACTTAAAATGTGTGATTAAACATACCCTAATGTTTTAATCAACATTTAAAAAAAAAATGAAAGCGAGGCTTGGAACGCACTCGAATCATATACATGTATAACAGTCCGTCCAGCACCATCACATTTAACAGTTTCCAATTTATAAAACAGATTCAGGGAAGACGATGGAAAATGGCTTCCTCCTGAATAAGGTTGATAGGCCTCCACATGAATCAACACATTCCAAAAGATGGTCACAGCAGCCTGACAATTGCCTAGTACTTGATGTATTTCAAAGAATGTCTGATTGGGGGATAATCTTGTTTTTCAGATGAGTGGCTCACGCTTTTGATTTCACAAACCAGACAGGGACGTTGTTGACGTCATTCCGTTTCGCGATTGTATCATGTACGATACTCTACTAGGAATTCTAGGAAGAATTAATCACCTGGACATCGCGCACAGACAGAATATATTCTTCAAGATAAAGGTGTTTTGTTTGTTGTTGTTGTTTTTTTTTTTTTAGTGTTTGTTTTGGCCGGGGGAGGGGAGGCATGAAGATATTCGGCTCAAAGCTTCCCCAACATCGACATGTTAACACATTTTGAGCATGTTGGGGATACTTGTGAATGATGTTACTATACTGGGAAGGCGATTTTCCTCCTACGTGTACGGAAGGGCTTATATAACACATAAACACACCCAGTGTGACCAGAATGAGATGAAAAGTGCTGAATTTTGTTCTGATAGACGCTGCTTAATCGTCAGGAGTCGCATGAAATATGGCTAAATACGTCATTCGAGTTATTTTATTGTAAAATTCCTACTTGAAAGACGAACCTTTATTTCTGCAGAGTACATCATTTTAAGATTGAGATAAGTTGAATTAATTTTTGGTTCACATAAATCAACAACTTGCTGGATAAGCCAAATCCTATACAAATTTCTGATTTTGACCGGGATAAACAAAATATAAATGAACATAAGTCGGGGGGGGGGGCGTTGTAACCAAATTTACAATCTAAAACGTTTTCATGCAATCAAAAAGAAAATGGAAATACTGATCGCACAAGAGTATAAAAATCCTCTAAAACACAGTGGCGGTTCTACAGGGGGCTGGGGGGGGGGGGGGGGCTTTAGCATAAAAAATTGCACCAACCAAATGTAACATACACGCGAACGGGCCTCCCCCTAAATAGATAGTCGTGAGAAGGGTACATTTTGTACACTATTAGTTAATATAGTGTGCATGATTGTAGGATTTTATCAGCGCTCCCCATTGAAAATATGGCACGAACACCCCCCCCCCACCTATATTGATTTTCGGAGGCCTAAGTGTCCGGAGAAAATAACGGGTGTAGGCCTACATTTCTGCACGCCTCCCTGAAAAAAATTCTGGATCCACCCTAGTGCTAGCCCCCCTAAAATATTGGCTCTAGAACCGCGCCTGCCAAAACATGGTCAAGTATAAAGTTTGTTTTTGTTTTGTTCTTTATTTTGTGCTTAATGCAGAACAAGACCTTAAATTTTGTTTGTAATTTTGTGTGTGCACCTCAGATTGTTCGTCCTGAAGAGGAAATTGTTTAATCTTGATTTCTAATTATACAACATACCAAGCTGTCTTACAATTTTATCTTTTATCCTTGCAAGGCATACTCCGTCAACCATATAACTGCTTTAAATCATTTAAACAAGTTTGTGAAATTGACACTACAGAATCAATTCCTACACATGATATACAGAATTGATCATTTCAACGAGTTGTAGTACAAACTAAGAACAAATGCACTGTCAATGTCATTTTTGAGTTTTACGCCAAAACAGATCTTAGTTTTAGTCTGCTATTTTGTAGCAATACAAAAGTTATTCACTGTTGAATGGGACACTTAATGAAAAGAAGTTTGCTCGTGTTTAGTAACGAAATAATTGCTTTACAAACTTTGAATTAGTTGTGGCCCGACAATTCATTTCTTGTAGGGTAGACTGATTCTCACCAATAAACTTGCACGGTACATTTGTTTGTTTGCAAAAACACCCAAACTAATGTGTGTGTGTGTGTGTGTGTTTTTTTTTGGGGGGGGGGGGGTTGGGTGGGTTAAAATAGAACATACAATTTGAAAATCTGTCAGGAGAGAAAAACCTAAACTGTGTTTAAGAGCACATACAGATATCTTTGAATTATACAAGTATCAATGATTGAGTTACATTGGTAACTTAATGCTTAATGTGTAAGTTAATGTGGAGTAATATGACTGCCTTCATCTATTTCAAATGTTATTCCTTCTAAAAGTCAACTAAGGGGAGGGGTAATAGGTTCTCTTGCCCCAATATAAGATTCAAATCAACTTTAATTTGGGAGTAGACCACAAAGAATATAAACCCACCCTTTCATCTTAGAACACATCAATGTCTTGTTAACTCTACTACAGGGTGAGTAAAAAAACATACACAGAATACTTGTTTCAACAACTGTCAACAACTGTAGTACACACATCTTTATTAACAACCCTGCTTAGGCGAAAAATATAATTTATAAAATCCACTTTTGTTCAAAAGATGGGCCTTTAAAGGGACTTTGTTGAATATTTTTAACTTTTAAACTCAAGTTTTATCACTGGTGATGTTTGAAGACAATTGTGACGACAATTCTTGAAAATGCATTTTTGGAAGAAAAAGGTTTCAGGGTCATTGTGATATACTTTGAATGGATTGAGCAATTTAAGTTTTTTTTTTCATCTAAAAGTAGTTTATGAAATTGGCTTTCCAGTCATTATTATTTTTGGTGCTACATATTTTATTAAATATGAAATATATTTTCCGAGGTTTGGGTTCTGCTTTTTTTTTACTCACCCTGTATTATTCAAAATGCCACACAAACTAATGCATACAGTTCATTTCTGCTTAAACACTCTGCATAAAGCACAGGGCAAAATGTAAAATAAATGGTAAACGACCCGACAGGTTTATGATGCAAGAAGACACCTTGGTCACCTTGTGAGAGTGATCATGACAGGGTAGTGAATGTTTTCATCGTATAACTCCTTTCCCTGAATCAGCATCTGAGAGTGGAAAAACCCAAATGCAAGACTTGTTGAAAGATGCAAGGTTAGTTTACAAGCTCACTGTCAAGTCATAAAGAGTTTCGGTTAAAATGCTCTGGTCAATTTATTTGGTCAACCTACATGTATTACATGTTAAATCTGTACGAAGATAAAAAAAATCATTCATGAGTATATGACAGGCACAGCATATTTCATTCTCTTTTTCTTCATTCACCTTTACCAAGTATTGTTACTTCTTTGTGTGTTCATGTTGACAGGATACGCTCATATTTCTTTTTGGTGAGCACAAAAGTCTGGGGGATTATCAAATAGCTGATATTCCCTGGTCAAAAAGTGGGGAATATGTCCCCTATCATATTTCCCTGTACAGTATATAGGATGGGCAAGTTGAACTTGGTTGGTCACCTAGGGGGCACAGCAATACAGACTGTCATACCATAGAGCTACGGACAACAGATCACACGTCTTTTAGACCTAAGCAGTCTATCTAGAACTGGATTAAGGAGAAGCCTAGTATTTTAGAATTGAGTGTCAACACACCTCTTGATGTTTTTGCCATACAAGCTGGTCATACTTGTGGTCAACTTCCACAGTAAATCTTAGCCTGGCAAACTCACAAAAGTCATCCAGTGTCTTCCCTCTTTGCGGTGCAAAGATAGTGGCTACACCCTGGGGTAAAGACAAGTATAAAAACATTGTTCTTGGAAAACACATGCATTTCAATGGCCATCTAAAAGTCTAAATTCGCATGTCAAAGGGAATCTGAGAGCAAGACTGTAGCGAGTGTAGCATCAATGAGTATGACTCCGAGACATGATTTAAGGGATTGGAGTTAAAACAAAGCTTTATAAGACTTTTCAAATTCAAGTGGTAAACCCCCCAGCAAATGTTACTGCTATGTGTGCACTAGTCCTGGCCCAAGACGCCAGTGATCGATAGTGGACGGTGCATAGTGCGCCCTCTAATGGCACAACAATTAGACCAGCAGGCCTACTCGCACTAACGTCTTGGCCATTTCGTTTCAGCGGTTTAAACTTGTTCTTTATTTTCTCCCTAGGATTTCCTAGGGAACCAATCAGCGATCGAGAAAAGGTTCAATGGTTCACCCAACAGTTGTAAAAATACACCCTACGTGCGATGATCAAGCATCATCAATTTCCTAGGGAACCAATTAACGATCGAGAAAAAGGTTGAATTGCTCACCAGACAGTTATAAACCACAACCAATTGCTATCAATTCTATCACGAAGGCCCCCTTCAATGGCAAAAGTATTGTGCTAGTGTTTGTCCAGATAATCTGTCACGGCGCAGTAAAATAGTATGTACGCTGCTTTTGCCAATGAAGGGGCCTTGTGCTTGTATAGTTTTCATCTGCCCAGATTATTCTATAGACACACAACACAGTGCCTTTAAAAGTTAATACACATAGCTAACATGGAGAATATTTGAATGAGAAGAGATCTATTTACTCTGAAAAATTTAATTAAAAACTAAAATTTAATCAGTGTCAATGTAAAAATATTTGGAGTGACATAATCACCTTAGCTTTTAGAAGAACATCAATAGTATCCACCAAATCTCGTCTAAACTGATCAAAGAACAAACTGGAAAAAAATATGAATGAAGCAAAAATGCTAGGAACAGAACATGTTATCTCAGTCAAGCAATTTACAACCAAAACGGTGTTTATATCTTGCAAAAAGAGTTCCAACAAGTGGGTTTAGTATTAGACATACGTATTAAAAACAACAAGTTATAGATGTGTTGGGAACTTAATCATTTTGAGGAAAACATGGAGTCCCTTTTCCCCCCTGATCACTTAAGGAGAATTACAACTTGTTCTTTGGAAAATTGGGTGATTGGGCGTTTGTTTTGTACAGTAGAAATCCGATGCACATACTAGTGTCATGAATTTATTGTAGTGCTGTCAGTCAGCCCCTCAAGTTCGGTCCAGGTTAAGTTCTGTTGAGCAAATAAAACTACCCGGCACTAAAACATGTACACACGCCCAACTAAAACATGTGGAACATGCCAAACTGAACAACTGAGTTTGGTTCTGTTTGGTAGGGTTTAAAAGTGCTATGGGGTGCTACATGTTCTGTAGTGACTGGTTTGCTGTACTTTTTTAGCTAGTCCTTGTTCTCTGTTCACAAATTGTAAATCACCATGTTTGTTGAAACATCTGACATAATGTGGATCATGTTTCTGACTGTGTTAATCATTTTTCATGGCAGTCCAATTCTATCATCATGTGTCTGCCATTTTCTCCTTGCCGGTGTAGCATGAATTTATGTTTTATGAAATACGGACTCATTGATGGTATTGCGCATGCTCATGCATAGATAATTAGGAGAGGGACCGGTCACGTAAGAGGGTTTAACCAATAAAAGGGAAAAGAGTTCGATTTTCATACGAGTCCGATTTTCATATGACACCGGCACTATCCAACACAAATCTCACTCGACTGGAAGAGGAGAGGAATTGCCCCATTACACGTAGTGTGACAAAAGTGCCACAAGGGGATGGAACATTGTGCATCATGGTTGCTGCTTTGTCAAAAATGCTTACAAGGCAGTCAGCCGCCCTGGCGTTGGTCACTCTGATCATAATATGGTGGCCTAGATGCCTAAATAACACCGTAAACTGAAAACACAGGAACCCAGCAAGAAATGTGTGAAGGTCTGGAATGACGATGTTGTGCACACCTTGCAAATGTGTTTTGCCAATCACAGGAACACTCTATTAATTTCAGCTAGCAATGTAAATGAAGCAACACAGACTGTCGACATCTACATAACTTTTTTGAAAATGCTGCTTGATCACAAATGTCAGGCTTTCATGAAAGGTGATCCACACAAATTCAACAGAAATCAAAGAAAGAACAAGGCTCTGTCTCCAAAATGTCACACACAAAAAGAAACGTGAATCATTTTGTTGGTATCTGTGAATGAACCGGACCAGCTTTCCTGCCACTCCAACACCCATGACTGGAGAGATCAAATGAAAGGACACCTTTCTGCCCTTTATTGTGTTCAAGAACAGTCCATCATTATCACCACCAGGGAGGTTGAGAAGCAGCTGAAGAAGTTGAACCCTCCTAAGCCAACTGGACCTGACAAGATCAGTGGCAGGGTGCAACTGTAATAACACAAACTAGCTTCTCCAGTTTTCTAGATTATTTCAACAATTTGTAGCAGTGTTGAAGTTGAGTGTATCACAAGTCCTTACAAGTCCTCCAGTCTCAATTCAAGTCACAAGCAATTCAAAAGAATTGTAACAAAGGCATTTCTTTGTTTCTGTTCATCCCCTGTTTCCTGTGACTGGACTTGTGATTTAATAATGAAATGACTTGTGATGGACTCAACTACAACACTGGGGTAAGGAGCCTGCTAGCTGAGTCTCCCACTCATACACAATAATGGGGGAACCAAGGTTGAGACACCACAGGAGCAGGCTCAATAAAACTCTTGTTTGCAACATAGTCGCACCATCAATCTTACCAATCAGCAGATATCACGTGATCAAAGTGGCCATTCAGATCTTCAAATGTTTGTCTCTGGTTCCATTTCAATTCCCTGCATAAAGGAATGCAAATGATCCAGGATAATCATACGTGACCTTACGGTTATTAAAAAAAGTGTGCTATACTAAAGGGGGGGGGGGGGGATCCGCAAAATGTAACAAAACAATATTTGATATACCTGGTGCATTTGAATTGTTCTTGGTAAATGTACTGCTTGTATCAATAGCCATTTCAAGATTTGTTTTTGCATCAAAAGGCAAGCTCTAAAATACTCATACAAGAGGCACTCAGTAGGAATCTACTATGATCACAATTCAGGGAATTACAGTAGACCATTTCTGACTGGAGGATGTTAGCAAACAAATGTCTGTTTACAGACTTAGAAGGCATGTTGAATGGTAATCATGGGGAATGGTACCTTGGGGGACATTCCCATAGCTGCCAACATTTCAAAATCCCAATTAGTAATCAACCCGCGCGGTCATTTTCAACTGCTCGTTTTATCAAAAGCTTTACCAACATCGAGTACAGGTACATGGTTTACATGTACACATACATGTGCATACCCTTCTTCTTGTGAATAATAATGTAATGTAGGCCAAAAGATAATTTAAAAAAAAAAATAATAATTATTTTTTTTTTTTTTTAAATTAATTTTTTTTAATGTCTGTATTTGTTTGTTGGAGTCAAATAAATAATAACAATAATAAAATATGCGCATATTTTTTTGAAGATGCATGCTATCGATGTGGAGTTTCGAGTTCGTATCAATGTTTTTACTAGTCCGAGTAACTTGGACCCAACTTATCGCCTTTTTTAACATTTGGACATGGTCTGGCGATAGTGGGGTCCAAGCTAATACCGCGACCTGGACAACACCGTCCCAAAAACCAACATTTTCCAACAAAAAACATCAGATTTCACCTTCAAAACGGCCTCCAAATTACTAGATATGCCACCTGAGGTACAAGTAGACATCGATAATTAAGATGGTTGTACTGAAGTTTACTTACGATCCGGAAAAAAAGTGAAATTTTCCGTTCATTTCGGAGAGCTCCCCTCGCGATCTTGAACACGTTAAATTCCCGATCGTGTTTAATGTTTGAACGACGCGATTTCTTCTACATGCCCAGCGTACATTCGATGGTCCCCGTATCCCGAGTGCGATTCCGTTACCGAGCGCGCACGATGCATCGATTATGATAATGATCACGTTTGTAAACACATGCATGTGCATTTCGAACTGTAAAAGGGAATCGGAAACCAGCTTGAACTGGTATCCGCCATAAAAGCTGTGCTAGTTCCCGACTCCCTATTATCGTTTGAAATGCACATGTGTTTACAAACGTGATCCAGTCTACTCATTATCATAATCGATGCATCTCGCGCGCTCAGTAACGGAATCGCACTCGGTATATACACAGGGACCATCGAATGTACGCTGGGCATGTAGAAGAAATCGCGTCGTTCAAACATTAAACACGATCGGGAATTTAACGTGTTCAAGATCGCGAGGGGAGCTCTCCGAAATGAACGGAAAATTTCACTTTTTCCCGGATCGTAAGTAAACTTCAGTACAACCATCTTAATTATCGATGTCTACTTGTACCTCAGGTGGCATATCTAGTAATTTGAAGGCCGTTTTGAAGGTGAAATCTGATGTTTTTTGTTGGAAAATGTTGGTTTTTGGGACGGTGTTGTCCAGGTCGCGGTATTAGCTTGGACCCCACTATCGCCAGACCATGTCCAAATGTTAAAAAAGGCGATAAGTTGGGTCCAAGTTACTCGGACTATGTTTTTACACACAATGATTTAGGGCCACCGTCATGACCGTATGCAATAGAAATATCCCGCCAACATACCTTGCAAACGCATGCTGATTTATCTTTTCTGGACGTTGTGACAAACTCAAACTGTAATACCAATTATTCCAACCATACTCTTATTAAATTCCATGATTAAATCTGGCACTGATGGGTCTCATCCTGGCAATAAGCGACTAAATGTGCTCACGATCGTCACTGAAAAGTACTCACATACAGTACACACAACCACACATCCACGAGATGCACACAAATGACACACCATTGAAAAATAGTTTTAGTCTGGTCCTCAAGTACTCCACTGCGCACACTGCATTGATGTCTATCAGGTGCTTGACTGCATTCTTATTAGACTTGTCACCAGTCCATCCATTATCGCGACATTTCGCCAGAAGTTTTCGGTCAAAAACGATACTTTACAAGTATTTTTTTTTTCATTAGGTAGAAAATGGGAAATTCGTAATGTTTTAGTGGCAAATCGTATTTTCGTAATTTAACAAACAATTCGTAATAATTACGAAAAATTAGTAACAGTTGGCAGCTATGCATTCCCATAGGGTTGTGCACAACATTTTTCCAACTTTAAAGCCAGAGTCCATCATTTGCAGCTATCCAAAAAGTACCTGGCGTAATTATTGTTGAAAAGCATACTTGGTTGAAAGATAGTAAGGGGACTAAACTCCCTGTGAAATTATTCTTTCTGGCAAGCTGTCATTTTGAAGAAATCAAAGAAAGAATGCCTTTCCAACAGTGCTTCTTAAGAAGCACCGTAGGAAATTCAAATTAGTAGTTCGTTTTGTTATTCGGCGAAGTATGCGCAAGCATTGGCACGATGCACACGTGTGCGCGGTTGCTATAATTCGTCAGATCAGTGCGCGACATCGCGTAGCTGCAATTGGCTAGTGAGAACGTGTCTTGGACGCTGGATTCAGGCCCAATTCAAAACACAATTCAGCATCTTTTGATTTGAAATCGAGATCCTAGAATGTTGTTTTTCTCGAAAAATGCAGCTGGTTAGTTGTTCAGCATCCTTCTTCAAATACTGTGCACTTTTGTTGCTTCAAACAAACAAAATGCACAAATTACAAATGATGGACTATACATTTAATATCCCCTATAACCCCAATTTCCCTTATCCTACCCCCACAAATTCTAGCATATTTACGTTTTGGACCATGAGCAAACAATCTAGCCTATTTGCGACATTAAAATTTTGCCTCTAAATAGGAATTTTGACATTAGGGAGACATTGAAATGTCTCCTTAATGTCTGGTGTTTCCCTAAGGTATAACTTATGATGAACAATGTCTCCTTAAGGGTACATTAACAGGAATACTGTCAGTCAGTCAGTCATTATAATGTACACATCACTTTACCTTGCTGCAACACTTGTGTGACCAAACTTGGAGCTATTTTCAGCAAGCACTTCTTTCACATCTATTGTTCAACTGGTTAATGAAAACAAAAGTCTTCTGATAAAATTTGAATTTATTTTACAGAAATGTTGACAGATAATAATAAAAAAATAAGTTGAGTTTGTTTGACCCTGAAAACAAAGTGAGAGGTGACCTTGCACAATTTACCAGGCACGTTTTACCTCACATTTCACAGAAAGTAAAATTCAATCAAGCTCTAAACATTTCTGTTCATAAATCTTGAGTTGATCCTCCTGTTACAAAGTTAGCAGAGAAATCAATTTTGGCGTGATTTTCCGATTATATTTTAAAGTGCACAGTGAGCCCTTTGAAAATGCGCCCAAAAATAAGAAAATGATTTTTTGACCAACTTCTATAGTTGGGTATGTGAAAAGAGATAATAATGGTTTATCAGAAGTTTTCAACTTTAAAGAAATTATTAAATGTTAACTTGGGATCTTCGGAGAAGTGGGCCACGTTAGGGAACACTCGGCCGATTTTGTGCCCAATTTCCGGATGCCACCGTTTTTTAATTTAGGACTCAATTTCATGACACTGAAATTATTAACAAAGGTTCAAGAGCAAGCATTATGAAGGTAAAAGTACCAGTATTTTGAATGAATTTGAAGTTTGGCAACACTGCATGAGGAAAGTCGGAGGAAACGTGGAAGTGCATCACCACTATACCCCTCCCAAAAAGAATTAACACCTGAGCATTTTCATTAGTTCACAAATGCCGAACACATGTAATGAATAAGCTCACATTTTCTGAGTACAACCTCTCTTAAATACTAGAGAATAAAGGTTGATATTTATATAACAATTATGATTCTTTTAAGAGATCACAAAGTCAGGGATTTACAGTTGACTGGAGGACGTTAAGCAATCATGGATGGTTTAAAAGTGTTGACAAACTATTTATTATGGGAGACAAAACATGCTAATGATGCTTAAATGTTTGGGTTGTCTGTCAGTTGCCAGTCAGTATGACGTCACAGGTGATATGGTCTACATTGGAGGCAAAAGGATACTTTGGACTGATGTTTGATTTCCATCAGTCAGTAGTACCTCAGCAGCATCTGAGCACACAGCAACCTGAAGACACAATACAAGACACATTCAAACAAAACACATCAAAGAAATTGCCCAAACTTATTTTAAAACAAATCCTCTCTCATCAAAGGATCGCATTTAATGAAGCCTCTAAATTCACTCAGTTAATTGTGTTAAACACCCACTCAACAAAAACATGTTACCACCAAAATATTACACGACATACACTGATTTTAACTAATTCTGTTTGTTTTAACTCAACATGAAGTTCTTCAGCAACATTTTGTGCAGAGCAGCTCTACTAGACATATTAACCCCTGTGCCATTTTTATAAATGTCTTCATTACCTTGGTTTAAATTGAAGGATAAATGAACATCCCTGAATGTTTTCTATATCACTCACCTGACACATCTGATTTAAGAAACCCCAGAAATCATGAAGGTATACTTACTGCAATACCCGCTAAGCATGTCATGCCTCCTCCAAGTTCACACAGTCTTTGGTTTCTGTGACAAACCAACACAGTCAACAGTATAAGAACCAGTAAGGTATTAAACTTGAATGTTTCTTAAGAACTAAATGTAAGTTTAAGGCTTGATAAAATAAATACAACACCAAGAAATCATCACAAGAAGTTGAATATGGAAGTCCAACAATCATGCTCATTTAAGTGGAGTAAACTGAACTATGGTTATCCATAGTTTGATCTCAAACTTACTCATAATCGTTTTGGTGGATTTGCAAAAGGATTACATGTAAGCTTAGCAGCACAATACTTAAATAAGGGAATAAGTACATGTGAGTATGTGTTTGAACTGCCTGGGGGCCTGCAAGCGGATAATGGCCTATTCATACATACATTTTTAGTCAAAAAGTCACACACACAAACAAAATTCACATATTTACAAAATTCAACAATTTTACTTCATGTTTTGTGAAACACCCCACTCGCCATGTCTATGGTATATGCATTGCATGCGTAGTGCTAAATATCTCACGCGCGGACTGTGCAACATATATGGCCCAGAATGCAGCGGTGTCAGCGGTTTCAAACCATCCATGTGACAGTCTCTCGGCAAATAGGAATTCTGTCTTAGGTACTAATGAATACTAAATAAAAATGTGCACTTTACCTGGTAAGGTACTTACTTAAATAATTCAGCATTCTTCATGCAGTGGAAGGCCAAAACCTCTTCTGATGGCCATAAACCTACAATTCAACAAAGCTGTTATAATTAGTAATTTAAGGTATGTGGGGACATTTGCTTTTTGTGTGTGATTTTTTGTTTGAAGCAACAAAATTGCTCAAAATCTTAAGAAGTGTGCATAACAACTACCTGTAACTGGCTGAAGTTTCACCTCAGTGGATACTTTACATTTTGAGAAATAGAGAAAATGTATGCACAATTTTTGGGGTCTTGTAACTGGATTCGATTGCTAACGCAAGTAAAAACTGTGCTAGGAGGCACATATTCTATACCACCTTCAATGATTTTTTTTTTTCGAATGATACCATGTCAGGCAAGCAGAACCATATCAGGTGAAACATTAACTTGAAATTTATTATTATTTTTTTTTAGAAAAGGATGAGTGGCACATTGTTAAAAATGAGTCATTAAATTAAAAATATTTATCAGACAAAATTGGGCAAACATTTGGCGGTTTATTCAAGACTTTCTGTCAAACCGTTGCTACCACTGGAAAAGCAAGAAACTTACACACATTTCCTGTATTGTTAAAGCCAATGAGTTCACCAGCTGAGAAACTGTTTGAAAGATGTCTGTAATGAAATAGAGAAATCATATCACAATCGGAGAGAAAATATTAGGAAATAGCAGCTTGTAAATCAGTCACTTATCACTCATGATCAAGAGAAAAAGCTGTAGTACATTCAGATATGTGGGGAGAAGGTTGATAAGGACAGACTGTCCACACGTTATTATTCTCACCTAATATTGACATTTATTTGACTATGATGTGGACAGGTGTACTCTTCCCATCTGTGTCCCCCTTGAGCTGACTTGCCTGGAAGTTGATTGGTTGAGAATAAGCCAAATGTTGAGAATCTACGAATGGACACCAAGTTGACCGGGTCAGACTCTGTACACTGCTTCTGTAGGATCGCCTGTAAGTCAAAGAATAATGTCAAAAATAAACCAAGGAGACTAGGGAGGTAAGTGAAAGCATTCTTTGTTTTAATAGGCCAAACACCTCACCAACTGGTTCTGAACAATAGTTTCATATTTTCCGATTAAATAATTCCCAAACCACTGTATTTTTACATTTATTTCACTTTGTAACCATTACTAATTGAAAATTTACTTGTGGACACTTTTCAAACTACTCCTTGATAAAAAGTTTCCATCCAACTTTGTAAAGCATATTTTGTCCGCAAAATCAGTAACGTAATAGCAAAATAGTGTCTGTCAGCATATGCCACCAACAGCCCTTCTCATGGCTACATTTCACAAAACCTCCCTGAAATGATACAAAATAAAAACTTGAGCAAAATTATTCCGTCATTGTTGTTCGGAAACTTTAATTCATCTAAAAAAAAGAGGTTTGTCTAGTTTTTATTCCGTGGCATTTTATGGTGATGATGTCAAAGCACACTCTTCCTCTCCGGCGCACTTTTCAAGATTGGATTTGAATTGATTAACTATTGTTTATGATATTATAGAGAAAGATATTACTGATTTTCATCAGAATTGTGGTTTGCCTTAGTTTGGTTTTTCGAATGGAATAGAAACTTGGCTTCTGTTCCCATGTTAGTATTTTCAGCTAAGAGAGAAAAACAAATGTTGAATCAGTAAAGATAATTAAAGAGTTATCTTCTGTTTTTTTTTTTTTCTTTCTCTGAAACAGTGTTAAAACCAAGGAAAAAAAAAAAAATCCTCCAAAGCCACTGATTACAATGAAGAAAATGAAATCTACTTAATTAAACCATTGCTATGACGTCACACTATTGTTAAAAGTGTTGATTCGGATCTACAAATCGCTTACACTGGTCACAAAGTGTGGATTCGGAACGACGAATCTTTAGTAAAGTGTGGATTCAGAATTACGAATCCACACTTTGAACATGTCGGAAAATAAATTGTTCTCCATAATGAGCCTGAATAGGACCGTCTGTTTGAAAATTTGCTTTCCGAAAATTACCATTGCATCTTTACACACTGTCAGATTCTCCGCCGTCACTGCAAAATCTACTTTTAGTCAGAAAAAAAATCGTCGTCTGAACTATCCATTTTGAGGTAAGGAGCCTATAGACACAAAATGACATGGTTGTACGGGTGTGGCGATACACATGCTAAACACGCCAGGAAAAAATGTTGCAACCTGCCGCCACCTCCGCGCTTGTATACAAAGTATTTCCCAACACAATTGGAAACATTTCTCAGTCTCAGATTCATGTCTTATCGTCATTTTTGCAACAAATTAACCTCATTGAGATGATATATGAAGAAAAAAGTGGCGTCAGGTTGCAACATTCCTTCCAATATTTCTGTTGACGCAATGGTTGAAGTCGAAGAATACACTCGCAAGTGTGGATTCTTAATTAACAAATTCACTCGGCGCTTCGCGCCTCGTGATTTCTTAAATTACGAATCCACACTTTCTCGTGTATTCTCCTTAACATAAAAAGAACGATTCAATTAAAAACATAAAAGTAAAGAAAACTATTAAAAGAAAAAAAAATGCGTGGGGGGGAGGGGTGTAATTTTTTATTCCCAGGATGGTTAGGGCCAAGTCTTGAATAATTCAGTAGTTTCGATCAGGCCAGTATGTTTATTCATGAGAACAGAACAATGATATCAAGAGCATTGTTGTTAATTAGTCAATCAGTTATATTAAAGCATTTTAAAGTACAGTCGTCGTCCAGCTACGATCATACAAAGATCCCTGATTCCAATCCACATCGTCGCTACTCATTTTTATTGACTTTTTTCTTCTCTAAATCTATAGTTGAGATAATTTTAACTTAGGGGAAAAAAGAGAACGAGAACCTAGGCTAAGTAAGATTTGAGGCTTTGCATGGTGGAGATACTAAATAATGAAAGGTTTGCGGAAACACCATGTGCGAATAATTTCTCAACTAAGAGAATGGTTCTGAAAAGAACCAGAGGTATAAACCAGAGGTATAAACCAGGTTACAACCAGGTTAGGTTGTATGAACGGACGTCAATTTGGCGTTCTAAACTCATCAACAACTTAACCTTCCTCAAGCGATGCCGCGACTCTAAGATAACTCCTGCCGGTCTGCGTATCCGCGATCCCATACACAATAACCGGTCGGATGACATCCTCCGGAGAGCCAGCTCTGCCCTCATCCGAGAACGCATCTCCTTCACCAGACTACAACTCGCCATCCAAGGACCCCTTGGGGTCTCTTTGCCAAGGACCCCACTCAATGCACTGTTGCTGACAATTATAATAGGCTAAAACAAACCTTGCTCAAGTCCAGGGATGAAAATATTCCCAGTAAGACATCCCGCCCATCCAATAGTCTCCCCTGGGTTACCAAGAACATTAGGAAACTGATCAAAAAGCGAGATAAGCTCCATAAAAAAGCGAAAAAATCTCAACTACCTGCTGACTGGGAAAACTTCCGTGAAGCTCGTCGCTCTGTGAAAAAGATCTTCAAGAAAGCAGAGTCCGACTACATCAAGAATAGTATTGATGATTTGGAATCAGACCAGCGTCCCTTCTGGAAATACATTAGAAGCAAGCGTGTGGATAGCTCAACCATCCCAACCCTGAAAAAGGATGATCAGCTTTTAATTTCAGACTATGAAAAAGCCGATGCTCTCTCTGACCATTTCAACTCCGTCTTCACAATTGAAAGAGACAATGCCATTCCATTCACATCAAGTAAATACCCTGCCATGGATGATATCATCATCAGAAGTGACGGGGTCCTCAAACTTCTCCAGAACCTTAATATCAGCAAAGCTGCTGGTCCTGATGAGATGACCGCCCGAATGCTGAAAGAAACAGCGGAGGAAATTGCTCCGGTCTTAGCATCCTTGTTTCAGCAATCTCTCGATGCGGGGACTCTCCCAGACGACTGGCTCCTAGCTAATGTTACAGCTCTATTTAAAAAAGGATCTAGAGCAAGTCCCGAGAATTACCGCCCCATTTCCTTGACCGCCATCATGTGCAAACTGTTAGAACATATATTACATTCTCAAATCAGCAAGCATTTTGATAAACATAACATTCTGTCACCACTGCAACATGGTTTCCGTAAGGGACATTCATGTGTTACTCAGCTCATCCAGGTTGTTAATGATTGGATGGAGGGAATTGACAACACACAGCAAACTGATGCCGCAATATTAGATTTTACTAAAGCATTCGACTGTGTCCCCCACGAAAGGCTTAAATCAAAACTGCATTATTACGGTATTAGAGAAAACACTCTCAACTGGATTAGCATGTTTCTGACACAACGACAACAACGGGTAATCATCAATGGAGAAACTTCCAAATGGAACCCAGTAATTTCAGGAGTCCCACAGGGAACTGTATTGGGGCCATTATTGTTCTTGACATATATCAATGACATCACAGACACAATCCAGTGCAACATACGACTGTTCGCTGATGATTGCATCTTATACACCACCGTAGCCAGTGATGAGGATTGTGATAAACTCCAGAAAGACCTTGATCATGTGTGTCAATGGGCTTCCAAGTGGCAAATGACCTTTAACCCCAAAAAGTGTAACACCATGTCCGTGGGACTAAAGAGGTCCAAGATTCATCACAACTACACCATGCTTGGAGAAACCCTTGAGCAAGTTCAAGAGCACACATACCTTGGAGTGACAATATCGGATAACCTCTCCTGGGAACCAAATTATCGGCGCACCGTTAGCAAAGCAAATAAAATCCTTGGTCTTCTTCAAAGAAATATGCACCAATGCAGCATAGAAACCAAAGCCAAAGCATACAAGGCCCTCGTTCGACTTCACCTCGAATATGCTGCCACAGTCACCGACCCCTACCAAGCTAAATACATTCAGATGTTGGACAAAGTTCAAAGAAGGGCGGCACGTTTTGTGGTCAACGATTATCGCCGTAAATCTAGCTTCACCAAAATGATCCAAGATCTGGAGTGGGAAAGTCTGGCAGAAAGGCGCCAGAATGCCCGATTAAGCCAGTTCTACCTTATTCAGAAAGGGGCATCTCCAGTGACATCCAACAAGCTTCAACTTAGAGACAACAATCATTCAAGCCGGCACTTCACAGCTGACGCATACAACATCATCGTATCCAGAACTGATAAATACAAGAACTCATTCTTCCCTAGAACCATCCGTGATTGGAATAGGCTACCCCTTGACATTACTACACGACCGACCCTTGTTAATTTTAAAGCTGCCCTCACGAACTAGACATCGTCTACACCCCGCGGCGTCATGGAACTTTTAGTTCTGTTGCCGTGTACCAAGTGATGATGATGATGATCCTCGACCAGCAGATCACCGACAGATCAACTGACAGAACCAGTCCACTTCGACAGGATTTGTTCTCTCACTACTTCTTCTAGCCAGTTTGTGTTCTCCACCACTCGTAAGAAACAACTTAGGAAATTCTACCGCCTGGAACGCAAGGAACGGAATACTCCGACTCCTTTCCACCGTAACCGTAGCCCGCCAACTGGATCTCCTATATCCTGGCGTCGTCCATCTCGCCTACATAGCCCGCCAACTGGATCTCCTATATCCTGGCGTCATTCTTCTCGCCCGCGTAACCTGCCATCTGGATCTCCTCACCGATCCAGTTCTGGCATCCAAGATGCATACGGGAAGCCATCGAGATCCGACATCGAGTTTCACCTCAACGACATCTGGCTCCCACTCAGGCTGCTCCCACTTCTCCAGACTGATGGGTCTCCTATACCCTAGGTCCTCAGCTACCACCTTAGACTGATGGGTCTCCTATACCCTAGGTCCTCCCTCTACTGACACTGCAACCCCACTGTTTCACTTCAGTGGGCACCAAGCTTGCTCTAGGTCCCGTCTACTTGGCATCCTCACAGGATGCAACTTCACACTTCATTGATTTCGCCTTTTGCTACTTAAGCATTCACTTTCTTAGAGTTTAGGCACTCTCCTGAAGACGGTCAGAGCATACTGACCGGAACGTCGAGTTTATACCTCTGGTTCTTTTCAGAACCATTCTCTTAGTTGAGAAATTATTCGCACATGGTGTTTCCGCAAACCTTTCATTATTTAACCTATGCTAAGACAAGTGTCTTGCAATGATTTAAAGGAAAAACTGGGCGATCATGTAGTGTAGGGCCCGGTTCCTATAAGGGAACAAAATCCACATTAAAATTATTGGACCTATCAAACTAGTTGGCGACATTCTCATTAAACAGGTATGTCATAGATAGAGGACAGGGTATTGATTTTTTGAGGGAAATTTGGAGGTAAAATGACGATGACAGCGCAGCGACAACACACGACCCGAAATTAAAGATGGCGATCACCACGCGATGTACCGTGAGCACGCACGGTGCGCTGAATCGCAAGGCACAAACCACACTGGAAAATTGTGATTTCTACCCTAAGAATCTGTTCAAAATTGCAAAACGGGCGTCATTAGAATTGAGAAAAGTCTGCTTTTGATTGTAAGGTGATTTTTGAGTAATAAAAAACATTTTTGACTCTAATTTGATCACAAAAAAAACAGGGGCCCTACACTTCACGATGGCCAAAAACTGAATTATGCATGACATTACCTCTAACCCTCCCGGGAAAAAAAAATACGCGTGCGGGGCTCGATCTGGGACCTCGCACACAGTAAATGTTTAACTAAACAAGCTGAAGCGTTCTGGTTGGGCGGGCAGTTGTAATTTTGGGATATACATAACATGTCAATTCGCAATGGTGTTGTTGAAAATGCAATGCCGTTACTTAAGTCATGTAGGTCCTAGGCCTAACTTGTTAATGTAAGTAACGATAGCAGTTGAAAATTTTGTTACGGCTGCCTAGTGTTTTATTAATAATGGTTTTATAGTGTTTCAATATTCCTTGAAATGTACCCAATATTGCATATTCATATAGAGGAGATGATTTTTGATTTATGACCAAAAGCCAACTGACACTATCCCTAGCTTAGTAGCTAGCTAGTGAGACAGGCCAGTGCAGTTCCTCGTACTTTGCTTTTGACCAACCATGGAGCTGTGTTTATAGCTCCATGGACCAACTATACCCTGACGTCTTCCTGCGAGAATGAACGAAAACTTTGCGATTATTACCAAAGGCCAGCCTACAGTCACTGAGTCGGTGAGTACTGTAATGTGGAATCTGGCGCACAGATGCTTACATTTTTCAGAATCTTCCAGCGATGTTTGCTCTTTTTCTCATCAAGTGTCCGTTTATTCATTGTTGTGTCTGAGTACGTAGGACTTTCCATTTCCGTTTCGTACAATGTATACGAATTATTTAAGGCAAGACCAAATACGCTGCGACGAATATATTGTGACGGCTTATTTCTAAGTTATGTGCATTTATTATAGAATGTCTGCTATAAGTATAACTAGAGGGCGCTATTCGCATGCATTATTTGTAATGTGTATGTTTGTTACATTTTTTCGAGGGACGTGTAGGAGATCGAGAACCCCGCACAATTTGGGTACCTTTTCTAATTCTGAGATTGAGAAGGTTTCTTTTATTCCAAAATGGTGAAATTGACTTCTGCAGCCTTTTTGCCAGCCTTATTTATCATCAGACCTCCTACGCGCTCCTACATCATACATGTCCTATTTCTTCGCACTCGCCTTTGCAAGGCATGCATCCTAAAAAATGACATAAAATCACTGGGATCGTATCTTTTGATGCACGAACTTTAACCAGCAGCCGAAAAAAATTTGGAAATTGAAGGCTTTATACTGGCAATTCAGGCAAAAAATGAAAAACATAGGCATTTTACAGCTAATTGCCAAGTACAAATGCAGGCAGATGCGACACCGGGCCTGCAGAAGTTGAAAATATAACTGAAAGGTGACATTTCTTGGTCTTCTAATATCTTCAGACTTCAGTATTATAGTTATGCGCCTATCCATTGTTCCCCCCTCCCCCCCCCCCCCCCCGGGCTGCCCCACCCAAGACGTGGGGATTGTCACTTTTGAAGTGACAAAATCCCCACCCCTCGGGCAAAATTTAAGTGACAATCTCCGACCATGCCCCGACATAGATACGTGGGATGCACAAGTAAATGCATTTCCATGTAGAATGCCAATGGTAAAACAATGTAATTTGAGTGACCAAAATCCCCACCCTTGAGCATGAAAAACGTGACCAAATCCCGGCATCTGGGGGGGGGGGGGCATTTGATAGGCGCATTAATATGTCGTAGATAAGACTTTGCAGTTTCTACAAGGGTGTAAAATTTACCGTGCAACTAAAACGACACATTTCTTATATCATTTTGGATTTTTTTTGTGTCATAAAGTTTGAAATCCGACATCTTAAAAACTGTCTCTGTTGATTGGGATGATCAGAATAACAATATCATTGGGATCTTCATTTAATAGGTAAATACATGTATGTATAAAATCAATTTTTGTCAATATGTAAATAGAGGCCTTTGTTTAAATCTCCAAAATGGGATATTAGAAATAATCTTGAAATTACGAAAAGTGTATTGGCATTGAAAAAAGAAAGGAAAAAGAAAGAAAATATGTTTGAAAAGCTCAGGAAATATATTTTTCTAAAGCCAACCAACTAAGTTATTAAAAAAAAAAACTATATTGAGTTACGTGACCCAGACAGCACATATTTTTCATGAAGCGTCCCTTGCGCAGAATTAGGTAGGATTTCTTTTCTACAATGCCAAACCTGCACGCTTTGGAATTCCCCGCTTGCTTTGTCAATCGGTACGGTGGATGATCGTATGCCAACAATACAAGTTTTGTTGAGGAAAAGAGGGGTTGCTTTGCTATTTTTTAAGCTACTTGGTTGCAAAGCCTTATCTGCGCAGAAATAGGAGGATCGAGGATATAACTACTTATTTATTAGTCCGAGTAACTAGGACTCTACGAATCGCCTTTTTTAACATTTGGACAAAGTCGGGGATGTCCAAATGTTAAAAATGGCAATTCGTAGAGTCCTAGTTTATACTAGGACTGTAAGCAGTTTTTAGTTTGGAAAGAATGTTGCAACCTGACTCCTCTTTTTCCTTCATAATAAATCATCTCAATAAATAAAGGTTGCAAAAATGTCGAAAAGACATGAATCTGAGACCAGGAAACATTTCCAGTTTTGGGGTGCAGGTCAACTCGGTCCCAAACCAACTCGGTCCGCGTCAACTTGGTCCCAAGTCAACTCGGTCCCAGGTCACCTCGCGCCTCGTTCTCTATGGAAGATATTCACCTGGTTAATAAGCAGGAAAAATTAAAGGTAGAGTAGATCATTTGCATCTATCCAAAAAGTAACTGACATTGTTGAAAAGCTTTAATACCTGGTTTAAAGATGGTAATTGGCACTAAACTCATTGTGAATATTCTTTCTGGTATGCTGTCATTTTGAAGAAAACAATAAAAGAAGGCTATTTCCAAAGATGTGTGAAGTGACACATTTTTGGAAATTTCCGTAAGTAGTTGGTTTGTAATTCGGCAAATCCATGAATGGGTGTGCGCAAGCATTGACAAACGCACACATGCACGCGGTTGCTGTTAAAACTTATATTATTTGTCAGTTCTGTGCGTGACATTGGGTAGCTTCAATCGGCTGAATCGGAATGTGTCCTGGACGCTTTGACTCGGCAACTTTTGAATTAAAACTGCGATCCTAGAATATTGTTTTCAAAGAAAATATAACATTCATAGAGCTAAAACTTCATCATGTTAGTTGTTAAGCACCCTTCTATGGATTTTGAACACTTTTGTGGCTTCCAACGAAAACAATTCCCAAATGACAAAATGATCTACCCTACCTTTAAATTTCATACCTCTAGAAGTCTCGTTGTCCTGTAATTTTCAGGCAAAATTAGTAGAAAGTTTGTATAAAAAAAAATGAAATGAATTTTTTTTTAGGTCATGGGTCATGCATGTTTGACCTTTGATTTGTCCTGCTCATTTACCAGGTAAGTAGCTTCTCCATAGTGATTATGAAGTGAAGAAACAGTCTTAATTTCTAATTCTGCAAACACAACTTAACAGGATATGTAGCATGAATTGGTGTGTGACTCGAGTCAATTCGGAGGAAGTCCAGTATTTGAGCCATGTACAGTTATGGGGCTAGCCTGTAAGTTTGGACTGTTGCAGCTATGGTAGAGGCCATTGCTATAGTTAGGGCATAGTCCATTATTGTAAGTGAATTTTCATTTTGTTACAGGAATATGAACCTTTAACCACACAATTTTTTTCCAATTGACTTTGAATCCTTATTAACCACACAATTTCTGCCAATTGGCTTAGTAAATGTTGTCATGACTAGTTTATGAAGTTATACATGAAGGCTGAGGATTTAATAGTACACTGCTCGGGAATGGAGAAGTTTTGATTACAAATGTCTGGGAAAATGACAACTATTATTTTGCATTTGTATTCATTGTAAACCCACAGATGCACTGGTGATAAACGAAGGCTATCCATCACATTTCAAGGCATAAGTGTCAACTTCTGGATGAAAGTGCGGAATCATGGTGCAGATAGCTGTGCTGGGCTGTGGCCTAATGGGCGGCAAGATAGCAGGTACAAAATACAAACTAAAGACAATACTGTGGGGGTGCTTCAGTGAGGAAAGAATATTCTGTCATTACTGTGGTGGTTTTGTACAAATTCTATGGGGATTGTATCTGTTAACAACTTATGCATTTCAGTCCCAAGCTGTATATGTATACATAAAAATGTAAAAAAAAAGTGGTATTAATAGGGCTGTCTCAATGATGTGACTTGGCCTACATCCGGGTACAGGAAAGTCAGCATCGCCATTGTATTAGGCAAAGATTGTATAGCAAGGCGCTGTGTAGTCCAATGGCTACGGTGTTTGACTTGTGTGCTGCGGTACATGGCTTCAAACCCTGAACATGGTGCTTGTGCTCTTGGGCAAGGCACTCCACCCAGGAGTAAATGAGTACCTGTGAAGGTAGAGACCAAATTGAACTGCTGCAGAAAAAAATGGTCCCATTCCTGATGAACAGGGATAATAATTGTGATGCGCATTTGATCATATTCATATTCATATGAAATTTGCGCAATATAAATGCATGAATTATTATTATTCTAGCACCGTGTTCAGTAGGTAGTAGGCAAGCCTTCAAAGCTGTGATGGATAGCAAAAACTGAGAAAAACGCGGAGCCAACAGCCAGTGCTGGTTTGGCACAAATATTACAATCATACATGGTACAGGTAGTGACTATATGTCATTTGATAAGGAATTCACGGTTATTTCATGTGAAAATAAGCCCCATTGTCAGTTTACAATGGACGATGTGGTTGTTAAGACCCCCGTCACACTTATTCGGAATCAGCATGAATCAAGCAGAACCAGTCGGAATGAAGAATTTTCAAAATTCGTGCCATATTCGGGAGGGAATTTCAAATTGACCAAGCTTTGTAAGAATGCCGTTCGAATACTTAGAATGCGCTTCGAACCCGCCTCGAATGATGGATAGCAAAAACTGAGAAAAACGCGGAGCCAACAGCCAGTGCTGGTTTGGCACAAATATGACAATCATACATGGTACAGGTAGTGACTATATGTCATTTGATAAGGAATTCTGAGTACTCGCCTTCACAGGTACTTGCACAATCTGGGTGTATTAGCTCTCGAATGTAGCTGGAATGTAGTTGGAATACAGTAGGAATATTTAGAATGCTGTTAGAATGCAGTCAGAATATTTAGAATGCACTTCGATTGCTGCCCGAATACCGCTCCAAGTCTGGTTGGAAGGTGCATGCCTCGAATGCTGTACGAATTCACCTCGAATGCAGTCGGAACGCTCCCGGAATGGCCACTGAATATGGTTGGAACGTCCAAGAGTTCAAACAGAATGCAGCTCGAATATTTAGAATGTACTTCGAATGGTCCCCGATAGGGTATAAAATGCTGCCGAATCTAGCATTTTCATCAGTCTCAGCCCAACCATCACAGAGTATGGACCCCCTGGACCATATTGCTTTGCTCCAGATTGCTGTCCTCCAGCTGGCCGCGTTTTTATGCGATTTGGCGTATTCTGAATTACGTCCGGACTCATTCGAGGGCCAATCGGGACGTTCCGATTGCATTCAAGCCGCATTCGAGCGGCAATCGAAAGATTCGGATGGCATTCGAAGTGCATTCCAGCTGAATTCTTTTAATATCGAAATAGATTCCGTCAGCAATCGAGATGCATTCGAGGTGCATTCCGGCTCATTCGAGGCGCATTCGGGACATTCTGGTAGGATTTGAAGTGGCTTGGCCTTTCGATTCTCCCTCGAATGCGATCAGAATGTTTCGAATGCTGTTGGAATGCCGTAAGAATATTTAGAATGCAGTCAGAGTGCAGTTAGAATACACTTCGAATTCTGTTCGATATTTCTCCACTTCGAATGCACCTCGAAAGTTTTGAGCATGAGCAAAACATTCGGGCCGGCCACAAGAATGGGCCCGAATATTTGGAATGCACTCAGAATTCAGTCAGAAGTTTTAGAATGCACTTCGAACATCCAGGAATATACAAAGAATTTTCATTCCGACGGCATTCCAGCTCATTCCGCCTCTAGTGTGACTAGGGTATAACCAAATGCTTGCCTACTGCAATGGTAGCCGATCACAGGGAAACCGGAAGGCCAAGTGGTACTTTGATGTCATACGATTGGAACATATTCTCTGCATTCTGAGTAAGGGTGTGCATTTATGGGTAGAATGGGAATCAGGTAACCGTAAAAGAAACCCAACCCCAAAATTGTAATCTCGGAAGTTGCTGTACAGATTGTGCATAAAGGTCCGTAGAATAATACCACACCGGTGCATCAATACAGCAAGATACAAGTGTACAGCAAGCTCAATGCAAGGTGTAAATTGCTTTTTCGCAAGCGTCATCAATGTGAATCTGTTGTTTTTCCATGCAGCTTGACATTCAAAACCTTCTTTTTCATTGTTTGAGAATTTACTAATTAATATATAGAGTTGGTTACTGGTACTTGATTCCATAATCTGGAACCGGTTCCTGACATCAGCAGTCGGGTACTTCGGGTACCCGGTTCCGATGCACAGCCCTATTCTAGTGCAAATTTGAGCGAGAACCAAAACCATAGTACGACTAACTTCACTGGAACCCATGCTATAGTCAACCATAGTTGCACTAGCTGGTGGCATCGCTAGTTGTATAACTTTATGTGTGCAACTTACCAGTCTACGTTGGATGACGTGTATACATGCAGAGGTTTTGCGGTATTCGGAACGGATGACAGATAAACATGCAACGAGCGAGGCCGGAAATATCTGTCTGCGACCCAGTCGCAGTGAGCGAGGCCAAAAACATCAGGGTGTACTACCCGCAGATGACGGTCTGAACCCATCTGGCATTGAGGTTCTTGAAAACAATCCCATGCCTGGGTCCGTTAATGTCGATATAATCCCGGCGTGAACTGGTTAAGTAAAGAATCGTTTGAAACCCATAGGGAAATTCTTGAAAACCATATTTTCTTGTCTGTGTAGAGAACTTTGCTCTGAAGGAAAAAGCTGTTCTATACAATTTAGGCTTATAATTAGCCTGCACCATTGTATGTGTCATCAAAATGGTATTTAGGCACACTCTTTTTATTCTCCAGCAATGTGCATTTAAAGATGCATTCCCCATGCTATTTTGAGCTGGACTCGCCACAATAGATTTTTTTTCAGTTGCTATTTTCCTAACAATGTAAAACTTATTCACTTTTGAATGAGACATTGAATGGAAAAAAATCCATTGAGGTTTAGTTGTTGAATTAAATGGCAGTTCATTTGTGTGCAGCCCTTTTTCAGAGGGTTGCAGACGCCCAAAGTCAGAAAAATGTAGAGTTTTTCATTAAAACAAAACATCCAAATTGAAAATTTGTTAGGAAATGACACGCAGCTTTAAAGGCGATTTAGGATGTACAGCAGACAAATTATTCCAAATGAAATGATCGGACCATAATGAACTTCATTGTGCATTCCTTAATAGGTTGCATGGCATACCATGGGCACAAAGTTAAGGTGTATGATTCCAATGCGGCAGCACTAGATGCTCTTCACAGTAACCTGGAGGTTGACAAGAGAGAACTGAAATGTGAGGGACTGATGATTCATCCAAACTTTCTGGTAAGCAAAGAGGACATGTTTCCATCATACTATGTTTTGTGGAATTTGAAGCTTGACATGTGTTGCCATTAACACAGGGCAGCATAGGTCAGTTAGTTCAGCACTGGTACAAAGTCATGGAGGTTGAAGGAGAAATTCAATGTCTGTTTTCAACCTTAAAGATATAGTCCATCATTTGTAATTTGTGCATTTGTTCGTTTGAAGCAACAAAAGTGCTCAAAATCTAAAGAAGGGTACTGAACAACTAACCTGATGAAGTTTCAGCTCAGCTTCAGCTATATATTCCGAGAAAACAGCATTCTAGGATCTCGATTTCAAATCAAAAGTTGCTGAATCATGTTTTGAATTGGGCCTGAATTCAGCGTCCGAGACACGTTCTCACTGAGCCGATTGCAGCTATGCGATGTCGCGCACTGATTCGACGAATTATAGCGCCCGCGCGCGCGCGTGTGCGTCGTGTCAACGCTTGCGCGCGCTTCGCCGAATAAAAAACGAACTACTAACGGAAATTTCCAACGGTGCGTCTTAAGACGCACCGTTGGAAAGGCCTTCTTTCGTTGATTACTTCAAAACGACAGCTTGCCAGAAAGAATATTTTCACAGGGAGTTTAGTCCCCTTACTATCTTTCAACCAAGTATGTTTTTCAACAATAATTACGCCAGTTACTTTTCGGATAGCTGCAAATGATGGACTATAGCTTTAAAGGGGATAGCCTATACAACATTTATTTTTTCTGTAATTTTAAGAAATTGATGGATTTGGAGGTATGGCAAATATTGTATGCGCTGACCTGTTTAAAGTTTTGTGTTCATAGATGCTGGGGAAAAAAAACAAAAACAATATTATGTTCTTGTAGTCTGGTTCCCTGACCCTACTTCAGACAAAACGGGGCAATTTATAGGCGTCGGGGAGTTGTCAGGTCAAGGAACCAGACTAGCTGGTTTGCACTCGTTGCACTCGCGGATGCGTAAATGATTGCAAACAAAATGTAAACTAATTATATTTGGTAAACTGGGGGCACTATTTGAAAAAGTTATTTTTTTCCAATGATGGTTGGCCCAAGATGGTCGGCCCAAGATGGTACATTTGTGTTGTAGGCCGACCATTGTTGGAATCAATACAAAAATTCCAATTTTCTTGACAATGACAGCACACAAGGTGCCATGGTTTCACAGGTTGGTTGAGACTATTACTCACTAACAGTCGAGTAAGGTATTTCATTAAAATATCGTTGTATAATTTGGTATAATTTTGTAAATCTTGTCGATTTGGACAAGATACACTGTGTTCAGCTTTTAGATGTGTTTTGGTAGGCTCTTCATAAGTTCATGATGAATAAAAAAAAAACCTATTAATAGTCAACCCCTAACCACACAGTGTTTATTTGGTTTCTGGGAGTTGAGCCATCCAGTCAATTAAGTTGACTGTTTTGATGTTACAGGGCCAGGTTTTGTGTATCAGCAGGCTTGAGGAAGTAGTCAGGGATGCAGAATACATCTTTGAAGCAGTCATTGAAGATCTAGAAATCAAGCAAAACCTAATTAGAGGTATGGCAAGTGCCCCATTCAAACTTCTTACAAAAGTCAACCATTGGCTCAACTTTGCTGTGTAACATATGTATCTGTTGTGAAGACTTTGTTTCTTTCAGTTTAAAAAATACTGTGAGTATTATTCTGCGTGTAAATGTGTTTTATTTGGGAATGGTGTCCAATCCTGACGTGAAATATAAGCAATTAGGCAACGAAAACAAACAAACAAACACCCCAACAACCCCAACAAACAAACAAACAAAGAAACAAACAAATACAATACTTCCAGTTATCCAACTGACATTATTTTTATGGCCCAACACTAAAATTTTAAAAGGCACTTATTTAAAATAAAAAGGACATGAAAATGCTATCATTCCATCAATTCTGTCTTACCCAATACGCCCCTCAACAACCTGTTTATGTAAAAAAAAAACCACTTTAGAACATTTTTGCTGGTCATTTTGTTAAAACTCTGTTGATTTACAATCAATGAATTTGGTAAGAAACGCACTTTATTTCATGATGCAATGGGCACGTTTTCCTTTGGGTTGGTGAAAGCACATGCGGCATTTGTAATAGTTGAGTGATTCTCGCTGCTAATAGATAATTAGCCAGAATATTGATTGAAGGACCGTGAACAGTCTACAACACTGGAGCTACACGGCCTACATTGCCTACATTGCATTTATGGTTGTATATCATCATTGTAAAAATGCCATGAAAATATCTTTGGAAAGAGTATTTCTGCGCATTATTTCACAAAAGTTGATTTCTTTCTTTTCCATGTATGTATTTCCTGTTTTCAAAATTATTTCAATGTATTTATTTCAAAATTCTTAACTTTGTACTTGTCAAAGTACAATACAATACAATACTTTTCAAAATTATTTCAATGTATTTATTTCAAAATTCTTAACTTTGTACTTGTAGCAACACAGCGTAGTATCTTTTCCAAACTTGATGGCTGCCATACAATACAGACCGTGTTGGTTGTTATTCCTTCATGCTTAATGTTATGCAATTAGTCCTGTGCATAACTTAAAATCTGCATGTTCAGTAAGTATCGTCAGCCTTACTGAGTTTTGGGGACAGTTTTTCATAGCAAAAGTAAACATTTTGGGCTGAATATATGTATTTTTGAAATGGCATACATTGTATAATCGAAAACAGATGTTTTTATTTTTCTTGGCCTTACTGTTTCATTTTTGCTGATTTTTTTTCCTGTTTGCAGAGGTATCTCATCTGTGTAGTCAGGATGCAGTCATCAGCACTAATACTCTCAATCTTGATATACGAGAAATAGCAGTCAAGGCTGCCTACCCCGAGGTACTTGATCATGATGAGTTATCTTCATCACATGATGAAAATTGGGACAGATATTTTTTTAGAAAAATAAACAAATTTTACAATTTTGTGTTAGCTTTTGGCCTTCTTGAAGGTGGAAATAATGTTCATTTCGGACATTTGCCATCTCTTACTTTTCTTCTTAAAATTATAGTTTCTTGCTCATAGAATCCTTCTGTGGGAGAGTCAGACTTTTAGGCAGTAGTGCTTGTTTTTGTTCTTGGCGTGCTGACACCTTACTACCATTCAATTTCCTCAAAGTTTTATTTTTACCAAACATCTACCACTTTTTTGTATCAACCCCGTTTTGGATTCACTGTCTATGCTCAGTGAATGATGGACAAAAATGCACAGAAACAGTAAGTGAGAAACCACTTTTCTTTTGTATGTTCTCATAGAGGGTAATGGGATTGCGCTTTTTACACCCCGTTTACGCTGTGCCAGAAGTGGAGATAAACCCAACTGCTTTCACTGATCAGAAGTGTGTTGAAAAAGGTACGTATGTGTGCAAATGGCACTGGATATGAGAAAATCAGGCTGATGTTGCAAAAACTAAAAAAGCCTGATTTTCAACTATAAAACACAGCTATACAAATTAAGATTATAATTCTAAGAAGAAGTAGTGACTTAATAATGAGAATGATTAAACATTGTTGAGGACAGTTGAGCTGCTGTATGCCCCATGCTCAAGTGTGTTTGTGTCATGTGAAGATGCTGTAAGATGGTGTACATGTATATTCAGATCCAAAATGATGATGTGCACTCTGCACCACAGGCATACCCATACTTGTTCCATAGTTGTGGGGACCACACACGAGTTGTCCCATGGCACTATGGGGACTAAAGACGCTGTGGGGACAGCAGAAAGTCCCCATAACTCGGTCCTAATTTGCCTAACAATAAAAAACTTTCCCATAGAGCGGTGACGGCCCACCCACCCAATCCAGTGCGCACACACACTCACTGTGTTCTTCACTGGCTCTCATGAGTAGTTCACAGTGTCACGCACTGTTCCAGCAAGGAGTGCAAACAGGTTATATTAAGGTTTGTCCAAATTGGATCATTAAATGTTTACATTTTTGGCCATGCTTTCACAAGTATAGAAACTTTTGGGGTGTAAGTGGACTTTGAAAAGGAAATGTACAATTAAGGCTGTTGTGAAGATTTCATGAATGCATTCTGCATAATGATTTCTTTAAGCTTATCTATTCAAGTGTTCTTGACATTCTTGTTGACTTCTTCCATCTAGTGAGGCAGTTTCTAGAAGGCATTGGAAAAACACTGTTTTTCAGGTCAGGCAGAGAGGCACTTATCCTGACACCCGAGCAAATAAACTCCAGAAAATTAGGTAACTCTCATATCCTAATACTTTCTAATGTCTTGTATAGTAGTTACCACATTGACAGTAAAATTGGAGATTATAAGCATATTATAAGTAAAGTCATATGCAGTCGGTCAAATTCATATTTTTCAGTTGCATCAAGGGTTTTAATTCTCATAAGACTTTCCAAACAAACAGCCAGCCGATCCCATTAGCTCGGTGGTCGAGTGGTAAGACATCCGCACTAGAAAGCAGGGGCCATATTCATGAAACCTTACTAAGCCTAGTTGGTTACTAAAAAGGCATGTAGTTGTTTACTAAGCCTGGTTAGTAGCTAGTTGGTATTCATGAAACATTGCTAGCGCCTTGCGATTTTCTCAATGAAACGCGTGCATTGCATTCATCCAGCGTGGTCAATATCTCACGCCCTGCGCTGCTGCTCCATGTTCCAGCGTGACGTAGTACGGTTGGACCAAACCAATTGTGGTGAAGGGTGTGCTTTCCTCGGCCAAATTCACCAGCATTTTCGTTTTTTTTCACCGTATCAGAATTAAAAAAAAATCTTTTTATGGAGTCTGAAACTTTTCTCTTCTTTTCGTTAAGAATGAATACGAAAAACGATGTAATCTCCCAAAAGAGGGTGACACACCACTTTACGAAATTAATGGATCCGTCCACAATATGAATATTCATGGCAGTCGTGAATCGAAAAGTTATTATTTTATACGGTAGCTACTTGTCAGCTTGTTGCTAAAAAATAATTATGATTTCATAAGTTTGGCACAGTAAAAGGACCTGTTTGTTCTTAGAACAAAACTATTCAGCAATTATTGCCACGAGACAAGTTTTTAGTGCTCATCAGGGCTTGCTCGGATGGGACGGAACTCGTCGAGAAAACCCGGCAGCACGTGTGGGAAAATGTTATGGCGATCGTGTAGCGTAGGGCCCCTGTTTTGTTTTGATCAAATTAGAGTCAAAAATGTTTTTTATTGCTAAAAAAAAATCACCTTTATAATCAAAAGCAGACTCCTCAATTCTAATGACACCCGTTTTGCAATATTTAACAGTTTCTTGAGGTAGAAATCACGATTTTCCTGCGCTGTTTGTACCTTGCGATTCAGCGCGCCGTGTGTACTCATGGTACATCGCGTTGTGATCACCATCTTTATTTTCGGGTTGCGTGTTGTGTTGCCGCGCTGTCATCGTCATTTTACCCCCAAATTTCCCTAAAAAAAATCAAAACCCTACCCTCTATCTATGACATACCTGTTTATTGAGAACCAACTAGTTAGGTCTGTCTAATAATTTTAAAGTGGAATTTGTTTTCTTAAGTCAGATGTCGGGCCCTACGTCGATCGCCAATTTTATCATAGTTGCTGGGCCCGATAGGGCTGCGATAGGTAACACGGTAGCAATTTATGATGTTCATTTCTCAACGTCATCAAGTCAAATTATAACAGACTTTTGCTTACATAACAAAAACAAGATTCATCCTTCACCTTGTGTTGAATAGCATGTGGAAATTGCAGTGCCTATTTCTGTCAGACGTGCGCGGTACATACGTGTTTGTTCGAACAGGGGAACGGCCTATGTATGCTTTTCATTGTAACCTAATACATTGTATAGACATGTATATTACGTATGCACTTCCGAAGCCGAACCGAACCCCAACCGAACCCCGAAGTTCGGAGAAAAAAAACCGAACCGAACCGAACCGAACTTTGAGGATCAGTTGCAGCACTATTTCCCCCTCCAGTTGCCTTCTTGGACTTTCACATACCGGTACTCGACAGGCACTCTCTTGACTCAGATTTTAATTTGGATAATTCAATTTTTAAATCATACAATGATCCTTCTTTTTCTTGTTAGTGTTTGCATCCTTATGCTTAGCATCAATAATATCTTTTAATTCCTGATACTTGTCTGCCATATAGAGTTCTCTTCTTTAGAATCATTTGCCTTCCTTGCCCTTTTTGTAGCCATGTCTGATAACTTAGCTTTATATGCAATTGCTAGAGAATTTGATATTGATTAAATTAAATGCAGTACACTACAATAAATATGGGCCCTTTTTCCTTTCTTTTTGCTAATCCACGCAAGTGCTGGACATGGATTAGCCTAATACATCTGTCGCACTATTGTATCTGTTGTCATCACATTCCATACATGCCCACTCCACCAAAAAGCACCCGATTCTAGTTACTCACATATGCAACTAAATTCTCCTAGTATGTAACTAGTTAGCAAGGTTCTTAGTAAGGTTTCATGAATAACAATTTAGGTGTCAACTCCATAGTAGACTACTAGGCATTTTAGTGTCCTACTAAGGCCTAGTTGGTTGCTAAGTTAGTAAGGTTTCATGAATATGGCCCCTGGAGGTCGTGGATTCGAGTCCCAGAAGGTAATACACTGAGTATACAGTGTTAATACGTCGATGAAGGGCAAAACCTAATTTGATTTACATCACCCCGACGCAAAAAAATAATCTTATGAATACAAACAAACAATCAAACAAATAAAAGAAACAATACTTTCCTGGCTTTAGTTTTTGTTTGTTAGTTATTTGATTTTTTTAATCCTAGCACGCAGGCAGCAGTTACTACGACAGCATGGTATGCTGGGAATACCAGATCGGGGAATGCCTCATCTTGGACACGGTGGCAACTTAACACCACCTCAAGATGATGAATGTGGTGAGTCATACATCTTGGAAGTTTTAGCATAGATCTTATTCTTGGCTTGGAAAGGTACATCTGCTTTTCCCGACAAATTATTTAAAAATCATGTTGGTATCTTTGTCCTGAATGTGTTATTTCTTGATTTGTTTATGTTACATTACTTTGAGTTGGTGTTCTACGTTTGCTACATTTTTGGATAAAGAAGTTACCCATTGGGGAAGAATTCCATACATGGACATCATTATTTTTTTCCAGCAGTGACTGTCAGCAATCAGAAAGCAATAACATGTCCTAAAAAGTCAAATTTAGCAAGAAAAATATTGAAGCTTTTACTGAGAAAACACTTAGAATTTTTCAGACAAGTCTCATAGGGTTTGTGCACAGGGTGTCAAGTGATGTCCAGGTATGGAACTCTTTCCCAACCATGTTTTACAGGCTTATGTGTGAATTGTCCTTGCTGCAAGTCAATATGCGGTGTCATCACTTATATGGGCACTGCTTTTTTAGACAGTTGATCATTGATCCATAAATGCAAGAATTCACAAGATGGAGTTATTAAAAATGCTGGCCCAAATCTGTATCTTGCAAGCATGCATAAGTAAGCCAAAATGCACAAGTGAGTGCACAGTTTCAGGTCCGTCATAGATTTGGCGTGCCACCTCACACTTGCCAAAACCCAGAGTTGTAGTGACTAAAGTCAATGACTCAACTTAAGTCGGACTCGAGTCACAATTGACTCGAGTAACTGACTCGACTCAACTCGAGTCACTGCGAGCAAATGACCTGACTCGACTCAAGTCCCTTATCAGAAGACTCGACTCGAGTGGAAAGCTAATAAGACTTGAGTCCCAAAACTGTGTGAAAATATGTTTGCGGTGACTTAAGGTACAAAGCTATTTATGCTCATGCACTTTGCATTACTGGTACCGTCATGTTATGGCCGCTTAACGCGTAAATATATGGTGGTTTTGCACAGTAGATGGTACGTGCGTGGCAGTATGAGGCCAGCTATATGTATGCTGTGTTGACAGTTGTTCACCCTGTACCTAAATATGCATTATGTTTTTTACTTCAACCTCTCTAGCATCTGTCTTCGAGATATAACTTTGTTTCTAAACTAAAAATGGTTTGAAATAAAAAGAATCTATAATAATCGCTGTATCACACATCAAATTTCCCCAAACTTCAAAACCTACCACTCTTGGAGAAACATTTTTCCTTAAAAATTATATGTAAAAAAGTAAAATTAAAAGACAAGCAGAAAGTGTCATGCTTCACTGATCTTGTTTATTATTGGCCGGTATTAAACATTTCAAAGTGGTATTTCAAACCACCCACATGATGAGCTGTTGATCAAAAGGAATGGGTAAACAGTCCAAGGTATTTATTACAACTTGGTATTCTCTATGCTGTAATGTTCAAAATGTGCTCCTTCAACACAAAGCCAAAGAAGTAAGTACTTTATATGACATTGATTGCCACAAATTGACTGCTTTCTTCATGGGTCAGAATGAATTTATCCTAAAAACATGATGTTAGAGTGTTTGAATTCATTGACAGCTTCAGTTTGGTTTTACTCTGACAGGCAGGTTGCATGTTCGTGAATGAATTTCACTGTTGATGGCTGAAAATACTGACTGGACTGCTGGGTCAGGGTCAGTCATGTCAGATCCAGTCTAGTGCTTTCAATAAACGTATTAGACCGGTAGTGATTTGTCACACTTTTACACAAAGCACATTTGACGATGGATTACTAATAATGTAATTGTAGATAGGTAGGAGACTAGTTGGGAGTTCTATGCCGTCTGAGGATGCCCAGGGTATACTGCAAGGAAGTGACTCTCCTCATACCCCAAGGTGCAAGCAAGGAACAACCTGCTCTGTCATCTTGCTGGAACCAACTGGGGCGCTAGCTTCTCTGTTCTCCGCACCTCCTCCCTCGCACTCTCCTACTCTACTGCTGAATATTGCGCACCAGTGTGGTGCAGGAGTAGCCATTGCCAACTAGTGGACAAGGCCCTGAACAACACAATGCGCCTTGTGTCTGGGTGCATTCGATCTACACCTGTCGACAATCTGCCAATCACTAGTGGCAAAAGCCCGCCAGCCATCAGACGAGAACAACGATGCCATCAACTTGCACTATAAGAGCGCTCAGAAATGAGAACCACTTACTCTGCCATCTAACCACCGACCAAATCCAGAATCCAAGACTGAAGTTTAGGAAACCGCTTGCAAATCACCTGCAAAGCCTCCTAATAACTGCTGACAGTCACACCCCGGAAACCTGGGCGATGCGTCAATGGGAGGAACAATGGTCCATGTCCACATCAAGGCTCCATGGCTACATTGACAAACCCAACAACAAGCCGCTTGGATGTCACCTACCCAGAGCAGCTTGGTGCAGACTGAACAGATGCCGAACTGGTCATGGTCGATGCCGGGCAAACATGCTCCGGATGGGCCTGATTGCTAGTCCAGCCTGTGAGTGTGGGGCTGCCCTCCAAACAGCCGCTCACATCACCAGCGACTGCCTGCTTCACAACAGCCCAAGCAAGGAGTCCTTAAGGCCAAAAAAAAAAAATCTCTGGTTTCTGGTATGCGCGCGCGTCGCCGTAGCCATGCACGTCGGCAAAATGAAAAAGTTTTTTTTTCAATAAAAGATGATGTCTCAAAACCGCCAAACTCACTGGCTGCTGCACAATTTTAACGTGTTTTTAGATGGGGTTATGATCAAGTATAAGCTTTATGTGGCCTCTCCGGACTCCCATATATTTGCACTAGGTTTAGTCAGGCACCATTTGCAGTCGTCAGCCGACATTTGAAGCAAAAAAAACAGGTAAAATAAAAAAAAAAGCCGCTTCGCCGCACCACTTTTTGGGCAAGCTCCATACCAGAAACCGGAGACTTTTTTGGGGGGGCCTAACCCTAAAGGGGCCGGGGGGGGGGGGGGGGGGGGGGGGGGGGAATCCACCCCCCCTCAACTTTTTCCGCAATAGCCTTGACAATCTTTTTGTTCACGACCCGGGCTGAACTGACTTTTTAGCCTCTAGCCTTGCGCATCTTTTGATACCAAAAACATAAAAATCGGACCTAAGGTTGCTACGCGCCGTGCAAACTAAATTTTCCCATACGTTGTGTACACAGAGCAGAATTACCATTCGTGCCTATGAATAATTAATTAGCCATAATTCCAAAATCCTTTGACCTATAGTCATGAAATTTCTTGGGTATGTTCATGATAAGTTGTTCTATGCATGTACCGATTTTCAAATTTTTCGTCACTCGATGGCCGAGATCTTAGGGCTGAGAGATGGTCAAAATAACCCAGCCCTTTTAGGGTTAAAGGAACTAGACAATACAGCCATACAATGGCTTACTAAACACCAATTGTATTATTAAATTGTAGATTAAATCGAGACACACGCATACTAATAATGTTTGTCTTTTTTATCAGCTTGTTCACCATTTACCATTTACTAACAACAATTGAGAATGGTCACTGAAAAATCTTCTTCTTTAGGCAAAAGCCCTGTAAACTTACTTTGATCTGCTTTATTTCCAAACATCATTCTTACAATAATGAACAATTAAAGTGAACGCAATATTCAGCAATCTCAGGTGATGAATGGTGGAGGCTGGCAGAAAGCCCAAGCTTGCACTTGGCCAGGCACCCGTGATTAAACAATTACATTTAAATTTAACGAAAAAGAAAACACACTTCAAGTTAAATAAATAGATATAAAACTTCTTAACTAATTATGAATTATGACAGGAACACAGTAATAATATTACCATGCATTAATATTATTTAATTACTATTACTAAGTAGTTTGTTCAGTTGAATTAATAAGCTAAACATTTGGAACAGTTTATTTAGACAAATAAATGGGTCCTTCATGTTTAACCGTAGATAAATATTTAGATGTCCTTACCCCATACAAATGCAAGTTCCTTGAATTCCTTGTATTACACTGATGGGTGTTTTCATTCTTTGTGAAAATACCAGAAAGTGAAGCAGGAAATAAATTCCTATCATATTTAAACATATTGACTCCAAGGTGGTATTTATATAACTCAGGGATAGGGTGTATATTAAACTGGTGACCAAGGGGTGCAGCGTGTGCTCTTGAATTTGAATGGTTTATTACCCTGAGTGATTTCTTTTGTATAACAAACAGTTTGTTTTAATTAGATAAGTTGCCATTACCCCATGCTAGTGTTCCATGTTGCAGTTGTAGAAAGTAGCGCTTCTGTTTGTAATATATCCTTAACCTTCCAGAGTATACCAAGGGTACAAGGAATTGACATATGAACCTTTTGACAGTAACATTTCCAAGTAAGTTTGTTATATGATTACCCTTAGAAAGGTGTTTTGACAAACCAGCACCCGATTTCATCAAACTCTTCGTAACTTACGATGCATCGCAGCGATGCGACGCGTCGTATCCCCACGATGCGTCGCAGCTGCGACGCGTCCTGCGATCCATTTCACAAAACACGTCGTAAGTGCGACGCGTCGTAGGTGTATTTATAGCACAACTCGGTGACTGTTTTATGTATTTAGTCAGCGTACAGTAAATAGTCGTCTGATATTCAACAAAGAGTCGTCGGATCTCAGCTCGAAATTTGTTAAAACGTAAAACAAAATGGCGGCCGTGCGATGCAATTTTGAAGGAAAACAAACTCTCATTGGACTGTATAGCTACTTTGAAATTTCAATTCTAATATTCCGGTCTAATTCATAATTATTCAATGAATTTTCTATTTACAACTTTACACACATTGCGTCGGTATAATAATCTCGTTAATGTAATGTTTATGGCATAAAACTGGCTTAGAAATGACTCTTCTTATTTTGCGACGACCGCTAGACACGTCTTAACTTGCGACGTGTTTTAAGCCGTTGTCAAGGAACTTATAACGCGTTCAACACATCGCAACTTTCGTGAAAAGGAAGATACGACGCGTCGCGAGTTGCGCCGTGTTACACGTCGAAACTCGAGTTGCGACGCGTTGCAGCGCTTCGTGAAATCGGGTGCTGGCTTATTAAGGTATTATTAAAAACAATGTTATGATTTCTATTTAGATCCTTGTTTGAAAATACCATACAGCATGTCTTTTAAAATTAACTGACAATCTATTGCAATTTATCTATTTACAAACACATTGCAGTTCCCTATTTATGACACTTACTGCTCCTTCTGATCTCTATTACTATAAATATATTTATATCATCTGCAAATGAAATAAGTTTAACTGAAGATCTGAGGATTTAGGTAAATCGTTTACAAGAGGAAGAGAATTGGCCCTAATATAGACCCTTGAGGAACACCACATGAAATCAGTTGTAGAGAAGACACACTATTTTGCCATACAATGTACTGCTTTCTGTCATTTCAATAATTTTTGAACCACTCAAGCACCATACTTCTACTCCATTTTTGCTCATTTTATTTTTAGTAATACATGGATATCATGGTTGATCGTATGCCCTTTAATCTCATAGAAGTTGCACCCACATTCATAAATACCTGAGAAAGATTACCCATTCCTATTGGTCAAGAGCCTGTCACATGAGTGGTTTTATAATGCTGATAAAACAGCTTGTTTAGTAAACACAACAAAAACTCCTGCACTGCTGCATTGTGCACCACATTGCACATGCCAATATGTGCCACGGGCGCGCCAATCTCCATAAAAGGAGATTTTTAGCACTAGGTGCGTGAGGCACATACCATGGACACGACCAGACGAGTGTTTCACAAAACATGAGGCGTAATTGTTGAACAAAATGACTTTTGACTTTTTGACCAAAAGGTATTTATGAATGGGAATAAATATGTGCTTGGCTGGTATTAAACAAGTACATGTATGTTTAAAACCAGCTAGGGGCCTGGTTGCAGATAGTGACCCTCGCCGGCCCCAAGCAGGTTTTAAACGAACTTGTTTAAAACCAGCCAAGCACATATTTATTCCCTTAATAAAAGCCCTGAATGTAATGAACAGATTCCATTCTTTTTCTGTTAATGAAAAGTGCTTCACATTTTTTGTAGCAAAAGGGACTCATCACTTTAACCACATCCTTGAAAATTTGCGATGACCTCACAGAAGAAAGTCTGCTCCTAAACTGGAAAAAAATCAATACTTTCCTTATTCATACATTCACAGTATGCAAAGGGTTTTGTCTAGAGGTTTTTCATGATTCATGTGTTTAGTTCATATTCATTTGTTTCTCATTAAAACACAGTAATAACCTTATGTGAATAATCATTTTATACTTTTTTTTCCTTAAAAGGGCAAATTTTCACAAAGTTTTTATTCAAATAGACAAGCCATTATTCATCACTTTAGATGTTCATGAAAGCAAATCAGTTTCCAATGTTAAAGGTTTTTTTACTTCAGTTAAATGTTAAGCAATTTGCTACTCATTGTTTCATCGTTTCACTCATTATTCAATGTTCCACTCATTGTTCTTTACTAATTTTGTTTTTCATTAACCTTTTGGTCGTTCTCAGCCACTGTTGTTGACCGTGACTGTGCTATCTGTATGGACAGGCCCAGAGACTGCCTTCTCTGCCCTTGCCACCATCTGGTTACGTGCCACGATTGTGCAAAATCACTGATGAATCGCAGGGATTTCTGTCCCATTTGTCGGAAGGAGATCACAGAGACTATCAGGGTCTACACTTCATAAGGGCAGGCTTCAATATCGACTATCAGCAGATAATATGCTTTCCTTAATTACTGCTCAATTGGCATCGTATAACAAATGGCCTTTGTTATGCCAATTTGACGATCCAGCAGGATAGGTAAAGTAGGCGGACCTGATTGACCTGATCAAGTCAGGCTGAGCAAGCTTCAATAGTATGCTTATCAAAACACAGTACAATGTATGAGTTTTTGCTATTCAATGACACATCAGAAGCAATGTTCATTAGGAAATTTACCTCTAACTGCCTCGTGAACCTGGTCAAGCATGACTGACCATGGGTCAGAGACTTGTACAGATGTGGCTGATCCTCAGCATTGATATTTTCATTTTTCTAGCTGTAAGCAGTGTCTGCTCTTTTGTCAAAAGCAAACTTAGGGATTCTTAAGGTTCTCTAAGAAAAAAATAAAGAACCTAGTCATTCTTCTTTAGACATGGTCCAATTGCTCCTTCAAATGGAAGTATTTTCTCAGCCATCACATTATAATTGCTTGTCAGCCACCTATCAATTGTGTTGCCAACAACAGAAGTTGTAAAAATCAATCATTGGCCATCAGACTAGGTTTTTTTGTGGCGTGAGAAAGGTTTGTCACACATTTCAAAGTGGTTTTCGATTAATCAAGCAGAAAAATGTTACCAGCTAACTGACACAGAGATCAATAAGTTGAATAATCAAATTGATCTTGTTGGCCCAGCCTCCTTCCCCTCCCCACCAAAAATCCAAAGAACAATGCCCAGCCCCCCCCCCCTAAAAAAAACCCTGGTTTTTGTTCCAAGTCATTCCAACAAAAAGTAGCAAGTAAATATCCTCAAACCCTGTTTTCCAAGTCATTGAGGTTTTAGGGGGGGGGGGGGAGGGGGCAAATACTGATGTGTGAAAGTCTGGCAGGACATTTATGATGCATTTTCTGTTTAATCTTTAAAGTGGAATGCATGTATGTTTTGCTCAACAATTTTTTTACAGTATACATTAATGTTCTTAATGATGGCATGAATGGACCAAATTGCATTTGTTTCATTGTTCTAATCATATCCATGCTTCAGGACGGACCTTCTGTAAAAAAAGGCTCAATACCTTTTTCTGTTGAATTTTTTCATTTCAAAATTTTTGTTTGACCAAAAGTAACTAAGCATAATATGCTTCTAAAATAAAAGTTTAATTTATCATGTTATATGTATGTATAGAATTTTAAATAACTGACTCTGTTTGTTAAAAAAAAAGCACGGTATGTCTCTTGTATTTGCAGAGGTTGGTTTATTTTATGTTAAATTGTATTTTTTTTAAAGATAACAACATGCAGTATTCTCTGTTTATTTTAAAAAAAAAATGTATCATGTTATATGTATGTATAGAATTTTAAATAACTGACTCTGTTTGTTAAAAAAAAAAGCACGGTATGTCTCTTGTATTTGAATAGCTTGGTTTATTTTATGTTAAATTGCATTTTTTTTTATTAAGAGAACAACATACGGTATTTTTTGTTGTGTGGAAATGAATGCCTAATTAGTGCAATATTTAATGTTTGTTAATAGACAGGAAAAGTTGGACTCCTCACTCAAAAAAATGGAGAGGCACACCTGTTCATATCATCTAAAAATATATTCCTATCAATGGGACCAGTCAGTAATGCAGAAGGATAGCCAGTTAGTGGGTTATTGCAGGTGGGGGTGAGCATTGGCATTCCTGCTTCAATGGTTTTATTTCTCATGCTTAACAATTGAGAGATTCGATCATAATGTAGACAAATATTACATGTAGATTATACCATGAAACAATTGGTACATCCCAGGGTCTAATTACATCGTATAGAATCCTGCATAATATAGGTTTCCCAGCCAATTTCCTGAAATGGTCATTCACTTCTAAAAATCGGTCATTCGTTTTCATCTGAATTTGAATGCATGCCTTTAATTCATTTCAATACAATGAAAAACCAATCGTTTTCATTGTACGTGCATTCGGTTTGGAGAAACAGACGACCAATTACGTTATCTGTGCATTCATTTACGCAAGCATACCTTTTTAAAACTGATTTCAGGTACAGCTAATTTGATTGACGGTTAATGAAAAAGAAACCCTTAATTGTATCTGGTGCCGATGGCATTTAAAACTAAAAGTGAAATAGAATGGTGAATGTTTGAAATCGCCCTCTAAAAGCGAAAAAGAAGTGTTATAAAGGAATGTGAATGGACATAAATGAAAGGTGCTGCTCAATCACTTAATTGATTGAACTGAAATGAAATCGAATGCTCTGGAAACAAAAATGAAACACGTGTACAGAGCGATTCTCAAATTCAGACGAAAATGAATGACCGATTTCCAGAACTTAATGAAAATTTTAGGAAATTGGCCGGGAAAACCTATATTAAAATATGCAAGATAATAATTTATTGACCTCAAAACACAGTCAAACATGAAGACTTTTACCTATCTTTATCACCTTGATATTTTGTGCGAAACAATATCTTCAAAGCTCGTATATTAGATCAAATAGGAGAAAAGCCTTGCAAATTGCACCGCTAGGGTTTCATGCCAGGCCAAATGTATTGTTATATTGGTTTTTGCAGCTACCTTAACAGTTGTATCATAGAAATTCAATGGAAAGATATGTACATGAACTTTAATTTAATGCCACAACATCATTGGGCTTCATTATTAATATAACAGTTATTCGTCTTAGTGCTTAAGTCATATCAGTATCAGCATTCCCTGCATGAGGAGATTGAAGGATGAAATTAATCAAACTATGAAGCTATTCAGTATTTATCATTGATTGCCATGATTGTTATAACAAAATTCATCCATAAAACGTGTTGTTTGTGCTCTTCAATGATTTGATTCCTGTTTATTTTTGCTGCTAAAAAAAATAAAATTAAAAAAAAAAAAAATTCTGGACGTCTGGAACCCTCTGAAAATAGACTTGTATTGTGGGTTGCTTTTGTGCACAAGCAGGTCTGCCCTCCCTAAATTGTTGATAGGGAGGCAGGAAACAGTCAACAATTGTCAGGATGCAAATAATTTGAAATGTGCAAAGTAATTATTCCATTGCTAAACGAGGGCCAATGTTTTCATTGGGTGTCTCATTCAAAAGTGAGTAACTTTTGTAATGCCAAAAAAAAATGGCAATTTAAAAATACAAAGGTGAAACTCGAAAATAGCACAGACAGTATATCTATAAGATATTTGCATTTGCCCTTTATCTAAATAAGAAATTCAAGGCAAAATGGGTTGTAACCCTTGTTTAATGTCTATGCCTGATTTTAAAGCAAAATTTCAGTATAAGGAATATACGTTATTTCAAATTTATAATTGGAATTTCAGCATTTCAGCTTGCCACCAACAAAATAGAATCATCAGAATACAACACTCCCTGAATTACACTGCACTCAAAAAGATAACTATTGTTGGAAATTTGATATTGATATTAAGCCCAAAGATATTGTTCAATGAAAATAAGGTATATTTCCATCAAATATGTGAGATTCAAGTGTTTAAGTAGCTGGTAAACCCTATAATGGAAGCAGGCAGTATTGTGGGGATATTGTCCCTAGCTACTTAGCTCCCATGTGAAAGTGATAATAAAGGTTATGGTTGTCTGATTTCTCAAGACATGCAAGTAACATTGCCGGTTTACATGTATATACAGAATTCAAACTACGTATACCACCCACTGCTTTATCTCAATGTTTATTAACCTGTGAGTTGTATGGTTGTACATTGTGTGAGTATTCTACAACAGCTTTCAAGTCTAGGCACTGTCAATAAAAGCTACGTCAATGTGAATACATAGTTGGCCTAAATTTTGCCCCTAGTTGGCTTTTAAAATTCTTCATACCATAGCCCTTGAAAATTTGGATAATTGGACTTGGGGCTATTTGGTCAATTGCCATTTATCGTGTACGTACGTTTTTGAAAATAGACAAAAAACGTTTCAGGATGTTATAATAGGGAGAATTTGCAACGTCAGTTTTCATTTTTTTAATCAGTGGCGATGTTTGTGGCACAAGTACTGATATCAGGTACAATGTTGACATTGGGCTTCCTAATGCTGTGACATCTTTAAACCGAAAGTTGGGTGGTATCAGTACACATACTTGTACGTTCATTGTAAATTTAAGATTTTACAGACATTCTTGTCACTTCATGATATTTATCTTTATCAACATATCAACAAATCAACATATTTGCAAATTTTTAACTGATGACGTCATCTAACCGAGAGTAACGTGTACATGTAAATAAAATGTATAAGGAATTTATTTAAGCCCCAAGGGACGCATTTTTTGGTTGAAATTAAAACAAATGGATCCACAACAAATAGTTGTCTGCCCGATCACCCTGCGTTTGTAACTCAACAAACGTGAATGTCTAGTTTGTTATGGTTACAGCCCAATAGTCCGAAGGCTCAATAGTCCCAATAGACGATAGGGTGCGATAGTCCGAATTGACAATAACGTTGGATAGCTTAGTGGCTGCAATATAACATATTAATTGTTCGTTTCTACTGTGAGCTTGGTGTAGTTGAGTCAGGTCCGTACCAACCCTCCTCAGGTCGTCCAGAAGTTGCTGTTGATAGGCTCGCATAAGTGCGCCACCTCTTCGGTATGGTTCTGTAGGTTGGTTGTTTTTGTCCAAGAGCAATTAGAGGGGTGTGTCACGCCTGGTTGCGTGTGCAATCAGTTGTAGGCGGTGTTTGCGAAGGGTTGTTGATGCCTGTGGAATTTTGGTTTGGCGATAAAGTTCAACATTGGTGATGCGTTCGGGGTATCTGATGTTGAGTGCGTAGCAAAGCTCGATGTGATGCGTTGATGGTTTTCGCGAGCGTTTCTGTTAGCGTCCGAATAGATGATAAGGTTCAATAGTCGGAATGTACGGTAGGGTTCGATAGTCCGATTTGACAATAAGGTTCGATAGTCCGAATGGACAATATGGTTCGTCAGTCTGACACTTAGGACTATCGGACCTTACTGTCGATTCGGACTATCAACCTTATTGTCAATTCAGAATAACGAGCCTTCGGACTATTGAACCTTATTTTCGTTTCGGACTATTGAACCTTCGGACTGATTAGCCTTATTCTAAATTAGGACTACCGAACCTTCGGACTAATGAACCTTCGGATTAATGAACCTTCAGACTATTGCATCAAATGTTCGGATTAACAAACCTTATTTCACTTTCGGACTAACCAACCCCCTCTTATGGAAATTTTGTGCATTCAAACTATCGAACCTTCGGACTAAAGAACCTTTGCACTATCGGACCTTCAGACTATCGGACCTTCGGACTGTCGGGCGGCCCCCGTTTGTCATTATGTTTTGGGGGTTTTTTTTGGTGTTGATGGGGTTCCAGACAGGAAGGTGGAAATAAAAAAGGTGTTTTTAATAGGGTCGGTCGGAAATGAATACCAAAGAAATAAAAAGGGATGCCTATTAAAAAACTTTTCCAAAAGAGAAGGGATGGAATCAATAACTCGGGTGGCAGAAGATTGAAATGATTCAATTTGTGCTGGTAGAGAGTAGAAATTACAAACATTGCATGATGATGTACAAGTGTGTGTATTAGGATTATGATGCCAAACTACTTGAAGTGCTTTTATTTGTTACCACAATGCGACCTGTGTAACCATATTGTGTGAGGTGATTAATGCATTTGTCCAGCGCCTAACCCTGACTGGAGACACAAAATTTAATTTAAAAACAAAACAACCCAAACAAACTAGAAATGTGTTCGTGTGTGAACACAAGCTGTTTCGTCTGTTTTTGGAATGGCTCTGTGACGTGATGACAAAATGTTTCATCATGAATTCATGTCACTAAAAATGTCACTAAAAAAACCTATGGAGAAAAAAAAACATCTTTAATGTGACATAATATGACAAAATCTTCAGCATACATCTTCAGATGGTGGCTTAAGTGTGTGCCAAGTCTGAAGTCGATCGGATTTACGAAAGTGCCAAAGTGTATGGGTAGAAGGAAAGGAGTCTGAAAAAGAAAAAAAAAAAGGGGGGGGGGGAAACAGGGGAAAAACATTAACGAAAACAAGAGCTGTTTCGGAGTATGTACTCCAAAACAGCTAATAAATGTCTTTCTAACATACATTGTATTTTGACACCATAATTGTTGATGATATGCTAGAGATTTCAATGTGCATGTTGGTACATAGGAACCAGATGTGGTACCATACCATATTCGCTCTTTTTACACTCCACCATTGGGCATGCAGAGCCTTGATCTGGCAACTTTACACAATAAAAAAAAAGCCGGTTCAGTGATCTAAACCCCGACACAGGAATCACCGAACCAGCTATATGTATTGTGTAAAGTTGCCAGATCGAGGCTCTGCATGCCCATGGCGGAAGTGTGAAAAGAGCGAATTGCCATTGACAATTCAAATATCAGTGCATAACGAAAGTCCCAACCCACAGGGAAACTAAAATTGCAATGTGTACCGAGTTGACTTTTTGAGGGGAAGTGTAGCTTAGGGGTTAGGGTTTGTGACTCAGGGTCAGGGGGTTGAATCCAGCTGCTGGTCATATGTTGTGTCCTTGGGCAAGCCACTTCATTCCCATTTGCCTATCTCCACCACCCAGGAGTATAAATGGGTACCGGCATCAGCTGGGGAGTACCCTTCGCTGGACTGGCATCCCATCCAGGGGCAATACAAATGGTCTTAGTCTTTTCATGCTACTGAAACCGGAGATAAACGCCGGCCTCATGGGCCATATTGGCTCAGGACAGACTTTACTATTTTTACCGAGTTGACTTTACACAGAGTCATGCCCATTGGCGTCATGTACATGTATACTCTCAAGCCTACAAATTTCATGGTTTATTCGAATATTTGAGTTCAATTCATATTTTAATCCATCTGAATTCAAAGTTGGTGCATTTTCAGGATTTTAGTAATCATGTGTGGATTGTCTTGTGGTCTGCAGCATCAAACTCAAGATTTGTGGGTAATTCTACGGATTGTGTGTGCGAGCCATTTCTGAAGGGGTTTGTGGTGTAGCTGACCTTGGACAAGACACTGTCACTTATATTGCTTGACCAACCAATGCGTGCATGTTAGGGCACAGATGGTCACTGTGAGTTTAGCTGCTTTGCGCCGAAATGGCAGCATCAAGATCCAAGCCTTCAGGGAGCTAAAATGGTCTTTTGAAATATTTTAGGGGTAAATGATCCCGAAGAATGATTTAGTGCATTGTGCATCCAATACTGTTGGAATATTTAATACATATGCAGCTTTTTTACAATTTCTTATCAACTGTACTTTGGTTTACTGAAAAAACCCAGCAACTTAAAACAGCGATGTGGATGCAAGACACACCACCATAACTGAGAACATATACAGGGTGTCCCTGTATATGTTAAGAGGGACAATCAACTAATCTGAATGTTTTTTTTCTTCTTTCAATTGATGGACTTGTGTTGCAACTCAAGATGCGTTCCAAACTATTTTATAAAGGACAGAGTTTTCAGCAGTCCACCTCCCAACCTTGGGGATTTGCAGGCCTGCATGCAGCACCAGGTTGGCAATTTACATAATAAACCTGCAATGATGAGATAGGCGGTGGGAGATATATGCCAGTATGCCACTGTGAACCATGTTGAAAGGGCAAGTAGACATGTGAAAGGTGTTGGGTGTATAAGGTGTTGAATTCTGAATGATTGAGATCATCTATTCACAGAAATCCTTTATGTTTGTTCTCGTGTTCAAGTTAAATATCCCTTGAACCTTCCTAAGGCCCAAAAAAAAAGTCTCCGGTTTCTGGTATGCGCGCGCGTCGCCGTAGCCATGCGCGTCGGCAAAATGAAAAAGTATTTTTTTCAATGAAAAATGATGTCTCAAAACCGCCAAACTCACTGGTTTGACTGGAATCCTGCTGCTGCACAATTTTTAAATTGGGTTATGGTCGAGAATAAGCTTTATGTGGCCTCTCTGGACTCCCATATATTTGCACTAAGTTTAGTCGGGCACCATTTGCAGTCATCAGCCGACATTTGAAGCAAAAAAATCAGGTAAAAAAAAAAAAAAAAAAAGTCGCGTCGCCGCACCACTTTTTGGGCAAGCTCCATACCAGAAACCGGAGACTTTTTTTTTTGGCCTAATCTAAAGTCTGCATGTGCTCATAATGTTTCATCCCAACCATCATACATGATGTTTTCACATCATACAATTGTCAAGACAATGGACCTTAGTGATGCATGACCACATGATTACCATGGATATTTCACTACCCTATTTTATGATATAAATAATAATGGTCATAAAGCATGTTATGTACGTAGCTTGGTGATAACATTTGTAGCTTGGTTAAAATTATTATTATTTTTTTTAATCAACAAAATATTGGATTTTTAAAATTTAAATCAGAATGTTTCTATATAAACCAATTTTTTTAAATTTTATTTTATTTACAGTACCCATCTGTAAAACTGTTCATTTTGCATTGCATTTTTACCTTTTAATTTTCATTAAATATGAAACTGTTTATTTAACTTTAAATTGGTTGATAGTAGCCGTGTTCCACGTGATGCTACTTGTGCGGTGTGTCAATGAAGCTTTTGAAAGTTATTCGTTATTTGCATAAATTACACATTTATGGTGACTTGTCAAATATCAATACATGTACATGTACAATTTAACATGTCCAGTTGACAGAATACTAAAATGGGAAACAGTATTTCATTTCATGTTATGTTTTATTTGCAAAGAACCCACAAACGTTTAAAGAAAAATAATTATCAAATCCATTCATCCAGTGCAAGACATAATGACTAAACCAATGTCTACACCAAAAATAAACAGTTTTTTGTTTTATATACAAGGCACTGTGAAAAGCTTTACTTTTTAATCTGGAAGCACAGATATACAAGCATCAGGCATTTTGTACTGCTTGAACGCAATGCTCACTGAGTGGTTAGTATTGAAACTGACACAATAAAGGTGCAATTGTCAGAAAGATTGGTTTCATAGCTGCAATTGTAGACACTGTTAATGTCAGGTTTTGCTTAGGGTGGGGGCCTTTCAAAAGATGTTACTCCCATCACTAGCAGATCTACAATTTTCAAGCGATCATTTTTAAAGATATAAATTACAGTGTTGCAATACTAACCACCGGCTTATAATTATTAAAAAAATCATTCTCCGAAATTCCTTACTTTTGCTGTTAAGGCACAGAAGGTGGAATCCTATTTGCTAATCTTTTCAGATTTTTGTGCATTTCATATAAATCTATATAGGCCCTGTAAATTACCTTATTAGTGTTTTTAGTGAAAATGTAACAAAACGTTAACTCTACTCAATACGATAAATGTCTAAATACAATTACACAAAAACTCTTAAGTGATTACTTCAACATATTTTCTAGGACACTGTCATCTATGCATGATCATCACAGGGAGCCATTTACAAGTGGTTAGATGACCTGTAACAGTCATTACGCAGCTCACTCTACGTTCCAATATTAATGTGAAAATATAGTTTTGAAAGCTAGATCTACACCTTAAGACTACGACAGGTTACTGATATCCTACCAACTTAGTTATATAAATGTTAAACATGGAAGGAATTTTACGATACACAATATTGCAATTTTGTAAGTGGCAGGTATAATAAGGTTACAAGACAGTGGATAGATATTTATACCGTACATAGACACTACTGGTAAAAGGTAGCAATGTATAAAAAAATTATGAATATACAAAGGGTTTAGTACTAATGAGTCAGCCAGCGCATTCAAAATTTGAACCTGTACATTTCACCAACTTGACAAACACTACATACATACAAGTTTGTTCAATTATTTGGTTTTGAACAAATTTCATTATTTACAAGGCATGGGTTATCTGCTTTGCACCTGAAAGTGTCCTTATATGTAATTCCTTACAAATCGTTCTCTTGTTAACAAGTCAATTTTGTGATACATTTTAAGCTGAAAATCAAAATATAGTTAGCTTCCAAATCTTTAAAATGAAATAGCTGTTCCTGGTTGCAGTTTCATTTGAGTTCAAATTCAAAATTAAAGTTAATTTGTTGTCAAAATTGCAATAAAGTATAAAATTCTCAAGGAAACCAACACCAAGCATTTTAGTTGAATTTTTTTATATTGAGGTACATGTAACATTTTTTAATTCATAAAGGCTGAACATTTTGCAGCGTAATGAAGTTATAGGTTAGCATGATGTACACAAGAAATTCTTTTCAAGATACATAATTATATGAATAATGAAACATGCCTTGATAGCAATTTCTCACAAGAATTGTACCAAAATATATCCATTCAGTTAGCCAACAAAGGTTTTAACTTCACCTCTTAGTTGAAAGTTACCAAACTATTAGGTGCAACAGTGATAGATTGTCATCAGAAAAGAAACACACATTGCCATGGAAGTTTTTTCAATAACAGCCTTTTAGATTGTTAAAAATGATTTACGGTACACCATGTGATTCAACAATGAACCTTGAGCTGAAGCCAAACAGACAACTGGTCATGAATTACTTAGGCAAGTTTCCCTTCTATAACTTTTTCAAACACTACCATATGCTGATATCCCACATTATTTTCCACCATTTCTGATTTCTCAATTTGGCTTTATATCTTGGACAAAGTACTTTATCCAGCTGTGCAAGTTGAATGAACAATAGATATCGCAAGCATTTCAGCACACAAATCGAAAAGCCTCAAGTGTCCCTTGATTCATAAAGCAGCTATAGTGGTGATCTCTGCCTGGGGTTTATCACACCGAAAAAAACCCAAAGAGTAAATTACAGCTTTTACATTGTGAATTTCTTATTAAAATGTTAACAAATTCTTCAATTCAAAATACATTTTTTTTCAACAATATCAAGATCCTTTCCAAAGACAAAGAATTGAAGGTAACGCACAAAAAAAGGTCACAATTACATTAACAATAACTAGCATTACAATTACCTAATATTTAGAAATCATAAATTATCTGATTAAATATGAACACATAACAAAACGTGACATTCAGAAAATGTTTTCATAAGGATGTCTTGTAGAAAAAATATTAACTGCCATCACAAGCCTGATATGGTGCGCAATTTTAGCTTTTTAAGTGATGTGTTGGTGGGTTATGGGAATATTACTTGTTTTACAAAGATTACTGTAATAGATACCTGAACATGGAAACTGGAGATGCATTTTTATTATTAAACCATGAACAAGTAATAGATAACTAGAAGTTATAAGTTTTAATTACCATTATTAACACCTATTTAAACTCACTAATGTTTGCTACAACAGCCATAGTTTCTACCTGGCGAATGTACAAAGCAAAATTACTTTTTCATAATTTTACGAATCAAACAAGTTGACATAGCAGTGAAGAAGTTCCTTTTCAAAACTGAACTACAAAACCAAACAAATAAAGTAGGTAAGTGCACGTGCGTTTTGAAGGATGGGATCATGCGCAAAAGAGTTTAGTACATGTGGGTATTTGTTAAATTGGGATCAAAGTATATTTGCAGGCAACCGCACTCACTTTTTTGCTGATGACATTGGTGGTACTAAGGCATCACTACTCGCTGTGTTTCTGCTCAGGCATACCTAAGGTACTGCCAAAGGATCCCCCGGCTGTGGTCATTGTCGGCAAGTGGCTTGTGGTGGGGTACTGTGTCACACTACCTTGTACTTGCATACCCATAGGTGGCAGTTGTGTCTGCATCGGTAACATCCCCTGTACAGGAAAAGGCGCAAAGGATGAGAAGTTGCCCAGTGGAAGAACCCCTGGCATCTGCACACCAGGACCTTGCATCCCCGCCCCAGAGGGTTGCATCCCATGTGGTAAATAGTACATTGGCTGCTGCACAGCTGACATCATCATATTAGGCTGAGAGTACATGAAGGGCATGGAGGGAACATGAGGGGCTGTTGCTGCGCTCATTGACCCTACATTTCCAGGTTGGGACTGGCTGGTATTAGGAAGAGAGGAAGGCTGCATTTGTGAGGCATGTATCTGAGTGGCCTGTAACTGAGAGGCCTGCAACTGAGCGGCCTGCAACTGAGAGGCCTGCAACTGAGAGGCATGTATCTGAGTAGCCTGTAACTGAGATGCATGCAACTGAGAGGCCTGCATCTGAGCGGCCTGCAACTGAGAGGCCTGCATCTGAGAGGCCTGCAATTGAGCTTGCTGCATCTGAGCGGGCTGCATCTGAGCGGCCTGCAACTGAGACGCTTGCATCTGTCGACGAAGAAGTCGCATTTCTTCCTGTTGCTGTATGATAATCCTTTGCAGCTCTGCAGTATCTAGCGTTGTTACATTTTTGGTACTGGGAGAAGCATCAGTGACTGGTTTATGAGACAATTCAGCAACTGACGCAATCTTTTGGTGCATTTTTGGACTGGTTCGTGGGCTTAACTGCTTCAGTTTTGCCCCATTTTTTCTGGGATGGCTTTTTTGTGGAAGGATACATCTGTCAATCTCAGAGTGGGATGCAATATCAGAAAAACCAGAATCTAAACGACCACTGATGTTCTGTCTTCTCAGAGTTTCATCTTCAGAGAGGCCTTCCGATGAACTTTCTGAATGCCTGTCAAGATCCCCACTGACCGGTCTTCGAACATGTGTTTTCCGTTTAACCTTTCGAATAACTCTTTGCTGAACTGGAGATTGCTTCACTGTTTTATCCAAGTTGAATTTGTTTTTTTCATCTTCATTTTTCATTACAAGTCCTTCATTCAAGCTGCCCTGGGAAACTGATTGGACTGCATGCTGGATATCAGATTTATTAGGCAACAATTCAAATATTTCCCAACTCTTGTCAATGTTTGGTGTGGATTTTGAATGACGTCTGTGTTCTCGGATTTTAGATGACTCTTCAAATCCTCTTCGCTGTACTCTCGTATCATCACTGAATGTCTGAGCACTTGTGAATGATGCTTGGAATGCTTTCGCAGCCTTCATTTTAGCAAGAATAGTTCTGGTTCTTTCACGGACTTCTTTATGCCGTCTCATGTGTGCTTCCTCATCTCCAACTTCAGTTTCTTGCTTAGAGGTCTCTTTTTCTTTGGTTCCCTGTGAACAAATTTTGTGTTCCTCTTCAAATATAGATTGCATACCGCTGTCTGGTACCTCAGTTTTGTTGTATTTATTCTGCTCTGCTGTAAGCTCAGTTGAAATGATTGCTGATGGTGATTCTTCAATAGGATTTTCACCTGACCGTTCCAATGTAGATTTCCTTATGACTAAATCAACATCCATTGTTTCCTTTTTGTGTTCCTTCTGCTTGCAGTTCCGACTTGGATCTTGTAATTCTAGCATCCGTGGCATCATTTGTGTTTTCTCAAGGACATGCATGTCTTTATCTTCAACCTTGACATGCTGAACAACTTGTGTATCTTTGACAACTGACTCCCCCTGCACAGGCTTATCTTGTTCTCTTTCACAATTTTCCCCTGTTACTTCATAATCATCCACAACTGAACTCTTTTTCCTCGCTCGCTTCTCCTTCCAGGAACTTACACTTTCAATTATTGGGAAACTATCATCTTCTGCATTCTTTTTGACTGGTACCTCTTCCTTTTTGGGGGTGCCCTATCTGTGGACTTCCTCCATGTCAATGCTTTACTCTGATACATTACTCGTCCAACACCTGCAAAAGTTGGGGATGCTTGATTTACTGTTGATTGGTTGGGCTTTGTTGGCTTTGGTGAGATTTGTATGGATTCAGTGCTTTCCACTGGGGGTTGACTCATCATTTGGTCCTGCTCTGTGATTGCAATCTTATCAGGAGGAGTAACTTTCCTCAATTTAGTTTGTACTTTTACAAACTCTGGGCTCTCTTTGTCATCTGAATCAGTTGAACAAACAAACTTTGGTTCAGCTTGCACCTGTTTGGACCTTTCCACTGGCACTTTGTTCATTGTCTGCTCCGAGACCGATATCTTGCCAGAAGGATTAACTCTCCTTAATTTAGTCTGGGCTTTGAGGAACTCGAGGATTTCCTTATCTGAACCACCTGAGATTTGTGCTGTTTTATTTTCCGGAACTTGTTTTCTTGGCTTATCTGATGGGTTCTGATTATTTTCCTTGGACATTACACCACCAAATCTTTTCCGTACTGCTTTCACAACACTCAAGGAAGCTAGTTTTTCAAGTTCATCTTTAGGCTCTGCTCTTTCAAATTCAAAGTGCTTTTCTTGGTGTTCCCCATCTGGTTCATCTCTGTGTATTGCTTCGTTCCACTCTTCTGCACCCAATGATTTGGACCGTGACAAAGCACGAAATGTTTTAGACACTGAATTATTACCATTATGATGTAAGGAATTTGACCTTGTTAAAGGCTTACTGTCCGTTTCTATTTTGGGCACTTTTTCTGTATTGGCATTTTGATCTACACATTTTTCAGCAAAAACTGTTTCTTGGATACCTTTCATTTTAGGAGTGGTCAATCCAATTCCTAAAGAATCAACTGGCACATATTCACTGACCAAAATTCTTGAGGAAGCCTTCCTTTGATTGGGGTCCTTCTGCATTGTTTCATGCTGTTCTGCAACTACTGCTGTATCTCCTGCTACCAAAGACATCCTTATTCCATCAGAATCTGTATCAATCTTTTGTTTTTCCCGACTTCTTTTCAAATTGTGGTCCACTGGGGTTTGGGTATTTTCTGAAGAGACTTTTTTGCAGTCATGAGAATGCTCCTCTGCAGATGACAAATTCTCAACTGCTACTTTGTCCATATCTACAAATGATATAGTATGTCCCATTTCCTTCCTAGTTGATCCACTGCAACTGTCAAAGTCTTCTTTACATTCATCTCCATCAGTCTTTTTCTCTGAATGTGTTATAGAAATTGACTTGACAGGAAGATCAACTCCCATCATTCTTGCCATGGATTTTTTAAGGAGTGCCTTAATTTCAGATGACCTTTCATGATTTGATGAAATAGCCTCTTTCGCCATTCGTCTCACTATTGAAAAATCAGGGATGGCTGCATCTTCTTTGCACGAAGAGAAATCTGTATTTGTGTGCTGTGTGTACAATAGTTGCTTTTCTTCCACACAACTGTTTTGGGGTTTTATAGTTGCTGAGTTTTCAGGAGCACTCATGGAATCACTGTCAGATTTTTGTGCTTTATCTGAATCCTCTAAAATTGGTGCCTCTTCACAAGCAGATTTGTTAGGCTTCGTCTGCAAAGGCTTGGTGTCTGAGGCAGAAATGCTTGCTTGTGGATCACTAGGTGCTAAACTAGGAACACTGGTTGCACGTTGACTTTGGAGTTGGATGTTTTCTGAAGACTTGTTATCGCAAGCCACTTCAATGTCATACTGCGATTCTGCAGTTTGCATGTGTGGTGCAAACATGAAGTCTGAATCAAACAGATAAATTTGCTTAAACTTTGTCATCTGTTCTTCCTCCGTCAATGACAGTTCAAACTGCTTCTCAGAATTTCCAAGATTTTCTTCACAGGTTTTGTTGGATTGTTTTGAATCAGACCTTTGGTTGGATAAGGTTGCAGTCTCTGGCAGGGATTGGTTTGAAATTGATGTTTCCTGCACAGTATTTACACAATATTTATCTACAATCTCTTCAACCCAGAAAAGAGACTCCTTTTCATCCACCTCTTCTTCTAGAATACTGGGTGATGCCGAACGCTTTGGTTTAGGAGGGGGAGCCCCTTGTGGAAGTGGCAACACCTTAACAGCTTCTGCTATTGTGCCTAGGTCTTCAATACTTGAATACATGATTCCATGCTCAGCTAAAAGGCCAGAAGTGGAACGGTTAGACATCTGGGATAATAGTGGACCCTTAGGTACTTCCAATGAAGCAGCTCTGATATGAGACTCTTGTCTGTGGGAGTGCATATCTGGAAGTGAAACAGCACTATACCTTTTGTCGAATGATTGAATTGGTAGGGTGGGAGCAAAACCTTTTCTACAGTGGGTTGGAGGTGTTCCTATTGAAGATGAAGATGAAAATGATTTCAAAGAATATTCCGATCCTGGAGACCCAGGGACACTACCTTTGAATAAATGTTCTTGAGGTGCAACTTTTAAGATTGGTGGGGGTGGAGCTGCCCGTTTTTTGGTAGACTTTGAAGAAGTTGAAGATGTACTATCAACGGAAGCCCTAGGCCTTGGCAGAAATTCTGCAGGGGAGTATGTTACAGGACTGCTACTGCTAACAGACATATCTACACTGCCAGTACTTTCCGCCGAGACACTTTCATATCTACCGACTCTTATTGGTGGAGACATATCCTTGGTTTCTTGTAGCATTTCTGTGCCTTTCTTTGTCTTTTTCTTCCCGAACAGCTTGCCTAATGTTCCCACCTTGCCCTCCCTCTGGCTCTCAGATTTTGACAGTGTTTTTCTGTTGTGTGTGACGTGCATGCAGACTGTCACTCCTGTTGGACGGCATGCGGTTAACGTCATTTACTGTTTCAGTGAGTAGTGATAGAATATGCAAGAAAAACATAAAAGCAAGCAGGTTTATCTAAATTGCATAGTAACAGCAGATCATGCAAGTGATAACATTTAACAGAAATCATGCAATCACACAGCTTCTGAAAGGGATTTTTTTTCACAGCAAAATGTAATGTGCAAGAACAGCAAATCAAAGCAAAAGTGGATTGTTGAGTTTTTCTTAAAAAACAACTTTTTATCCCTTCTCCAAAATGACTGATAAGTACTGTGTGATCAAATGATAGACTGACCTTAAGTCCAAGTTGATTTAAATGCTGGTTATTAGTGTGCACCATTTGGAGAAGGCACAAATAGTTGTTTTATCAGCAAACTCAGCAATGCATGCAGGGCAAAACACCATTGAGGAATTACTGTTCATACCTTTCGAACCTTTAAAAGCTGCATAGGGTTATCGTGTGAATCTATGCTACTTGTGTTCCTAGTAGCACAAAATCAAGAAATCATAGAAGGAATCATTTGAATGAAAAACTGTAAATCTCACTATCCCATTTCATTTGACGTCAACATGCAATCACTTTTTGTTCTCAGTCTCATATTTTTTACACATGGAATCTTAAAATCTTGAGATAGAGCAATCTTGAAAACTTCTAACACTGATGACCAACTATTATGTTAGCACTTTGCCTAACATAGTATTATTTTCATCAGCTTCATTTAAATATTACAATTTGCAAAAACAGATCAGAGGAAAAAGGTATTGTGAATGTTAAAGTTGGGAGTTTGTTTTTAAATTGTCGGAATGATTAAACTTATGTGAGATAACAAATGACTTCCTATCTTGATCACCAAGACAACCTTTTGAAGTCAGAATAACTACCTTTTATGCAGTTGATTGCAAAATAAAAAAAGCACACAAACTACAAAAACATTGCAAGCTATATAATTATGCAAATTATTTGTTACACTTGTTCCCTCAGTAAAGAAAATGCTGTATGCTCCAGCTGAATAAATCTACATGCTATTAAGAATAAAGCTGCAAAGTTCCTTAAAATGCACCAGGTTAATGGCATACATTCAGTTTTAGCATTTTGCAAATGTCTTTACTAATTTGTCCCATTGTTAAACTTTACTCACCATCAGATCTACTGGAGTGCAAACTGTCTACTCCATGGAGTCCTACTTCATCAGCAGTGTCTTCGTCTGGTATTTGAACAATGGTTTGTCGACCTTTGCGGCTGAAAAACTTCCCCAAAGACTTCTTTCCTTTGGAGTGGGAATGTTCTTTGGCATATGCAGCTGAATCATCAGCATCATCTCCATTTGCATTATTGTTCACATTGAGTTCCATGTCGTCGTGTCTTGTTTCAATTGTTTGTGTACCATCAGTCTGCGTATTGTTGTGTTATTTGAATTGGGGTTATCAGAGTCACTGGAGTCTTTTTTGCCAAATCCAAATGTTGACATTATTCTGGAGCCAATACCTTCATCAGAGTCAGAAGATGAACTGGAGCTAGAGCTGGAGCTAGAAGTAGAATCTCTGGACAGGCCTATTGACCCAAAGAATCCTTTCTTTCCTTCTTTTTCTTCTTTGGACGAGCCTTTGATTCTGTTTTAACATCAACGTCAGCTTTGCCTGCTAATGAGCCCGACATTTCTGGCAGTTTAACAGAAAGTCCTCCAGAAGCAGCTTTGTCAACGTCAACTTCTCCACCATCCCCGCCCACTACTCCGATGTCTGCACTTGGTACATCTACTGAAACAGCACCATCGACTGATGATCCCTCATGATCCTTTTTCTTCTTTCCTTTTCCTCTTTTCTTCCGCTTTTTACCATCAGTTTTAGTACTAGCAGAACCTGTTACTTCAGGTAGGCCCAATTTGGCTCCACCAGATAAGCCAACACCAACATCACCACTAATATCGCCAGCTGTGCCTCCCATTCCAATTCCATCCAGGCCGCCCATTGACATGTCGGGTTTTGTTGTACCAACATCAATGTCAACATCTGCTCCGAGACCACTGCCAATATCAGGGCCACCAGTCAAAATGCCACCGATCTCTCCACTTAATGAACCCTCTGGTTTAGCTGCTTTGACATTCATGTCAACTTCAGGCTTAATATCATCGCTGCCAAACTCCCCACTGACATCAAATTTTCCATTTCCGATTCCACCAATATCTCCCTTGTGGTCTCCACTAAAGCCAAGGCCTACATCAATCCCTCCACCTGCAGAGAATGAGGTATCTGGTTTGGGTATTGCAGTATCCACATCAATTTTTCCATCTCCGATGCCATCAAAGCCTCCAGCAATACCACCTCCAAGGCCTCTGCCAACAAAACCTCCAGCTGATGCGTTGGCTTTTGGTTTGACTGCTTTTACACTGTCATCAACCTTAGGTGTAACCATATCTAGGTCACCTCCAAAATCTTTACCAAATCCCTCACCAGCCAAGGCCAGACCTCCACCTACAGAAAATGAGCCATCTGGTTTTGGTGCTTTAGTTTCAATGTCAATATCTCCACCCCCAAAGCTACCACCTGCACCATCACCAATGCCTCCACCAAAATTGCCACTAATGCCATCTCCACTTACATCAGGACCACTAACAGAGAGAGAACCTTCTGGGTTGGGTGCTGTAACATCAACTTTTGTATCTCCAATTCCACCAAGACCTCCAAATCCCCCACCAATTCCTCCACCTATTGACAGTGAACCATCTGGTTTAGGTGCCGAGACATCAACATCAACTTTTCCATCTCCAATTCCACCAAGGCCTCCCAATCCCCCACCAATTCCTCCACCTATTGACAGTGAACCATCTGGTTTAGGTGCTGAGACATCAACATCAACTTTTCCATCTCCAATTCCACCAAGGCCTCCAAATCCCCCACCGATTCCTCCACCTGCTGACAGTGAGCCATCTGGTTTAGGTGCTGAGACATCAACATCAACTTTTCCATCTCCAATTCCACCAAGGCCTCCAAATCCCCACCAATTCCTCCACCTGCTGACAGTGAATCATCTGGTTTAGGTGCTGAGACATCAACATCAACTTTTCCATCTCCAATTCCACCAAGGCCTCCAAATCCTCCACCAAATCCTCCACCTGCTGACAGTGAGCCATCTGGTTTAGGTGCTGAGACATCAACATCAACTTTTCCATCTCCAATTCCACCAAGGCCTCCAAATCCCCCATCAATTCCTCCACCTATTGACAGTGAGCCATCTGGTTTAGGAGCTGAGACATCAACATCAACTTTTCCATCTCCAATTCCACCAAGGCCTCCAAATCCCCCACCGATTCCTCCACCTGCTGGCAGTGTGAACCATCTGGTTTAGGTGCTGAGACATCAACATCAACTTTTCCATCTCCAATTCCACCAAGGCCTCCAAATCCCCCACAAATCCTCCACCTGCTGACAGTGAGCCATCTGGTTTAGGTGCTGAGACATCAACATCAACTTTTCCATCTCCAATTCCACCAAGGCCTCCAAATCCCCCACCAATTCCTCCACCTATTGACAGTGAGCCATCTGGTTTAGGAGCTGAGACATCAACATCAACTTTTCCATCTCCAATTCCACCAAGACCTCCAAATCCCCCACCAATTCCTCCACCTATTGACAGTGAGCCATCTGGTTTAGGAGCTGAGACATCAACATCAACTTTTCCATCTCCAATTCCACCAAGGCCTCCAAATACCCCACCAATTCCACCACCTGCTGACAGTGAGCCATCTGGTTTAGGTGCTGAGACATCAACATCAACTTTTCCATCTCCAATTCCACCAAGGCCTCCAAATCCCCCACCGATTCCTCCACCTGCTGACAGTGAGCCATCTGGTTTAGGTGCTGAGACATCAACATCAACTTTTCCATCTCCAATTCCACCAAGGCCTCCAATTCCACCAAGGCCTCCAAATCCCCCCACCAATTCCTCCACCTGCTGACAGTGAGCCATCTGGTTTAGGTGCTGAGACATCAACATCAACTTTTCCATCTCCAATATCACCAAGGCCTCCAAATCCCCCACCAATTCCTCCACCTGCTGACAGTGAGCCATCTGGTTTAGGTGCTGAGACATCAACATCAACTTTTCCATCTCCAATTCCACCAAGGCCTCCAAATCCCCCACCAAGGCCTCCCAATACCCCACCAATTCCTCCACCTGCTGACAGGGAGCCATCTGGTTTAGGTGCTGAGACATCAACATCAACTTTTCCATCTCCAATTCCACCAAGGCCTCCAAATCCCCCACCAAGGCCTCCAAATCCCCCACCAATTCCTCCACCTGCTGACAGTGAGCCATCTGGTTTAGGTGCTGAGACATCAACATCAACTTTTCCATCTCCAATTCCACCAAGGCCTCCAAATGCCCCACCAATTCCTCCACCTATTGACAGTGAGCTATCTGGTTTAGGTGCTGAGACATCAACATCAACTTTTCCATCTCCAATTCCACCAAAGCCTCCAAATCCCCACCAATTCCTCCACCTGCTGACAGTGAGCCATCTGGTTTAGGAGCTGAGACATCAACATCAACTTTTCCATCTCCAATTCCACCAAGACCTCCAAATCCCCCACCAATTCCTCCACCTATTGACAGTGAGCCATCTGGTTTAGGAGCTGAGACATCAACATCAACTTTTCCATCTCCAATTCCACCAAGGCCTCCAAATCCCCCACCAATTCCACCACCTGCTGACAGTGAGCCATCTGGTTTAGGTGCTGAGACATCAACATCAACTTTTCCATCTCCAATTCCACCAAGGCCTCCAAATCCCCCACCAAGGCCTCCACCTATTGACAGTGAGCCATCTGGTTTAGGTGCTGAGACATCAACATCAACTTTTCCATCTCCAATTCCACCAAGGCCTCCAAATCCCCCACCAATTCCTCCACCTGCTGACAGTGAGCCATCTGGTTTAGGAGCTGAGACATCAACATCAACTTTTCCATCTCCAATTCCACCAAGGCCTCCAAATCCCCCACCAATTCCTCCACCTGCTGACAATGAGCCATCTGGTTTAGGTGCTGAGACATCAACATCAACTTTTCCATCTCCAATTCCACCAAGACCTCCAAATCCCCCACCAATTCCTCCACCTATTGACAGTGAGCCATCTGGTTTAGGAGCTGAGACATCAACATCAACTTTTCCATCTCCAATTCCACCAAGGCCTCCAAATCCCCCACCAATTCCACCACCTGCTGACAGTGAGCCATCTGGTTTAGGTGCTGAGACATCAACATCAACTTTTCCATCTCCAATTCCACCAAGGCCTCCAAATCCCCCACCAAGGCCTCCACCTATTGACAGTGAGCCATCTGGTTTAGGTGCTGAGACATCAACATCAACTTTTCCATCTCCAATTCCACCAAGGCCTCCAAATCCCCCACCAAGGCCTCCACCTGCTGACAGTGAGCCATCTGGTTTAGGTGCTGAGACATCAACATCAACTTTTCCATCTCCAATTCCACCAAGGCCTCCAAATGCCCACCAATTCCTCCACCTGCTGACAGTGAGCCATCTGGTTTAGGTGCTGAGACATCAACATCAACTTTTCCATCTCCAATTCCACCCAGGCCTCCAAATCCCCCACCAATTCCACCACCTATCGAGAGTGAGCCATCTGGTTTAGGTGCTGAGACATCAACATCAACTTTTCCATCTCCAATTCCACCAAGACCTCCAAATCCCCCACCAATCCTCCACCTGCAGACAGTGAGCCATCTGGTTTAGGAGCTGAGACATCAACATCAACGTTTCCATCTCCAATTCCACCAGGCCTCCAAAACCCCCACCAATTCCTCCACCTATTGACAGTGAGCCATCTGTTTAGGTGCTGAGACATCAACATCAACTTTTCCATCTCCAATTCCACCCAGGCCTCCAAATCCCCCACCAATTCCTCCACCTATTGACAGTGAGCCATCTGGTTTAGGTGCTGAGACATCAACATCAACGTTTCCATCTCCAATTCCACCAAGGCCTCCAAATCCCCCACCAATTCCTCCACCTGCTGACAGTGAGCCATCTGGTTTGGTGCTGAGACATCAACATCAACTTTTCCATCTCCAATTCCACCAAGGCCTCCGAATCCCCACCAAATCCACCTGCTGACAGTGAGCCATCTGGTTTAGGTGCTGAGACATCAACATCAACTTTTCCATCTCCAATTCTATCTAGGGCTCCAACACCAGCACCAATTCCTCCTCCACCTACTGACAGCGAACCATCTGATTTAGGTGCCGACACATCAACATCACCACTGATGTCAATTCCTCCCTCTGCAGATCCAGGTCTTTTAGCCTTGCCTGAAAATCCAAAACTGGGCAATTTGACTTTGAACCCCCCTTTCCCTTCATGGTCTGATTCTGAAGAACTGGAACTGCTGCTTGATTTCCCATCCTTTTTACCTCGAAATCCAAAACCAAAGCCTCCCTTTTTTTTTCCTTTTGGCTTTTTAGGTTTTCCCTTTTTGCCAAGATTCAAACCAACATCTGGAACTTCTCCCATTTCACCACTTCCAGCACTTAGGTCTATTCCTCCACCTACAGAAAGGGAAGCATCTGGTTGTGGTGCTGTAACATCTGCATCAATTTTTCCATCTCCATTAATATCTCCACCAATGCCTCCACCGCCAGAGAATGACCCATCAAGTTTGGGAGCTGCAACATCCAGGTCAACTGTGAAGTCTCCAACTCCTGCAAGGTGACCACCACTAATATCTCCACTTGGTTTTGCAGCCTTTGCTTCAATGTCAACTTTGGGAGTACAATATCACTACCTGCACTCACATCCATTTCTTCCTTTTTACCGCCTAAACCTAATCCAAATTTGCCCTTCTTTTCTTTGGGCTGCCTTTACCCTTGACGTTTATACTTCCAGATGCTTTGGGGGTGATACATCAATGTTTACATCAACATCTCCCGAAGCTTTATGCTTTGACTTGCCAAAGTGTATAGATGGCAGGCCAAAGCTGCCCCTTTCCCAGAACCTCTCTTTTTATCTCCTCTGTGCAGTTTAGCGTCAGCTGTGGCATCAAAGTCTGTCTGGACTTTTGGTCCACTTGGTTGATCTACCGAAATGCCAGCTTCTGGTTTTGCTAGCTCAAAATCCCCATTGAGAGACAAGTCAGCACTACCACCCGTCGGCTTGAATTTTCCTTCTGCACCAACATCGATGTCCCCGCTGTGACTAAGGTCATAGTCTCCTTTGCCTCCTTTCATCTTTGGTAATCAAACGATGGCATGTGAAACCCCCTTTCTTTTTTCCGGATCCTTTACCCTTTCCGTCAAATCCAATTGCACCATCAATTTCAGTATCAACAGATGCATCAGGGCTATCGACAAACATTTTACCACTCGGCAGATCAACTGAAACATTACCTTCAGGTTTCGAAAGCTTAAACATCAAATTCTAAAGCCTTTGTCACTCTCCAAGATCTGGTCCTTCAATACCAATTGAGCCCTTCGGTAGCTTCATATCCACATCTGCATC